>NC_082600.1:16899442-17504442 GCF_030936135.1 Gavia stellata
GTTCTTCGCATCCGTCCAAGAGACATGGTTTTCACCAAGGCCAGATAGCGGTCAATGCTCACTAGTGTCAGGAAATAAATGCTAGAATAAAAGTTCATTGTACTCATTATGTTGACAGCTTTACAGAGGAACAGGCCGAAGGGCCATTGAAACTTGTTAGAAATATTAATGGCCCAGAAAGGTAAAACACAGACTAACATTAGGTCAGCGAGGGCCATGTTTGCTAGGTAAATTTCAGCCACTGTGCAGCGACTCTTGTGGAAACACAGGACTATGAGGACAAAGGAATTTTCTATTGCTCCCAGAATAAATATAAACCAGAGGAATCCAGGCTGAAAATCCTGTAGCCATTTCCCTACATCTGAATTAATACATCCATATTGATTCAGCTGATGCACTGCTGAATTATTGTGGAAATTTGCCGGACTGACTGTGAGCTCCTGCATGGCCATGATGTTGTAAAGCTGTGTAACGTTTTCAGTGATGATGGAAACCATATCTGTGTAGAGAAAAAGAAAAAGATGACATGAGATTGATACACCCAGCTCATTGCTGCAAAAGACACACTAAGAAAAACTGGCTCTGCTTTTCCTACTGTCCTAAAAAGCGCAGTTTTGAAAAGGCTTACAGTTCTCTGTTGCTTTCTTGTAGACACCCTGCCTGCTCGCAGAGAATTACGTGGACTAAACTGCTAGGGACTGTGTGGACCAATTTTAAGTGGGTGAAACAGAGGGGATAAAGCAACAGCAGACATTGTAGCCAACAGGTTAGCTGAAGAGAACGTTTACCAGTCTTTTTTCACTAGAACCAAGATGCAGCAAGTCTTTTTTAATTCTTTGCGGAGGTTGATGGTTACTTTCTTTTCTTCTCTTTGTGTATCGATAGCCATAGTCTCCTAAAGGACAGATGTACCTTGTGAGTCTCACGTTGCTCATTGTTAAGCTGCTAGTCTTGTGGCATGTCCCTCAACATTTTACACCCTCTCCTGTAAAGCAATTGGGTGGAATTCAGTGGTGTTTCTTCCTCATACAACACCATGTTTTTTCCCAAATGTTATGACATTTAGCTTGCAACTCTAGTTTGCACTGAGAAAGCTGCAGGAGCAAGGATCAGTGTTTGCAAGCGGTGAAGCTTTCTCGACTTCTCATGGGAATCGCTGTGTATTTCTGTGTCTGTGTTACAACCTCTTTCTGCAAGCAAGTCACAGAAGAGATAAATGGTTGAATCTTTGTAAGGGAACTTGTTTTTAATAAGTCTGCAGTGGGTGGATTGACAGTTTGGCAAAGACGGTGGCCATCATGTATGCCAGGACCTGCCTGCAGTCAGGCTGCAGTGACACAATTTGATTGTCTCACTGCAAGAGCACAATATGAAAACCAGGTGCTGTACTGTAAATATTCTATGGGTCAGAACAGCTCGCGGTCTTACAGGGAGCTATTTATAGGCATAAATGTCAGATATGTGCTTAACTGTTACTAAGACCAAACAGAAGTTGAGTGTCCAGCACCCACTCAGTACTGTTAAAATGTTAACTGTGGTTTTATTGTTGTGCTCTGACATAACGAATACAAGACTGGTTTTCCAGATCTGTATATATAATTGTCTGGACTGGGTGACAGAAATACTGCTTGTCTTTTTCCAGGTCTTTAAAATACCACTGTTTATATTATGGCTTGATTGGGAGCTTTTCAGATGTATTTTTAATTATGAAATTTGTCTGATTCAGTTGGTAACTTGGCAGTAAAAAAAGGACACATTTGTAATTCCTGAAAAGATGGGAATCTCATTGGTACCCTGGTTACTGGATTTGTTGGTTGAAGTGTCAGTGCTCAATATGCATATAGGCATTTGGCTGTTGGGTGCAGAATTACTGAAAAATGGTGGTCACATTTTGTGTACTTAGTTTTAATTAAGCACTGTAGTGCTTGAGAACCAAAAGCAAAGATGAAGACCACATTTTACTAAGTACAGTAAAGGCAATAAGAAAGGAGACTCTCTCTATACTGTAAAATTTGTGACAGAGGTGTCAGGCAGGACAGGTCACCTGGATAAAACAGGCAAGTGGGACGGAGAACCTTGAAAGAAAAGGCAACCTAAAATGGGCACAAAACAAAATGTCAGCAACACACATTTCCAGTCCTTCATAACTTGAGCAAAAGACAGTATTTGCATAAACTGGGTAACAACATAAATATTCTCATTCTCTAAGTTCATCCTCTCAAAACCTCAACTTTTCAAGTCCATATCTAACTGCAGAAACATATCTCCATCCTTTATCCTGCCTCTTCATTAACCTTGTCATTGTTAGAACCACTTCAACCTTGAGATACCTGTATCTCTTTGATTTCTGAATGTTTTCAGCCAGCATCTGGGAAATGGATTGGTGGAGCCTCTTTATTACACAGCATAACGTGTTGTAGACACCCGTCCAGTGACCTGTGCTTTTGGTGACACTGGTTATCTGGAGCTTTTAGGTCTAGTGGATATGGATTTAGTTGTTCTATACTGAAAGCAAATGCCATCTGCAGTGCATGCTATGCAACACGGCCAATATTCTGATTTATGTCCTCTTTTCATCTTCCAGGTGCAAGCAACTTACTGTAGGTTGTAAGTGCTTTGGTTAGAAATCTTACTTTTGTTTGAGCCCTTCCAGGCATAGCAGAGCACCTGCACCTATAGTGCATTTTTCTGCCACTCTGTTTGTTCATATTTCAGGACAATGGAATATAGGACAACACCAAAAGCCTCACTGAAACCCAGATATGCCTGATCTCTCACTTCTGCTTTATCCATTAGGCCAGATTGGATTAGTCTGACACGACTTTATTCTTGACAAATTTATATTGCAGTTCCTTATCACTTTGTTATTCTTTGTTATCCTCTGTATGTGGATATGCTGATTATTTAATATTTTGCTGTCATGTTGTCCAGGTATTTGAATGAGATTGACAAGTTTGTAAATCCCTGGGTCCTGCTATCTGTGCCTTTTAAAGATAGGTATTGTGTTTTGCCCTCTCTGGGCTTCTGAAGTGTCCCCATTCTCCTTGGTTTCACAGACACAAAAATTGATAGCAAAGATTTCCTCTCCTAATTCCTGAACCATGCCAGGGTGGGTTATATATGACCCTGCCACTTTGCATACCTCCATATATTCTTTAATTTGTTCTTTCCCAATTCACATAAATCCAATTCAAATCAATCATCTTAAATATCAGATCACAATCTTCATTTCTAAGAGGACTAACGTGGAGTTGTCATTGAACTTTTCATAATTCTCTGAGTTACTTGTTCCCTTTCCCTTTTGGTAACAGGCCTAGACTTTCCTCCGTTATCCTCTTACTTTTGGTATATTTATAGAAACATTTTATGTTACCTCCTATGTCCCCTAATAACTGCAACTCATTTTTATCCTGATGTTTTTGATATCTTAGATGTTCTGAATTCTTAAATAATACCTCAGATAGCCATGATTTCCTGTAATTAATCTCCCTATAGCAAAGCCTGGCATCAAGGTGCTGGTATTCGTAAACACTTAAACATCTCAAAGCCCAACTTTTGTGGCTGCGAGTGATGCCACTAACAAATTGCAAACAGCAGTTTCAAGTCTCCCTTTCTGCGTATGCTGGCACTTTACACTGTAAAAGCACATAGGAAGTGAAATACTAATGGATGATCAACAAAAGGTCATCTGAGAAGAGAAAAGTTCTGTTGGCAATGCAATGAACAGCAGCTGTTTCTTCTGCCAGTAGCGGGCTGGGATCCAGCAGAAAGAATTGTAAGTGTGTGCATTATTTTATGCTTTGAGGTTGGATGTATGCATATATTTAATAAGATGTTCATTAGTAATTCAGAGAGTGGTCATAAAGGCTATGTTGGCAATTTCTATGATTTTCCCTCATTATATGACCAACAGAAAAACAATAAACAGGAATTACTTTACAGCAAATAGCTCAAAAACTGCCTACTGATTTATGATTTTTTCCCTACAATTAATCTCTTTTAGTTTTTTTTTTAGAAGGGTAAGCCCACGAATAATTTAAAATAAATAACTTACATCACATTACTGTGGTCCAGGAATAGCGTGTAGGGGCTAGTTAGGATGTGACCAAGTCCATGACATGGGGCTTCTGGTGACCTGCCTCCTTGGTCCTTAGCTCAAGCTCTTCCTTAAAGCATTGGTAGAAATGTGGGAGAGAACAAGGTAAAATGTGCTAATGATCAATTTACAAACCCTATTTAAATGATGTGCTCAGTGCTATTCTGTATAGCACAGGAAACTCATTTAAAGTATATGCTTACTGAATAAATTATGAGTGACACAGCCACAGTTTAGAAAAGGGAGGGATTTGCCATTTGCTTATCACAGTTCAGTGAAAATAAATGTGACCCCTTCACACACTCTCTACAAATACTGCCTGTGCAATGCAAGACAGGCCTAACGTCTCAGCTGGGACTGTCAAAAAGATTTTATCTGACAGTTTTGATTGAAACACTGCCCAGCTGAAGCAGTTTATCATTATCGATTGTGAGGGACTCCTGTGGGGGCTGAATTTATCCCTGCTGGATTTCACCTCCTACAGTTCGTTACCTCCTCCTCGACAGTCACTAAAAATGTTGTCAGTCATTGTCTCATGCTGTTCCAGAATATCTTTTGCTAATAGCATTGGGCACAAACGGCAGATTCGATAGTGGGTGGCTGCAGGGTGCTCTGTGTGGGAAGCAGTCATGACCTGCCCAGTGCTGGCAGCAGCCAGACCTGTACCTCTTGTAGACACTGCCCTGGTCAAGGGAGGAGGGCTTTGGGGTCGGCTGATGCAGCGATACATTGAGCAATGGCTGGATCCTGCCAATGATGCAAATGAAGAACCCTTACAGAGGGACTGGGAAGAAGGGGTTAATCAACTGTAGTGCTGGGCTGCTGGATTGTCTTTACAGGCAAGTGGAGAGGGACCCCAAAAAGGTGGTGGTCATCAGTGCTATGACCTGAAAGCTCTGAGGGCTACGCACAGTCACTAACACACCTTGGTATTGCCTGGTAGCCTGGTGGGACGTCCTGCTGGTGAAGGACTGACCTTTATGTACTGTACCGGGGGGAGCATGCCGGAAGACAGGCCTGAGATTATCAGCAAGCCAAGGATAACATCTAGAGTCCAGGAGTGCGGTTAATCTTGGAGTAAGTGTCATGTGTGGCAGGAAAGTCTCTGTGCTACAGTCATACATGTGGGGGCCTATGGATGTTCTTGAAAGAAAAGAAGCAGGATATGATGAATTGGGACAAAAAGCCCTTTAATGATCAAAAACTGTGACCTAAGGAATAGAAGGGCAGGGAAAAACCAGTCAGAGCTCAGTTAATGCTGCTACTGGATGTGAGCAAGCTCCAGGACAGCTAAGCCATTTGGTGCATTGCTTTACTCCCCAAATGGGGAAATGCCTGTGCTGCATCAGGTGAACATTTTCCACAACAGGTTTTGGATCTGGATGAAGCCCTACAGCTACTGGACTCATGAATCTATTAGTACCTCCACTAGTGGTGTTAATCTTTGCTTGTACTGTGCTAAATATTTGCTTGTACGCTAAGATATAGGGAAAACTTAAACTATTATGATAGTCTCAGTTACGTGTTTTGCAAGGACAAGGCCTGAAATGTGTAATAAGTATTCAGATTATTGCAATGTTAACTCCAGTAATCTACTCTATGGGAGCAAGGGAGGGACTTTGTAATGCGTATATTAAAGCTGTTGTCACTTTGTTGGTTACACGTTTTGCAGAAACAAGGTGTGAAATTTGTAATCAGTATATTGCCATAATATTAACCTTGCTAATTTAGTCCTCAGGGACAAGAAGTGGAGCCTATAACAGATGTATGTTCAGGCTGTTATGATGTTAACACCTATAATGTGGTTTGCTGGAGCAAATGGTGGAATATTAAAAAGTGTAGGTACACAGTCATAATTTTAACCTGTATAGTCTAATTTGCAAGGACAAAGGACAGAGCAGGCCCAAGGCCCCACTAGTCTTCTACTCCAAATGAGGGATTTCTTGGATATATGTTCATTCATGATGAAGGTTGCCTAGAGCGCAGCTTAGTTTTCCATTTATTTCAGGGACTTCTTAACAAGGGATGGGCCTTGTGAAGGATAGGTATGACGCCCGGTCTGTAGCATCCTTAACAGTATTTTATAATTACCTGGTTTGTTTTAAGTGCCGCCAGTGGCCAAAAGTGTTTTCAGATACATACAGCTGGTTTGCCATACATACATACAGCTTCATATACAGCTGGATGTTGATGGCACAGGGGAGTGGAAAAGCTGGGAGGACAAACATGGTTTTGAGTGAACGGCTGCAAACTGAGAGGAGCACTGGCTCACTTCTGACATGGTGCTTTTTTAGATGACAGGTCAGCTACAGAAAGAAATAGCAAAATACCCAAGGCCTGCCACAGCCTCTCCTCTAAATCTCTGTCCGGGTGCAGACATACCTTTTTTCTGACAAAAGGTATTATTTATGTGTAAAATAATTATAATTGAGATGGAGAAGAACAGAATGGCTGGACTGCTGTGAGAGCTGGTAGGAGGAGGAAAATATGAACCGGTTTGGAGAGAAGTACTGAACACAGGACATTTGTATATGGAAAAGGGCCAATCTCATGATGAACGCTGTTTTGAATTAGTTCGGATTTGGTGATGGTGTTTGAGTCACAGTCCATGTTTGACTGTGGTGGTGCATTCTGTCCCCCCTGCCCCTTCCTGGGCGTCTCTACCATCTCAGGAATTCCAGTGAGGCCTTGGCGGTTGGGCGGTTAAGCGTCCCTTGACCATACCAGGGACTCTTGCATGGCTAAGGTGGGGTGCAGCACTGACCATACCAAGCACTCCTGTTACCCAACTCGAGGCAGGTAACAAAAGCAAGGATAATCAGTCAGCCCCTGGCAGCCTTGGAACATCCCTTACCTGGACCATAGCCCAAATGGAACGGTACCAGTGTTACTGGAATTCCAGTAACTTTCCAGTAACTTGCTGATGACTAAAGCCAATCATCTTGTGAACTTATAAACAGCAGTCCCAAGTGAGACCCTTTGAGCTCTCCTGGACTGCAAGGGGCTGCAACCAGCATCTCCCTCTGAGTGGGACGCTTCTCAGAGTTTCACAAACTCTCCAGTTCATGAAATTTGGAGGACTGCCGCCGAAAGCTGGTGATGGAACCTGGGCTGAAACCCTCTCCTCCTCGAGGCTCAACCCTTGCCCATTGAGAAATGCTGAGACTTTTGAAGTGAATATTTCACAGAACTCGAGGGGAATTTTTAACAGGTATACCTTTATATCTATATCTTTGTGCGTGTGTAAATCAATTTGAATACTCAATAGCAAGTATAATACTATCATTCCAAATCTGTAATCAAGCCACTGTTATGATTGTAGCAAATTCTATCAATTCAATTTGTAAATGTTAAACTAATCCATGATTAAGTGTTGCTAAGACCTTATGATTTACCTTAAACTGTGAATGAACCTTAGATTGCTGCTCAGTACATATAATCCTTTAGATATAAACCATTGACCAAGTCTGAGACTAGGATTAGACCTAGCTGCACCTAGACTCCTCTCTGAGAAGTTTAGAAAGCAAGGGGGTCTATTCTGAACCTCGTGACTCAACGGGAGGGTCTTTCCTACTCTTTGTATTTCTTCCACTATACATAAACCATATTCCAAGTCACAGAATCACAGAATGATAGGGGTTGGAAGGGACCTCTGGAGATCATCTAGCCCAACGCCCCCGCCAGAGCAGGTTCACCTAGACCAGATTGCACAGGAATGCATCCAGGCGAGTTTTGAGTGTCTCCAGAGAAGCAGACTCTACAACCTCTCTGGGCAGCTTGTTCCAGTGCTCTGCCACCCTCAAAATAAAGAAGTTCCTCCTCATGTTTAGGTGGAACTTCCTATGACCAAGTTTGTGCCCATTACCTCTCGTCCTGTCACTGGCCACCACTGAAAAAAGACTGGCCCCATCCTCCTGGCACCCACCCCTGAAGTATTTATAAGCATTGATAAGATCCCCCCTCAGTATTCTCTTCTCCAGACTGAAAAGACCCAAGTCCCTCAGCCTTTCCTCATAAGAAAGATGTTCCAGTCCCCTAATCATCTTCGTAGCCCTTTGCTGTACCCTCTGCAGCAGCTCCCTGTCCTTCTTGAACCGGGGAGCCCAGAACTGGACACAGTACTCCAGATGCGGCCTCACCAGGGCAGAGTAGAGGGGGAGGATAACCTCCCTCGACCTGCTCACCACACTCTTCTTGATGCACCCCAGGATGCCATTGGCCTTCTTGGCCACAAGGGCACATTGGTGGCTCATGGCCATCCTGTTGTCCCCCAGGACTCCCAGGTCCCTTTCCACAGAGCTGCTTTCCAGCATGTCAGCCCCTAACCTGTACTGATGCATGGGGTTATTCCTCCCCAGGTGCAGTACCCTACACTTGCCTTTGTTGAATTTCATAAGGTTCCTCTCTGCCCAACTCTCCAGCCTGTCCAGGTCACACTGAATGGCAGTGCAGCCTTCTGATCTGTCCGCCACTCCTCCCAGTTTTGTGTCATCAGCAAACTTGCTGAGGGCACACTCCATCCCTTCTTCCAGGTCATTGAACAGTACTGACCCCTGGGGAACACCACTTGTTAGAGACCTCCAGCTAGACCCTGTCACTAATCACAACCCTCTGAGCTTTATCTATCAGCCAGTTTTCAATCCACCCCACTGTCCATTCAGCTAACTCACACTTCCTAAGCTTGCCCATGAGGATGATGTGGGAGATGGTGTCGAAAGCCTTGCTGAAGTCAAGGTAGACAACATCTACTGCCCTCCCCCCCATCTGTCCATCCAGTCATGCCATCATAGAATTCTGTCAGATTGGTCAGACAGGACTTCCCCTTGGTGAATCCATGTTGACTACTTCTGATAACCTTCTTTTCCTCCAGATGCTTTGAGATGACACACAGAATGAGCTGTTCCATTGTCCTTCCAGGGATGGAGGTGAGGCTGACTGCCCTGTAGTTTCCTGGGTCTTCCTTCTTGCCCTTTTTGAAGATTGGAGTGACATTGGCTTTTTTCCAGTCCTCAGGCACCTCGCCTGCTCTCCAGGACCTTTCAGAGATGATGGAGAGTGGCCCAGCAATTACTTCTGCCAGCTCCCTCAGCACTTGCCGTTGTATCCCTTCAGGACCCATGGACTTCTGGATTTTCAGTTTACTTAATTGGTCTCTAACTTGATCCTCCTCAACCAAGGGAAAGTCTTCCTTCCTCCAGACTTTCTCTGTTACCTCCAAAGTCTGGGACTCCTGAGGGCTGGCTGGAGCAGTAAAGACTGAAGCAAAGAAGGCATTCAGTAACTCTACCTTCTTTGCATCACCTGTCACCATGGCACCTGTCTCATTCAACAGTGCGCCCACATTTTCTCTAGTTTTCCTTTTGCCTGCGATGTACTTGAAGAAACCCTTCCTGTTGACCTTGATATCCCTTGCCAGGTTTAATTCCAAGGATGCCTCGGCTTTCCTCATTTCGTCTCTGCATACTCTGACAGCATTCTTGTAATCTTCCCAAGTGGTCAGTCCCTTCTTCCACGTACTGTAAACTTCCTTCTTCCACTTGAGCTTTTTCAGAAGCTCCTTGCTCGCCCATGCAGGTCTCCTGCTTCCCTTGCCTGATTTCTTGCTCTTAGGGATACACTGATCCTGAGCTTGGAGGAAGTGGGACTTGGATATCAGCCAGCTGTCTTGAGTCCCCCTACCTGCTAGAGCCCTAACCCATGGGATTTCTCCAAGCAGTTCCTTGAGGAGATCAAAGTTAGCCCTCCTGAAGTCCAAGGTTGCAATCCTACTTGTCGTTTTGTGCATACTGCACATGATCCTAAACTTTATCTTCTCATGATCACTACAGCCAAGGCTGCCCCCAACCTTAACGTCCTCCACCAGTACCTCTTTGTTTGTCAGTACTAGGTCCAGTAGTACACCTCTCCTTGTTGGCTCCTCCACCACCTGAGTCAAAAAGTTATCGTCAATACACTGGAGGAACCTCCTGGACTGTACATGCTTGGCCATGTAGCCTTCCCAGCAGATATCAGGGTGACTGAAGTTCCCCATGAGAACCCAGGCCTGTGACTGTGAGGTGACTCTCAGCTGTCTGTAGAAGACCTCATCAGCTTCCCCATCCTGATCAGGTGGCCTGTAATAAACACCCACAACAGTGTCTCCAATATTAGCCTGCCCCTTAATCCTTACTCACAAGCTCTCAATTTGCTCTTCATCCACCCCCAGGGAGAGCTCGATACATTCCAGTTGCTCTCTCACATAAAGAGCAACTCCACCACCTTGTCTTGCTGGCCCGTCTTTCCTAAAAAGAACATAGCCATCCATGACAGCGTTCCAGTCATGTGAGCTACCCCACCATGTCTCAGTAATTGCAATGAGATCATGGCCCTGCGACCGCACACAGATCTCTAATTTTTCCTGTCTCTTCCCCATGCTGCATGCATTGGGACTAGGAGTGGACCTAGCCGGTCTTCTCTGAACCTTGGGACTCAATGGGAGGATTTCTTTGTCCCTTGTACCCTTCCTTTCCTTTGGACATGAACCGTTGACCAAGTCTGAGACCAAGTCTGGATTCAGCTGTACCTAAACTCCTCTCTGAGAAGTTTAGAAAGCAGGGGGGTCCATTCTGAACCTCGTGACTCAATGGGAGGGTCCTCTTTACCCTTTTGTTTCTCTGGTCTCTCTGTATAAATCATTCTGATTCAATTCTAATTTGATTTTCCTTTGTATGTTTTAGTAAGTAATAGAGTGAACCTTGCCATCGAATTCTGTTCAGTCGCATTTTTATAAACTTCTATTAAAATCACTTTTGCCAGTATCTTTGACGGTGATTTAAGTGGCCTAATCCACTCATTCACGACATTGACCTCTGACTTGATGCCATTAATATTTTAGAAGCTTTTCTACTAACAATGGCCTCCAAATGTTGCAAATGTCACCAAAGCTTGATGTTGCTGCCGTTCTGAAAGAACAGTTTTAGTACAATAATTCTATTTAATCTGAACGGAGAAATAAGAATTTTTAACTTAATTAAAGGCTGTTCCAGGATCAAAATAACAGGATCTTCAAGTTTCTCCAGCCACTAAATCATTCAATTTCAACCTTGTCAGCCTCAGAAGTTTTAAAGACCCAACTAGATAAAGCATGGTCTGATTTCATAGCTGACCCAGCTTTGAGCAAGAGGTTAGACTAGAGACATTCCAAGGTCCCTTCCAATCTGGATTATCCTAAATTCCTTAACTGGTGCTTCTTCTGCTAATAACTGAAACTTCCAGTTGGATTAAGGCCAACAAACGAAAGCTGAATTTCAGCAGGAAGTGCTCTAGCTCGTTGGAGTTTCCTAGCTCACCGAGGTGCCCGTGCTCACCGAGGCTCCTTAGGAAGCTATGGACGTTTTGTTGAAAGCACTGTGGGAACTGGCTTTTGCTAGTCTTTTTTTTTAAATATTGGAACACAAAATTGCCTCATCCAAGTCACAGAAGGAACCAGAGAAGAGTTTTTTCTATTAATAGGGGTTTTCAGCAGAAGGCAGAAGTCAGTGAGTGCCAGGGGAGCAGAGCCTGCTCAGCCAGGAGTTGAGGCCAAAGCTGGTGACTGAAATGTGCAGAGTTAGTCTTCTGCATCTAGGCTGCCATGTGTCACGCTGGGCTGTTGGAGCCATGCTTCAACATGCATGTGCTGTTCTGTTTACATTTCTAATCTTTATGTTGCTTCAATTATCTCTTTAGGTGGCTAGAAAAGAAAGAAAAGCCCAGAGAGAGAGAGAGAGACAACTGGAAGACTTAAGCGGAGACATTAAGTCAATGAAGCAGGAGGGATGCACAGGAAATTAAAATAGAAATCCACATTCATTGATAACTTGGTCTGGCATAGCAATGGGGAGTTTTGCCTCTCTTTTCAACAGAAAACCTGAGGGACTGTATTCAGTGTGTATAGAGGAGAGAAAAAAAATCTGTGATTTTGAGGGAGAGCAGCCGCCAGCTGTTTGGGAAACAATTCAGGTGTTTGAATATGGGCGTTTTGGAAAGTGCAGGCTGTCTGGGATGTTTGCGTGGGGTTGGTATATGATACAGGACCCCTGAGAGGTCTTCTGGAGACGAGCAAGATACCCTGGAGTTTCTGAAGCACCCCCAGACCCTGCAGGGGTTCCTTTGCCCCTTGATGTTAGCACTAAGATTAGAGGGTGGGGGCATAAGTCCACTGTGAAACTAGCAAATCTTTGGTCTTAATAGATCATTATAGGGACTATAAACTAGGGCATTATAGCTGTAAAATGAAATGCAGAATTATAGCAAAGGAAGATAAGGAAAAAAGTCTCCCGGAAATTAGTCTTTTAAAACAGTCCAGGATTTAAGAGCTCAAAAAAGAGAAGCCGCTGATTTCTTCCAGAAGAAACTGTTAAAATATAGGTTTCTGATTTTTAAGTATTTGAAAAATAGAATAAATGAGGCTTGGGTCCATATTTGAAATTAATAAGAGTCTGATGTAGTGCTTAATGTATTGGACCTTGGCTTAGTGCTGTTTTTAAGGAAAATTCCTGCTTCTTGTCTTTTGGGAGAACAGGAATGCTGTGTAAAGCTCTGTGGTACCTTGGCAACAGCTAAAGCAGATGAGCTAGAGGCAAAGGTTTTTGTTTTTACTGTTTTATGTTTCTTCTGAGAAAAGGTATTAATCTACGGGTAAAATAACAGGGGAAAAAAACAAGCCTGCCTCCATATACTAATTTTTGCTGACTTTCTGACCTTTTAAAAATCTGCATGTTCATAACACCTTCCTCATTCCTGAGAACTCTGTATTCCTCAAAGTTGACATAAAACCCATCCATATTTTAGCCTTTCATAACTATCTCAAAGGCAACATAAGCTATAAATGTTAAGCAAGAAATAACTTTTTAAATTAACCACTTTCCTTGTAGAAATATTTCCTCTTCCTTCCCTGAAGTATGGAGGAAAGAAAGCACATATTTATTAGAAATGTAATGCCATACAGGTCTGATCGTCTGTCATTCCTATTACAATATTTGTAAATGCCATGTATTATTGTATTTTTCATTAGCAGTAATTTTACTGAGAGTAATTTACAAATGTGAGTGGATTCAGTCTCTCAGAAATCTTTCTCCTGTGAAAATTTCTCATATGAGCTGTTATGAGGCTACATGACTTACTCCTAGTCAGTGGTGAGCACAAGGGCTAGATGGAGAGCCTGGGCACGCTTATTTGGCACTTCTTAAAACAAAGTGCTGTAAAGATTTAGTTGTGGTTCTATTGCATGTGTTAGCTCACTTAGCTGCTCTTTGGAGCTGTGTAATTCCTCTTGTATGGAAACCTTTCATAGATCCTGGATTTCAGAAAGTGTCACAGAAAAGCATTGCTATTGGTGATACACTGGGTGAGAACATTCCTCTTGCAGAGAAAGGCTGCATCAAAACTTCATTAAATGAAAAAGGGAAAGGTATAAGCAAATAAATAATAGAAAATGCCAAATCTCTTGAATACTGTTCTAGGGTTGTTTAGAGGCATATCATAGCAAGGTACAATTCGGACGAAGGAATAAAATATGAGAGCAAATACCCCAGCTGTTTTTTTCCCAATAAACCTTCTGCTAATATTTGAAAGAGTTTGGTGGTAAAAGTAAATGGGAACTGCAACTGTGAGGCCATCAAGGATTGAAAATTGAATACATACAAGACCTGAACATAGTGATGTGCTCACAGCAACAATTCCCTAAGTTAAATTTAGACCTGAATAACTGGTTTAATGTTTTGTTTTCCTGGAGAGTTCTATTATCTTAATGCTGTGGAGATTTTCCCTTCCCTTTTGTATGTGATGGATTAGTAAACACAGTAGAACTTCCGGTACCTGCTCAGCAACTTTTACCATTGTAGCTCATGAGCAGAGAAAGAAGATTAATTCAAAAACTATCAGACTACTCTGAAAAGAGAGAAGACCACTGCCTTTCTCCTGCTCCCAGGACACACTCAATTTCTGCTGTTCAAACACCTCTGAGAGAATTTAAGCTGTTCTGATTTACTGAGTTATTTTTGCTCCATCCCCTGCTTTCTCAACATGGTATATGTCTACGAAGAAACGAAGTATATGATGCTCTTAAATCTAAGTGTTAATCAAGCATAAGCCAATTTGTTCTTCTCTTTGTAGTCATTGGGCAGATGAGAGACCTATTTCCAAGTCTCCACTCTAACTTGGAACAAAATCTGGAACTCAGGTGATCCACATGCCTGTACACTGAGGCCACAAGCTTATTGAATAATGATGTTGATTGAGACTATTTCTCTTTATGAAGCTGTTTCAAATGAGTATAAATGCTTAAATAATTGTTGAAGCAGGGACATGAATCTGATTCTTCCATCTTTGGAAAATATCATCTATTGCGAGGTTTACAATGTCGATCTCGCAACTCCTTCTCTCTCTCCTCGTGAGTACTGAATTATTTGCTGCCATTCTCAAGTCTCTTTAATCTTCTTTAATTGTCCAGGAGCTTAACCTTCATGGACCCCCTGCTCCTGCCCCCTTAGACTTAATGCCAGTCTGCTCCAAAAACCTGGTGTCAGGAGTCCTGAGTAGCTTTGTGTCTTCCTGAACCAAGGTGATAACTTTCTGATTCTCTTAGAGCAAGGCACATTAGTCTTACACAATGCACTCAAGTCACAGCTGAATCTATACTTTTTCTGTGTGTATAGTAGTGGGTTTGCTCAAAATGTTTTGACAACTGAGAAGGAAAACATTCAAACAGGAGAAAACTGACTACAAACTCACTCTGCAAGGCTAGCAGAGTATTTTCTTCCATTTTTTTGGTATTCCCCATATGAGAACAGGTAAAGTTGACTATGAGTGCTCATTGTCCAAAGCTCAGCCAAAAACTAACATTCAGGTTAGGGTTAGGGTCAGGAGAGAGACAAATCTAGGAGCTGCAGTAGGAGTGGGACTGCAAAATCACTGCAGAAGTGAAAAACAGTCACCCAAATGAGTTCTTGCTTGAGAACTTTTTCATGAGAACCATAGCTGGTTGTCATGATCCGAGACTCAGCCCATGCCTGGGTTTCAGATTTGGGCTAGGAGACTCACAGACTATGTCTGCCTTTTCAGAGACAGGGTGAGCCCTACCATCCCTATAAATGTATTTATAACACTTCCGACACTGTGTCTTATCAGTGCTCTGTGTTTTCCCATGCATATGATATTGGGTCAGCCTAATTTTACACACTGGTATCTTGGGCTTTGTTGACAACATTCGCTCTCAGAAAGCCCTGAGCGTATTGTTGAGTTTAGGGTCCATCTGCTGCCATGTCTGACCTCTGTTCTTTTGGAGTTTGTTTACTTGATCTTCATATTTGGCCCAAAATAAAGTTTTGTATTTCATTCTTGGTAAGGTAAGGGGTAGAGGGTCAAACTTTGCAAGTGACATCAAGCTTTTCCCTTCCTTTTCTCAAGTTCTTTGGTGCCATTGAGGGCAAGCACTAGCTTACAGCAATAACATAAGCAGGAATGCTGCCACTTCACTAGGCAGGCATTTTAAATAATGCCAGGGTAGGCTACATCTCCGAATGCACTGGTTTAAGATTACCACTCAGCCCAGCTTGCAGGCTGAGTGGCACCCTTTCTCAAAGGCAGAGACAGAGGAGATGCTGAGGAAAATGGAGAGATGAAGATGGCAGATGTAGGTCAGGGCCCCTTGCAAATTTGCAGGTCACCCTGGTGGAGGGGAAGGGAAATGTGCCTGATGGAGACAGTGCTGTCTGGGGCCCTGATTATTGCTAGGTAGAAATAAGTAAAGAAGGATAATACACTTGGTTTGTAGTATGGGTGAAATAAACCCAAAGATTGGTCTTTTTTGCTTAGACTCACAAAGCTCACTAGTTTCTATCATTAGCTGAAAGGCCTCCTGCCAACAGAGGCAATGATCAGTTAATGTTTTGCTCACATTTTTCATTTTTGCAGAATTTGCACTCAACATTGGATCTGTTGCTGAGAAAAAGATCATCTATTAACATAATTTATTCCTGTTCCTAGCTGGCTCACTGCCTAGCTTGAAAATATCTCCCCTGTTGCACTGTCCTGCAAATAGTGATGGATGGGAGTGAGCCTAACTGCACATTGGTACAGGGAGAGAAGCAGCAAAAGCACCGCTTGGAGTGAGCATAACATGCTTTGGCACCAGGAACCACACAGGGCTCCCTGTCGGGTGGCAGTGACTTGTCCCAGGGCTGAAATCTTGCATCTCTCTTAACCCTCCTGCAGCACTCATGGTGTCTCTCTACAGAGCTGAATGATCACAGCTGGCACAGTTTAACTGAAGTATGAGGACAAATGAGACACTATAAACGACCTGAGTTTTATGATACAACGTGTAGATTTACCAGGTTGGAATAGGGTCAAAGGAGGTTGTATCCCCTTTCCTGAGCACTGCAGGCACCACAGGAATTCTTTGTTGTAGACAAGGGATTGCTGGACCCCACCACCACTGCAAAATTCAGAGTTTAATGCACTAATATTGTGAGACCAATTTAATATCCATTGCAGGAGTCTGAAGTCATGTGAAATGGCAGGTCTGATGGTATCAAACAGTACAATGCATCTGTCAATGCATTGTAGACAGCAGCAGACAATACCTTGAGCCCAGTGGATAGCTAAGGTAACCTGTATCCAGTGATAAACAAATAAAATGCTAGTGATTTTATCAGGAGTACCTTGCACAGCTAGATTATATTTCTTTGTTAAAGTAAGAATTTCCTGCTTTAGAAAACAACCTTTCCTGAAACCCAGACAGAACAAAAATACTGCAAGTACCATGCCAAAAACAGCTAAGCTGGAAAAGAACTATGTGAATTTTCAACTGGTTAATGATAGTTTTTGAGAGGTGGACTGGAGGAACTGTTCCTAGGGTAGGTTATCAGAACCGGACTTGGGGTTCAGCTAATTAAGTAGTTACAGGGCTGATCTCAGTATGAAAAAGAGCAGAGTACTGATGAATTGTGCCAGTGACATAAATTCCTTGATATCTTCATTACAGAGAACAATGGGAATATCCTGCAGAAAGCACTGGACGATATTAATAGAGCAACAGAGGTGGAATAACAAGAGGAAAAAACTGTAAGTCCTGAAGCACTTCTGTTCCCCGAGAAGGTGTAGTAACTGATGGTCCTTTATTTGCCTTGCTGTAGTGGAGGCACAGAAGAGCTGTTCAGCAGTGCACAAACCTCCACTTAAGGCTCTCTCACTGATACATGCATGTGGATGTCCTCTAAAGCTTTGCTGTTTGTTGCATTACTCCTACCGGACCTCTTCAGCTCAGTTTAGCCACTCCTTTCCCTTAGCAGTTGAAATACTGCTCTTTTCCTTGGGTAGCAGCTCTAAGTTCTCATGACTAGGCAAAATGCGAAGGTCTAATTGCCAAGTAGTATTTGCCAATATTGGTCCCTTTGTGCATTAAATACTTAACGGAGAGATTTGCCTTTCAGATGAACTGGCTCTGTGCCCTGAAAGCACTTTGTTTCTAGCACCTTGAGAACATTGTAGCAGCCATTTAGAAAAAAGCAGAGATTTGCCATCTCCAGTGCCTCCAGCTGGTATCATGTTTACACTGTTGTCAAGGGTATTTGCAATAATGCAGCATTTTCTGCACATTTTCACCGCTGGTTTTCACAAGTACGGCCTTTGAGAAAAGCCCAGCTGCCTCCAATAGCAAAGACTGAAAGCTCGTAGTATGTGTGGATGGCTGGTTGCTGTCCCAAAGTCTAATAGCTCTTTCTTTGACAGCTGCTGCTTTCCTCATTTCTTATCCTACAGATTATTTCACTCTGGAGTTGATTAAGTCTCTGTTGCATTTTGCAAAAACATAAAAGATGTTCTAAACTGTCATATTATGTCTGCAAATCATATTTCCACCAGCAGCTGGAAATGTTTCAATCACTACTACTTTTTCTACTGCTGAGCCACAGGCTGATGGCTCTGTGCAAGCAGAGGAGTCCTTAGTGCAGAGGGCATCGCAGGCACAGTCTGTCCTTTCTATAAATTAGTAATAATGCCTTGTGTTCTCTCAATGCCTTCCACCAAAAGGATATATGGACGACTTCACTGAGTAATGGCGCAGTTTTCAAACAGCATGTTGGGCTCTGACAACAGAATAGGCTAGAAAGTATGATTAACTATATAATGTTCAAGTGAAATTACAGCTTTAATTTCAAGCAGGTAGAACTCAGAGGAGATGATATTTATCCAGGTTGTTCAAGTTAGCACCTCTACCACATGGGCTACTTAAGACGATCTCAGTTTAAATTAGAACATCTGACAACAGCTGTAGACATATTCCAAAATCTACATTAAACTATAAACTCAGATTTCAACCTCCTGAAAAGCTTCTCTCATGGACTATCCCAGTGACTGATCCCCAGCATCACTGGTTTGTGTCATGGAAGGCAATACAAGCATTACATGACACTCATTGTCTAAATGGCAGGTTGCCTTTACTAAAAGAATCGGTGGTTTGTTGTTTTTTTTAAAAAAATTCATACTCTTTTAAGAACTCCTAAAAGCAGAGTGCAGCAGTGCAAGCACTTGTGAGTTCCCTTCTCAAGGAAAAGTCTAGTCTGGAACATGCTTCACTTCCTAAATAATAAACTTCAGAAAGCCATTTTGCCTTGCCCTTCCTAGGTCAAACATGTTCTGCTATGCCATTGCTTGAGCAGCTGGGACAGTCATTTCATATTATTTTCATGTATCTGCTCCTGACTTAGCCAGTACACAAAGCATTTGCAATTGGAAAGATGTCAGTTTTCAGATATCATGGTTAAAAATCACCACAGTCTGTATATCGCAGAGGAAAGCTCAAAACCAGATGCACATATTGGAAATGGTGTCTGTGTGTGAGTAACTACAGTGAACTTCAGACTGTATTGCAATTACCTTGATAGTCACAGCAGATAAAAATTGGATATACATCCAAATGTAGTCTGGTTTTCTGCTGAAAACCCAAGGGAACTCTAATGACAACAATCCTTAAGTGGGAATACACCGTATTTCTACTGGAAGAACTAAGTATTCAAATACATGCTGATAGGGATTTGGTGATTAACGAAATTGTACAAACATGTGTGTGGCTTTCAACACTGAGAGGTCTGGAAGGTTCAGGACACTTCTCCAGCTGAGAAGTTGTGTGATTTACAGTGCTGATTTACAACAGTCAGTGTTTGGATTATGATTTTATTTTTGCCTTTTCATGCTTTGCCAGTGTTCTGAAATGAAACTGTGTATTCATTTATTGTCATCCCTTTGTTAACAACAGGAGATGGCAGAGCCTTGCTGGAATCTGGTGCAGACAATTAGTTTTTCGCTCTGTATACATGGGTTTTGAGCACTGGTGTTCACCAAGAATATATGTCTATCTGCTCTTTCCAGAATGATAGAGCTGACAAAAAAAACATGGTGAGAATTTAGTTAGAAAGACAGATTCCCTTAGTATATGCCACAGCGCCTTCAAAGAACTATTGTACCCAAAGCTAACAAAACCCAAAGACCCTTCAAAGATCGAGCAGTCACATGGTGTTGGGTTGTCATGGGGTGGCTCCGCATCCTGACACAAGGTCAGAGACCTTTTCCTGTCTGCACAGCAATAACAGTTAATGGGTTACTCTTTCTGAAACCTCACACTCACGTATTACTACAGCTATGTAAGAGGTATTTTATAAAACATTGGAGGAGGGGAAATTTCTTTTCCTATTAAAATGACTATCAAAACAGAAAGTTTCTGGAGAAACTGATTTTAAAAGAAAGATTTTTCACAAAAGGTTTGGGGAATTTAACAGAAAGTATTTTAAAGATGTCATTTCTGGTCTTGAACGAAGGAGGAGACATACTGACTGCTGACAGCTTAGCAGGAGACCCAGATTCACTCTTGCTCTGTCTGGCCAACTAAACAGTTCATTATCTTTACAAAATGGAGCAGCTCCAAAAAAAAGAGAATGAAAGAGCCCAGCTCACTACAGTTTATCCCCCAGGCACTTGCTTAATAAGGAGGATGCCTCATTCAAAATCCCTAATCTGCACTACACGTTCCCAGGCAGATTTCTCCTCTGTGTGTGCACGTGTTCTGTGTTTTGGTTTCTTGCTTTTGTTAAAAATGTCAAGATTCTTTAATTCTAGATGGGAATTTCAATTTTTCCTTCTGCCCTTCCTAATTTTTCTGTGAAACAGAAATTCTTTCGTGTGACCAACTTTGTTAATTTTGAAAAATGTTCTGGTTTAAGTTAATCATATCGCCTTTGAACTTGTGTACCATCACTTCTGCAACCACTATAGAACATAAAGCACTGTGTAGAACTGCAGGTGACAGTTTTCTGCATAAGGCAGCAAAGGCTTGTGGCAGGACGTCAGGCCAGGAAAAAGTGAAGAAGAAATGAGTGGATGTGAGTCCTGGAAAAGAACATAATGCTGCTAACGAAAAAAAAACCAAAGGAGAAATGCTGCTGCTGGGAAGGAAGGAAGGATGGATAGAAAGAAGGAAAGAAGGGAAAAAGAGGGATTTCATTTCCCAATAGGGAAAAGGGTTCCAAAACAAATAATGAATAAGGATTCCTGCTTGAGACAGGTATATACCAAAATTATGAGAGTTTTATCTGGGATTTTCATTTAAAATTTTATAAAACCTAGACAGTTTTCACAGTTTGGATCCTTATTTTACCTAGCTTCAAAATAGTCCAAAATTTGAAATTGTTTGATTCTTGTATTTAAAGTCAAACTTTTCTTTTATTTTTTAAAGTTATTTGACCAGAGTCCATTTATGCTAAGTCTAACCTTATTCATATGTTTCATTTAATCCTTTTTTAAAAGCAGGCACAAATGTGCAGTGGAAACTACTTAAACAGTAAACCTGTCTTTAGTGATACATGACGCAAAGTGTAGCAGAATGAAATTCCAGGTGTCTTATACTGTACAGTTAGGAGCTTTAATCATTATTCGAATGCCAATTTATAGACTAAATCTATTGTGGAAGAAAACAAATTGTTGTCTTCCTACATTTCCAAAGAAGAATAACATTGCAGGAAACACCTACACAAAACTGACTCCACTTTGTTACTTCTACTTCCTTCTACTTCTGGGAAACGTCCCTTTTGCTGAGCCAGCTGGCTCGAATTTCTTGGCTATGAGGTGACTCTTTTAATGAAAAAAAATATTTCTCAGAGGAATGATGTAAGCAAAAGGTGAGAGCATACAGTTGTCTTATGCAACATGCCTGTACATGCTGTTTTTAAAAAAATGTGTGTTATAAATTAAAACTTCTGTGAACAATATCCCAGCCATGAATTGCATTCATGTCTGATTCATTATTACTACTTCAACCAGGTTGGAATAGTATTGCTTTGAAAATGAACTTGCAGTTCACAAAGGGAAAGATAAAATAGTAGAGCCATTGAGAAAGGTCTTAAGTTTTAAACCGGTGCTCCTGTTCTTGTAAACAACTAGTCTATCTTCTTCATTATTTGACTTTGTTACTTACTGTAAATGTCTACACAGAATGAAGGCTTGTGAGAAGATAACTGCTTTTGCTTCTTTATCTGCCCATGAGGGATAGTGCCAGATGCTCATGACTTGGAAATTTTGGCATTAACTAGAAGAAAAAAAAAGATACTTGCCCAAGCAAAAGAGAAGTAATAAATGAACACCACAGTCTTGATCCTAATAGATGAATGCATCAGAAATGTCTGATGAAGATATTTGTCCACCATTTTGTACCAGGTAAAAATCTGGGAATGAGGAAGAAAGTGGTGTAGGCTCCTTGTAGGATTGTCCCCTAGTAATGGGTAGGACAGGGCTGCATGGATAACATGATTATGCAGAGGAACATGTATTTTACTTCTCTGACAAGATGTTAAAAAATCTCTCTCTCTGTTTGTCTATAGAGGTTTATATATGTGTGTCTCTCTATATATGTCTATGTGTGTATAGAGAGAGAGAGATGAGAGAGAATTTCCACAAAGCAAACATTTCCTGGTCGCCTTTAGTGCCACAAACTGTTTGCCTGCTGTTTTGGTGCTTACTCTGGGAGAAAGTGGTTTTTGTGTTTCCAGTGCCCAGCTCTGGAAGGATCAGGCACAGAAAACCTGTCTGGGTGATGCCAAGGAGAATAGCTATCTGTGAGCTGGTCTTGAGCAGGTAAAGTTGGATCCTGAACAAGAAGCATGTGGGAAGGCTCTCCAGAGTACAAACACAGTGTCTGGAGGGTCTTTATTTCTAAAGAAATAAGAAATCCATCCTTGATCTCAGATATCACAGATTGAGGTGAGACCATTACAAATAAACTGATGACACTAGACAGATTGCAAGGTTCATGGCTGAAGTTCAGCACTGAGCTCAAGCTGTACAGTTACAAGGGCTAGAATTTGACTTGGACCTTACTTTGTGTCCCACAGCAAAGTTTACCTGTTGTGATAGTTAAGGGAACACCCACTGCACAGATTTCTTTCTTGTCTCCTGATTTCACAGCTAGGAAAACAAGCCTTTCACAGACCTTTCCCTCTGGAAGAAGAAGCCAGAAGAAGGATGTGGCTACCCTAGCATGTTTGGTGAGCAGGTTACTGGTGAGAAAATCACTTATCTATAAGACTTCATCTGCTATAAACTGTCATTGCTCTGCTGATGTGGATGGCACTGTGAGCATTCAATCCATCTGAGGATCTAGGCTGTGTCATTAATTGTATCACTTTTTATGTCCCTTCATCTGGTTACTTGCTTGGTGTGCTGTTTGGCCCGGTCTAGCAGGTAGGACCCGGAGCACGGCTCTGCAGGTATTGCCATACTGTCTGCGTTATACTGATGACTGGAGGCTTCAGTGATAATCAATGTAAAAAAGCCATGCAGGCATAGAGACAGGCTTTGCCTCAAGGATCCTATAATCTAAGCAGAAGCCAAGTATAATACAGGGAGTGTAGAATATAGCTTGTTATAGGGAAAGACTGCTGGAAAAGGACATGAGAGGTGCATGCAGACGCGAGCTAAAACCTAGCGACATATACTGCAATATTTCTGTCTTCCTACTTACTTGCTTAAGGGTCAGGTCCCACCTTTGAATTATGAAGGCTTCACAGTTGCTTTTTGCAAAAATGCTCAGGGGACCTGACGAAACACTTCCAGCTACTGGCCTGCCCACTCTCCG
This sequence comes from Gavia stellata, assembly GCF_030936135.1. NCBI lineage: Eukaryota > Metazoa > Chordata > Aves > Gaviiformes > Gaviidae > Gavia > Gavia stellata. Next base: position 16,922,683 of record NC_082600.1, read on the forward strand.
CAGGCAGTTTACCCTTCACATGAGGAAAGTGGCTTAGGTTATTGCTTTGCTCTTTGCCCTTCTAGAGGGGAACCTGCTGCCCTTCTTTTGTACCCCATGACACTTCAGAGCAGCATCCTTTCAGTCAGTCAAACAGCTAATAGGAAACCATAGAGCTGTGGCAAAGGGACAGAACCCCTCCAGAGGCACAAGAGTGCAGGTCCCAAAGAGCATGCCCGCAGCAGCATACTCCCTTCTGCCAAAGCAGGAACACTGTGGTAGGGAAACCAGCTATGGCCAGTTCTGCCCCTGGGCACGCATGCATAAATCCTGTTAACATCAAAAAGACCTGGACCTCCAGCCATAGTTCACTCTCTTTTTTGTGGAGTTTACCTGTAATGTCAGATAACATGAGTGGGAGAAAGGGATTTCTGCATTTTGACAGCTCCATTCTCTGCAAATTAGCCATAGTCTGAAGTCTGCCTTAGTTTGCAGCACTATCACCATGCTGGCATGCCTAAGTGTACAAAGCTCAGGACTAGTGGATCTGCAAACCTGCATAATCAGATTTGTTTGCAGGGATCACAAAAACCAGCCCAACCTTGCTGAATTGAGTTGAGGAGTTAATGTGTAGGGGAGGTAAATACAGCACAGCAGCAAAACTAAGTCAAGTCCACCCCTTCAGGTAACATCAAGAGCATTTTGAATGAGCATTTTGTTGAAGTTTGACGTAGCAGCTTTGCCACAATGTCCAAATGCTTTGGACTTGCTTATTATCAGACTCAAGATAGCACGCTTTCAGCAGGCAATTTTGCTCCTTGTGATTTTCTGGTCTGTGTCCCATTTGTGCCTGTTCTCCATCATTTAACTCCGTAGTGGAGTGTTGGACCATGACCACGGGCCATCAGCCCCAGTGCACTAGCATTACTTCTAAGCAAGTGATATATCACCACTGTGGTGATCACCAGCAGATGCAACTTCATCTGTGTGAAGACAGCAGCCTGCAGAGTCCAAATTGTGTTGCTGTGGTGTTCTCGTCCCCTCGCTTTCCCATTGCAGTTGTGCCTACCTACCTCAGGGCTGTCACGGTACAGGGATGCCCTCTCCTCCCTCCATCCCTGGTGTTCGGTTCTTGCTGAGAGGGCACCCAGCTGAGGGGAGAAGCTGGTTCAGCCATCTGACTGCCAGACACAGGGTTTGTGAGTCAGCACCCAAAAACTGTACTATAGGGTGTGATTCTTTAGCAGTTGCCCATTCACCCAGAGTTACTCCCGTTATAGAGGATTGGCTAAAGAAAACGTTTGTCTCCACTTCAAAGCACCATGTTTGTTCACAGCTGTGTGTCAGCCAGGCAGAGGCATAACTTTTCAGCTTGATGTGTGGAAAATTTGAAGTATGCTAAATGCAAGAAGGAAGGAAGATAAGCCTTTAGATAAGGTATGGGAAACTCAAATGTATGGAGTACTGAGAGAGAGTTTTAAAAAAACATGAGTGACAATAGAACAATGCTGGCTTAGGTGTAACTTTTAAAGAAAAGCAGAGGTTCTAGCTAAATGGTATTTATTTTCAGGTTTTTTTAACTTTATATTCATTAGCATTGCTAATGAGTTCAGGTGTACTTTTGCTGTTGACTTGGTTACTGGGAGGGAATTTGTTTTGAAAGCAAAGCTCTGTTCTCTGATGAGTTTTCCTAGACTTGCAATATGATTTTTTTTCCTACTGTGACTTTGAAAAAAGTGGGATTTGGGTTTCTAAGAGCTTTTTAGCCCCTTCTTTCCATGAAAAACAGACTATCAAACACTGACTATTCTTACGCAGCGAATTTTAGGGTTTTCATAATGAATGTGTTAAAATTCTCCCAAATTCCTCATTTTCTGTCTGAGAAAAGACTTCAAATATTACATAGCTATGAGAACTTTTTAAAGCTGTGTTCCAGTGCAATGATGAGATCCTTATTTCAGGAATCTCTAACTCAGTAGGAAAGGTAGTTTTTTGTTGGTTTGTCAGTACAAAATGTTCAGGTAACTCTGAGTAACTCAGTTAATCTTGTTCTAGCATGTACGGGACCCAGTGGAAAACCTGACAAAGATTTTTCTGGACGTGTCTCTGCTCTGGTTATTCCAAAGTCTTTATTAATTTGGGTACATTTATCCCTTCTCTTTGTGTTTTCACTATTCACATTGAAAACAAGACAAACATATTTGGAAGCCTATGAATGATCCTGAAGTGCAAAGACGCTTCTCTTCCTTTTTTTTCTTAATAATTGCACATTCTCAGAGAACAAGATAAAAATCATATGACTGATATTACTCAATATCCTGATACTTCAATCTTAGAGACTCTGCTGTAAAAATAGATTGTATTTTTCCTAGCTAACTGTCTTCTAGCTTCTTTAAGAAAATACGTAGAGCTGTTAAAGATAAAAATATACTCTTAGCTTAGGACATGGCTTCTGTAAGATTACATACAGTGTATTAAAACAAGGATTCTAATGACAAACTATTTGAACTCTTTTGGTTTTATGGCTTTTTTTTATTGTTATGCTAAGGTGGTTGCTTAGGATACTGAGTAATGCAAAATTAATAGCTAAAAGTACAGCATATATTTCAACCTTTAGTCTTTTTGTTTTATGATCCTAATTATCACCCCAGTTCTAAGCTTTTCTTTGTTTTTATCAGCATCTTGTAAATCATGCTCCTACTGCATTTTTTTATTTGGATACAGATGTTAGAAAGAAGCTGATAATGTTGCCTAAAGGCCATCCAAAACTCTTCTTCTTTGTAACATAATAAATAGCTTTAAAGGTTTAGTCTTTGCCATTCTATCAGTGCAGACTGATTAGCAGTGTAAGGTACACCCACACACACACTTCCTGCCCCGCAAAGTTTACAATCAAAATAATAAACAGAGAGAAAACAATCAGTATGTACAGAAAAGAATTGCCTCTGGTTTCTCCTACTATTTTGTAGGTAATTTCTCAGCTGAAAACAAAGTTAGCTGCTTGCACTTTCTGGTTTTTTGTGAGATGGGTGCCCATGGTGTGATTAGAGACACGAAATGCCTTCCGGTTAGAAGAAATCCTTACCCTCCAGTAGCCCATACACTGGATAGTATCTGTGGCAGGTGAAAAGCCCCGTGCCTTTGATATATGGGGTACTTTGAAATAAAGCTTTTTTCTGTAAATGCTACAGCTCTGCAAAACCTGACACGTTACAAAATCACATTAGCAATAATTGTTTTTCTCCTCCATGTTCCTAGAACACTAATATGATCAGCTCTTTTGTCACTGAACAAGAAACATACTAAGAATTCAAGAAGTGGTTTCCAAGAAGCAACAAACCATACTGAATTTAAATAATGAGAACTTCTCATATTAAAGAGAAGCGGAAACACATACCTTGACTGCAAATTCGCCACTGAGCAGGTACAAATGAGTGAACTGCAACACGTCTCCAGGAACAGTCAAGCTCCTTCTGCTGGATGAATGAGTCTAACTTCTGGTGTTCTGCCCCTCCCTTAATAGAACAGACTCATCCCTCTGTTGATGACATCATATTCCTGGATTTTCTCCCATACTATATTTTAAAAGCAACTTTTCTCTACTGTGTTCAGTATGAGACAACTGATGTTTGAATATGGGTGGTAAAAAACACAAATCCAGCTAAAATATTGATGTCTGACAGTGTGTGTATAAAAGTCACATGTTTGCACAACAGCTTCCAGAATTGTGCGTAAGCATGCGTGCACACACCCACAAATCTGATCTGGATTTTGGGGGATAGTGAGTGAATTTTATTTTTTTTTACTGGTTTTAGACACAATCAAGAATTAAACAAGTCAGCTTTTTGGAGGACTTGGATCTTTAAAACAGAAAAGATCAGATATCTCATTTACAATCTTACATACTTCTCTTTCATGGAAAGAAATTCACTGTTTATGTTTCTGGAAGACACTGCTCTTCCTCAGCAGAAGTCTTTGGCTACTCAGTCTGCTGAAAACTAATACAGACTCCAAATACCGCTTAAAGATTTAAATTGGACCAAAGTTTCTCCAAGCTTATGGATGAGATCTCTACATGAAACAAAATGATAACCTAAGAGCAGAGCAGACCCTTTTTCCTAATACACTGAGTTTTATTCTGCATTTGAGATAATTTACAGAGGACTAATTTTACACTGTTCATAAAGGGCATAGCTGTTTTTCCTCCAATATTCGCACAATTACACTGAAATCTGAAATGGCAACCTTGGTTGCAGAATTCCACACAAAGAATAGATCTTCATTTACAAAAAGAAGTGTACAGAGAAAAGAACAGTCCACTCTCAGTTTCCCACAAAATACTAATTCTGAAAGTAAAAGATTCAAGAAAACACTTGGAGCTATTCATATTATATGTGGTCTGTATTGAGATCAATGGTATCTACCAGGGAAAATACTTAGCTCTCCATTGGTTCCTCATTTATAGTTCTGGGGCAATACTCTCACCTGTACTTTTCCCAACAGAAATAACTGCTTTGCTTTTCGGTCATTTTCCTTTTCTTTCTCTGAATCTATCATAATAGCTGCTCAGTACATGTTCTTTCTTTATTGCCACTAGTTGAGTCATGCTCTCCTATCAACAATATCCTCCCCTGGTCTGTCCCTACTTTCCCTGCACCAGTTCTAGTTTGATTGTGTAATCTCGGGACACAAATCTCAAAGATTTTCAATCTGCATTTTTCTTTCAGTTCTTTTTTTAAGTCCTTCTGTACCTGAATAAACATTTTAGGACTATATGTAGATTTTATTTTTTGGTTGCACATGTATTTAGTATAAACATTAACATAATTTTGCAAATACAGTGCAGCAAAATTCTGCTTTTATTTTAAGACATGTTTTATGTGTTCATAGGAGGGACTCTGCTGGCTTATTTGTAGTAATGTAATAAAACCCAGCTGTAGCCAGATCTACTCAGTTACATCTGAGGAATGTGGAGAGCTTCTGGAAGAGCAGGTGAGGAGTGCTCTACAGCCTTTTCAGGAGGCTGAGGCAGGTGTTGCCAGCAGCTACACTGCTATGGAGACTTGCTGAAAGGTGAAACAAATGCATGCAATCATCTCAAAAGCTTTAGAGAGGCAAAGCTCTGCAAAGGAGAAACCATTAGTGGTTCAGGGACGTGGGGGAGGTAACAAACACTTAAGCCAGGCTTCATGTGCAGCTCAGTTACCTGGCCATTTGTAATACTTCAGTCAATATTATCTTCAGATTTTTGAATCAAGGAGATAAAATATCTTTGCATAAAGCTGGAATAGCTTAAACTCAAGTGAGTGAGAGAAATTTCCCCTTTCCTCCCCCATCATTTTCTGGTTTAGGAGAAAACAGTCTGGATGGTTGCAAGATACCACAGCTGAGAGTCATAACCTGTAATTGTGAAAGCTTTAATCACTTTGAACTGGATTACAGGGGAGCTTTCCTGCTCAGTTAACGTTTCTCTAGGAAACTGAGGGAGAACGTATCTGAATGTTGGACTCTGTTAATTCAAGACAAAAAACAGTGAGTAAAGAGTGAATATAATTGGAGAATTGGTTGCCTTGGTAGTTGTTCAGGACTATTGCCAACACTTTCTGGGGGAGAAAAATATTACCTTCTGATTTTACTGATTAATTGCTGACCTTTTTCAAGCGTGTTTTGCTTTTCCCCACCCTCCTGGCAAAACTGTGGCTGTCTTTGCATTCCTGGGGTTGGAAGAGGGCAGTAGTCCTTGGCTTTTTGATGGGGACCTACAACTTTGAATGTTAGTGTTTGAGCAGGAGTCCCTGTGTGAACAGGTGACTTGCACTATTGATCACACAAGTGAGAGAAGCTATGCTCCGATGAAGAGCAGCTCTTAAGGTCTGTCTGTGTGTATGTGCATGCTGGTCAGGCTCCTAGAAGAAGCTTTTCTTGCAGCTAAGTCTGTGTATCCACTTGCCCTACAAACTCAGTGTTTTCCCAGGACTTGTTGATTAAAATCAGCAACTGAAGAGATTTATGTACTTTCTGTATGTAGGATGCTGATTAATTTCCTTTTCCTTGCCCTGGACTGAGTCTGATTCTCCTAAATAAATTGTATCTGTACAGTTTTCTGTCAGCAGTGAGGTTTTTGTATCATCACTGATCCATAGCTGCTAGGCATGTGTTCTGATTTAAAAAACCATCCATTTTGGTCAGTTACATTTTTCTGGTATGAGAACAGTTTTTTGTCTTTTACGTGTTTCTGGCTGTTCAAAAGAAATTGTGTTGCATTTATTGTAAAATCTTATTTCTCTAATTTATAAAGACGTGCTCTTTCCTTCCTACAATTAAAGAATTTTAGTACTTATTTTATTTTCCTTATTGTAAGGGAGGTTGAATTAATCAGCATTTAGAAGGCGTGTGAGCTACTGAAGGACTGTACAATGGGTTTAGTGTCCTGAAAGCCTTCTAAGTAGACAAAGATGACTACAGATGCACAGAATATCAACAGAGAAGCAAAAACAATGCTGATGGAAATATTTACAGAGCAAAAACCTTTTGTTTGAAAACTGGATCCTATGTACATGATATTGTACAAGTACAGAGTCAGAATCAGACTTCTTCAGTTCTGTGAAAGGAGCAGCATTCACCTTTGGAAGTAGGGGAGTGGATCTCAAGCTATCCCTTTGCAAGTGTATATAGAAAACCACAGAGAGCAATGAATGCTGTGGTGCTCTTTTAGCAGTAAAACTGTCTTCTGCTGAATAGCCAGAAGTTGAATTTGCACTGGATGAGACCAAGGAAATGATGCTAGAATGAACAGAGCAGGCAAGGGCCCCTGCTTTTCCATACCTTTGATAGGTCCTCTCATGCTGTAGCAGTCAATGATAGCGGGATGAGAATGTCCATCTGTAAGGTATGGAAGTAGTGATTTTTATCTGTGCGTCCAGACGTATCGGAGAGAGTATTACCATGACTGTAACTCTTGGCCCTGCTTCTTCTCTGACATTAATCACAATTTGGCCACACTTCCAAGGAAGGGGTTATTACCTTCACAAGGAGCTGGCAGTCTAATATTATGTAGATTTATCCCCACAGTAATGCCTGCTACTGAATAGTAACTCTATAGCTTTTCATTGCATTTACATACTGAGAGCATTAGGATTGCATGTCTTTCCTGTTTCCCAAACAGCTTTATCTGACCAAGCTTCTCACGAGGGTGCCACTGCATGCTAGTGCACGGGATTAGTTCTGACATACGGTGCTTCAGGATGTTATGGCTTAGGTTGTGCTTTTCTGCTGTTTTGCATCAAATGTTTTTCCCCCTTTCCTTTGTAGATTTTAGGTGGGATCGATTGCAACCACTTAGCACCAAGAAAAAGATTTTGGAAAAAAAAAAAACCAAAGCCAAACCAACAAAAAACCCCAAACTGAAATACTGGGTAGTGCACCTATCCTCACAGTTACTGGAATTTTCCTGTAAACAGTGTTACAGATGTGCCTCAAATTAAGGTCCTCTGTTCAGGAAGGAAGCTTGCTGCTTCTCCTCATTAAAATCAGATTCTTTTTCACTCTTATTGGAAGCACCAAGATATGAGTTTCTCTGTATTCTGAGAGAACTTTGCAAAGGATGCATACTGCTGTCTGTATTCAATGCTGCAAGTGTACAAATTAAGGCATATGTTGCAGAAGCTAAGCAAATATCCTTCTTCAAATATCCTTTGGATTGAACACCCCCAAATTAACTGTTGTAGTTCAACACTTCTTCACTTTCAACTAGAGATTAAGGAGACTTTTAATCTCCATGCACCTCCTCGGTTGCACTGGGCTTTGTTGAAAACTGCCAGTGCACGCTGTTTTCTTCCTGAGTTCCTCAGGCGAAATTTTGCCGCTCAGTTCATTTTCTAGCTCCTTTGTGCTAGTCCATTAAGTTCTACTAATAGAGGTGTAATGCAAACACAGGGACCATGATCTGTTTGGTGCATGTGTCTAGAGTGCAACAATAGTCATTTAAGAAGAGCTGATGAGAATTGTATCTGTGAGAATGGCTGTGATAATAGCACTGCTTATTAGTGCCCCAATTATGAGGGTAGCTGTGTGATCAGGAGAAGGGGTTACAGTGGAGCAACGTGGCACAGGAGGGAGTATCACAGAATATGGCAATTTGGTAGGGGAAGGATGAGAAGAGAGTTGTGTCCCCTATGATTCTCTGTAGCCTGCCTTCCCTGCAGGTGGTGATGCGTTGATGGGAGAGTCTCTTTCCCATGTGCTTAAATGGCAGGGTGGAGCAAGTCCTCCACTAACTCAAAAAACTGTGTTTTCTGTGAAAATCTGCCAAAACAAAGACTGCTGTAATTCCAGCTGGGATGCTGTGGTGATTGGACTGTTTATATTTTATTTATTATTTTTATTTTAAAAAGCTAATGGATTTTCAGTCAAAAGCAGCCGTATACCTCAGGGAACAATATATTTGTTTATGTCTGGGTCTTGCATCTTTTATATGATTTGGCTAACTCCAGCCCCAGTAAGATAATGCAGATCCCCAAGGCAGTTTTTATAAACATTCAGATTCATGCGTGCTGAACTTAAGGGAAATTAAGTTTTAGGTATACGTATTCTAACACAAGCTTATATGCACTTTGAAAGCTGTTGATGTGTTTGTATAAACACCGTAAAATATCTGGCAACTTATTCTTGTAAAACTTTCTGCATGTGCCTTTATTCTGATGTTTTTGTTTTGCTGTTGACAGTATGTATGTACTGTCGTCTTCTTCTAGCATCTTTTTGCCAGTTTCCTGGTAGCAGATTTTCCATCAAGACAAAGTGTTGCAACTACATGGAATTAAAGAGCACTGTGACAGCTACAAAATGCAATAATGTTTGCTGGGAGGAAGAGGCAACACTGCTTGGCAGGAGAATATTTCTCCTTTCCTGAGGTCTGAAAGTCATGCTGAAAGCTGACAGGTGGACAGTGTAATGCCATTTGACTCCCGATCAATGGAAGCTACTGAACTTCTCTGCAGTGCCATGCACTGATCCATCAGCTGGTGAAAGGACACAGCTCCTCTTCTGTCTCTTTATTACAAGCTGCATCTAAATGGTACAGTCAAAAGCTGAAACTTTTGATATGCTACAGTTCCAGACAAACTGACTACACACAGGAGCTGTTGGCATTAGCCTTTGAATGTGTTTCTTTGAGCTTTTATGAGTGTGAACTACTTACATTTTTATTTTAGTCTTACTTCAAAAAGCATGGTACCTCTAATTGGGAAAAGGATAACTCGTGACCCTGCCAACTTCCTTTGTATGGAGAGAAATTACAGAACCAAATGTGCTATTGGTGTTGTCCCCTACGCTTTTTCCCACCAGCTGATGTGTTCTGTTTGTGTTGTGTTTATCCACACACCTACCAAGTGTTAATAAAAACCATGAATTATAGAAGAAGGGGTGGGTTTGACTTTCATAACACTTTCAATGCAGTTTGCATAGCAGAGTATTTTAAAGTGGATCCAAACGTGCTTTCCTGCATGTATCTTACTGATCTGTCCTAAAATGAAGTGTGGAGAACGGAAAGCTTTGACTGGGACTTTCCTGAGCCAGAAAAGTGAAATGGAAGTTTGCTTTTGTCAGTAGAATGGTGATGAGTGGCTCAAGGGATTGAACCACAGCTGACCTGGGCACTGTATGCAGGGAGCATAAGAATGAATGGTTTGGATCTTTTCTGGGTCAATGTTAGTAATGCAATGAAAATTAAACAGATGTGGTCACCATCATTTAGCAAAATCCAAACTATCTCATTCTACAGATATGGAAGGCAAGGATTTGATGATCATGGTAACTAAATCAGAGAGTAGTAGCTCCACTTAGTTCTGGAGTTTAAACATGAAAATTCTGTATTTTTTTTTAACCTTTTTATAGTGACAAATGACTGGCAGTGACTAATTCCTGCAAAAACTGGAGATATGTGTGAATCCTTTTCTGCTTTTTTTTGAATACCAGTGATTTCTCAGTGCTTAGTAATAGTCCCTGCAATAGTACGCTTGGCCTTCTTCATTCTAAGCATTTATTGCCTTCTGGGTGAGGGAGGGACACAAGCCTATTGGGTTGTAACAGAACTCCGTGTGAGATCAGAGGAGAGGAAGGTTATTTTTATTTCTGGGTAAGGTGACTCCTTCCTTTCATATTCATGAACTCCCAGATATCTGTGTCCAAGTAGTCTGATTGGGATTACTTGTGTGTGACATGGAGAATGACAAATGCTGGCCTCTGCTGCATCATTCATGTTCCTTCTGACTGAAAATTAAAGCCTGCTTTTTGAACATGTCTTTTTACACCCATGACAGTCAACAGTTATTGTGGAATGACCTTTCTTCTAAGAAGTCTGTTTGTTTTACCCTTCAGAAATCTTAGGCAAGGTCTCTGCCTGTTTGATTTTCTTGTTTTGGGCATCTTCTGGCTACATACTGTGTTCCTGTTTGAATAACAGGAAGAGAAATGGCACCAGAGCACAGGCTTTCAGCTAGTGAGTCATCCCTACCATGATCTTGGTATGAGCAGTGCGTTCTTCAGTGTTTACCAGTTTTATGACTGTTAATTTTGCCCTGTCTACTGCTGCATGTCACTCTTAATCCTTGCTCTGTTTTTTGTTCTGCTCCTTTTACAAACATGTCTTTGTATATTGCATTCATTCCAGCCTTAATATTGCTGTTACAAATCTTTTCTGGGCTAGGCTGACTGAAGAGTAAGACTGAACCAATAGAGTAGGACATTGAAGCTGTAACCTTCACATTTGACTAAAACAAGATAGTGTAGTCTGCTATCCTGGAGGACTGTACTCTAACTGCTCACAGAAAAGTGATTTATCAAGTATTCTTTGTAAACAGTTGTACACAAAATGTGTCCCCACTCCTTACTATAATACTGTAGGATATATTTATTTATTTATTTGGGGAAATTAATTGGATACACAAACCAAATAGTTGCTTTTGTGTATTTTTTTCCCCACCAAGTGGTAAGCACTAATAGGAGAAGGGATAGCAAAGAAAAGTCTGGTAGAAACAGTGGAAAAGTGATATCAAAGGGATTGTAGAAACAAGAGAAAATAAACAAATGTATCTTCATACCATTTTGCTGTTCTTCTCCAGTCTAACCATGATCTGGATTTCACAGCAACCAAGATCAAACTTGCCCAAAGTCAAACGATACATCATGTATTGTCTATTTCCTTTTTGACTGGTACCCAACATGACTAGAACAAGGAAAATTAGCATAGTATTTGTCCTTATCCACCTAGATCTTATGTGAGGCCACAAGAACAGACTAAAATTGCTTAGTGTTTCAACATTCTTTTTTTAATGCTTCTAGCTAAATGCTTGTTGGGTAGACAAGCTATATTTACTATAGCCGATGAACTGAGGAGGAAAGCCAGAAACTGAGAAATTGTATGCTGCTTAACCTCACTTTAGTCCTGGGAATACTGTGGAGCAAGTCCATCCATTTCCAAGCACATGAAGAATAAGAAGGTGGTTGGGAATAGTCTACACAGATATCATCAGGTATTATTTGCCCTTCGTATCTGGATTGCCTTTCTCTGATGAAATGGCAACTGGCTGCGTGGACAAGGGACAGTAGTGGATGTTGTTTATCTTTACTTTAGCAGAGCATTTAATACAATCTCTCAGTTCTTATAACTGAACTGTGGAGATATAGACTAGATGAGCGGGCTACAGAGTGCTTGAAAAGCTGGATGGGCTGTTGGGCTCAGAAGGTAGTGAGCAGTAGTTCAACATCTAGCTGGCAACCAGTTAGGAGTGGTGTTCCACCACTGTTTAATGTCTTCATCAGCAACCTGAATGATGGGAAAGAGTACCTCCCAAACTTGAGGATAACACCAGGCTTGGGGAGGGCAGGGCACTGATAGCTAAAGGGTAGGGCTGCCATTGAGAGAGACCTCAAAAGTCTGGAGGAGGTGGTTGATGGGAAACTTCTTAAATTCAACAAAGACAAGTGCCGAGTCCTGCATCTGAGGTGGGACAGCCTCATGCCTTAGTATGGGCTGTAGATGGGCTGAGCAGGTAACAGCCCTGCAGGAAAAGATCTGGAGGTTCCTAGTGAGTAGCAGGTTGAACATGACTCAGCAGTGTGTCCTTTCAACAATGAAGTCTTGCAGCATATTGGTCAGTTAGTAAGAGCATAACCAGCTGTTTGATGTAGTTATTCTCCTCTGCCTTGCATTTTTGAGGCTGCCTCTAGCTAGAGTCCTGTCTCCTTTTCCACCCACTCCTGCCTGCCCAGCCAAGACAGATTTGCAAACTGGAGGGAGTCCAAAGGAGGACCACTGAGATAATCAAGGAGCTGAAACATGTGACATTCTAGAGGAGGCTGAGGGAAGTAGGTTTCTTAATCCTGAAGAAGAGAAGGTTGGGGGGGAATACTTGTCATCTTGAACAGTGTAGTCGGTGCTTGTTAGAAAATACAAAGCCAGACTCTTCTCAGGGGTGAATGGTAAAGGACAAGTGGCAAAGGATAAGAAATCCATCAAGGAAAGTTCCTATTTGTTGTTGGGAAAAGAAATTCTCATTAAGGATTGTTGAACAGTGGAACTTGTCACTTGGAGAGGTCGTGAAGTCTCCATCCTTGAAGATATTAAAAACTCAGCTAGACAGGGCCCTGGGCAATCTGATCTAACTTTGAAGTTATTCTGCCTTGAGCAGGGGGTTGAGCTAGCTGACCTTCGGACTATTTTTAACAAAATGCTGTCATTCTGTGAAATTCTGGCAGTTCCAGAGATGATAGAACCTATGAGAATCTGGAAAGTTTTTTACATGACTGCTTCTTTTTCAGACTTGGGGGGTGTGTGCGTGTCTTCCAAGCATTGGAATTTCTTACACCTTTGTCTGCCATACTGGAGAAACCTTCAATGAAGTTTTGTTCTCTGTGTAGGTAGTTGTATTCTGTGATACAGTTATTTCTGGACTTTTCCTTTGAAAGGTTATAGAGACAGGGCTATAAGGAATGTTTCTCAACATTTTAACAACTCATGCTCTTTTTATAAACCTTCTCCAGTATATTGTTTTCCCCAGCTGGTGTCAGAACTGGACAAAAATGTACCTTTGAAACAGAACTGGACCACTTTCTTACCACTACCAAAGAAGAGCCATAACATTTCCTTTGTTCTTAGCCATCCCTTAATTATACATTCAGGGACTGGATTAAACAATTGGGTCATCACATTGTGAAGGGAGTGCTTGGCTGAATTAATCTGTCAAAGGTCTCTTCTACAGTCCCTCCCAGATATTTTTATCCTCATGGCTATTCAGGAGAGGAGCCATTATGTGGGCAGAACTTTCTTTCCGTTTGTATGTTTTACATGTGACCGATGTAAGCTCATAATTTCTTTTTGACCAGTGTATAACAAAAAAGATGGAAAAATATCTAGATAAGTTTTGATCCTTTTTCACAAATCTATTACCAAGAGGGTTTTTTTTTTTTTCTTTTCTCTGTCAGTGTTCTGAAAGTATGTGAGAAACCTCAGTAGAAGTATAAATGCCCAGCAGACATTTCTCATTTACAGCAATCCTGGAGATCTGCCAGCCAGCTTTTAAACAACTGTACATGTGACATAGTGCTACCTTTTGGTATTGCTTGAGTCACTTAATGATGATGTTGCACAAGATGAGGTTAAATAACTTCTAGAACTCTGCTTTTGGATTCCTTCCAGAAATTAAATTAACACACACCAACCCCCCCCCCCAAAGCTTCTTTGTTTTAGAAAGATCAGTTTTCCATAAACCTGTGCTGATAAAGATCATTGGAAAAAATGAACTATTCCATTATTTTTAGACAGGCTCTTCCATGTTGATGAGCTGATGATTCTGTTGGTAAAAGCTGTCATTTTCTTTCAGAGACAAACTTCAGAGTAATGGAGCACTCTACGCTTCTTTGAGGATGTTGGCACAAGTCAGAACAGGGAGAGGTTTCTAAAGTTCAGTGAAAAAAGTATCCACAGCTTCTTTTTTCTCTCCTGTCCTAACATTTTCCCCTCTTTCCCAGATTAGCTCTAGGGCATCCTCTACAATTAAGGAGCAATTTTTGCAGGGCTGAAGCAACAATCCTGATATTTGCAGGAAATGCAGTATTCAGCAGTAAATTTGGTATTCAGCAGCATTCATTGAGTATAAACTGAAATGATACATACTTTCTGCCAAATTAGATTTTTAAGAGGAGATGCATTTGAAGAAGAAATACAAAGCCATCTTTGGAAGACATGTACTTGTGTTAAAAGTAAAGCTCTCCTTTTTTCATGATTTAATCTGTATGAGTAGCTAAGTGGAAAAATTGGGCATTTTTAAAAATCAAGCTTACTATTTTTTAAAATTTTTTATCAATTTTCCAGCATTTCCACCAGTTTCTTTCTGATCATTCCTACCTTATTTAATGAAATAAGAAAGATTTATTATCTTGGTAACCAGTTGTAATGAGAAAAATATGTCATATTTAAACATGTGCAAGAAAACTATGGCCAAACTGTAGAGAGACCAGCTGACTGCAAAGCTAACTTTGCTAATAGTTTGAAGGATAAGGATTATCTCTTTATATTTTCCCTTTATAACTCTAATTGGAACAAAAGCTGCTCAAGTTGTTATAATGACACTTGGTTTTGGATTTTTATGGAGTTCAAAATTTGATGTCTTTTGATCGTTGTATGAGATGTACACTTAGAAGGAGTAAGTATGCTGGCTGCAGTCTCTCTGGTTTGTCCTGCTGCATGCTAATACATATGCACTTTCCCTGCTTTGCCTTATGTCTGTATGGGAGTGGGGCAGGGGACTATTCCATTGTCTTTCCACTGATAGTAAGGGGACTTCAGCTCTGAAGAGATGTGTTGGCAAGCAGATGCAGGAATACTACATCTAACTGCTACTACAGCAATGACTGCAATGTTATATGGCACCTCTGGAGAGGATGGGATTTTCTTTAAAAATTAAAAAAAAAAAAGCCATTTCTGTCCTTTAGATTTCAGGGTCTTCATAGCCAAAGGCAGCAGTACCACCCTAATTCTACAATAACTGAGAGTTTTAATGACCTGCTCAACAAATTTATAGAAGATCAAGGGAAATGACTTGTAACTTCTCTGTTCAAGTGTAAAAACTTTAAAAATCTTTTATCTGTGGGGCGGTGTCTGTGATGTTTAGCTTGTGCTCTTTGCTTTTTACAGGCAACTTGAGTGCCATATGCAGAATCCTAGAATATCTAGTGTGCCTCTATCCGTGCATGTCTAAAGAAACTTTAGCTGATTCTTCACAAGGGTAAGATGTTATAAAATGCTAGTGTACAGCATCTCCCTCAACTTTTCATGCCTTTAAATATTGTACTTTCTCTACCTATTTCTCTGGCATTACCTCTGTTTTTACCAGAGTTGCAGTTCTTCTCCAAGTTCCTCTCTGAAGTCTGATTCCCGTTCAGCCTTGCATGATGGCATCTCCTGTTCAGCCTTTGCTCAGAGTGCTTAGTTTCCCTAGTGATTTCCATGCCTTTCTTGAATACCTCCTGCTCCCGTCTGTTTATGTCCCTGTTTCAGCATTTGCATAATTCTATCAAATAAAAGTAGAACCTGAATATTTCCTAATGATTTCCACAGTAGCCTTCTCTGACATAGTAAAACAACTTTTACTGGAAGCAGTGGGAATACGGGGCCTGCTGATAACTGTAGGATACTGACATAGTTTTGTTTCTCTTGCGGGCAAATTTTGTGTGGATGTGCTATTTAACTAAGGGGGAGGAAAAAAAAAAAAAACCCAAACCTTTTATACTGGATCAGGGAAGTATTGCCTGAGTCATGTTGTCTTCTCCATGAGTCTAAATAAGGATAATTCCACCATCATCTATTTCCACTGAATTCAGTAAGAGTAGGGTCAACTGAGTGCAGTCCACACAGAAATACATTTTACTAGGTGGCACTCTGTTTCTCACCTTGCATATTTTTTTGTTAAAGTCTAAGTTTAAAGGTTAGATTTATTCCTGGTTGAGAGGTGGCATCCTTTTTTAGGGCCAAGGAGGATGGGCTCAGGAAATAAAGACCCTCTGGAAGACAGAGAGATCCCCTTTGCCTATGAATTGGTGTGTGGTCTGCTTAATAGGACCACCTTTTTAATAATCTGCTGAAGAGAATGGTACATGTAGGTTTATTGAGAGTAAACTGTTTTGAACTAATTTAATTTTCCTCTATAACAAGGTACCACAACTTGCAGATAAAAGCAGCAATGTAGTCCTATATTTCAACTACAGGGCATCAGGCAAAATCTTGCATCCTGTTTGTTCATAAGCAAGAGAAACATGATCTGGCTGAATAAAACTCCTATAATGTACTTTGAAGAGTTATTGACAGAACACGTTCAAAATGGTAGGATGAGCTGAGTGGGGTTCTCCAGGGCTCTGCTCTACTCTCGTTTCTGATCAGTGCTTTGTAATAACATTGTGTTGGAAGGGACCATATGTGGATGCACACATGCAAAAAAAAAAAAAAAGTAAAAAAAAAAGACGGTAGAACAGGGAAGGACCTCTCAGTATGTTGGAAGAAAGGCACCTTACTAAAACTGAATTGCAGCCCACCTTTTCATTTCAGCAAGGACAAGAATAGGGAGCTACAGCTGGTCAGCCAATTATTCCCATCTAACCAGCAGCTTCATGTGAAAAAATAGAAGGCAGGGAGTATAGTGGTTTACAAGAGAAACATGAGACAACCACATTGTACGAAAACATGTGAATATCCGGGTGTATATTAAGGAAAACATAGCTAGCAAGACATGTACAAAAGAATTATTTCTTCATTCAGGCAGTGGTAAAGCTTGAAGCAGAATAGTGTCAAGTTTTGGGTGCTCCATTTCAAGAAAGATGTAGATTAAATAAATAATCAGCAAGAGGAAAGCAGTGACAACAATTAGAGATCTAAAAAAAAAAAAAATCGCCTATTCAGAAAAACGGAAGGAATTTGAGTCCTTCAGTTTTAGGAAGATAAGCCTGAACTCTCAAGTAAGTAAAGGGTGTTGCAAAAAGACATGGGAGGTTCTCCCAATTTTAGGCTATCAATGGATCACGGTTGTAAATTGCGTCAAGGAACTTCCAGGCTCAAAAATCCTTCTGATGCTAAAGACAATGAAGGACTGACATGTTTTTCAGAGGAAGCCTTCATCATTTTAGGAACAACTATGTCTGATCGGTTGTGAGGAAAGAGGATTGTCTAGATAGTCTCTGGAGATCCCCTCCAGTCCTGTGGACATGAGTCTTCAAAGACATTTGGTTTGTTTTCAGCTTTATAACAATGAAGAGGATGCAGGCTACTTGATCGAAAATCAGAACCATCCTCTAAACAGTTTAAACTGATCCTAGAGTGCTATGCCTCCATTAACTTACAACGCTGAAATTAAGGACAGTGGTAGTAAAGCATGTGTTTCATTGAGATGCCAGGAGGAATGTGTGGAGAATTCACTAGCTGAATTTCAATCTTTGCTTAAAGAAAAAGAAACAAAATAGTATTACTGTTATAATATACAGACTAAAAGGTATTGTAAGTGAATTCTTCAGCCTCTTCTTTCAAGTAGAAAGTAAGTTTATTCTGAGATACTGCATTTCCCACTTTAGCTGCTGTCTATTCTAGCAGAGTTGGAGCTATGACTGAGAGATGTGGCCTGACAATTGCTAGGGCTGCAATACACTCTTTTCCAAGCATCTTTCAGGATCGTTAAAATATGAGCATCTCCTCTAGCTATACAAATTTTGTCGTCTTGCACAATGACGTCTCTGTAAGGCAAAACCAAAATGTAGCCTGTTGCACCAGCTGTTGAGGGAAACACAAGCATTTAGATACAAGTGTACATAGGGGTGCACCTGGAAGCCTTTTTGTAAGGAAAGGATGAAAAGGACCTGAATGAGTGGTAGATGTTAACCAGACTGTCAGCATTTTAGTAGGGGTAAAGGAAGCCTTTAGAAGTAATGTTTTAAAGTGTTGACATTCTTTTCTGGAACACTGATGTCACTTGTCTGGATGTGTTTTTGTCACTTATTTAAGAAATAAGGAATCCTTTTTACTAAAATTGGAGATCTGACTTTTTTCCCCCAATCATTCATGTTCTCTGAGGATGTGGGAATCCCTGCAGAAGTATAAACTACCAAAGCAAGTAAAAATCAGCTTTGGGAGGTGGACTTGGTGATGGAAAAGCAGCATTGCAGGCCTGATCCTGCACTGTTAAAGGAAAATGGTTTTATCATTGGGGATAGTAGGGTTTTCTTAGGTTGCACCTACCACTGTTGTACCTGTGTTCTTCTGATTTTCCCCCACAATGGTCATTGTCATACACCTATTTTTAATACAGGATTTCATGATATGTTGCTGATAGCTTCTGTAGCTTCTGCCGTGCAAGATTGGTGAAACAGCAGGGGAAATTACTTTGAAAATAGAACGCACTGTTGTTTGCTTCCTAGATGAAGATATCTGTCTAATCACCTTTCTAATCCTCCCTCTGCATTCACTCGAACTCTAGGATACCCACATTGCTTCGTCAACCATGACAAACTTTAAAAATTTGCTCTGAGCCTGTGTCTTTTCCTGCCAGGCATGACAGGAGCTGCATCTTTCATGATCTCTCAGTAAGACTGAGCTGATGATGCCTAGCAGGGTTACCTGTGTCTCAGCAGGTTCTCAAGTGCATGGACCTCTCACAAACATGGGGGGAAACAGCCTCACTCCTCCTTTGTTTTCTATGACCACAGCACTCTTATTCAAGAAAAAGGGACAATACCCCACAGCAGAAGACCTTTTTGTGGCTAAAGCACTGCACTGATGATCTGGGCCCTTGTCTGAATCTACTGTAGGTCCTATGAGACATGCATTAAATCCCTTACTCTTTGGTATTTTGTCTTGTTTCTGCCTGTGGTAACTCCCTGGTGCTGGAGTTTACTAGTGCTAAACCCCCAATCTTCTTTTTATAAAAAGAAGTTGTGAATTAGTTTGGAGATAGCCCCTAAACATGTGAAGAGTTGTGACAGAGAACCTGCAGGCTTGGCCTTGCTGACAAAATGAACAACTTTTGGCAATGGCAAAGAAAAATCTACTGAATATGCAGTAAATCAGTTGCCTGCCCGGTTATCTTTGGGGGAATGATTAATAAGGGACAGAAAGCTGGTTTACAAGTATGTGTTGTTTGTAGGCTACAGCCAACTGCTCTGAAACACACTTCAGATAGACATCTGCTATGACTGAGTTGTTCAAGAGGTAGCTATGTTTCAAATGAAGATATTTGTAGCAGTAACTTCAATTCTGGCACAGTTAACTTAGCAATCAAAAGTAGGAGGGTAATTAGTGGGAGACAAGTAATGCCTGAAAAATAATGTCTGTTTAATGACAAATAAAATGCAGGTCAATATATGGGTGCTTCAGAAAGATGCCTCCTTCCTACCCTCTGCCCAGCAATCTGATGTATGAAAGAAAGCACTGCTATAACAAATTTTTAACCAAACACATACAGGGCCAAGGAGACTTATATGTCTCCATCCAGCACATGGTGCTCATGCTGTCTGCTCTGCCCGTACCTTTCCCATGAGACTGAAAAGTGTGCTCTTCTCACTGTTGCACTGATGTTTTTTGAATCTAGATATTTTAGGATAGATGTGCAGTCCAGCAGTGCAACACTCTACTGGCTGATGCATATATATATATATATACATATGTGAAATCACAGAATCACTAAAGTTGGAAAAGATCTGCAAGATCATCAAGTCCAACCATCAACCAAAAAAACACCACCATGCCTATTAAACCGTGTCCCACAATGCCACGTCCACATGTTCCTTGAATACTTCCAGTGAGGGTGACTCCGCCACCTCCCTGGGCAGCCTGTTCCAATGTCTCACCACTCTCTCAGTAAAGAAATTTTCCCTAATATCCAGTCTGAACCTCCCTTGGCGCAACTTGAGGCCATTTCCTCTTGTCCTGTCACTCTTCACTTGGGAGAAGAGGCCAACACCCACCTCTCTGCAACCTCCTTTCAGGTAATTGTAGAGATCATTTCATTATATGCTTTGAAAAGCTCTTTGAAAGGAAGCACGTCTGAGGCACGTCTGAGCTACTGAGGCATATTTACTATATCAACATTAAATTTTCTGGCAGTGGCACTTCAGTCATCCTGGGGGATTCACTTCAGTGACTCTGTGTGTGTGTATCTGTATGAGACGATTCTGCCTTCTTTCTTAGCAAGGGAAAGGTGAGAATGAATGAATTTACCCAATTAATCTTCTTGACTTACTCTCCACCCTAGGTAGTTTGCACTAAATTGTTTGTTCTTCTAGGTCTTCACAACAATTTATAGACTCTCCTTTTGGTAAGGCCACGGTGCATTTGAAAGTGATAGGCAGTCAGCTCTTTTTACAAATAAGAGCAGTTGTATTAATTGGATCTGGGCTACTGAACCACTCTTACACAAATTGCAGAGTTTGTGCGGGATAGTTGAAACCTACCAAGTCCTTCCTGAAAAAAGAAAAAGATCTCTTGGCTTCTGTTGGTGTCAGTATCTTAAACTGGTTCACGCTTCTAAGTCTGAATGATTTATAATGATCACAATCCAGTGCTGAAGGCAGAGATACAGCAATAAAGCAATCCCAACCTAAGCTGAAGGTAGAACCTTTTCTACTGAGATGTCTTCCTCTAATAAAACAAAGGTTTTAAAAAAAAAAAAAAAAAAAAAAAAAAAAAAAAAGTACAAAATAAGACATTAGGGGTTTTTTACCCTATCAGCCTTAGTTATTTTTGTTGTAGCTGAGTATGCAAATCTGTCCTCCTCACTTCATTGACAAGTGCTCAGATAGAGGCTAGTAGGTAAAATAAGGACAGAGAAATAGCAGTGACAGGTAAAGTAATTGGTGTTTGGAGATGGATTTTATTATCCTGTGCATAATAACTTCCTTTAATTGCTATCCTTTTTTGTTGGCTTATTGAGGAATATAAGGAAGGACTTTCCTGGGACTGTTGAACCATGAAGACCCTGCCTTTTTCTCCAGACAGCAAGGACTATTTAGCTAATTGCAAATGCCTTGGAGGGATGTAAGAGACAGATGACTACAAGTGAAAATCAGGCCTGTGAAAGCTGTATGAATACTTCCTAGAAGACCTTGAAATAAACCAGTTGGCCTACTGGTAACCAGTGCCAAACATGCTCCTACTGACTCTCTTGTTGCAAAGAGCTGTCAGGAAGACCATGAGTTTCCTTAATGCTTTTCTGATAGCTGACCGAATAGTGTTAAACAACAATACAATGACCACCTGTAAATGCTACTTGGGAACAAACACAGATTGAATTTATTCATTTCATCAAAGTACTTGCTCTCAAACTACAAGAATTACATTTTAACACAGCAAGTATTACTCTGAAAATTTGGTAGTCTAAATCTCTGCATTGCTATTGTGCGTGAATTGTTGTTAAAATAACAAATTCATGATTTAGTGGGGTTTGTACTTTTTAGTGTACTAAAAAAAAGCATGCGTGTGTTATGTGAGCAGACGTGTGCATGTACATACGTGTGTGTATATATATTTATAGACAGAAATATCTCTGCAGTCTTCTGTGTAGATTAAACATGGAGTTGGGCCTTTCTGGTTTTACAACCAGAAATGCGTGCACACCCTGATCATTTTCTTCCTAACACTCTGTTGCTATGACAATTAGTCTGATCCTGTTTCTGTCCTCTCCAATTTGGACTTGATGCACAAAATCTAGAAAATTCTTAAAAGTCTTTAAGAACCAAATCAGACTTCAAACTCTGAGTTTACAGGGAAAATAACACTTCTGCTCTCAGTTTGGAGATGTTCTTTGGTCTGGTGGCAAGTCTAGAGTATAGCTGCAGAGACCTAAGCTGAGTCTTTACTTGCTAACCCAACTCTCAGCCCAACAGAGATGCTTAAACCAATTCAAGAAGTGCTACCTCCAAAATGCTAAGTCCTGCTAAGATGGCAACTGCATCTGCACTACTGAATTGTCTGCTTGTGTCTTCATTAAGCTGTGTGGTTTCATTATATCAGGGATACTACCTGGGGAGCATTTGCCTCACCTTTCTCTGTGAGTAGTGACATCCTTTTGTTTCCTTGTAATTTTCTTGACAAGGAGATCAGACGTGGATGGAATGAACTTTTGAGTGAGGAGGACTGAAAGGGATTTCTTTTGTTTTCACTTATATTGCTCATGTTCATACAAGTAACATAGCCTTCTCTAGAAATCCAAAGAAAGCATTAGTGTGACTTGTGTATAAAGGTTTTCAGCTCTCTCCAAACTTCAATCCAGTACTGATATTCTGGTGTAATGGCAATATGAGGCATGCAGGGAATAGGAGCTGGTATCCTTACTCTATAGAGCACTAGTTGGTCACCAAAAGTTCAAGGCAAGCCCTGAATGTGAGGGAGTGGCTTTCTAATCAGCTTTTGCACGAGCAAAGAACCACAACCTTTTTTGTCTCTCGCAGACAGTGAATTGCAGTTAGTTTCTCCTTGGCCTTTGGCAGAGGTAGTTACTCAAACTTTCCTCAGAGTGAGTTTGCAAGTTTCAAAGTGAAAACAAGCATTAATTAGAATGCTATCACTATTTAATTTTTTTTTTAATTAATGAGGTCTGGTCCTGCTGGGAATGTATTTTTGTTTTGTGTATGGACAACTAGATAATTGTCCTTTCTGGCTTCTATTTGAAAATTATACAATGGGCAAAGAGAACAAATTCAACAATGAATCAAAAAAAACCCCTCTTCTCTATCAAGACTATGGGGTTAAGGAAAAGAAAAAAATCCGGTAATTTTCATCCTATGTCTTTGACTGAGAAGAGGTGGATTAGTCTTCGTTAGGAAGATGGGTGTTGTGCATCAGCTCTGTACTGCAGGGAAATCTGAGCTGCGTGTCAATCACAGCTGGATCTGCTGCAGCTCACAGCTCCAGATGTTAAGCAAAACAAAATAGGCGATGGCTTTGTCTGGCAACATGGGGCTGTAAAGGCTGAGTGGCTCATGACTGAGCAGCTCATAGGACTGTGCAGCGTGGGCAGAGAACTGATGTGGTAACCCTGTTAATTTTCCCAAATCGTTATCTTCCCTGTTGGTTACAGCCCAAAGCACACAAAACAGTTGTGCACATATACTACCTAAGGAAAAGTTCAATGATGTCAACTGCTATTGCAAAATATTTTGGGGAAAAGAGAACAGTGGGAACGAATCAACAAAGCACTAATATCAGAGAAAAGTTGGAGTGAGCGTATCTGAATCTGACTTGAATTTGTCATTTAAATGAGCTTTTGAGGAAGCTCTAATGTGCTTTGAGTCAAAATTGCTGTGGAAAATACCAAGTGAAATATTTTATCTCAACTCTTATTATTAAGTTCAATTTTAATTTAGTAATTTGAATATATTTCTCTGTGGCAAAATAACAGCTTGTTCTGTTTCAGAATAAGTGATTGTGGATTCTTTGAATTTAGGATAACAAAATACTAAGGTAATAATCTTTTGATATTCTGGCCATTTTAAGCCTAAGTCAGGTCATGCCAGTATTTCAGAAAGTATTTTCATCCTTTATTTCAGCAATGCAATTTGGGATTTTTTGGGTCTTGATTTACAGGAATGGAAATAATAAATAATAAAAACTCACTGTGCAACTAGACGGGGAAAGAGTAATTTATTAAAAAAATAAATTAAGCAGTTGCAAAAGAAAAGAGTTCTGAAATTATTACATATGTATTACAGGATAAACACAAATAATTACTCCCAAGTAACGGTTCTTACAGCTGAGTGAATTATAATCTCAAAGCTGGAAGATAGCTCCAGCTCTTGGCTGAGATACTTTGATCTGTGTCCAAGAAAGGAGGACAGAGATCTGCTTAGCCATATGAAAATTAACCTGCAAAAATAAGTAAGTATAATCAAGTTTCATAAGGAATTAAATATATGTCATTAGGAGGAGTTCTTCTGTTAATTAAAGTAATTTTGTTATACATCAATCTTCCTTGCAGAAAGGCAATTTTATGGGCTGGAGGATATATTGTAGAAATGTGGGATGGGTCAGATAGTACATTTCATATTGCTGTCTGACTTTCTGCTTGAAATTTTGCAAGATCGGTTCATGTGCTAGTCTCACGTTTTTTTCTGCAGGTATTATTTTAAGGATACATTGCTTATAATACCCAGATGACACAATTTTCTGTAGTTCTCTCCCTCTTTAAACCCATTGCATCAGTACCTGGAAAGAGAAAAGTTCTGCTAGTTCTTGGTAACCACCCTTAAAGCTGACAGTTAAAAATTTGGATTAATGATGTACTGACTACTGGGTAATTCACTGTGGTCAGTTATTAATTTAATTTTTGCTCCTCCACTTTTAAAGATGGAGGCAGACAACAGTAATCTGTCACTCATTGATGAGCACACCAAAAGGAAAACAGGTGATGACTTAAACAATTCTACTGTTGGCGTGGTCTCAAATGCTGAATGTGCCAGCTGTAGGAACATTAATACTAATAGGATTGTCTTCCATGTGTTGAATGGGATAAACAGCCTCCGTGTGATGGATGGACATTTTTGACAATTTTAGTCCAATTTCTCTTGTATGTTCTTGGCAGAAGTACTATGGTTTTCCTCAGTTCCTGTTGAGGAACTGGATGTTATTAAACCAATGATGGCTCTGAGAGAGCTCTGCCGAAGTGATTTTTATGCCCACCATGGGTCTGAACAATGCCAGTAGGAAAAGGGCCATTTATCGATTCTCTTGCATCTCTCCCATCAAAAAAGGCAGCTTAGGGTCTCAAAGAATAAAACGTGATTATCAGAAGTCCATTAAAATATTACATCTCCTTTTGTTTTGGAGAATACATTTTTTAGATATGTGTGTTTAACCCCTGGACCTTGCTTAAAATTTGCATAATACACTCCTTTAGCAAAGGAGCTAGGTGTACCTGACAGTTTCTTATGTGGGAAAAAACTAGGGTGGTATGGAGATGTGGCTCTGAAGAAAATACAAGGCATTAAGAGAAGCCAAAGGGTAGTCATCACCCTGTAGACTGAGATATGTCCAACACAGGCATATGTAACACGGGCTGGAATGTAATCCAGTGACATGTTCTTAATTAAAATCTAATTCCAAATTAAACCTGCAATAGTGCCCATGTTAATTGCTACACACCAGTGTAACAACAGCAAGGCTGCTTGTGTTCTGTGCACTTCAAACATGTTGGGGACTTGGCTTTCATCGTTTGGCCTTTTCCATCTGACCTCCATGCAAGTAGTTACAAACTGTAACAAGCCAAAGCAATAAATTCTGTCCCACAGCTGTTGTTTCTCAGGCTAAAACTCTGAGGCACTCAGTTGTACCAAAACATTTATCTCAGAAATTATTACTTGTGTATTATAGGATAAACACAAGGTAGATTTTATAAGGGGATGTAATTACCTCCTCCGTGACTGAAACGATGTTTGCGTGCTTAATGCTAAGCCACAGATGGAAGTGCATATTTGGTCATGCACATGGATGTCATTAGAAATACTAATTTATTAATTACTGTCTTCAGAGACATATTGGCAATGTGTAGTAATGAAACGTACTAGTCCACGGGCAGGCATTAAAGTTGTCTTGGATATACAATGCATAGAATAGTATTTGCTATACCATAAAGTTACCATAAGTTTAAACCATAAGTTTAAGACACTGTTTCACTTACACTAATGATCATTTATCAGAAATGAGACTTGTAGCAATATTCCTATTTCACACTGGCAGCATTTAGGGACAGTAGACTTTAAGGGACTTTATTATGAAGTATGTGCATTGTTTTATGATCCATGTCCACAAGAATTTATAATCCACATTAACAAAGTAGCCAAAAATCGGTAGAAAAATCTTACTGTTTGCATTTTACAGGTAAGGGAAACAAAACTCCAATTAGGAAATTTGCCCGAC
Source organism: Gavia stellata (assembly GCF_030936135.1). Classification (NCBI taxonomy): domain Eukaryota; kingdom Metazoa; phylum Chordata; class Aves; order Gaviiformes; family Gaviidae; genus Gavia; species Gavia stellata. Next base: position 16,948,604 of record NC_082600.1, read on the forward strand.
TGTAAAAGACTTCTGTAACATGGCTTAGAGTTGAATGTGGATATCTGATGTGTCAGTTAGATAACTGACACAGGTGAAAGTAGAAATCATCTAACTTGAATAAAAAGGTTGTGAAGATTTAAACCTAAAGCGATGCAGCAGTAGCTACCTTCTCATTCATTAAATCAAAGTAGCAGCAGTTAGATGTGATTGCCTTCTTGAAACAGTTGTAACTGTGCTGAGGCAGTGGAAAGGCAATACCAGTGTCAGCTCCAGGTGATGTTTGGGGCTGTGAATGGCTGCCTTGCCTTTATGGCTTTGCTCTCCAACTGGGAGATGCCTCTCCTAAGGCATTGTTGAGGAAATGGCTTAGTAAGCCACGGAGAAAGAGAGAGGTGAGAACTGCATTTAAATTCACAAGTGCTGTGTCACCACAGTTCTAGCTGCCTCAGTTTTCTCCCTGTTTACAGTTAGTTTTTAGTACTTTGAGTGGCAGGCAATTTTTAATTCTCTCATACGTGGTTGCACAGGGAAGACCAGGATTCTCAGTACCACCTCCTTTTAAACTAATGCAACAACGGGTTTTTTTGGTTTTTTTGCCTTTCCCCATAGGGTTCTCCTTGACATACTTGTCTTGAGTGCTGCTCCCACTGTGAATGGACATGGCTTTACTGCAGGTGCTGTCACTAGGGGAGGTGGAATTGTGTGGCTGGCAAATATGAGCCGGGTGCTGAGGTCCCTCTTTTGTCTGGTTTAGTTGTTGACGGAAGGGAGGGGAAAACAGCTGAGAGGGATCTGTATCAAAAAGTAGTAGTAAAACATGGAAAAATAATTACTTTATGTAAACGTGTATTTGGATTTTATTATCTGTTCTTGTAGCAGATACACACTACCTTTCACAAATTCTGCTTCAGCCAGAGGAAAGGAGAATAAACCTCCTTTAGACTTCCCATAAAATATAAAGGGACTAAAGCAACATTTTTGGTGGCACTTCCACATTAATTATATTTTCCAATCGCATCTGGAGCGACGTGTCTTATACAAGCTAAAATTTTATCAATTTAAAAAAAAAATATTAATTTATAAACCTACCTTATGGTAGATTTAAAAAGAAAGCCTTTTGCTAAAGTTGGTGTATAACCTAGGTTTTTTTTATTTTTGGTCTTGGGTAATTGTCATCCCAGTCATCAAGGTTTTCTTGACAAGATTTCCTCATCAATTCAGAAATAAGACATGCCCTCTGAGGTCTCTTTCCAGCTGAGAGCAGACTTCATGTCCTGTTTATCAGCTGGTAGTGCTGTCTGCCTACTAGCAAATTCTTTCCACTGCCCTCCTTGGGATGGAGACCAATAAACTTAAGTCACCTCGCAGTTATCCTTGTAATGTATCCGTGGCAATGTCTCACTCCTGAGGGCCAGATAAGTGCCACAGCACCTGGTACACTTGGTGTCTCCAGCCCAAAGAACCTAAGGCGTTTCTTCATTCTTTCATGAAAGACCTATTGCTTGTGCACTCAGTATGAACACATGTATGCAAAAGCAGATTTGAACACAAAGAACAGCAAATAACAGAACAGTTTAGTGTAAGGTGAATTAGCTTTTTTTTATTCTCCTGCAAATGTCAAGAGTGGAAAGATGTAGAGCAGTTGTCCAATCTGGCATATGGATGGCATTATGCTGGGAAGAGAGGGAGAACTGTGAAACATTTATAATTGTGGTGTTGACAACTCTTTCCCTAGTTTCATGGTTTCTAGTGTTTTCCTGAAAGCCTCAGGTCCTGGAAAATATATTAAAACCTTAAATTTCATAAGGGAAAAAAATGTTTCTACTTCCCATGGAGACAGATTATATCTAGGCCATATTTTATGATTTTAACTTCCAAAGTCAAAAACCTGACAAACAGAAAAGATGTAGCTATTTATTTTAAGCCAGGTGTGTGACACTTGGGTTTGGTAGCACCATTTTTGTGTGAGGATATGCCATCACAGACGCACGGTCTCTCTGCAGTAGGGAACCGGACAGATCATCAACATGACCATTTTATGCTGAGCTTGAGTTAAACTCTGCCTCCATTTTGGATTCCCTCTTCTCACTGCCTTCAGCAGCAGTTAGAATATGCTACCATAAGCAGATCACGCTGATAAGTTCCTAGTCAAGTGGATTAGTTCATCAGTATAATGGATACAGTGCAGTAGCTCTATTAAATAATTCTTGGTAAAGTGAGTAATACCAGAGCTGCTTTGAGGATCAGAAAACCAATGCAGAAAGAGCTCGGCATGCCAAGAAACTATAAAGTTAGCCTTATATTAATGCAAACCAGCAGAGAAAGCTTTGAAGGGAAAAACAAATAACCTAGAATTATGTAAAATGTCAACCTACTTCATGGTAAGTTGCTCAAGATGACGCATTTAGAGCCCTTAGGGGGAGGGGGAAAGTGGAATCCCCTACTCAGTTTATGGTGTGTAAACAGTCTGGCTGATTTTTATTACTTTTTTTTTTCCCCACTCGCGCTGAAGGTCATATTGGTGAACCACGCATGTTTCCTTATTTAGGCTTCTTTTCTTCATTAGTTTGCTGTCTGTGCTTAAAGCTGCCTGGAGCCCAAGATGTTTGTAGTTGAGAAAACAACCTATGCAAATTTTTAAAAAAACCACCTCACAGTCCCCCCTTCCCCCATCCCAAATATCAAAAAAAAGCAAAATGATGATGACAAAAAAAGCTAGTTAAAATGATTAAAAGCCAGGCTGGGATTTCTCAAATTTCTGTGTTGCTTCATAGGCAGTGCAATTGTAGTGATGAGATGGCTGAGAGACAGCATATAAACCGGATTCCTGATGCCATCTTAATATTGCTTAGGCACATCTGGGAGAAGTAAACCTAGGGAATGAGCAAATTGCTTTCCAAGAGGTCAAAATGACTTCCATCAGCCTAAAGTTTTTTATTAGTGTAGCCCATTATTTCTCATTTCAATGGCTGCACAAGCTTCAGGCTAGATGCAGCAAGCTGGGAAGGGAGTACCCTATGTTTCAACGAAAATCTCAAAAGACATAGTGTACTAGCAAAAGCGGGGAGAGGAATCTCCTCTTTCTCTTTTCTACTGTTAGTGCCATCGTTTCAGGCTTTGTAAAAGTGTGTTTTGTTTTTTAAAGCAAGGGACTTTCCCCACACGACTAATCCACTGTACCTTAGCAAAAGAAGTGGATGACATTCTAAACTCCTGGACACCAAAAGGAGAGACCCCATCCTCTTCCAGGGGTACAAGATTTTACTCAAAAAATCTGAGTTGGCCCATGCTGGGCAGGAGCCGGGAGACGTGGGAGCTGAATGGCACTCTCTGCCTTCTGAAAACAGAGCTGAAAAGTGGCATGTTTTACTTCCACTTCAATTCTGATCAGATAATTTAGATGTCTCGCTTCCCTTCTAAACACTGTTTCAAAGAACTTTGCTGGTTCCCAAGCCAATCCATTTCTGATTATACATTGGAAAAGTAGGATCTCGGCTCCTGGAAACTTGTGGAAGGTAATGAATGAAGTGGGGGTACAGAATTGCTCGCTAGTAGATGTGGCATTAGAACTGCAATTCGTATTAGTTGTCTTGCATTCTGTTTTTGTGCTACTGACTTACCTTTCAAGACCATACAGGAACGAGGGCAGTGAAAGGAGATGTGGAGTAAAGATGCAAGCCTTAGAATTTGGGTTGTCCATGCCAGTCACAATGACTAGAAATAAAATGGAAATGAAAAGGGAAAACTGATGATCTGTTGTTATAGTTAACTGACCTCACATGCAACTAGAATATCTGCTATGCATCTCCTTCATATCAGTTTTCATTTGATTTCTGCCCCCTCTATCTGCCAGTATGTCAGCTCAGAGAGGAATGATGGCACTCTGCACCATATGTTACTGTAAGTCTAGACTAGTGTGCTTGGGTCTGTGAATAAAGTTATAGGGAGTCCTGGAAAAGAGATGTGAGGTCTGGAAGGACTTCCTAGTCTGGAAGAAAAACTAAATATGGATAGTTTAGCTATACAGCAGCCAAATATCCCAGGAGCCTGAGAATAAAGAGCAGTTTAAGATTATCTAAAACAATTGTGAAGTAATGGAATCACATGGGCATTTTTGATATACACTGTAGGAGTACCAAACTCAAGGTTTATTGGGTTGGTTAGCAGTCTTCCCATGACAGGACAATGAAGATTCACTATTTTATTTTAATTGGCAAATACTTGATCTGGAACTGTTCTGAAGTGGGGGAAGCGAACATTATTGGGACGTGCTCAGGTAAAGAGACAATGCCGAGGCTGAGATCACAACATGAGCAAGATCTACCCACTGAATCCAAATCTTCTGCTCATTATCAGACATTGTCTTTCACGGGAGTCATCTGAGAGCTTGATGAGGTTGTCATCGGTTGACCCCAAACACCCATCAGGCATTTGCAGAAGCAGGTGTGGCCCAGCCTGAAGAATTGAATGCCTTTCTGCCAACAAAGCCCAACTGAAATTTAAAAATGAGAAGTAGTAAACCCTGTCTAGGGAGAGTCACTGCAAAGCTTCACCTGATAAGCTTCCTCTGGGTGTTTTCACATCCTCCCAGTCTAGAGACTCCTGCCAAATACAACTGAGGCATGATACTACCAGAAGAGTACAAGGGAATTTTTAAGAAGGACTTGCTTCTAAAGTACTGCCCTAGGAAATGAACAGGCTTCCAAAGTGTAGTTCTCCCACTCAGAAATGAAAAGCCATATCTGCCCCTTCCTGTGAATGTTTCCCAAACATCAGCATTTGGATGCACTTGTAGTCCTTCCTGTGAAAGAAGTTTCCCTAAATACAAGATTCAAGAAACCAAGAAGGGAGAACATGACCATGCGTTCTAGTTGGCGTCTACAGCACTCACTTTGATAAAGGGAAAATGTTTCCAGAATCACTATTGTTTTTAACTTAATCATAGCTTTAATGTAAAATATAGAAAATGTTCTAGTGCTGGAGGCAAGAAATCTTCACCCAGGTGCAGTAAAAAGAAAAGGATAAGCTGAGCTTAATTCTTTCTCACGAACATAGGTGCTTTCTCTTAGCTCTGGCTGTTGGCAGGTGAGGGATGGGTGGTGCCTGCCTGGAACTCCAGCTGCACCCTCAGCATCAGGGGGTGGAGAGTGACCGTTTTGGCATTCACAGGTGAAAACTAAGGTCCAGATTAGCATGAGATCACAGCAGAAGTCACTGGGAAAACCTAAATGTAATACTCTGGCTCCCAAACCTTTGCTCAAATCAAGTACAATGGCTCATGTATATGTGTATGTTGAAAATAGACATCTGTGTACATATCCTTCACACCTCAAATGTCTCTCTTACCTCAGAGCTCTTATGGTGCCACCAGATAGATAGATAGTTTAAATGCATCCTTTTTCCTTTGAACATCTGATGGGAAGATAATAATCCTGAACTGGCTAAGACAATGATTTTACATATCCAAATAAACTGCTTTATCTTGCCGTCATAATGTTTGGTTTTTCTGTAGTCTTAAACATATGTTATTCCCTGTAGAAAAAAGGGAGGATGTTTAGGGAGCTAGTATTTTTAACTTTTCATCTGGCAAATAAAAAAGATGTTAAGTGAGAAATTAAGAAAGGAAGAATGTGAATAGGAATGTAAAGAAGAATTTGTGTTAAATCTTCTCTCTGCCACAGACTTCAGACTTTTCCATAAATCTTGGAGCTTTAGAGAATGCTAAGGCTATAAACAATGGATACAATGTCAATTAACTAGACGTGCCCACCCAAAGCAAGAAACTAATCGCAGACCCCTCAGTTGATATGGTGCTGAATCTGGAACATGTCTGAGACTTGCTAGCAAGTTCTTTGGGATCATATTTATCTAAATTAAAGAGCTGGAAAAATTCTTCATGCTGCAGGACCACTTCCCTGCTAGTCAAGAGCTGAATCCATAATATTATCAGGAGACTCCACCCAGCTAACTTTCTGCAGCTGGCCTGAGTTCTCTGCTCCCCTCTCCCATCTACACGGAGCGGACTAAGCAGCAAGCCTGTCCTGTGCTCCTGGAGGCCAGCCGAGCTGCCTTTCATGCCTGCTCCAGCCCATGGGACTTGTGCTGACCACCCACAGCTGATCTAGAGTCCCTCTTGCAGCCTGTAATTGAATTACTTTCAGATAGGTTTGCTGGTTTTCCGATGGACAAAGGGACTGAGTTATCTCCATTTAAGTTGGCAGTGTCGCTATAATGGTACAAATGGAAATCTGGTTTTGTGTCAACTGAGGGCAGTGGCTTTGTGCGTGAGTTTATGAATGTTATCAAGACTAGGGTGACTGAGATTAAAAATAAGATGTCAAGCCAAATTTTCAGTATTAACCTTTTAAGATCTTGTAACTATGGCTATTAAATACTCATTAATACATAAACAGATTTTTGCATTAAGACACTGTAGCTACTTAATTGTTCTTAATACCAGCTGCCAAAATCACAAAATCTTTAACAGGGCTCCTGGATGGACCCTTAACAGTCACAAATTAAAATGTCATAAGATTATTTTGACCAGAAAGGCTGTAAGTGTGACTGTTTGCTGTGCTATGCTGATTCTCGTGCTCGATTCCCTCTGAGGAGAGAAGTCACTGAACAGCTGCTGTGCCCAGGGAGAGCCAGCTAAAGTGTGAGGGTAAATTCCTGCCTCTCTTTCTGTTTGCCTGTTTTTCTCCTTGTGAGGTAACTAGCTGTTAAATAAGAGAAGCTTCAGATGTTCTATTACAAGTGCTGCAGTTGAAAATGCTGCAATGGGCAAACTTCACAAAATGAGAGGTTAGTATTACTTAGGGATAAGCAAGAAAGATGATTGCTGTTGAAGTAGTCATATTTGAAAGAGCAGTGAATAGTATTAAGCCTAGAGGGTAAAAGAAAGCTGCTCGTAATGGAAGTCAGTGGAGTGAAATTCTCATCACACTGAGCAGAGATACGGGAATGAAAAGGGAGTTTAATAGAGAGCACAAAACAACTGTGAAATATAATTGCAGTTAATCTGACCAAAGTAAGTTTAATTAGACTAACTACTGAATTTTCCTTGGCATTCATTTGAACATAAGACCTAGTATTGGAAATTAGTGACTGAAGTTTTACGTAGTCTCTTGGACTTTTGCTGTTGTTGTTTTTGTTAAGGGGAAGAGGTGAGAGGAAAGTTAATGCCTCTCTGAAAACAGAATGAAGGAACAATCATTAACGCAGCAGTCATTGAGAATAACCGGGTGGAGGAAGGCAGGTGAATAGATCCTTCCAGACTAAAGACAATTTTGTAAGGGGATAGCGATAATGTTCTGAAGTCTGAGGGGAGGGAGATGTTTTAAATTATAGAGCAAGAAATGTAGGAAGTAGTATCATGGCAGTGAAATAAATTAATATCTGTTTCTGGACTTCCAGTGATTTGAAAGCCACTTGTACAGTGAATGATTTTGTTGCATTTACTTCACTGGTATAGTGGGATACAAAAGAAGAGTTTCATCACACCTATGAATTGGGTGTCTGCTTCAAACCCAGCATGGTGGTTGGAAGTTCAGAAAGGCTTTCCAAGCCCTGCATCTAATGCCTTAATGGAATCATAACAACAACTTTAAGTCCTCCCAAACTTTGACTTGTAATGATAGTCCCTTGTAGGTCACCAGAAGAAGCAGTTCTGAATGCTGGAGTGAGTGCCATGGTGCTAGGACAGCTGAGGTTCCTACTGAAATACTGGAATATTCCTACTATAATACTGGAAAAAATATTTGTCCACAGAAAGGTGGGGGTTTGGAAGAAATAGTTGTTGCTTTGAGGCAGATTTCTGGTCAAAGAAAGAAACAAGTTGAGTGATACTTGTGTCAAGGTTCCTCTGGGGCTCCAGCTCTTAAAAATTCAGCTATTGAGAACAGCAGACGTGTTACTTTGCTCAGCTTGGGGAACCTTGAAATTACAAGAACAGTTGGTAGGTTGTCAAAAAAATGCTGATGACCTTCATCAGAAGATCATCTGAGATGGTAGGTTAAAACAGATGAAATTCTGAGGGCAGTTAGAGTTAAAGTGAAAACTGCAGGGAGTGTGAGATGCTCAGTACAAATGGTGAAGAAGTATGTGGAGAGGAAACAAAGTGCTCTGTTAGAGCTGGAGAGGAGTTTGCCCTGGGAAATGACAAGTTGCAGGGATGGTGTTGGTTCCAAGTGACTGATAGGGTCAACCTGTGAATAGTGCTGCAGAAGGCAAAAACAAATGACTTGGACTGAATGAAGGAAATATTTGTTGTCAAGCGTCAGATTGGACAGCTGTTTAAATTATGTTGACCGCCACACTTTATTTCTTCAGATAACATCCCTTCAGGACTGAGCAGATTTTATATTACAGGCAGTTATGAGGAGCCTTTGTCCTTCTTAAATCTGAAAGGACTGCATGTCTAGAATGTGTATCACACTACTTTGTGGGAAAATAACCTCATTAATCACAGGACTGCCAAAGACAGGGTCACAAGCAGGGCACCTGGGTGATTGATCCACTATGAGTGGGGACCAACACAATTCCCACCCCACAAAGCTCAAGGACTAGAGATGAGTGAAGGATTGTACAAGAAGAGGTAGGACCTGCAGGCTGAAGTATCAGTAAATTCCACTTTTGTTCTATGTACTCTTGAGATGGGGAGTGGAGCTGAACTATACCCCACTTAACTAATTTGGGAAGTTATGAGAGCAAGGTAGGGAGGAAGGTAAGAGGACTGTCTTTCTTGACACTGGTTTTAGAAGGCAGGCCATCAGGGGAAAGACTATGAGGCTGTGAAGAGTGTGTGTGTGTGTGTTGGGGGGTGGGTGGGTTTTTCCTTGTTTGGTTGTTTTTTGTTCTTTTTTCCTGGATTTTTTTTCTTTTTTTGGATCTGCCATACCAGATCACTTGTTTGAAGCATGAGGTGGAACCAGTTCATAACAGACTTATCAAATGAATCCAAAATTTCCTCCTACCCAGGATTGCTCAAGGATGCTTGTTACTTAATATTTGTAACTATAGTTTAAGAGTCTGCATGTGGGAGTTCTGACTAAGACATATGGCTTTTTGACTCAGGCTTTTCTTGCAGTGAATAGTTTAAAAACTGCTCTTGTGTGTCTCTCTCTTTTCTGGACTTGTGTTTAAAGTTCCAGTAAATAACAGCTGACATTATGTGGTCATATACTAGAAAAACACGTTTGTTTACATACAGAGCTAGATTTTGTGTGTGTGTGTGTGTGTGTTAAGATTTACTACAAGGCTATTTCTCTGCTCTCTCTTGTGAAGAGTGGGAGGAAAGAGAAACACGTCAGGGAAACTGATTTCAGACTTCGAACAAAGCATGTTCTAAAGTTTTTTATTAAAAAGCACAAGTCCAGTGTTAAATCTGTTCAGACCCAAAACATATCAGAACATCTCCTTCTAGAAAGATGGAATTGGCTTAATTTATGATGTTGAATTCTTTGGGAAGGAGGGGAAATGAGTTAAGACTGTGGTTTCCCTGAAAGAAAGGTACTTGTCTGGCATGGGAGGCATTGTAAATATTGATAAACTGATGCATTTGAAAGCCTTGATTCTTTTATTAGCATGTGGCATCTCCACCTCTTAAAACAATAAATCTGTCCCTTATCTGCTTTTCTACACAAATTTTCTCCTCTTAGGAACAGGAGAAAAGGCATCATCTACTGCACTGATTAGTTCAGATTATTTATGCCGGTGAACTCAGTCATTTGACATTCATTCAAGGAAGGTAGAAATATGGACTAAGTAGGATGAAACTCTACAGCCACTAGTGTGTAGGGAGCTGGACTGGAGCTACTGGTCCATTTGGTCAACAATCCAGGAAGACGCTGCTGAAGTGATGGTCTATCAGTTATTGTAGACCAAGGCCATGTTGTGGAAACTTATTTGTGATGGCAGTCACAAATAAAGTCAGCAGGGCTACTTGTGAGAGGATGATGCTCTCCACGTAAAAGAGGGTTTCACAGTGAGATTCTTTTGCCAAGTAATCCGAACTCCATTAAGTGCAATTTTCATTTAAATAAATAATACATTAGAGGTGAATAATCCTGGGGGAGTACTCTGTAGAAATCTGAAGAAACTATGCTGAATCACTGATGCCCAAAACAAGCGTGTCACTTGGGCAGATGGAGGAAACAGGCTCTTACAGTGCCCCTTTTTCTTTGTTTAGATCCTTTAGATATAACCTGAGGGGACACATTTTGGCCCTGACTTATTTTCATATATAAAATAAAAATCTGTATGACATACTGCTTAAAGTAGCCTTTGCACCAGGTTGACCACTAGACAGTGTGGGTCTTTTAGCCACCTCTTATCAACATATGATCTTTAGTTTCATGGCTTGAGTTTGAAAATGCGATTTGACCTGGCCAATTTATGTGAAAACAATGAGGCAAATCATTAAAATGGCTTTAAAAAACTGGCTTTTAACACTACTCTGGTGGGTACATGATACTTAGTAAAATGCTCTTATACTATGGTGTATGTGTAATGTAAAGCCCTGATCTGGAAATTAAGCAGTGAATATATGGCTGTTTAAGGTTATCCTCCATGTTTCAAACCAATGAATTTAGTAAATAACTGGATGATAAGTAATTGAGATAGAATGATCTACAGTGGAAGAGCCTGCAAATTAAAGTTTCATTAGGGCTGCAATCAAACCTTCAGATGATGCTGTCTGTGGAGCAGTGGAAGCAAAAATGTGACAAGTACATGTACTGGATCATAACCAGAACTCAAGGCTACTTCAGCTGCTTAACGTTGAAGGTTGGATAATTGCCATCACTGTTTGGCTCCACCTTTGAGAGAGATGGTAAAAGGGCCCCAAAATAGTAGTATCCAATGCTGTGCAGAACACAGCACTATAGCAACGTAAAAGATAACCTTGCTTTAAACAGGTAGGATGAACTGACATCCAAATAGCTTGTACCCTCAAAGAGCATTTACATATCTTCTTTTTGAGGTTTTGGTTTGGACTGAGAATTTCTCTTGAAGGCTAAAAGGTCTATATTTTTTGATTATTGGTTATAAACTGCTGTGAGTAAAGCATATCTATCCCAGGATTACAATACAAATGCTTTTCATGTATTGACTGTTTGTTTTTTTTTTTTTTTTTTTAAAAGGCAAATGGAATAGAACTGGAAGCGTACTGTGTATTTATGTGGTGGTAAGCAGGCTTTTTGGTAATGTTGGCGAGTTCTCACAGGTCAGGCATAAAGTGCAGATTTGGTTTACCAAGGCTTACTGTGCATCGTCTTTCTACAGCTGCTTGCTGGCCTTCTTGCCCTGATTCCTCCTACTTTCTTTGCAGTATATGATCAATGTTCTCAGCAAAACAAGCTCAGGTTATGCAAAAGAACGTGGAAAGTTCTCTGTGAAGCATTAATTCCAAGCAGCATCTGAAGATGGTCCCTCTGGATGCACTGGGAATGCTTGAAATGTCCAGGCATAACTAGATGGGTGTTATTGTTGCTGACTTGATAAGAGTAGTGGGTATACATGCTACTCACATTATTAACAATATGAAATATTGCCACAAGCTTTTCATAATTTTCCTGTTCATCCAGTACCTTTACAGACATGTGTTCACACGGTGGAAAGATGCAGGACGTGATTAAAATAAAGGGCTATTATTTTGTTTCAGTTCCTGGCAGGTTTTAAGTCATTGCTAATTTAAGTGATCCTAACAGCACCATTTAGTACACTGGTCATCTTTCAGGGGGCTGGTGGATCATATGGGCAGATCTAGAAGGTAGATGGGAGGGTTCAATTCATTCTCTCCATGTATAAGTATCCACTGAGGCTTGGAAAGCTGACTTGCAACTTGCAGTCTATTGCTGTTTGCATTAAAGGTATGTTTGCATTAAAACTATCAGGAATTCCTTTTATCAGATATCAAGATCTACTGCAAAACTTCACTATTGTTTTTGAGCACAAGGCTTTGAAGAAAACGAAGGTTTAGCTCACTGAGGTCACCTGGACAGGATTTCAGACCGTATGCCTTAAGCTCTGAAACATGAAACCTGCTACAGATTGAAATAGCAAATGTATTTTACTTCCATTAACTTTCCTCTAAAAACATGTATACAATGAACTCTTTTCAAGTGTATTCAAAATCTAAACGAATATTTGCTTATTTCTATTAGGGAAGCAACTTCTATGCTGAAAGCAAAATGAAAATCCATTTGCCACATAAATAAGAGAAAAAATTACAAGCCTTTCACTTTGCCAGCATGAAAGAGAACATTGTCCCAATGTTTTTGCATGTGGGCCTTGGCCAAGGGGGAAATACAGCAAAAAGACAAACTCGTTTGAAAATGCTCTAGAGAACAGAAACCAAGAGATTGGTATTAATGGATGTGCTTTGGTTCTTCACAGTTAATTACTTGTCTTATTTATACAAACCACTCTAATGGAAATATTAGTATATTAGCAGAGAGCATTGGATTTGACGTGTATCACAGGAGGATGCCTAAGGTATAATGCAAACATTCCTGGGCTGGTAGAACACACATCAGCTCTGACCTTTGGTTATGGGGAGAAATGTATGTTTCTAGGATGCAGCCTTTTTTTTTTTTTTTTTTTTTTTTTTCTTGATTTCTTACATGGAACAGCAAATAAGGAAACTGTGCTCTTGGTGAGGGGGTGGTGGTAGAATATAGTCTTTAATGCACAGGGAGGAAGTGAATTAGATGTTATCATCCCTTTGCGTTTGAATATTGCACAGGGAACACAGTGCTTATGGACAAGTTTGACCTTGTTGGAAGTTCTGTTTAGAAAACATCCGCTGTGCAGCGATGGACATAACTTCAGAAAAGCCTGGATCTTGTAAATAGAAATTTCTTGGGCAAATAGTTGCATGCTGTAAGCTTACCCGTGGAAAGCATTTGGCTAAGGAGTTGTCTTCCCTCTTGAAGACCATAACAAAATGAGAAGAAAACATTTGTGCCAAGTCCCCATGTTTTGGGACAATCATGCAATGACACATAGCCTGTCTCATGGATTGGCAGCTGGGGCATTAATCCCAGTCAATTTATCTGCTCACAGTGAAAACTTAAAATAAAAGCTTTCTTTCTTTAGCCCTGGTTGTAAACACCTTCCTGCAGTCACTACAGACAAGAAGGTTGGGCAAGGGTTCCTGTGTCCATGTGCTGTCTCTGAATGTGTGACGGTACATCCTACTTGAGGTAAAGCAACCCATGGGTTATGCTAACTTTTAGCGGTCTCTTAGTTACTGCTTTTAAAAGTTTGGTCTTATTTTAGTGAGAGTGGGTTAACAGTCAGCTCTGTCTCAGAGTTCTGTAACTTCCGAGAAGCTTCTCGCTTCCATTTGGACAACCATGAGACCTAGAAACACTTGCTCCTTAGTGACCAAGATAAACAAATGCCCTGACTAAACCAAATGAGGTTTCAGAACAAGTAATAGATTAACGTACTAAATTCTCGGCTATTTTAGTACTGTCTAAAGAAGACGAATAAATAAATAGCGGCTGAATATACCTTATTTTAACAAAGTAAAACTGTCTATGATCTTTTTCTAAGTGTCATTTAATACAACTTGGGAAATCAACAGCAGTAGTAAAAATAAACCCTGTCTCTTGGGAAGCATCTGGAGAGGCACCTACTTCTCTTGTTCCTGAACCCTGTCTTCCCTGCTTTTCTCACACAAGCAGTTACATCAGTGTCAAGAGGGTTACTTGTGCACCTAAATGAGTGACACAGTAATTTTCAACCTAGTGCGCACATCTCCTATTCCTCTGCTGTGCAAGTCTGAGGTTGCCCGACACCATCATTGTATCTCTGTTCCCAGTACTATACGTAAATATTAAAATATGGGTAAATTATCCATTTTTTCTAGAGGTTATACAGTGGCTATATTTTGCTAGATGGAAATAAGTCTTCTCTAACAGCTTGGCTTCTATTTTTTAGTCCCCTACCTTATTTAGATCCCTGACTTTGGCTGAGCAAGGTGATCCAAAATCCCATAAGATAAAGAGAAGTGACATGCACAAGAGTAAAGGAATTTTTGTCTCCAGTATGAACCCACTCTAGGATGATGGATAGGCAAAAGCTGAAGCCTTCAAAGCACAGATCAAGAAGAAGAGAGTTCAGATCCCTGTGAAAACAAAGGGCCCAAACAGAATCAGGCTTTAGTTCACCTAATAAATGTTACCTGTAACATCAGTAGCATAGTATATGTTATGGTCAGGCTATACTGATTTCTTCTCTCATTAGCTTTCTTATGTGGGGACCATATCTGTCTAGCTGTTGTGTCTGTTTTAATAAAATTATTATATGATGGATCTGATAGTGACAGCAGGAGACTGAGCAAAAGGTCTCAGGAGGTATTTCGGTTCCTGTATCCACTTCGCTTTTCTACTCCTTCCCTCAGCGTTTATTTATAGAACAATCAAGTCTGCATGGCACTTGGAGCACCATGGAAGGGCTGGAGATACTTTGCAGAGGAAAATTTAATTTCTTCAGGCACAGGATCTCTCTTGAGAGGCCTGAAAGTATACTGAATGGATTTAAAGTCTTACTCTCCTCTGCTTTATGGTTTGTTGGTGGTTTTGGTTTTGGTTTTCTTTTTGTTGCCAGTTTTCTCCATCTAGAATGTAATAATAATAGTAATCCCTACCCTGTTAATAGGAGGGTGATCTATAGTCTGCAGTCGAAGTGGAAATTTTTCTGCACTTCTGCATTAATTTCATCTGCTTTCATTAACTTCAGGGTCAGTCAGCTTTTTTTTTTTCTAATATATGATATTTTTACTTTTAGCATGAATCTTTTCCTGTCTTTGGGGCCCAGATCAGATGGGTTCTTATTTATACATCTTTTATTGTATAATTTTTATTTTTTTTAATAAGCCTTTCCTGTAAAACGTCAAGTCTCAAGTGACTGTACCAGACAATTAGGAGAGACCAGAAAGGGATGATGTGGCAAAGCAGGATCAGGGTGTATGCAGCATAGTCACCAGATGAAGGGATCTGAGCGTTCTCTTTATTCCAGCACTTGCAAAGCTAAATCTGGAGTGTTTTGTCCAGTTTTGGGCCTCACAGTATGAAGAAGGCATTGACAAACTTGAGAGAGTTCAATGGAAGGCCAGTAAGTTGGTTATGGCGGCTGGAGCACATCATGATGATGATGATAAATTCAAAAACTAAGCTGGACAAGGCCCTGAGCAATGTGATAGAGTTCAATGATCTCTAGAGGTGACTTTGAAACTGATTTTTTTTTTCTAATTCTATGATTTATGCAATCCAGATAAACGGGATAACTTCTAGCAGACTCTCTTTATTGTCCAACGTGTTTACAGTAAATGGTGAGGTAGAAGAAACAGTTTTAAGGTTTAATGGTTTTAAGGAAACAGGGAGAGACTAGGTAAAAAGTCCTCAAAGGTGAAAACCAGGGGCTTTGGCTTGATGCAGTGTAAAGACAGAAGACAAAAGGTCTTAGAGAAGAATAGCTGTGCTCAGAGCACACTTTTGGGGTGTTTCAGAGGGGTTCAATGGGTGGAGATGAATGAGTGTCTTAGTCTGTAGAACAGGAGCCTTTGGGAATTACAGTCAAAGAAAGCCATTAAAGTTCTAGAATTTCTGGATATTGTATTATTTCTTCTGATGCCCAAATATAAACTTATTATCCTATCATTTGGCTACTGATACTGTTAACTGTGTAAAATATGTATGTACATATATATATCGCATATACATATATCATTAGTATTGCTGGTCATATTGCTAATGATTTAATGTGTTACAGTGTTGAACGTGCCTTTTCTAGGTGTGTCTTTTTACTTTGTTCCTGTTTTTGGTTTGCATTTATATACACTAGGCCATGAAGAAATTCTTGTGGTGAACAACAAGGCTACATTAAATTATCAGCAGACATCTTTTACTGGCAAGGTAACCAAATGAAGAAAGTAATGTCTAGCAGTGATGATAATACTGCTCATAATAATGCATAAGTCTCACCATAAATCTGGGAATGCTGACTATCCCATTAATCTGCTTCAACAAATTATTGGGAGCAGCCTGAAGTTTGGATTCTTCTGGTTCACAGCAAGTCATGTCTGGTGAGATGAAGCAAGCAGTGCTTAGAGCAGTGTGGTCCCTCACATTCTGGAAATGGTCCAGTTCGTATCCAAATTCTAATGCCCAGTTCTGATGTAAACAAGGGTCTTCATTACTTTTCTTAAGGAAAGTCTGATACATGTCTTGCTAATCTTCTTGTCAGGATTTTCCTGTCAAATAATGGATCTTGGCAAAGTTAAGGCTTATTGCATATGCTAGACATTTTGTTTCATCATTTTGGTCCTTGTTTTATCAAAAGAATTGGGATATTTGTAAACATTGGAAATCCCTTCATGTCTCAATTTTATTATGCAGTCTGAAAATTAATGAGTAATGCTGATGCTGCCTTGAGAGCAGCCTATGTTTCACCCACAAGCTATCTGCAAGTTCAGAGGGGTTTCTTTTTGTTTGTTTCTTTTTCACCAGACCTTATTTATTCTGAAGACCCTGTAGCTTTCTCTGGAAGGCATCAAATCCCATTAGAAAAATCAAACCAAACCCTAAACCAAAAAACCACAATTAGATTTCCAAAATTTCGTATTATATCCAGGTAGTAGCTAAACTTCAAGTTAAATTATGTGAAGTCACCATCTCTTGCCTCTTAGCAGGCTAGGTTCAGGCACAGGGGATGGCAGTGTGGGTGTTCTGCCTTGTATCATAAGCACAGACTCCAGAAGCCTGTGCCCTTCACCAGCTCAGCAGCCCCTGCCCCAATACGTGTGCACACACACAGACTGCCAGACCTGCAAGAGTGTACATGCACACATTTACAAACACATGTACTTAATCAGGATTTATAAGATGAACTTGATAGTGTTCGTAGCACAGAGAAGAGCTTGCATGGAATTGGCCTACCTGTGGAGATGCTCCATCATCAGTACCGCGGGAGAGAGTCCCAGTATCTGCAAAGGTCCACCGAATGGCTATACAAACAATATAAGTTTGTGGTTCAGAAGGAAATCTTGATGTGAGATTTTTTCCAGGCTGTTTAATAGGGCTTCATTAAATGCTTACATCTGGTTTTGGAGAGGTGTCCCCAAGGGCATGAAAAATGGGAAGATGAAAAATGCTCTTCAGTCATACAGATCTTAGAATTCTGGGAGGTGCTGTGTTAAGAGTTTAGTGTTGGGACAAGGCGGTTATGTTCAAAACAATTTAAAATGATGGCTGTGCTGCTCCCATGTGGAGCAGTGTTAATGAGACTGGAGAATTAGAAGACTTGAAGGACCAGGAAAGGGAAGCTGTGATAAAGTGAAGGCAGTGCACAGTGTCTGTCCCCACTTGTCAAAGCTTTTCTTAATCATATATGTCTTGTTGCTTGCATAAAGGAATGGTAGCTGCCTAACCTAGAGTCTTTTTGCTGCAGTCAAGAGTATGTTTAGCTACATGCTCCTTAGGACTGAAACATCAATGTATGTCAATGTCTGAGAATTTTTAACTCCAAAGTTGCACGTGGCTGGATGCTGGAAGAGGACTGCTCCAGGATCTGTGTTCATCTCACCAATGTCTGGTGCAACCTCAGGGCAGGAGCTACTTTTGCTGCTTGTGACTATGTAGGGTTTAGGTTAGCAAGTACTCTGCTCCATACCAGGTTCCCAGCCGATAACCAGGTCAGCCGTGGACAACATCAGATCATCTAACCCGAGATGTCTCCTGAGAGAAGAATTGGTGTTTCATCAATATAAACCAGACCTGTCTTCCACTGATGACCACCAACTTCTGTCCTTGGTGGTCATCCAGCTTACTGTGATATTGGAGCTTCTAACCAGACAAATTTGCACAGCAGGTTCTGATGTGTGTGGAACTGGGTATCAGTCAGGCCAGAAGGTCCTGAACAGGGTGAACTGTGAGTTACAAAGCAATCCACTTCAGTTACCGATGAAGTTGTGTGTGTTGGAATAGCTCTTACATTGGGTGTGCTCTGCAGATACTATTGAGTACAGGGCGCTTGACGCCAAGGGCTCAACTTCCCAAGGAATGGATACCAGGCAGTGTGATGCGGTTGCTGTAAAGCAAATCAGAGTCCCTGTGGACTGTGATATCTCCCTTATAATTTCTTCTTTTCTCTGTATGTGGAAAAATCAGAAATGGTTCAGAAATATGCTGAGGATTGGTGGCTGGGGAAAGAGTTTGTCCCTGCTGGTGGCTACATCCTTGATGCAGGCACTGAAAACAGCTGAGTGTCAGATGCGTGAGAGCGAAAAGAGGCTGAGGACTGCTGCTCAGTGTTTAATTCAATGAATTTTCAGCCTGTTAGCCATTCCCCATCTGCATCTGTCATTCCTGAGGAGTGGTCTCTTTCCTGTAGAGAACTTGTCTGCCTTTGCTTGTTTTTTACTGCTCCCACTGTCCTTGTATTAAAATGTGACTGGTCTCTGTACGACAAGGGAAAAATAAGGATTGCAGCAACTGTGGAATAAGCAGTAGTCATGGCCCAATGCTTCATCTTGACTTAATGCAAATATACAAACAAAAAAAAATCTCAGTATCAAGCAAGGAAAAAAAGCTTCATAGCAACAAACAGCAGACTCTAGAACTGTGAGACAGGATGAGGTGGCATTTCTTTTGCTATCTTGGTGTGCTTTAAGGGAGAGTTTTTGAAATATGCATAAAAGGATCTAATACAGCGTAGAAATAATAAAAAGGCTATATAATATTTTAATTAGTCTGCAGTCTCTCACCTTCCACTCCAGGGAGCTATGTAAACACATTTCATTTAACCTCCTTACTTATGTGTGAGGTGGTTAAGCATTGTCTCTATCTCACGCATGAAGAAATTATGATGCACAGCCAGATTCGAAGAAAGCAGCTTTTGCAAACCTTCTGGGTCCTGTTCCTCTGCAAACTCAGGCACCCCTGGATGCTAACAGCCCAGCTGGCTGCTGCTCTGAGGCTGGCCAGGGAGTGCTGCTTCTCTGAATTGCAGAGAAGCCAGAAAACACGGTAACTGAAGCAAGGTGAAAGAGATCCAACAGTAACCTTACTGTTGGCTTCCCCACCCACCTTTTATTGTTTTGTTTTCTTAAAACAGACGTTTTCAGTGCTGAAGGTGAATTCCCTCTCTTCTTACTAGGTTGTTTTTGCAGCAAGACTAGAAATCATGCCCTGGTGCCAGAATTTCCAGGTTTTTTTGGGTGTTTTTTTTTTACACTTCTCATCTAGTAACACCGTTCTTCAGCTCCACAGCAAACACTGGTGTTTATAGCAGGCATTGCTGATTAGGTCCTGCGATCGGATGCTTGGGCATAATTTTCCCCAGGTTAGCATCTGTCTTGGAGAGCACAGGAGCCCAAACCTGTCTCAGCAGTGTATGCAGAGATGAATTTCACTATGCCAAAGAATATGGTTGCGGCAGGTGATTTTACAGGAGGAGCTGGGTCTGCTAACAGAATCCTTCTTATGCTCCTGGAGCTTTCAGTTGCTAAAAGCAACATTCAGCCTTTTCGCAATTCGGCTGGAGGCAAATGCCCATCAGAGGCATTGCTGCTATGCTGCCTTAGGTAACTGCCTACTTTGCCTCTGTCTAGAGTTGTTCTTGGTCTGATCAGTGGTGAATAAGAAGGGCTGCTGCAGACTAGTTTCTCCTTCAATAGCATGTGCTGAGACAGTCTTTCTTCTGAGCAACAGAAATAAGGCTGCAAACTTCAACTGGAGTCTAGTATATTTGTGAGTACAGATGAGGGCTCTGTGTATCCCTGTGAGGGATGGATAAACCTTCCACTTGCTTTGAAATGTACCGCTTTCCTCCTGTATGTTGGGCTTGAGGTTTTTTTCATGGGACAAGTGATGCTAAAAAGGAGGTGAGGACTGACCTAGCAGTACAAGGGGGTTTATGTGACAATAAAGACAGTATGACTCTGATCCTAGGAGAAACATTGCAAACACAAGCAGCTCCAGAGACAAATGTAAAGCAACTGGTAAACTCAATTTCCGCTATGTGTCAGATTCTGTAGTCCTTTTCATACTGGGTGGAGATTCTCCATTGTATTGAAGAACAGCTGGTAAGGAGCAAATTGATCAGTCTTTACAGTGTTGTTGTTTAATTATTATTCCCAAAGACTGTATGTCTTGGCATACCATAGTTCTAGGAGATAAAGGAGCAGATCACACTACAATTAATTTGCTTTCATTTCACTGTATATCATAAATAATATATCCCACTTTTTTCTCTGCTTTTGCATGTTTCTATTGCTGATGACACTTTTCCAGCTTACTGTTTTAAGACTGTTGGCAAAGACTGACAATTTTTTTCATCCCTTTGTTTTTCTTTGTTTCAAATCATGGTTTCATGTTAAAAGGTCTTTGCCAACTATACTGGCATAGAAAACTCATACCTCACTGCTCATTTGTCACTGTACATCGCAGCATCATGGTTTCCTAGAGGTCAGTGGAGCCCATTAAACCTGTAGGGCTACAGTCCAGTAAAACCAAATGTGTTGCATGCCACCTCTTTACCCTAATCTCCTAATTTTCCAGTGGTTCTCCACCTTTGGAAAAAAATTGGAATGGAGTTGGAAAAAATATCTGCAGCTTTGTCATACAGTAACTTGGAGAAAGATGGGAAAGACTTTTAAATGGGAGTGAGAAATAAGGGGGATGTGTATGTGGGATGGAGTAGTTGCCAACTATTATCTTCTTCAAACATTTTTGTCATTCAAAAATTTTGGCAAAATTTTCTTGGAAAGTCCCACTGCAGTGATGCTTTTGCATAACAGTTTGTCAACCACTTCTAGCAGAAGAGAAGGGTCCTGTCTGGGAAGCCACATGGAGGATTCACTGACGATTTCACTGAGTTAGTGATTTGTTGTAAGAGGTTTGTTCACAGTGTTCCATCTTGCTTGGAAGGTGATTCATTAGCACTAAAGGCAGTTGAGGCTAATCGCCAGATAAGGAAAGGGAGAGAGATGATGTTTAGTGAGGCATATGCCAGTAACAAACTGTTCCACACTGAAATTTAAAGGTTAAGCACAAGTTACTACTTTAATAACAGATGAACATAGTAAATCATCACTGAAAGTGCATCCAGAATGCTCTGGAAAAAAGCTTAATGTTATCTAGTACCTCTTCCATATTTGCAAGCATATTTTAAAAGCAGTACATAAAAAATTATCTCTGTCTTCATGGGGAAATAAATTCAGGAAATGAAATTGAATTTCTGAATTTTGTTATGAAGCAGTCCTCTGCTTTTCCTCAAGAGATTGAAATCAGTAATACTCCTTTTTATGACGCACATCTCAAAATCCCCGTTGGCCACAGGTTAATATTTCGTTGCTGGGCCTTTTTGCTGTTGTTTTAGGAGGGGAATGCTGACCTTGATTAAACTTTTAAGTTTCCATGCATACAGCTGCACCTCCAGCACAGCTGCATAGACATATAAACCTGAAGATTTTCAATAGCGTACCATAAGAGTCACAAAATATATTAAAAGATTTTGTAGCTAAGAAGGGTAAGGGCCAAATGTAATCCACATTTATAGCAAAACTCCTATTAATGTCTGTGATGAAGTCATAAAAGTGTTCTGAGCTCTGAACACCAAACCTATGTAGGATTGATGTTAAAAAAAAAAAAAAAAATTATTCGTCCACTGTTGCAAGACAGCATGACAGAGACAAAGAAGCCTTGTCAAGGGGAAGTAACAGATTGGCTTGAAACCTAGTGTCACAGCTGGTGTTGGACACTATACTGCTGTCCCTGTGGGACTGCTTGTCTAACCAAAATGAACAGAACCAGATAGATGCTACAGCTCTATCTATGATATTTTTCATACTAATCTCATACTCTATCATGTGACACCTGGCCCAGCATGATATTCCCTTCCCTGGGGATAGCATGGATAAAGCAGAACATCACATCAGTGGTGGTCTCAGCTGCAAATGAGGAATGGGTACAGGAGAGTGGTGTTCTTCAGGCTAAGGACCTGGGTCTGAGGAGAGTGCTGAGGGCAGGAGGACCCTGATAAAAAATTCTATCATACTCAAGCTCTGCAGTGAAAATTTTCAGGATAAGTCTCCCTTTTCTATCCATACTCGTGATAAGCTGATGCGTGGAGGCACAGGGTGCTAATGGAGGTGAAGGAAGAGACAACTCCTCTCAGTCTTGAAAAGTCCTGGAGTCCTTTTCACCCAGCAAAGTATCCTTGTTTGTAGTACTATTATGTGAAGTAGTGTTATTGTAACAGCGCATTGATCTCAATATCCATATGCTTCAGACAGTAGCATTGGTTACAAAATGATTCCCAAGCTTAGAAATTTTATTCTATTCATCTGCTAGAATCTTGCTTGGTCTTTTATTTTCCTTCTCAGCACCATCCAAAAACCCAAGAGAAAATAACATTATGTGTGTTCATTTCTAAAGGAGAAACAAACCCAGCCTGTTTTCTGTGTCCTTTACAATGCCTGAAGCCCATAAAACATCACAAGTGTTAAGCAGCTGCAATGATCATCAGTCACAGCAGCAGAGAAACCTCAATTAATGCAGTAGGATTTTTATTCTAATCTCTTGCCAAATAAGCATCAACTAACAACTCAAGGGGTTTTGACTGAATGTCAGCTGAGCAAGGAAAGATGACACCTTGGGAACTTCAGTCTTCAAGAGCTGGTGAGATGATACTTCTGGAGGGATAAGAAGGCTAAAAGGCAATGAAGCAGAAGGCTGATGTGAAGATGAAGTTGGCCTTGGCAGGGTTGTTTGTCAGCATTTAACTGCATAGCCCACTGGGGGAGGAAAGGGAAGAAAAAGAGAATAGCAGAGAGACTCAGTCAAAACCAGAACTACTAACCAGCTTATTTGTGTCTTCTGTTGTGTTGCTTGATGCTCAGTGCAAAAATCAAGGGGAAAAACTCATACATAAAAGTTTGTGATACAAAGAGGATGCTTCCCTTCCTTTTCCTGCCAGCCTTGACTTTCTTGCCTGTGCTCCACTCCTTTTCAATCTGTTCACATCCCATGTTCTCTAGTTCTGTGCTCCCTTCCTCATCCTATCTCCTGTGATACCTTTGCTGCTGTAACTCCATCCCTCCCGGCCCTACCTCTTCTTGTCTTTTTTCTCTTCTTCCATACCCCTCTTCTGATACACCATTTCCTTTGTAGGCACCTGTCCTACTTTGACAAATTAAATAGCTCAAAGGGGTCTGTAGCTGGGGGACAAGGAGGGGATGTCTTCCAGCAAGGGCACAGAGAAGGAGAATTATAAGTATTTAAAATCTGACCTTTCAAACAATGATGCATGATTCCCCTCATAGAGCCTCCCTGATTCCCTGATGCCATCTGCCAGTGTGCAATTGTGGGAGCTGGCTATAAAAGCTGTAGTAATAGAGGTATTTGGAAGCAGTATAAAGAACATGAAGGATGCTTATATCTTTCTGAACGTAGGCACAGGTATAAATGCCTTCCACAACCCTGAATAGAAGAGCCCTTTGTGCTATCCCTGGTTCTGCTCATGGGTGTTCTGTGCAGGCGAGTCTTGCCCTGTAAGGATCAGGATCTTGCCCCCTGCATGCAGGGGTGTCGCTGCTCTAGTGGCGGGCAAGATGTGGAAGGGGGAATGTAACACATCAAACAGTCTGAGTACTCAAATATCTTGCCTGTGAGTGTCTTGCTTTTACCTTTGCTGATGCGTATGCTGTCCTGAGACATTTTAGGAGGAGGGAAACCAGTCCAGTTGTCAGGTACTAATCTTGGACTTCCAGTTCCCTGCTCTGCTGCAGGCTGAGGCAAATCTTTGTGACTGTGATAAGGAAAGTGCTGAAGCCTCCAAACCCACTGGCATACTAGGACTTGAGGGTGTTTTCCATTAAGGCTTTGTGTGTTTGCTTTTAAGTCACTATTACTTTTTCAGTGAATAATGGAAAGTCTATACCCATCCCTGTTCTTTAATACTCTACAGAAAATATAACTTGTGCAGAAATCAGTAACTTTTAATAAGCAGATTTGTTTGGTGGTGAAAGCTTGTTAAAGATACATGTTGAGAAAAGGCACAGCTGTAAATAAAGTTTATTTTTCAGAATGAAATTCAAATGGCATTTAAGTGATGGTTAACAACCTCATGAAAAGATTTTTTATAGCACCCTGTGAATATTAAATAATTATGGTTAATAGTCATGAAAGATGTGTGCAGAGGAAAAAGCAGGAGAGAGTGTGTGTGTTGGTGTGGGGGAGAAAAATAAGGTTTTGTTTGTTGTTCATTTTTCAAATAATTTTAACCTCATAAGATATGTGAAGTACAAACACTTATGAAGCAGAGCGCTGGGTATGGTCACAGGGGAAGAAGACCTGTTCATGGCTCGTGCTCTACCTGCCTGGTGACATGTAGCACGTAAACGATGACTGTAAGGAGGTGGGGTTTGCCCTGCCTGCCCGCGATCCAAAGGTCAGTGAGATAGAATGGCAGTCTCCTCTTGTTTAGTGTACCTCCTCCATGCTCCAGTAACCCCAATATGATGTTTGGTTCCAATTTAAGGAAGGAAATAAAAATTAAAGAGAAAAGATTTTATTCCTAAAAGTTTAAAATTCCAAAGGGGTTTCCTTACTGATTGATCTGTTTGTATGTTCTCACAGAACCTGGAGAACAGAAAAATATTGGCTGTTTTAGTTGGGTAGAAGTTCTGATTTCTGATAAACCTGGGGGTAACAGGTGTCTACTTCTTTTGAAATGTGACCTGGATTTCAGGATTCTACTTCTGGGATGCTGAGGAGAGCTGAGAACTGCACTTCCGTGTGCAAATTCAACCCTGGAAAATCAGCTTCCAGCTATTTTGATACAGCAGTGCTTCTTGCTGTTTTCAGTGTAGTGTTTGCTGGCTTTTCTGCTCTAAGTGAGATGAGAGCAAGAGACAAAAACTTCCACATGACTTGTGAGGAAGTTAAGGATTACTGGAGCTCTTTTTCTTTTTTTTCTTTTTTTAAAAAAAAGGTCAGGCTGCATTTGTTTTGACTTCATGTGCCTTATTCATTTTGTTTCCATGTTAAATGAAAGAGTCTTGTAGCTTTTGTTGCAAAAAGTGTATGGCTAAAGGAATAGGTTACAGCTGAAGTACATGAGAAATCTGCCCAGTGCTCCATCTGTAAATAGTGTTTAAAGTCTTTCTGAAGTTAAAAGCTAAACCAAACTGTCAGCCTATTTTAATGACGTGGATGTTTGTTTCCTTTTTACTGGGATGATACAAAAGCCATCCCCTCCCTCTTCTTCCAAATAACTTTTCTAAGCCAAAACCAGTATGTGTTATTAAATGATAAATATTGAAAGAGTGAAAGCCTGTGTAGGCATGTTGAGTGTCTGCCATTTTAGCAGGTGTATCAGTCCTTGAAAACATCCTAGATGAGCTTCTTTGGACAAACAGTTTCTCCTGTATTCAACTGGAACAGGTAGACCCTTGTTTAGCTATTACTAGTTATCTGCTTGAGAAACTCCAGTAGCAGCAGAACTCCTGGTGCAGACCATAGGCAGCAAGGCATGCCAGAAGCTGTGCCTGCTTCCACTTATCAGAAGCTTGTAGCCAGATTAGCCACCTTCTGCCTCACAGGTTGGCAGATCTCGGATGCTTCAGTGTCACTGTATGGATAAATCCCCCAAATGAGATGCGCGTCCCATGTGTGACACCTACGCAATGTTGCTTGCAAAGAACAGGCCAGAGCCATGATTTCAATTTCAGACTTGAATTCTCTCTGAGTGGGAAGAGCTGCATGCTTTTGTTTGGATATATAAGCAAGTTATAACTTGCTTAATTTGGGTCAGTGGATTGCAAGGACAAAGAATTAATCACTTGTTCTTGAAATTTTGTTTTATGGTCATACTATAGTTGACTGGGCTGAAAATGGCCTGGGGGATAAAGCTGGACAGTTGGTTCCAAGACATGATGCGAAGATCCTCCACGGGATACCCCAAAGAGTGCTTGCACAACTGAAACAGTGAGCGTGGAAAGAAGGGTCCAGTTTTATTACTGGTGGTCTTAAAGGTACCCTCAAGTTCCTTGAGTTTTGAAAGCAGCAAAATATGGAAAAAAATATTACATTTATTTTTACTTACGAGGTTATTTCAAAACAAGATCTTTCTGTGTGGAGCTTGAGGATGCAGGAAATTAAACTATGCAGGGAAATGTTCTTCTTTTATTTTCTACAAGTGACATACTAACAGTTGTGACCCGCTCCTTCACTTCTGTAACTGCATTGAAGTGTAGCTCAACTTCTCTGCTACACCTGGATTTCTGGGCCATCACCTGTTGTTCCCACACTTTGGCAATGACCTGGTGCAGTGGTGTCAAAGTGCTTCAGGGCATCCGTGATACGTGGCCCTGCCCCAGGATACCAGACAGGATCTCTAGCTGAGTGGAGGTGCATCCACATTTTAATAATAAACTCTTCATTTCCATTTTTGGAATTCGTCGCACTACCAGGTTTTATCTGAGATGAGGTTTTGTAACACAAAAATGCTCCTAGAAAGTCCTCTCTAAGGGAGAAGCCTCAAGAGGATCAACAAGTTGGAGTACCTTTCAAGAAAGAACCTGAGCAATAAATAGTTCATTACAGCTTCCTCAGTTTTGAGCCATTTATGAGAAAAACCAAGAACCCTTTAAAAGAGGATATTGATACTTTTTACTTAATTTGTTTAACACTAGTAAACATGAACTACTTAGCATACATAGTGTCAGTGTACATTTAATTCATAATTGTTTCTCTTTCATCACAGTAGTTTTGAACTATCAAAATTCCTTTACGATTTTTTGAGCTGTTGACCATGATAGCATATTTTGCTAGTAACGTCAGACTTAAAAGTAAAATTTAAGGAAAACTTAAGGGCGGGGTGTTGGTAACATTCAAGCACTGCAGTTCAACAAGGCTATCCCAAGAAAAATAAAAAAGCTTTTTTATTTTTTTTTTTCCAGATTTGGGAATTGAGAAAAAAGTAAATAAAAAGAAGTTAAATGACTTCTTGTTTCCCCCAGCCACACACATCCACACACACTTTCCGCGAGTAAGTTGTGTTGGAAAACATTCTTGGTGATCCTTATGACACTTAAGAATATCTCCCAGTTTGAGAATAATGTCTTTGAATTATAGCAACTTACATCTTTACCGGTCTGTGAAGAGTACTTTATTATTTAAGATTAAAATGGTTATTTGCTGTTACCTGATCGGCTCCTGTTTCTTCTGCAAAAAGGCTTAGAGTGTTTCACTCCAACTGTTGTCCTCCCCATGAAATGTTTAGAGGAAATCCAAAATTACAAGAAATAAACCCAAATAAGAATCTGATCTTTGAGTAAAAAAAGAGAAAAAAAAAAAAAAAAAAATTTTCCAAAAATGCTAAAACATCCTTTTTCAAACTACTACTTATATTAAAAGTGGTTTTGAATTTTAAAATTTCAAACAAATTTTTTGAACTAATTATCTAAGATTATATTGCCTTAGGGTAGCTGGAATTTGAGAATTTTATTTTGTTTTCTTTTTTGTTTTTTAGTAGTCCCATTATTTAAGGTGGGCTTTAATAATCTGACTATGTGATAACCCCAACATATAAATTGAAACTTGCTGTCTACAAGTTCTGTCTGATCTGGATCAGTCACTTCAATGTCAAAGCATTCACACCTACTTGTGTGTGATTTATGATCTCAGAAAATAGTTGAAATAGTTACATCTGAGAAGTCAAAGTTATGAACAGTTAAAACTTGTGTGTCATAAGGTTTTTCCACTACTCCCAAGGGCAAAGGTCTTTTTTTTTCCCCCCTTTTTCTTCAAATATTTTATTTCCTTGCTTGCTTAAATTAAAATGGATCCTGTCTTCAACCTGACTTTGGCTAGGTTTTTTGTTTGCTTTGTTTTTTTGGTGTTGCCAAAGAATTTTGCTCAGAAACTGTCCCAGTGCTGCTGGTGAGAAAAAATATCTCAATCCATAAATGTTAATGAGTATAAAATGGATTTGCTGTGAATCTGGCTGGGGTTGGCACTCAAAGGCTTCTCTGCTTTGTTACAAGGTGAATCACAGGCACGTGCTGCCACTTGAAATGTGTAGCAGATTGCTTCAAAAGCAATGCTAAAAACAATGTGCCATACCACCCCCTTGTAACGCTTGTCCTAAGAAAGGTAGGTACTGACGCTTGTTCTAAAGATCACTTGAACAAATTTTCTCTTCATTTCCACCCTGATAAGCAATGAGAAGAATTGGTTTCCAGAGTGTAATTTACCTTCAAATAAAATCAATTTGCATGTACCTAAGCAAAAGACTGATACGGAATCCTATTGGAAATAATTTATCATGCTACATGTGAATGACAGTTATGAAATCATTAATCTTTTGCTATTTCCATCAGAAACATAGAAAAGAACTTCGAATTTGATAATAGTTGATATGCTAGAGGTGAGCCTGAGGACAAGCAAATTCTCTCTGCATAGTCTAACTAGTTGTTAACCTTCTATTTCCACTCCATCCTTTAGCTTAAAATAGTGTTTTTCAGAAACTTCAGTATCAGATAAATGCAATGCACTAATCCCTGAGGCTGTTACAACGCTTTGAAAGGAGTTATTTTCCTATCTGCTATTTGTATTTAAATCTGGTGCTTTTGGGTTGGACACATGTACTGCTTTTTGTCACTATGGAATGCAAAATGCAGGACTTTGACTGCAAACTTCAAGGTCCCTTGAGACCCTGCTTGTAAAGCTTGCAACACTGAGTCAAACTCCAGCACAGCACTAACCAAGGCAATGGTTCTCTGTCCTTTGGGATTTGACCAATATGCATTTAACCCTCAGAATGGGAAAATGTCCTTGTGAATAGACAGTAAATGATCTTAAAAGTAAAACATTAAAGCAAAGCTTTATTTATCACAGTTGCTAGGGAACTATTTCTGCTCCCCTAAATAGTGCTCTGTGTGTAGCTGTAGGTTGAATGTATTTGTAACCATCAGCGCTAATGCTTAAGACATATCCGTGTCAGTGTCATGGCTGCACTCAGCAGCACTATAAATCATACATTAAACTTCAGATCTGGAAGTTCAGCAAAGTTCAAATTATTTTGGTTTTAGATTTGCACTGCTTGTTTGAGTTCATGAACTTTTGTCTGTTACTTACTCATTTCTTTCTTTGAAGGAAAATCTGATTAAGATCAAACTGAAAATGCTTTGCAGCTGAAGGGAAATCTGTGTTATATCTACAGCTGGGTGCCTGATAAAAAAAAAAAGACTGGTTTGTATGTCTGTGCTAGCAATCCCTCTTACTGTAAAATTGCTTCATAGAAGGAAAAGAGCATGTCAGACTGATTCTTTTTCATGATGTCATTTTATCTGAATAAATTAAATTCTTGTAGAAAAAGCACTTTCACCACTATAGCTGCATCTCCACTTGTGCCTTTGCTGATCATGGAAATCACCTTTCCCCAGCACGATTCCTCTCTTAGTAAGAATGATCAGAATATAAATGTGTCTTTCCTTCTGCTAAGCTTTCCCCCCCAGATTTAGGATTTCTGATTTGACTTTCATGCTTTTTGAAAACATTATTATTTCGTTTTCCTAGCATCTTTGTGTTTGTTTGCTCAGTAAGCTGAGGTGTACATTTATTCTTTGCTAAGTACACAAGAAGTCTCTCTATAGGCTCTGTCATATAAACACTTGCTATCTTCCTTTGAATATTCAGAGATCTTGACTGAAAGGATGACGGCCCCTAACTGCAGTCCTCTTAATGTGACCTTTAAGTTCAGAGCATTGCCTTAGTGTTGCTGCTAGCTGAGAGATGTTATGCATCAACCTTATCTCTCATCCCAATAAAATGAGAAACCCAGGGCAACTGTGATCCCAACTTCAGCAACTGAAGCTAGGGATTGTTCCTCCTGGGAGAGAAGATGAAGTATCTAAAGTGCTGAAAAGTCTATGATTTCTTTCCATTCCCCTTTCCAAGAATTGTCTTCTCCCTGCTCCCTTATTCATCTAGTTTGTTTTACTGATCCATACTCCTACTCTTCGCGTTTCCATTCAGGCAGAATACTTTTCCCCAGGGCTGTTGGAATGAAATAAAATTTTAGTTGCAGCTTAATCTTGTTTTATTTTGGATATGGCTGGTCATAAGGGCAGATTTGATATTCTGCAATTGAAAGTTGCTCACTTCTTCCTCATGCTGTTGAAAACTGCAGATGGTTCTTGGCCACCTCCTGTACACTAGAGCTTTTTAAAATACTTTGATATTCTCCCATGCAAGTTGCTCTGTGTCTGTGAGAAAGGGATAGGTGGTTCAGCTACCCCAGTGGATTTGGCAAATATCCCCAGAAAACCTGTGGGATATGCTTGGTATGGTGTGCCCTTTCAGGCTGGACCCAGGGAACTTTATGTACAGTAAAGAAAATTTAAGGCAGGGCATGTCCAGGCTGACAGTCTCTGGCTACCAGAATGCCCCAGTGAGGCAATCAGTGGTCAACTCAGTATACATCAGAGGAAAGCTGAGATTACTTTGGGTAAGAAGAACCTACAGTATGGAGTTTAACAATAGTGCTCTCTTAGAAAAAAAAACAGGGCTCTGTCTTGAGAGATAAGCCTGTCTTCATTAGGACAGTCTCTAATAAAACCATCTGACCGAGCTGTTAAACTGTATCCATGTACAGCTAGGTTTTTCCACTCCACTGTGAAATTACTCTTGCCAACACCCAGAAGCAGTATATGTACCTGATTTTGTTACTGATGTCTCCTGAGAAGTGAGGGCTGGTGTTACGTGCCTCCAGAGCTGGTGTAGCTTGTGAGCAATGAGGGGCAGCAAAAGCAGGGGATGCACTCAGGAGCATGAGAAGTGGTCTGCAGCTTCAAATCAAAAGTCAAACTAGACCTTTATTCCATCCCCAGCATTGGCTGATGATGTCAACTTAGAGAGAAAAAAATAAGAACAGCAAATGTGTGGATAATCCTTCCCAACTTCAGCAGTTTTAGGATTTCCTAAACTGGACTCTGTATCTATATAATCTTCACAGAATCACTAAGGTTGGAAAAGACCTGTAAGATCATCAATCGTCAACTAACACCACCATGCCCATTAAACCATGTCCCACAATGCCACGTCCACACGCTCCTTGAACACCTCCAGTGATGGTGACTCCACCACTTCCCTGGGCAGCTTATTCCAGCGTTTCACCTCTCTCTCAGTAAAGAAATTTTTCCTAATATCCAGTCTAAACCTCCCCTGGTGCAACTTGAGGCCATTTCCTCTTGTCCTGTCGCTAGTCGCTTGGGAGAAGAGACCAGCACCCACGCACCAATCTTACTACATAGCTTTAAATAAGTCTGTCCCCATGAATGTATCTAGTATAGACCCTGGGGGAGAATAATTATACCCAAGCCATGTAAACATTTTTGACTTGAATTTATTTCTAAGAATTGTTTAGAGGGTTTGGGGGTTGTTTTTTCTTCTTATTTACAACTCCTGGAATCAATATTTACAGCAGAAACTTTTTTTATTTTGCTAAATATTTTATTTTTTATGTGGACAAATCTAAAACAATTCCACTTAGTTTATCCTTTATTATTTGTTATCAAACAATGTGCATATTTTGTACTGAGCTTTTTGACATTGAGAGGTGTCTGCCTGGGCTGGAAAGCACCCTGAAATCACACTTCAGGGGCTAGTTTGAGATCCCTGGTCAGGTTGTTTGTCCTGTACTGCACTATGGTGCATTTTGGAAAGCAAAAGACTATTTCTGCAATGCATGTAGTCAGGCTGGGAAGAAAAGCCTGTAACAGAGAAGAAGAACAGGAGGGATAAGAACCACAGCCCATGCAGGGTTACTGGGGACATTCAGAGGAACAGACCTCAAGGACAGCTGTAATGGAAAGTATTCCTGAGTAATCAGAAGCCTTAAGTGTGTTTTAAATTATAAGAGGCTCTTGTGAAAGTGAGCAGCAGGCAAGAAGCTGCTAGAGGAGCATATATCTAAACATCTGTGCTTACATTTTCCATTTCAGATGAGAACAAGCAGCTGTGTGCTGTGTATACCTGGGTCCAAGGCTTTTTTTTTCCTCCCTTGTTTGCAGAACAGTTAACACACAATTGGTGCTAGAGGAATAAGGGACTTGTGATGAAGTCATGTATTCTTGACCCCACAACAGACTGCAAACCAGATCATGTCCCAGTGGGCCACTGAATCATCATCTGAAGCTTCCCCTTTTGCTTTCAGGCTATAGAACAAAGAGTGTAAATCTGTGTAATCAGAGACGACTCTGGCACGATGTGGGTAGGTGTGCTTCCACTAGATGTTGATGATCTAGTAAAGCCTAGCCCAGGAAAAGCTGTTGTTTCCATCCGGTCTCTCTGGTGGATGCTGGGTGGGAAAGTACATACCTCCATGTAGCGTATGATCTTGCAGGTTGCGGTGACAACAATAATCAGATTTAATAAATGCTGTGCTGTTGTACTAGATTGGATGGATATAATAGATACGTTTTTAAAGGCTGTGGCTGGACCAAGTAGTGGCTTGTGCCTGACGTCACCCCTGTAAATGTGCAGCACAGATGTGCCTGGATGCTCTGGAGGTATCACGGCAGCCTCTTTCAGAGAAACTGTTGGGATGAATTAGCCTGTAGTACTCTTTGTGAGAGTCCTTGAGTATGTATAAACTGTGCTAGGACCAGTTTCTGACATACCAAATTACCCAGAAAACCGGCCATTCTCACTAACAGTGGACAGAGAGCTCCTTGCCTAGGAATTTCTCCTAGGAAATTAGAAGAGTAACCAGCCCACTCTCCTGCTTTCTCTTGCTTAGAAAACTACTGTTTTTTCCTCATAGCCTCTAGCCAAGAAAAATACTTCACAGGACAGCTTTGCTATAAAAGTAAGTAGAGGCAGGCATGACTTGTAGCAGCCGCTGGCATGCGGGACAAGGTTTTTAGCCTAATATAGTGATTCGTACTCTGACTTCTGTTTCTATTTACAAAGCTCAAAATAAAGCTCAGATGTATCATAACTTCTGCGTTTGCAGCAAGTCCTGGTACGTGCATTTGTGTATATTCAGGTTTTCATACAGGCTTCCTGTTAGAAAAGGTCCTTGCGTGCTTCTGCCAAGTCCTCCAAGACAAGTGGCCAGTTTTTTACAACGGCTCAGCTTGCTGGATGCGAAGGTCTTTCAAATATTTATATGAAAATATTTCTGTTGGAATTGCCAAGAGCTTTGAACACCTGGTCTGAAGTGCCCAGACATGATCTGAGCTGTCCTCAGTTTCCTACATATTGTTAATGCCACGGGTGCGTTTTCCTGCTCTACTGGCCTTGCTGAATTCACACGGAAATGGCGCTGACTCCTTTTGGTAGCCACTGCCAATTTTATAAGTCTTTAGAAAGTACTGGCGTGCTGGTACTGGTTTGAACCAAACCATGCTGGTTTTAACCAAAACTTTTTTTTATCCCTCTACCCCGAATTCAAACCAACCGATGTGAACCACCACAACTCCCTGTTCCTGGTGGTGCATAGTGGTACCAGTAAACAGGGCAGAGAATATTAATTAGCCTGGAAAGCGGCAGGGGAAGAAATCCAGATGGACAACATCCAGAGATCAGAGAGACAAATTCAATGCTGTTGTTTACAGTCAGATTAAAAGCACGTGGGATAAATTCCAACTACTGCTGCAAACAGCTTGGCAGAAGGGGTGTTTTATCACACAGTGAACCAAGGAATGTACATCTGTGAGAAAGGTATGCGCTTCCCCTCGCCTCGTCCAGGACCTGAGGAGCCTTCAGGTATTTATGGCAACTACGAGGAAGTGTACAAAACCTGTTTCCCTCAAAGTGGCCTTGTATTTTAATGAGTTTTAATATTTCACCAGCTCATATTTTCAAGTATTCTGAACATTATTTATCACTGAAGCAAACACTCAAGGTTTCTTTTAGCACGATGCAGTCTAGAGCTCTCCATGCTGACAGGAAATATTGGTACGTGGTTATAAGTCGCGCCACACAGGGAGCAGAGGAAACGACTGACCTCACTTCCCATCTCCTCAAATTCTGACATGGCCCCAGGGCACTTCCTCTGGAAAAAGAGGTGTTGTAGCAAGAGAGGAGTGTTTGCCACTCTCTCTGGCAGGCATAGGGATGAGACCTAAAGCAGGTGGGGTGATATGCTGGTCAGCGTGATGGGGCAGATGCTGGAGAGTGACCATCTGCCAGTGATGCTATGCAGTAGCAGTTTGGCCATGGCAGCAAATCACCGTGGAAAGGATAGCCACCTCCTCACCCCCATAGGGAGGTGAGCTGTAGGTCATCCTTTGCATGTGAGAAAAAGGCAGTGTTAACCTAATGACCTCCTGTCTATCGTGTTTGGCATAACTTATGTTTAGCTGTGAATAGCACTGCAAGTGACATTCTTTTTCATAAATTCCTTTAAGTATAATTTCTAGTGGAGAAACCAAACAGCTAGTAATTTATTTTTCATTTTCATTATGTACTTATGCCGTTGAGGGTCAGAGGTGTCTGAAACTTGCACAAAGCAGGCACAGTGGGTACTGTCACTAATCATCCTAATGAGGATTTTAGCTCACACACCAGAAGGGTTGATCCACCCCTCTTCTCAGTGTAGTTTGGTATGTCTGTTCCTGGTTGTGTGATATGGTGGTGGCCATGTGGTTGGGCAGTCCTGTCCCACTTACCCCTTTTCCTATCCAGGCTGTTTCCCCATCTTGTCGGTATTGGATCTTGGGGCTAAAGTTGGCTGTGATGCATGTACTGTGGCTGTACCATGCTGGTGTAATTGGTAGTGCTGATAGGACAAACTCTTTTCTCTTGTAGATAAAATAATGTGAATGTGGCTGTGGCATAGGGTCATATTTCTGTGTGTTTTCTTGTCTCTGTGTTATCTGTGAAGAGGAGGATGATGCTGGAGAATAGCTGGACTTGCTCGGTTGAGAATTTCCCTGCTAGAGGAGACCTTTTAGATGATACGCAGTTGAGGTATCCAGCTCCTTTGCTTCTTCCTTGCCCAGGTTTAGCACGGAGGATAAGACCAGGTTATGCTGTGGCATGTGACTGCTTGTGAGGTATTTATAGCCTGCAGAATTTGTCCCCAGATGTGAGGCAGTGCTTGGCCAATTTAATCAACTGGTACTCTGGCCAAATTCCTTATTTTGGCAATCAATTTATTAAGGAGCTAAACGATTGCTCAGCAAAGCTAAATGTATTTTGTTGGCATCAGTATTTATATTGGAAACAATGGAGAAGTACCAGCATGCATTTGAATTTTGTAGCAAACTTTTTAGCTCTGAGATCAGAGTATTAGGGATCCATATGTGTCCAAACTCTGTTCCTAAGAAAATGTGTTTGCATCTCAACTTTCATAAATGAACCTTGTTTCTACATGGGAAGGCCTAGAAACTTCTCCAAATTAGGCAGAGACCTAACTAATCATTTGGGCAGTTCCATCCATATAATTAGGCATGCTCAAAATTGCTTGGGCTGGAGACATTCCCAGAAAAATCATCTCATCTATTCTAACAAAATGTTCTCTTAATTGGGACAGACCCTTACTTAACTTGGTCAAAGCTTGACTGTATAAGCATTTGGTACAAATTTGGTGAAAAAACAAATGGCACCCTTTTAATGAAATTATAGAATTCATTAAGTGTTATCGGTGCATTTAAAATGAAACTGGCAGGTGTCCCATGTTCTTTGATAGCAGTGATCTGTACCATCGCCATAGAGGGGTCTCTTGGAGCTATTTATTACATCACTATGTCAACTTCTTATGATGGTATTTGAAAAACTGTTTGCCAGCTGTCTTCTGGTTTAGAGTGTGATAAAAACCTTGATCATCTCTCCCTCCCAGACAGAGGTATCACTTGGGAAGCACTGTATAAACAAGGTGATTGAAGGTCTGGTTCAGAGATCATAAGTAAACAGGAGAGCCAGCGGAGGCCAAGGTCTCCCAGCACCCAGACTGTTGCCTCTCTGGCAGACCAAACTTCCTCTCAGTCTGCTTTCAGCACTGACTTAAAGAACAACAATTGTCATCACTAGTCCCTTCCCTCATATGGCTAGGATTTTAAATAGTGCATTGCCATTGTATGATTCTCCAGGGTTTACTCCATGCTATTGAATGCTATTTTCCTTTACAATGTCAGGACTAGATTGAGTGTTTACTTTCAGAAATCCAGCCCCAGAGGAAACAATTATGGTTTTCCTCTTCTTGGCCATCTGTCTTGCTGATAATTTGTTGTGCTGCAGACATGATTTATTTTTAGTTAATTCTGAACTGTAGCATGTGGCTTTGTTGCCCTAACACTGTTTTGCATGTTTCACAATCATTTACCAAGATGTTTCCACTTAGGTGTTGACAGTAAGGAACATAACTATCTGAAGAAGCTTCCTGCTCATTCGACTTTTGTCACACTTGGGAATATAAAGAAAGTCTCAGGTTTCTCACTGACAATGGAAATTGCAGTCTTCTGCTGAGTCTGAATTATTTTTTTTTTTTAGTTCCAGCACATTTAATCTCAGACTGCTTGAAATTCTTAAGGTAAATAATTAAAAAAATTATAAATTAAAAGAAAAAAGAAAAACCAAACCAATAAACAGTAGGTCCCAAAGTATACTGCCTTCTTGCCCTTTTCAGAATATTAGAATAGAATACTTCAGTTGGAAGGTACCTACAACAATCATCTAGTCCAACTGCCTGACCACTTCAGGGCTGTCTGAAAATTAGAGCATGTTATTAAGGGCATTGTCCAAATGCCTCTTAAACACTGACAGGCTTGGGGCATCGACCACCTCTCGAGGAAGCCTGTTCCAGTGTTTGACCACCCTCTCGGTAAAGAAACACTTCCTAATGTCCAGCTTGTACCTCCCCTGATGCATCTTTGAACCATTCCTATGTGTTCTGTCACTGAATAGCAGGGAGAAGAGATCAGCACCTCCCTCTCCACTTCCCCTCAGGAAGGGGTAGAGAGCAATGAGGTTGCCCCTCAGCCTCCTTTTCTCCAAACTAGACAAACCCAGAGTCCTCAGCCGCTCCTCATAGGACGTATCTTCCAGCCCTTCCACCAGCTTTATTGCCCTCTTCTGGACACATTCAAGTACCTTGAAAATGATTAGGTAACTACTCTGTTCGTGACTTGGATACTTGGGATAGGGCAAATTCTGTGGCTCAAGTAAAACAATCACAAACGTTTACTAATACTGGATTGCTTGAAAACTTCAGTTATTTGGCATTTCAAAATAATCTTACTCAGTTTTACTAAGATAAACTGCATGGTTCCATTAAACTTCAAATTGGTGTTACTCTGCCAATACACCACTCTAAAAGTTGATGGATAACAGCCTCGGAGCAGTGTCCCATCTGGCCACTGGTGGTCAAGCAAGATTCTGCCTACCTATACAATTAACCCTCAGATCACAGTATTGTTGTTACATGACAAGAATATCTGGTTTTCTAGATCTGAGAGAGCTGGTCCTCGGGTAAGGTGTGCCTGTGTCTGATGGCTACAGGCACTGTAGACTCTGCAGAGGTTCAGCCTGGTCTCTCAGTTCCTCAGAGTGCTCCGAAGAGTAGGCTGTAATGGAAAAAATGGTCAAGGATGTCAGCTTTTCCACCGGCAGGCACATGAAGGGATAGGGTGGTGTTCACAGCTGCTTTTGGGGACAGGGAATAGATCCTTTAGATGTGGTACAAGAAATTAAGCCCCGCAAGGGGTATACAAGTTCTGATACACATCAGGTTGGGGTCAGTTCTGGCCACGCACAGCAACGTTGTCAGTGCCTAACAACACAAGGATGTCTTTTGGGTACAGCAGTGCCTTGTACAAAGATGATTGATATGTACATGGGCAAGCTATCTTCGGTACTTCCAAGTGAGAAGGACTCCCTTCCTAGGCAAGGGAGCTTCCTGAGAAAGGGATATGCTGACCCCAGGAGAACATTGTGCTGATGTGAATTTACTGCTGGGTGTCGACAGGAAGGTGTCTTCAGGTGTCTTGGCCTAATGCTGCATTGCATCATATAGGCATATCCTTGAGATGAGAGAAATGCTGTTGGGTTTTTGGGCTGTGCAAGTTTGATTGAATCCTGTCTATGTCCCATTTTTTCTTTAAGTTTTTTTTTTTAATGGTAATAAAAAACCCAATAAAAGTGGCTCTCAACATCTAAAATGTCTAGTATTTGATTCACTGAGCGAAGATTTAAGATAAGAGTTCCCACCCATTAACTTGAGGTTCTGAGATTTTCTGAATGGTGACTACCAAATTGTGGAATGAAACTCCGCAGATAGAAAGGGACCAAAATTAAAAACAAGCATCATGTAAGAAGCCGACAAAAGAAAAATCAAATGTAGTAGCAACACAGAAGATGCACTGCATATTGTTTAGAGAGAAAAATTAAAAAAGAAAGGAAAAAAATTATCAGAGGTTGGATGTCCACTAAGGCACTATTTTTTTTTTTTTTTTTTTTTAAATGTGAAAATGTTTCCTCTTTCTGGTGTTTATTGTTAATGCATGTCTTAGTGAGACAGGATATCACTCATGGAAAACTGGGAAAGCAGTGCCAGGGTGGCGACAGGAAACACGAAATCAGCAAATTTCTCTCAAGGTTCACTGGTCGTGGGGTGGGTTGCTTTTAAAAATCCAGAGC
Source organism: Gavia stellata (assembly GCF_030936135.1). NCBI lineage: Eukaryota > Metazoa > Chordata > Aves > Gaviiformes > Gaviidae > Gavia > Gavia stellata. The sequence goes on from NC_082600.1 coordinate 16,987,243, forward strand.
CATTGAAGGACAATAGGCATTTATATGTCAGCCAAGCAGCACTTCTCATATCCTTATGCAGACAACTTTCCCCTCATTGCCTTTGGGGATGGAGGTTCCCATAGCAAAGGAGAAAAAGTACTAGCAGGACCTGAGGAACAGATTCACTCTTTTAATATGCTGGTTCAGAAAGGGAAAGTTGAGTCTTCATTCCGCAAATGGAAGTACTGACAGTGATCATGACAACACTATAAAGGGGAATTTTCAAATTCCCCTGGCTTTTGAGCTTGCTAAAGAATGATACCTTCGGTGACTAGAAACTGTTGCTTTCTTTTTCTCTCAGGCTTGCACTTAGTGGTCATCCTACTGGGCATTTTCTGGGCCATACGTGAAATAAGGGGTCTGATTCTGAGCTTACTGTCGGTTGTCTAAATCAAGGACCCTACTGAAGCCAGTATTGCACTAGGCAGAGTCATTTAAAATGTGCGTGAAAAAGATGAGTGAGATTATCTTTTGGGGATCTGCTGAAAGTGTTGCTCAATTTGCTCCAATCGATAACTTATGGTGCTATTTTGAGTAATGGAAATGAAATTCTAGTGTCTTTGTTTTCAAGAATTCTTGGCAAAATACTTAAGAAGCCATCAAAAATAACTTTTCTACATGTTTCTAAAGTGCACAAGAGAGGAAAGTTTCAAGGTTGTGTTACAGACCTTCAACAAAATTTAAGAGGAATTCTTAAAAAGATTCCAAAGGCAAAAGACGCTTTGATTATTTAATCTGATCTTGTATATGAATAGACTACAAATTTCCAAACAGTGCTTTCTCAACACTTAATTTTATGAATCCTTTCCGTAACTGAGTTCCATTTATTGACGAGGAGTATTTTTTTCAAAGCTATGTGGGCTATATTTTTGTTTCAATATCTATTCTAAGTTTGTGATTCATTTCTACATAACTAACATGACTGTATCCTATGTGACTCAGGATAAGGGGGAGCAGGGAGTGCCTTCTGTGAATTCCTCCTATACTGATAAACAGATGGGATATAAATAATTTTGGTTTTATAACCGATAAAGAAAAAAACATCATTCACTGTAACTGTGATATGATATAATTATTGGTTCATAGTGGATAATGTAGCATTCCAGTAGAGAGCTCTAATGCTGTCTCAAGGCTATAAAATTACATTAAACTGTATTTGTTACTGATGGAAAAGAAGGGAAATACTTTAGTTATGATTATATCAAAGCTACTGGTCTCCTAAACAAGATAGGAAAGATACCACTTTAGATTTTAGATTGTGCAATCTTAGATGGTTTTCATCATGAATAATACTTGAATCCCGTGTCTCTGCTTTGCAGCTGTCCAGGGAAACCTATGTACTATTCCAACATCAAATAATCTGAAGAATGGAAGGCACTTGTAGTGCGTAAGTTGACAAAGTTTAAGGAAGATAGGAGAGAAAAGGAAGGGAAGTAAATAACTATAGAATAAAAGTAATTCTTAGGTATTGTAATGTGTTGAGGTAACTTTGTAGGTCAAGGGAAAAAAGGAACATGAAGATCCCCCCATCTGGGAACTTAAGCAATAGAGGCTTAGAGGCTGTTTCTCCATGCAAGCAGATAGGGCTTTTGCCTCTGTTTTCACAGGGAAGAACAACAGTTATTAATATATATCAATGCCTGAAATCCAAGCTAAATGTTGTTTCTAAGACTTAAAGGAGCTGAAGAGATGCAGACACTGCAGGGTCTACATGGAATAGAATTTTGTAAACGACAGTCTATAACAAGTCAGAAGAATTACTTCAGTTCTCATTAGAACAAGATTTTTTGAACAGCTTCCTTTCAGAAATCTCCTTCACTTCCTTGCAATTCCACTCAAAGAAACCTTGATGCCATCCTCTGACAGCCTCACAGATTGCACTAAACCAATTAAATCAAACAAACCCTATGGTTTGTGGAACAGACACTAAAAGCTGTTATTCCAAAAACATGCTGTCTTGAATCTGATTTTTAGAAAGGCTTCCAGCCTGAAAAGGTAACAGGTGTCAACAGTTATAAACAATATAGCTTGCTGGAAAAAAACCATAAGGCTATATATCCTAACAAGGACAGAAACCAAACCGATCCTGTAGTTATGCTGATTTTTAATTAATTTCAAATGTATAAATCAATCAATAGATAAGACTTAGGCTTCCAAATTACAGAGGAATAGTTCCATAAAAAGGTTAAGCTTCCGAATTCTGTCAGGGTTTCCATCTTAAAAAACCCCAACTAAACAAAGAAATAAACAAACAAACAAAAAAACCACAAACCCCCCAAACCCTCTCAAATCTCTCTCGGAAGCTGTCTAACCTGGGAACTACCCAAGCATCTGTAGCTTCTTAAGATGTGCTTTGGGACATTACCCAAAGGATAGCTCTTCTGATGGTCACAAGCAGGCAGCCCATGATCTATGAACCACAAATTTTATCTGTGAGGTTCCATGCACCACTAGAACTCATTAGTAATGAAAGACTAAGATATTATATTATTTTTCCTTCCTTCTCCTCCCCCATGATGTCCAGTGTTCATTGGTCAGTGCACTTACCTAAATGTGGAAGAGAGAAGCTCAGATTCCACTTCTTCATGTGGGGAGGTGAACTTACGTTTCTGAGGTGAAGGCTGCACTCACTGAGCTGTAGAATGCTATTTGCCATACTCCCATTTTAGTGCTCAGGCACTAAATAAAGATTAACTGGATGAAAGACAGTGAATACAAGTGTCTCAGCAGTTAGAATACTCAGCTGGGAGTAGAGAAGATGAGTCTTACACTGCTCCTCCAATCACCAATTTCATGTTTTAGGAAGGCTAAGACAAAAAGCACCAATATGCAGCTTTGCAGCCATAGTTATTAACACAGCTACTGCAGTTGTTTTAAGTTTCCCAGTAAATGCTATGCAGATTTCCAACTGACAAATATGCATTTGAAATAATTCAAAGGTCTTCTCCTAGCCATTTTTTTCTACAGTATTAAGTGGACTGGGTGCTACCTTTTAAATAACTTCCCTGAGTTTAAGTGAGATTCAAAGCTAGAAGTAAGCAGGGAGGGCGGGACTTCCTTTTGCATGAAAATGTATTTAGAGCCAAGTGATTATTCTTTTTCAAGTAGATCAGGAGAGGAGAAACCTCAAAATGACACTGTAGTAATTAGTAAGACTGGGTATGGTATGCAGAACTTTTCAGCTGACTCACCGTGGCATCAAGCATCAGACCTGATGCAGAAATTACTACATTTCTCATTTAACCTGAGCTGTTAACCGCATGGATCCTATCATTAGCTGAACCTCAGGAACTATGCTATCAAAGCTCTCATCTGCAAATCTTCAAGGTGATCAAATAATAATCAGTCCTTAGGTTGCATCACTGATCAGCCTTGAGTGCTTCTGCTGTTTTGGGTGAAGATGGATGGGTTGAATTCCTGACCTAGTAGTCGAGCAAGACTAGGACATATACAGACTCTTCCTAAACAAACAATGACCCGGCATGCAAGCTAAAAGTAACTTAATGTACCCTAGTGAGGTCCCCAATCTGGACAGGTGGGTCCAGAACTTTTCTGGGTGTAACATGTTTCTCAGCCCAGAAGCACTCTTTACGCATCTCTGCCAGGCAATGGAAACAAGGCTTGGCCAGAAAGGCTTTCAAATGGGACTTGGACATATGGATCCTCATACAGAGAAATAGCAGGGTGAAGTTTATGGATTCCTGTGCTTGAACTGAAAATAAAGGCAAACACAAGCGAGGGAGAAGAGTTTTGAATGCAATTTGTACGCTCTTCACAACAAAGTGGAGACTTGACATTATCAGTTCTGGCAACTTTTCAGTGGAATCTTAACACTGGTGTGAGCTGAATGCATTACGAATAAATTAGTGTGATTGTAGGTATGCTAAATAAAGTGGCAGAAGACAAATGCCTGCACTGACAAGATGCTAAACTGGTTATGAAAATGAAGTCCTATCTTGCAGTCTTCAGTGTCGTGAAAAACTTGCAACATTAAATGGGAAGTGCATGAGGAATGCAACGTGAAGTCCATTGTTTGTGTCCACAGTATAAGTAATGGGTCACGCCAAAGTCACTCTTGCCATTGAAGTGCCGGTCACAGAATTGCTCTTAGAGACTCAGCAGAGCTGTCCTTCCAGCAGGCTACAAAAAGCACAATCTAGCCTTCAGGGGGTCAGTCAGACTAAAGCCCCCAGGCAAAATTTGCCTTTCTGCACTCTGGAACTGTTTTGGGGGTTTTGTGTTGTGTTTTCATTTTTTTTTTAATTTTGCTATTGTGCTACAATTCTGTCTCTGGGATATACATGGAATAGGCAATTGACACATGCAGTGCAGGAAAAAAAATTTAGGTGGGTTTTTTTTTTATTTCCAGTTGTGGAATGATCCTGCACTCTGGTTTAGCTAATCTGATGTGGTGGCATTTTCCCTGGCTTGTATTATGCTGTAAGAGGAAATACTCAAGTGGTTTAAGGGGGACATCATCCTCACTTCTATGCCAAATTTGCTCTGGTTTGTTTTGTTTTGTTTTGTTTTGGGGACTTCTTGGTGTTTGGGTTTCTTTTTTTTTTTTTTTTTTAAATATAAAACAGTGCTTCACCACTTGATTTAACATTTATTCTTCTCCCATGGTTCTTTCCTGTTAAAATGGACATGTTACAATAGAAGTCTCTCACCACGCAGGTTTAAAGGAGGCACTTCCTATTTCCTTGTAGTGAGTCATAGGGTGTATCTGCACAGAGGAGATGGAGGAACCTACAACTAGTAGTTACTCTGTGGTAATTTCCCAGGTCAGCTGTGTGTGATCCACTTTGAAGGGATGCAGCCTACTCTCTGTCCTGGCAAGCCCTCGAGCAGCTCTGCGCAGGAGCCAGCACAGCACCCTTGTTCCCAGCCCCGTGCTGCACACAAACCCATGGAAAGTGCAGGCGTTTCTCATCAGAGGAGCCCTGCTATGGTTTTCTTCAGAACTCATGATGATTTCCTACGCTGTTCAAGTAATCAGTTGGTAGGAAGAAGAGCTTTTTAGACCCCTAAGTCATTTCTTCTTGACACGACTGGCTTCTGAGACAGCTCTTCTCCACTTAGCGTGAATTGACACATGGTAAGTATGCAAGCACTGAACGAAGCAGCGGATTGTTGTTGAGCTATCAGGTAAGGGTGACTCTCATCTAACTTAAATCAGCCTCACTGGGGAAAGCATTCTTAACCCCAGCACCTGAACACGTTAAAACATATCTGATGAACTCTTTTTATCACAAAAGAGATATTAGGTTATAAAAAAACCCCAAAAACAGTTTGACAATTTTGACACAGGATGCTGTTCACTTGTTGATATGTTTAAAAGTTGCTTCAGTGACAAGATTATATTGCAAGTTTTAGAATATGAGAGTCCAAAGCTGTTTATAATAATGCTGTTGCATTGTACTGTACTAAATATGCTCTGATTCTTGTCATATCATAAGTCTTTTAACATCTTATAGGTAAAATTGAAGCTAAACAAAACTATTCTGAACTAGGACAAAATGTTGTAGGTTTTATGTTTGCTTGTTTGGTTTTTCACATTTAGAATGGATTTCTTTTCCAGAATTGCCTGAAGAATAGGAATTCTAGATTGCAGTTGGAAGAAGGAAAAATTAATGTTTAATCTAGAGTATCCTACAATCAGAAGTGAGGCTACTTGGGACAACAAATTTAAGAATTAGGTTTCTATAAAGGAAACAGGAAGGTAAGGAGAATTCTTACATTGTCAAAGTTTGAGCTTGACTTTAGGAGACTCCAATCAAAACGTACTTCAGAAGATGGGACCCAACTAAAACAAAATCAAGTCAGTAAACAGTAAGCAGAAATTACTAGGGAAGGTTGCACAACGTATAGATACTAGGATGGCTAAGAGAAACTGGTCTGGTCATATAAACTATTAAAAAAGCAAAAGTATGAGACTTTCAAAGGAATTCATGGGTACTTTGGTTTACGAGAAGGTGAGGGAAAGAAGTACTTTGTAAGTATTGTCTTTGCATCAGCTGTTCTCCCAGAGGACTTTGAGGAGTATTTACCCAAAAACCTTTCAACTAATAAACATTGCCAGAGATGAAAAGAGTTTGGGTATTAGCACGGAGTAAGAAATGAAAGAGTAGAAAGATATAATAAAAACCTAAACAGAAAAAAAACCTGCTTAGGTGCTTGGAAGAAGAGCTGAGATGATGAGAAAATAAAAATGTCTGTTTAAAATTGTTTTCTACACTGGAGGCCCAAGGAGTAATAAATCACTTTACCTATCCTTTAAGGAGTCACTAGTGAAATTCACAGACCAGTAAACCCTGTTTCTGTACCCAACTAATGCCTGCAGGCATAAAACCTTTGTAATTCAGAAGAGAAGTTACAAGAAAAAAAAAACCCTTCATAAAAAGAGCATCCTTCTTGCCTCTAATGGGTAAGGATTGTCTGAATACATAAAGGAAAAATGGGAATCAGTTGTTGTGATGTATTCAGAATTATAAGGTGCAGCTTTGTAAATGGTCATACAAACTTTGTGGGTGACTTGCTTAGCTCAAAATAAAGCCTTTACAAGAAACAGCATTACTTGGCTCAAAATAAAACCTTTGTCAGAAACAGTATGAATTGATTCCTGCTGGCAGGTGTGGGAGGAGGACAGGCAAGCTGCCCTGCCTCATGTTGGTGTAATCCCCGTGGCTGGGGCTGAGTCGCAGTGCCAGTACCTGCACCGCACGTGAGCTGGCAATTTCATAGCGTGGTGTTCTCAGCCCGCTGCCTTCCGGAAACACTGTGGCATCTTGTAAGAATTCAAAGCAAAAGGCAAGCTCATGTTTGATTCCAATGTTTCTTTTATCACAGCAGGCAACAAAATGGATAGCAGGCTCTTTATAGAGGTACTTCATCAAGCCCAGTAAAGACATGTGCATGCTGTAGTTAATGCAGTGAAGTCGCTCAGTCATTCCAAAATATTTGAATTAATTATTCTTCATCCTAAAGAAAACTGTGATGTAGTATTAGGCGAAGCAAAATACAGCAGTTGAAATGCTACAGTGGACAGGGTCTCTTAGGGTAAAAGACTGATGTTCTTCATTAGTCTCACTACAAAAAATTTACATTAGTAGACTTTAGCATCTGGTTTGTTTATGTAGAAAACGCCATGCAAGAAAATAGTGCCAACAATTTCAGCTGGTTTTGTTAGTCTGAACACACATAGCTAAATCTTTAAATGACTGATATCCTTCCTCCTTGACTGTTCAACAGAACATTCTCTTCCGTTTCTAAATTATTCTCATTTCTAGTTATTATGCAGAATTTAGATATGAACAGAATTGAGATCTGTATGATTCCATAGCTGCAATGCAAAAGTGAATTACAATTAGATATTGCTGTAGTGTAGCAGCTGCACTCTCTTACATTCTCATGGGTAAACTCTGGAATATGTTATGTTGCTAGACTGATAAAGATTGGGACTAGAAGAAAACATGTCTTTGATTTTTATTTTTTTTTTAATGAATTTTTGTCAGACTTGCTATCAGGATTGGCGTATGCAGCTTTGTGACGTTCTGAGCTTTTGTGACGTTCTGAGCTTGATTTATTCAAAGGTAAGTCAAATTTTTATTTAAAATTGTGCATGAGAGGTCACTTAGCACGTCCTTTTGTCATTTCCTCAGCAGATCTGAATGTACTTGCCTCAAAATCATAAAGCATGTGATAATCTACATGCTGTACTGCATTAGGAAAGCCAAATGCTTTCCTTTCTTCCTCTTGGCACTATTTGCCTTTATGAAGCTTGCTGAACATCGTACAGTGAGGTCTGATACCCCCCTCGAGTCCCCAAAAACCCTTGGAATGGCTGTCCTGGGACAGGAGTTTGGGGCCACAGTCACAAAAACATCCATACTGCACTGCAGGACAGGACGGTCGTGCTAAACTGAAGAGAGAACTGGGAGCGAGCAGTGACAGGAAGGGTTCATGGTATAAAGGCTTCCGAGCTTACGTTTGAAGAAGTTGAGACATCTTTTTTGGCTCCAAGATGTGTTAAGGCACTTCTTGGACTTTGAGAGCAGGTGAATTCATTTGTGTAGAAATAGCCATGGTGTTTTGGTTGTGCCATGTATGCAATAGAGATGGTTTTCAAAGGCTGACAAATCATGCAGATTTGTAAATTGCAACAAATTATTAGTGTCAGTCTATCACTGGAGGTAATAATTAAATAACTGCATTTACAGACTTCTAAGTACTCTTACGTAAACTGAGAATAAAATGAAAAATCACACGCTGCCATCTATTTGAAGAACTTTATCCAAAAACACAATTTCCATCTGATATTAACAAAACTTGTCATTTTCACCATAGTAAAGGAGGGAACTAGTACTAAGTACACACATAGTGAAAGCAGTCAATAACTGGAAAAGAATATAACAGGAGCTTAAAAGAATACATTTCTGTTAACTAAATTTGCTAATTACAGTAAACTTAGAGAAAACAGAGGGCGTTTTTAAAGTTATTTTTCTCTTTACAAATAGACATCTACATTTCAAGAACGATCATTACAAGAGTAAAGGTTTTTCTTTAAACCATCCTATATATTGCAAAAACAATACAGAGAAGCCCTGCAAACCTGTTAGTGTACAAAATAGGGTAGCAGAGAGAAAGCACAAGAGAATTAAACCGTCAAGGGCTATTAAGAAAAATAACAGTGCATACTAAAGGGCTCCTGTAAAGCTGTTTTACATGAACTGAAGGATGTTGTGTCCATATGACTGTGATTTTTGCGTGAAGTACAGAAGCTTTCAGAAGTGTCACTATTTAGCCTGTTGTGGAAAAAAACCCCAACAGCTAGGCAATATTTGAGATGAGATAACTGAAAAACAAATGCTATAGGCTACCTCGCAAAGCTAGCTACTGGATTTATTTACATTAGTTTAAAATTTCATTGGGGCTTTGCACTCCACTCCTTCCAAACTTCATAACTTCATAAGTGAAAGAGGTCTTAGAGAAAGAACAAATATTTCTCAGGTTAGGTACTCAGACAATAGAAAAAATAGTGCAACTGTTTGCTACATTATATACCCTTCCAGCATATCTATCAAAATATTCAGACTTGTTTTTTCTTACCTTCTCATTTAAAAAAATACAGCGTTCTGCTTTCTTTTGTTTAGGAAATTATGGACATCTTTAGATATATTTAAAATAAAACACCAGCAACCCAGAGCTAGTCCTGCAAGTTGTTCCACTGAAGCAGCAGACGTCAGAAGTGTAGAAGAAGTGTTATTAATCCAGTTGACTCCAGGTGGAGGCAGAGGTCCCTCTGAATAGAGCGGCTTGCAGGCTCGGGAACTTCCATCATACTGACGAAGGCAGTAACTGAAAAGTTTTAGGCCTAGAGCTGTAAACAGTTCAATCATGTCTGCTCATCAGCGGGACTGAACTCCACAGGAAATGCGACATCACCTTAATAACTGCAGCTCAGGAAGCTCCCAAAACAATACCAGCACAGGCAGGGACTTGTCAGGGAGGCTGTTCAGCTCTCCGGGTTCTGGCCAAGGAATACACCTCCTCATGGTCACAATGAGATTTAGAAATGTGCAGTCTGGCTAGAGCAGCTTGGCTGTGTGTCTGAGAACTACAGGCGTGACTAGATTTGAAATGGCTTAGCACATTGTGGTTGTTTTTCCTTACTGAATAGGCTAGCATTTAATGGCCTTGACCCTACAATAAATCACGTGGAGCTTTTCAAGTCTCCTGCATATGGCACTTCCACTGCCCTTGCCCTACCCCAAGTGTGTTACCACTGTTTCTGATTTGCTAAGAATAACAAGGGACTTTGGGGTTGAGGAAACCTCAGTAAATGCTGACTGCAGAAGAGTGCAGTATATTTCTAAAACCTGAATTTCTAAAAGCAGCTTTGGGTTCTATGAATACTGATGATACAGTTACGAAGCTTCATGGCCACATCTTACTATTCTGCTTGGGGGAAACACTTTGCAGTTTGCTAAGGCAGATAATGATTAAGATCTTCCTATAGAAAGAGACCTTATGTCACTGATCTTTGCACTTACTGTGGCAAGTCCTTACTTGTCACTGACCTTATTGTCAGTGAAGGTCAGTCAAGGAGATGGTTAAGAAGGGCTGAAAGAACATTGCTGGTTTCCAAATGCTCACATGCTGAAGGTATAGAGTAGAGACATGTGGTGGTGACAAGGAGTTTAAAGGGATGGATGCGAGTTCACATCAGGGTACTTTGGGGAGGAATGAGGAATGATGCAGCCTAAAGGATTGGGTAGTGACTTTTGAGACATTCTTGACAAGTGACTTGTTTCTGTTCTCAGCCTTTTTAAAGTCTGGGTAAGTAAGATCCCCTTTGAGACCTACTGGCATAAAACGAGGAGATGCTACTGTACAGATGATACTTGACTTATTAGCGTTCCATGCTTGGTGGTTTTTTGCTTTTGCAGGGAGGCTAAGCAGAACTTTGGAAGTTAAATCTTGCATGTATTCTACCAACATGGGAAGCTTTTTGAGTATTTTCTACAACTGAAGAATACCTTCACTAGCAGCCTGCATAGGAAAGATAGAATGGGTGGCACAGTGCTCCCAAGAGTTTCCGAAAAGATGGAGACACCATTTGTGTTCATAGGAAAGAGCATTTGCCTTGGTACCAAACAGATCAATTCTGCCTATGACACTCAGGCAAACCTGCCTTCAGAGGCATGTCATTGAGATGATTAGATGTGTGACAGGTTTGTGTTATCAGGGTTGTTTTCTTTTCCAGTTCCTGGCTGTGTTGCTGTAATTCCCAAAAGAGGTTACTGTAAAAGTAGGCCTGGTCATGTTGTCTCGGTGTAAATACTCTGGTACAAGCCAGAATGAGATAAAATTGCTGTGTATTTTGTTCTGCAAACGCACATATTCCCCGGAAGTCTCCTGGGTAGAAAATTGGACACTCCTCCTCCTTTGTGTCTGAAGGGCCAAACCCTAAAATGTGGTATTTGGTCCCTAGTTGTTAGGAGTTCCCTACACATCCAGAGAATAGCATAGTGATGACTTCATTTTCACTGTTTTGAGTTGGAAAGACAAGGTAAAAGGCAAAAAGGGGTTGTATGAGAAAACACAAAAAGTTAATGTCAGATCAAGTGCTGTAGGAGACTTTAAGGCCTCAGGTTGCTTTGATTTCTTTAGAATGTTCCTAGATCGGGGCAAAGGGCCATGTTAAAACATCCCTATCTTTACCTTATGCGTGGCAGACCAATGTACCAATAACAATATACTTAGCAGAATATTGATCTCTGGCTCTTCTTCTGTGAATGGAATAAATGCACTTGTTTGTTTCCCTGAGGATTAGCAAGCTGTAAGATGGGGAGGGACATGCTGTACCTGATGGTTAGTTCACTTAAACTCAGCTCAGGCTGTGTGTCCAGGAGGGCAGCAGGGCTCAGAGGGGCAGAGCAGGAGTTAATGAAGCACTCGGCTCTGCCTGTCAGAACCCTGACGTCTGACATTATCACCAGGGACCTGACTGCCCTTTTCCTTTCTGCGCATTAACCAGATGAAATCCAATTCTCCAGAGCTCTGAATGCTCTGAAAGCACAGAAGCATTTTGATCTGGGGTTCTGGTTTTTGGCCTATTTCTCTCAATGATGGAAATCATGCTTAAAAAGAATAATTTTCCAGATTCTGCTCTGTGATTAGCCACAGGAAACCCAGTAAAATTACAGTGGATAAATGGGCAGAGCTACATGAAATTAGTAACTCTCAGCAGCCTGCTGAGAAATGTGAAGAGGATATTAACAACTGGAATTGTTTGAGAATAGCAAAACAAAAGCTTCTAATAATAGACAAAATACATAACAACCTATAGAATAAGGACTTTTTTTCTTTTGGTCCCAGACACAAAGGCGTATTTTCCCTTTATCTTCAAATGGATGTACAGGATAAGACTATAATGGCTGGCTGCTTCTATTCACTCTTGATTTGGGACTTGTTATTACAGGCTGCTCAGCAGTTTGGCGGGATGCTGACTGCCCTCAAGTCCCATTACAAACAAGGATTTTGGAGAGGGGGGTCTCAGTACTTCTGAGGTATCTATCAGCTCACTTGCCCACTCAAATGGCTTAACTATGTTATTTGTAGCAGACGAGTCTCTCTGCTACTGTTGTTGCATCAGTTTCAAAATCTGTTGTTCAGTTTTGCAAGAGTGTTGACATCCTCCTTCCTCTTTTTATTTTAGGAGGATGTTAATGCTGTGGACAAGCACAGACTCCTAGCCCTGCAGATAAAAAATATAAGAGGAGCAGCTGTGTGGGTTTCCCTACCCCATTCTCCTATCTAATGTGCCTTTGCACCCACTTCCATAATTGTTCAGCCTTTAGTCTCTTTGCCGTGGTGGCTGCACAGCCGCTGGCTGCTTAGAGAAAAAAAAATCTCAAGAGACAGTTCAATTATTTAATAGGTTGCTATCGATCTCTAGAGGCCATAGCTAGAAAAGATGCATTAGGGCATCCAGTTTGTCTATCTGCTTCCCATGGCTCATTAATAACTTCACAAAGCATATACAGTATTGCTTCATTGTGTTTGTACAAGGATGATTACAACATAGCTAGGGGTCTAACACTGCATATAGGAAGTGTTTTGCTTTGTCTACTACAGAGCAACCTCCAATCAGGATCTTGTAGCTCACCTGTGCTACATGCTTTTATTTAAAGCACAGATCTTCTAAAAGTGGAATCCTGCTCTCATTCTGATACACAAAGTGCTCAGCAAAGCACAGAGCCCTCTTCGGCTTTTACAGAAGAGCTTCAGAGAACAGCTCTGGGGAATGTGTTCGGGCTTCCTCGTCACCCCTCAGTGAGCAACAGCAGTTATCTAACTGCCTGCCTCCAAGGGAAGGAGAACCTACAGTGCTCCAAGTCAAGCTGCGTTAACAGTTCAGGGTATAATATCTGCCCATATAAAGAAGTGGTAACACATTTCACAGGATCATATCTATGAAACATCCACCATTCATCCACTTCTCCACTCTCCTCTGTGGCTTCTCTGCACTTAATGATGGATGAGTCCCCTTTTTCAATGGTTGAATGTAAACCTTTCCTAACCCCCCAGAAGATGGAAGTGGTTGTAGTAGATGAAACCAGAAACATAACTGTGCGTGTTATCACTATCAAAGTAGATCAGAGTTTGAACCAGCTCTGCCCACTGTGATTTCAGGATCTTTAATACACCTGACAATATTCTGTACAGACTTGTGCATGCAGTATCCTTGTACCTGCATCCTAATACTATTTTTTTCCCAACAGGAAAGCTGCACAGTTAGTGTGCAGTTTAACTATGAGACAGGAAATGCCTGCACTTGCTGCCTGCACCCAGTTTGCCAAGTCACCCTGTCAAGCCAATTACTTTAATTAAAGTTCTGTCTGGCCCTTTTTGACAACTCGGCCTCTAACGATAAAAATATGTATGATGATGATCTGGATGAGGGAGGCAGAACTCATTGTTTGCCAACACTCCTGCTATTACTATCAATTTCACATGAAAGTAGGGCACTTTCTTTAGGAAAAGCAACACAAAAGTGTCACTTGGTTTCATTAGCAGAGTGGTAGTTCTTTGCTGTTCCCACTCTAAAGCTCTTCATGGGTGAAGAATTTAGTCCAGTGCTTTGGGAGAGAAAAAAAAGACATTGCTAATTGCACTTAGATTAATATTCTAGGAAATTTAAACAAAGTACTCCGCTGGCAAATTCATTAAGCAGTAGAATAATCCCATTGGGCAAGTACTATAGTGTCAGACTGGTTTTAATCATGGTGGAAATGTTTTGCTCTTCATGCAAAAACAGTGCTTGAAAGATCTGGCATAACTAGAGAGCCTGCAGAAACACTGAAGAAAAGTCTATGAGTAATTGATACAATTACAAAGGCAATAGAATATCAGAAAATGGCTGGGAACAGCACATTACATTAAGCAATATTTCCATGGGTCCTACATGTTCAAACACCAGACCTTGCTCTGCTCAATTCTGCATCGGAAACTTCTCTGCAGCCTTCCAACCTCACTTAACAGCTTGCTTTCTGCTCAGTGAGAATAAGGAGGAGTGTAAGAACTGGAAAGGTATACAATTTATGCAGCTCCCCTGGTTTTTATTATCCTCTGCCTATGAAAGAATGAATAGCTGTTTTAGGACAGTGAAAAATCATAATTTCTGTATCATTCTTAAGACTAAAGCTATTTTATTAGACAGAATCTGCTTTCTGTCCTGCTGATCTTCCAGAACTGGGCTTCTCAAACTTTTTTGCAGCACAGATCTCATCTGTCCTCAACCATCTTCACAAAATCCTGCCTCCAAACAGGGAAATTACACACACAGAAGCTCAGTTCCTCAAGCGAGTTGTCATTGTTTTTCTCATCCTCAAAATAGCTTAGTTTCTTTTCTTCCCCCCTGCTAGCTTTGTTTGCATCTTTCCCAGCTGTAAAGGCCAGTTCATAGAGAGGGAAAAAAATACACACAGTGACTACTGAGTAGTTATAAATACTGATTTGGGGCATGTTGCTTTGATTCAAGTAACTCTCCAATGCAGGAAAACGCATTTAAAGAGAAAAGAAGAAAATCCAAACCTCTGTATACATTCAGCAGCTCTTAGTCCAGCCTCAAGCTCAGTGGCAGGCAAGTGTTAAAAATAGTCTCTGTGCCTGCAGACAAGGCTTTCTGGAATTAGGGTAGTAGCTGTATGAGACAGAAAATCTATACAGTACATGCAGACATAGAGGAAGAATTTGTCTGCTACTCACGAAGTGCAGACATTTTATAGATATGTGTTTATTTTTTAAGGGGGAAGAGGGAGATGTCCAACATAGGTGATTTTTTTTTTCCTTCCCTCAAGGCTACAGCTTGTTTTGAAAAGATACAGCTCTTGAAAAGGAACTGCTCATGGGAGCAATGCAGTGAAAATATTGCCCCTCAACAGAACAAATCCAAATGATAATCAGAGTTGTTACCTAAAGCAGACTGTATAAAAATCACTTCCAGGAGCCTCATCAGAACCCAGAGACATGTTAATACTGAAATATAAGCACTTGCATGTCCGTCACTACCTTTTTTTGTGCTGTTTCTACCCCAGGACATACCTGACTCTTGCACTCACTCCCCCTCATGAGCACAGAAGTGTCCCATCTTCCTTTCAATTCTATTTTTCTCACAGACATCATTCACTGTTAATTAGGCTTTGCAATTTCCCCACATTCTTTTGATACACCAATAAGCTTATGAAAGTACATGGCTGCTATGGGAAATCTGGATTACACTGAAATGAGCTGAAAAGCATGGTATTTGGCCTTTGTTTCCTGGAAGGGACGTATCTACAAACCACTGTTGTCACTGCAATCCAGTACCTCTAGACAGAAATGGGAGCTCGTGCTGCTGTTCTGTTTAACATGTCCTCCTCTGAAGTGCAGAGGGTCTGCAGACCAGCCACACCTTGCAATAGCTGTGCCTCCTCCTGCAAACAGGTTTAGCATCAGTTCATAGATTATTAGATCCAATATTTGATACTGGAAGGCAAGTGTTAGACAGCATGCATCTGCCCATCATAGCTTTAAGACTCATGATTTTGAACACAGCCTAGTGTATGCACGTGCTCAAGACTCACACACCATGAACTTGTACTTCATCAGAACTGAGCCAAGGCCAACCATTTAGTCCATCTGGAAAACTAAGTTGTCCAGCAAACTTGACATAGAACAATTTCATACAACATTATACCACAGTAAAAAATGCACAAAAAAGCTGACAAAATGCAGAACAGCTGCTAGAAAAATCTAAACAGTAAAAAATAAGCACTTTCTTTATAAATCTCACTTCCTCTTTGTATTTACCATACCCACATTAGTGTCTCTTTTATTACATTTCTGTACAAAACTGGTATTGGCTCTGTTCTCAATAAAAGCTCTCACCTCCATACAATTTGCAATTGCATCCAAACTTTCTGCCTTCAAGATGATTAACTTTCATTTCCATGATTTTGGCAGCACTTAATCAACAAAGTCCCTACCAATATGTATTTATATAGATATACATGGATATATACACACATACATACATACACATGACAAATAGTGTTGCAGTTATCCTCTTTTCCAGTGTTTGGAGTGACAGTCATCCTAGAAGGTGAAGGCATACACCACTCCCACAACCACAATATTTCCAATTGTTGCTATTATTGCAATCCATAACAATATGGCATCATTTGAGGAACGGGATGTCTCTTCTGGTGGATTCTGCATGGAAGAAGCTGCATGAACGTTGGCTGATGAGTTAAACAAGGAGTACTCTGTACTAAAGTCCTCATTGGGTGAGTCCATAAAGGCTCCTCCCATAACAGGAAGCTGTGAAGAAAAATATGGCAAAATTAGATTGAAGGTCAATATCTGTATTTGTTTTGTCTCAAAGTCATTACAAAAGAGTAACCACTAGCAAACTGCAAAATTACTGAGATTTCATGTACGTGGTGCTAACCTGTCAGGAATACCACAGACACATACTTTACACTACTACTTCCATTTCTGTTAGAATCAATATTATTGCAGAAACCCTATATATATTACATGGAATATGAATAAGAGCTAGCACGCAGGCTCCAAGTCAGCCTAAGTAATTGTATACATTTAGAAAGAAGAGAGAGAGTTATCCAGAAAGCACGCACTTACATACTAAAATGTAAGTTTACAGCAGCGTGATTATTTTGTGACTACCAGCAACGGTATCATATTGCCATAAGGCATTGAGCAAGCACAGTGAGGACGTGATGCAGGGAATTTGTTCTCCTTTCGTGTATTGCTCAGAAGTGAACCCTTGCTTTATGTAGAGATCATGCAAAAACATATGAATTGCAAAAGTTCTTACTGTAAAACAGGCGGACTGTACTCAGTGCACTAACTTCACTTGCAAAACACACCATTGCAACGATTCAGGATCTATAATCTATACAATGGAAAACTTCAAACTGGATTTTGAAAGGCTCCATAGCAATGAAGTACATGGCAGATTTCCAACACTTCTCCCACACCAGACTTCTCCTACTGCAAAGGACAAAGTTTCTTTGGTCCTCTTAGTGGATTTCTCAGTGGTACCAGGAAAAGTTCTCAATAAGATAGCAGTTATTCAATACAGGAATATGGAAAAGTTAAAGAAAAAGGGAATCATTCAACCTTGTCCTTACACAGGTTCCAATTGTCTTCCCAACTTCATCCTAGATCACAACACATATTCATGATTCAACAACTATTTTATCCTCTACATAGAGGTGTAAAATTACATCCTTCTGCAAATGTATGGCTTCCTCATTCAGGCAAGAGAAGGATACCTACTGCAGTACTAAGACCGTCTACTACTAAAAAAAGGTTCACACAAAAGTTTTTTCCTTCCATCTTTGTCCCCTGTATGTTTGGGAATGCAGATATGGAAGAGTCTCCCCTGGCTCACGGAGTGCAGGCTCCACAGTCTCATGCAAGTAGAAAAAGCTGCAGGACATCTACTTCACATATCTATAAATGCTGAGGACACACACTTCTGAATATCCGGTAAAAAGCCAAAGAACTGCTCAGCAACCTCAGGAACTACAACTGTTATGTACTGCAGGAAGGGCATGAGCAGTGGGGGAATGGTAAAGCCCCAAGTCTCTGCAGTACTCAGTAACTAAAACTTGTGGTGGATTGTAATAGGTAGGTAGACCAAACCCATGGCTTTACTGGGGAAAAAAAAAAACAGAGCCATATGTCCAAATCTCCTTGCCAGCCTGACCAGAAGGGAAAAATTCCATCATGGTGTTGATGACTGGTTTGCTCTTGAGCAATGAGTAAAGCCAAGACATCAGTGCATCCTACCTAGACCCTCCTTTCAGATCTGGTAGAACTCCTGTGCTTCAAACACCCTACTTGTAAGTGCTTTTGGGTTTTTGGCATTATTATTCTTCACCTTTCTCAATAGGGCTTTATTCTACAGCTGAAACCCTCTGGCTCTGTAACAAAATAAAAATTCTTCTTGCTGTTACACTAGTAGTAGTACTATTATAACTTCAACAGTACTGTTGAAGTCACCACAGCCTATGGGTAACAGGAACCAGCCTTGTCTTCATTCAGCCACATCGCAGAAGACTGCTATACCATCGGCCCTAAATTACCATGCCAAATCCTCACTGGGCTGAAAAATCAGTCTCTTTTAACACCCTGTCCTTCAACTCCTGCATCACATTTTGACCTTCCCAGTAACCTCTCCCTTTGGTACCAAACTACACCCCTCCTGGCTGTGTGCAGCTGTGCTATGGAGGCTGCTAAACAGGACAGGATTTCAGGATAAACCACCTCTCCTCTCCACAGTGGTGGCTGTAATCTACAAATTAGAGCAAAGAATTTGGGAAGCTTGAGAATAAAGTAACTTTTTTTGCTTGCTACCCATAACATTTTACAGATCTGTAAAAGACAGACTCTCTTTCAAAGCTGACTGCTGAACAAATTTCATCTGTACTAGAAAATATGATGTCACATTCAAAATGAAACAAAGAATGAAGAAAGACCACAATGGATGTGTCATACTACCTAATCCACATTAAATAAAATTATCTTTGAGATCAAATACGATTACACAAAAACAGTTTTCAAGAAACCAAGCAGGAAATTGCAAAAGTCAAGTCTGATACATTCTCCCTGCATCAAAGATTTTTGCTGCCAGTTTCAACACGGAGTGTGTTTTAAAGAGAGCAAAAGCTTCCATTTCACAAGCCCAGCTTGATGTTTTGAGTCCAATTCCACCAGACTTTTTTATGTCTTGGGATTTGATAAGGAAAACATTGCTCAGTTTAATCAGGATTTCTTTTTATGTAGAGATTGCCATGAAAGGCAATTCTGACTTCAAACATAAGTGTATTTACGAAGTGATGCTGCCATTTAACAGCTATGGAGACACTAGTTAAAGATCTTTGCAGCAAATGACGGGCATACATTTACCATATTGGCAGTAAAATGCTCAATCTGAGGTGCTTGCCTCCTTAGGAAACCATTTTAAGGCTATCAGCATTTAGGATGGTCAATTCTGCCAAGTCTTTCAACTGGAACAACCATCCAAAATATAGAGGTATACATATATGTGCATGTGCCCAAGATGGTGGGAGGTTATGAGCACTGTTCTGGTGAGTG
Organism: Gavia stellata; assembly: GCF_030936135.1. Taxonomy (NCBI): domain Eukaryota; kingdom Metazoa; phylum Chordata; class Aves; order Gaviiformes; family Gaviidae; genus Gavia; species Gavia stellata. The sequence goes on from NC_082600.1 coordinate 17,006,434, forward strand.
ATACCTGGTTCTTGGGCCACACATTCTGTGCCCTCAGTGAGTTATTTGAAGTGACAAGCTTCCACCCTGTTAGTCCACCTGGTGCTGTCACAGAGACAGGGAGCATTCGTGTAGCAGCACAGCTATGCACCACACTGCAAATGATGTCAGACCTGAATCTCCTCGTACTGTGTAAGCCTCAAGCAAGCTGTTTGCACCATCTGAGGGGAACACACGGTGAAACAGCTCATCTGAATCTCTGAAAGGCTTGCAGTGACCTGATACAAAGCACTAACATTCAGCACCTGGCACAGGCTCTTTCTGTAAAATTGCCTTCCAGTTTTTCTGTTTGTAGGTCAGTAGCACTTCACCACAGATCTGGAAATAAACTTTACTAACAATTTCCCTTTTGCAGAAATTGTCTCTTACAAAATGCATATCTTCTCACTGCTAAAATGGCCTCACATGAGTGCACAGGAATGGCCATGTGGTGTCAGACAGAAAGTCCATCTCCCATGTGTGTTAGTTCCAGCAGTGGCCATAAATAGATGCTTAGGGAAGAGTAAGAGCACAACAGGACAAGCATGTCTGATACTACCCCTTAACAAGTCACAGCCTCCAACTGTTTTCAGCAAGCCAGATGCTATTGCTATGGATTTAATAACTCACAAAGAATTTTGCTACCATGAACTTGTCCAGCCTCCACCTGAGCTCATCTAAAGCTGAGCATCCTTCTTAGTCTGGCCTCTTACTGCTACTTAACAGCAAGGGTTGCCCAGTGATTAGAGTCACGTAAATCATCCTTGGGAGATATGCTCACCTCTCCACTGGAGAGAGGGAAGCACGAATGATTAATATCAACTGGCAAACCATCTTTTTGGTGGATTAATTACAGTGAGATGAATCTCATCCTCAGTATTGATGTCTTTGTTCTCCCAAAAGGTACAGTATCTTCCCTCTGAAGTCTTACTTGAGATATTACATTAAAGGCTGCAAGACATCCAGACCCGACACTAATGGGAATTGCGAAGTGCCTATGATAAACAGTAGGCTAAGGATAGAAAGCCTGCAATGCTTTCTGTGCTCGCTCTATTTGTCTGTCCGTGCCTCTACAAAGCAAATATATGCCAAATTACATCAGCCAAAAACTTCACCCATGTCACTGCCATTACAGTGACCTGCAGTCTGTTTTAGCCTCAGAGGGTTTTTATAGTTCAAGCAAAGCTGTGCAGAGCCTGTGCCACCCTGCTCAAGACCTCTGGGCAAGGAGGCCAGAGCAAAGGGTTAACTGGGAAATGCAACAGTGAGGGACATAACAGGAGCAGATGGTGTCGGGGAATGCTGTAGCACATTTGGAAATGAAACTCTTTTCCTAGTGACTATGTCGATATTGTTAATTAGTGCTAATAGCACGTCGCTTGCTAAATGGCTTCTGGGATGGGCGAGGAAAGAATTCAAATCATTAAATAGCAACAGGCAGAAAACCAAACGGCAAAATGTCAAGTGGTAATGAGAACACCCACAGCGATGAATACCTCCTACTGACATCCAAGAGGATGCTGTAGGGTCACGAGGAGGAGAATAAGGCTCTTGAACAGTTAAGTAATACGCTTTCCAGTTAGCAGAAGAATCCTTTTTTATAACCAAAACTATTCACATGAAGGAGAAACAAAATGTCAGGTACCAGCCACTGATACTCTAAAAATGATAGCTTTCTTAAGTAGCATCACATAAAATCCATCACTTAGCAATAACATTGCTCTGTTTCTTTGAGAATCAGGCGTCCGTCATTTTTTCATAGCTAGAGAAGTTTAACACTTAGTTCCTGCCACCTTACTGAGAACCCAGGCTTGGTGTAGAGATTTGAAAGCATAGCTGAATCTTCTATTAGCCATTTTCTAGAAATTAGGAAACCTCAGCAGTGGCTTTAACAGATGTGCTGTATCTTGGCCCTGGCATCACCACACACCGCTCTGGGAATGGGATGCTAAGAGGTGAAATGTCACCCCAGCTCAGATGTTGTTTTGTAAAATCTCTGTTGCTACTTCAGAATATCTAATTTTTCAGTGTTTCTTTTTAGAGAAAAAAAATTAGATATTTATTTAGATAGTGTTAAATTTTAGATAGCATATTTTTACATAATAGCATATTCTGAACACATAACGTGAAATTATTATTCGCTTCTGCCCTGGCAGTGTGATTGCTGCAATGCATATTTGTGTCTGAAAACCTTCTAGTTGCAATCACAAATCAATCTAATGCAGGTACCAAAGATGGCAGCAATATAGAGGTTTGCAAAAGCATCATAACCACATTTTAATTCTTGAGCTCTTTTTAAATAAATGTTTTGCACTACAGCGATACCCTGCATGACCAATATTCTCCCCACACTAATTCTCTTGTCTCACAGAAACATGCCTATATGTATATTCTCAAAAGCATACAAACAAAGACATCCTGGCTACTATTTATTTACTGGTAATATCTAGAGAGCCAAGTTCTTCTATCCACCCTTTGCCAGAATATCACCCTACTACTTACAATTCAGACTCGGTACACTTGATGATCTTACAGGTCTTTTCCAACCTTAATGATTCTGTGTGATTCTGTGAATCAGGAGAGTTATTCCATGTTCACTGCAAGTGGATTAGTTTAAATGCATTAAACCCACACACAACCAAAATTAAAGGGCATCTAAGGCAATCCTTTTTAATTTAATTAAACAGGCCTAATTCTGAAGGGGGAAGATCCATGCAAATGCTTTATGCAGTTAACTTCAAATTCTCATTTTAATTAATTCAGATCCCTGTTTCACCCTGAAATCACAGTCTCAGGTTGGCAAGCTTAGAAAAAACAGCTCCTTATTTTCAAAATGTAGTTGTCAAAAATCTCACCCTACCAGTAGCAATGGAAAATTTTCACTCTCACTTGGAAGCATCAGGATTTCACCTGTTATTTCTAATCCTGTTAAAACCTCTCTATTCTACCAATCTCTACTTTTCTTCCAATTTATTATATTCCCAGGACCTGTGTATTACTTCCCCTGCTGCTTTCCTGATTCATGCTAGGCTAGATATAATGTCTTTGTCCTTTTAGATGAGATCCTGTTCCAAGTTGTTCCTTATCAGCAGTATCTCAGATGCCAGAGGTGCGAGTTTCAGCCTTGCTGTTGAACCACACTAAGAGTTGCCTTGACCAACAGGCATCTAGATATTCAGGAAGGAACATCCAAAGATGTTCCAAGATGCTGCAACAGACACTTCAACTCTGAGTTTACTCTTGGCTGTAGAAACAGGTTTCCCTTAACTAAGGTATTCCCACAGGGAACCAAGCTCAGCTAGATCTTTGTCCCTAAGAACACCTACCCCTCAAGTGCCTTATATGAGCACATGCCTTGTGCAGACTGGGGCACCTCTCTGTGGAAAGTTATTCTGATGAATCAGCTGCAAGAAACAGCGTAAATAACTGGCATGAGGTAAGTGTTTTCATCCTGATTTTTTCCCTCTCATATTTCTGCATAGGTAGCATCCAAGATACCCTAATGATAATCATGCTGTGATTCCATTCCCACAATTTACATCTGCCTAGTGCCTCCCTGAAATAGCTTTTATTATTTCAAAGAGCCCTACTGCTTTTAAACTATTATTCTTAACCAACTGCTGTTGGATTTCATCTTCCAAGTGTGGAAGACTGAGAACAAACAAAAGCCTTTTTATTGCTGGCAAGTCTCAAATGGAAACAGAGAAGGAGTTTCTCATCCTATCCCTGGTCCCAAGAATTCCTCCTCTTTTTCCAGCCAATGCCAGTAACACTGCATCAAGGAAAAGAGCAAGCTTTGTCAATGTTGAACAGAAATGCAAACAACCTGTGTGAAGAAGCTGCAAATCTAAGTCACATATAAGTTAAATTGTGAATCTGTGTACTCTAAATTGGAGGGGGTGGTGAATATCACAAAAGCGTGCAGGACAATCAAGCAGACATGCTTTAAACTATCTGGATGTGCCAGGAACAACCATTCAAGCAGCAGCACTAGCTGACCTTCCACATAACTAATACAACATCCTATTGTGGAAACCGTGCTGGGGAAGTAGAAGATGCCTGGGTCCCATATACACACAGTTATAACTTTCATGCTTCCAGGAGCACGTGCACATAGAAGAAAAAATACAAACAGAGGGAACCAGAAAGGCGAGTATTTATCAATATGGAAAAACTCGGTAGGAGGCTATAAAACTAACCATCAGTGTTACTGTGAGTAGGAGCTATGCAAATCTGTTTAAAATTTCCAAAACTGGCAAAACAGAGGACCTTTTCACACCGTGTGTAGTCATACTGGGAAACTCAGAGAGTTCTTTTAGAATTCTTTTAGAATTCCTGCAGAGCTGTATCAGTTTAATATTGAACATGATTCTAGAAGGGCTTCAAACACCAAATTTGTGAGTTTAAACTCTTTAATCATATGTGAGAAGAAAGAGGTGCTGATTATCCCACCTATTGGAGGGTTTCGTGCACAACCTTCTGAAATTTTTGGCATTGGTAACTTCAAAGCCAAACTACGGGAATTAGCTGGACTTACATGGTCTCCTGCTCTGATCCAGGCTGGCAATTCCTTTCTGGTGTCAAGTTCCTCTATTACCAAAAAAAAAAAAAAAAAAGAAAAAGAAAAAAAAGAAAAAAAAGAACAATCTGGGGGCACTGCCTAGGACATAATGTTTTAATGTCTCAAGGGACGGTTTTGCTCTAAAGATACAGGGTGATATCACTGACTGGAAGCAAGCACACAGCTACACAGTATCAGTGGAAGTTTCGGTTGTTCTCACGCAGAGCGTAAGCGGCTCTCCATGTGCCCGTGGATAAAGAGGAAAAGAAGAGTAACACAAGCTGCTTTTAATGACACTTCGTGTCTGCGAGAGGAAAAGGCATATTCACCATAAACAGAAAAGTCAGATGATGAGGTGTAAGTGGAAAACCACAGAGCAGGTGTGTAGGAAAAAACTGAACAAAGGCTAATCCCATTTCTCAAAGTGAAAAAGGGCTGCACAAGCCCTTCTTCGCCATGATCTTTGCAGCCATGTTCATCTCTGACAAAATGTCAATGCTTCATTATCAATTTACTGTTGTGGTCAAGGTATCTTGGTAGCAGAGAAAGGAGCTGACCATATTCTTTTGATTTTCCTTCTGCTGCCTCTCCGTTAGCCTAACAAGATGCTTAGGTTATTCCTGGGGGTCAAGGATGGGAATTGGCAGCCACTCACAGTAATGGAAGCAACAACACAATTTCAAAACTAGAACTAGTTCCAGATGAAAAATTGTTTAAATCACTAGACTTCAGGCATGGGCAAAAGCAGTGATTTTGTAAATCACTGTATCCTTCAGTATTCAGTAATGAGGATGCTTCTCACAAACACTGAAAGAATTTCAAGGGGCAGGTGTTATGGGCTAGACCTAGAAGGATGCGACATTTTGGACATCATCTTATTCCTCTAGAGAAAAAATAATTACATACTCGTTCCTCTATGTTACATATGCTGACCACTCTTCAAATGAAAACCCAATAGCAATAAAAAAATCTTGCATGCTACTCCAATCTCTGCTACACAGCCCATGAAAAATTAATTGGCTGAGGTTTAACTAACCACACTAACAGGCATAATATAGCTTAGTTCTGTTTCATCAGAGAAATTGCTTACTATTCCATGCAGACTCAAAAGCTTTCAAACTATACATCCGATGTATTTTACACAGTGACGGTTGTACTACAAAGACAAGTTGGGATACATTTGCCTATTGGGGGGAGTAATCACTACCATTGCAGCTCTGCTGTGCCTAATACGATATAAATGCCTCATTTTCAGCACCTTTGAGATAGCCACCTGGAATCTATCTTCAAATATGATAATATAAGAGTTAGGTCAGTCTCCCCATCATAATGCAAACCCACTGGGAAAAAATTATTCTGTGATGACTTCCAGAGATTAATTCTCCCATGGAACATACTTGCAGGCATCCAATAGAAAGCCTCAGAAGGGAAATTAAAGCAATTTAATAGTCTCAACTTATTCCATAATGATTATTTTCCTTAAGTTTATATATGTTATCAGACTCCCTGAAAAAACAGAGGAGAGAGAAGATTGGTAATGATGTATGCAATTTTATTTTGGCTATATACCACTTTCATCCAACATTTTTTTCCTATTTATTTTTTTCTTTCCCTTTCATTCTCATGTTGCATTACATTTTCACAAACAAAAAAGAGGGAAGAGCTGAGATATGCTGACAGAATATTTGAGGTATCTCTCTCATGTTTTATTTAAAGCTATTTTTGTAAACATTTTTGCTTGCTTACTTGGCACCTAGTTCAAGGCACACAACAAGCCTGAGAGTCAACAAAACCAATGTATTCCAGTTGAGACAGACAGAAAAATGAAAAAAAAAAAAGCTGACATGATGATTGCCCTTTTCATGTCTGGAGACTTTAAGGGTAGTGGTTGCCACGAAGGTCAAGTAAAGCATACAGAACAGCTCCTAGGAAGAAAGGACAACTGCCAAATGTTATCCTGACTGTGTACACTTCACTTGATAGAAGACCAACATCTGGCAGGATGCCATACTTCTTGATCCCATCAGGCATATCAGGCTTAACATATGGCTCAAACAACCTATAGACTGCACATCGCCCTCAATTCTGTAAAGCTTCAGTAGTGGTTTATACCTGAAGAAGAAAACACACAAATTTGCTTAAAAATTAATCCTACTCTCTTGCATTTTTGTCTCATGAGTGAGTTAATCACACAATACACAAGAGAATAAAAATTAGAAGGTGAAAAAATGTTGACAATTTCTTAATTTCTAGTATTTGAAGAGTAGTATTCATCATGCTAAGAAAAGTTTCTTCCAAAGTAACTATTTGTTGAACTATCATGAAGAGACTAAAAGCTTGATCATGTGTAAATCTTGAGTGCTTAAGAACTCAGTGCCACCAAGCAACCATTTCAACCATCTTATAGGATTTTCTGTTCCTACAGCAGAGCCCGAGGAAGAGAAGTAACATGTGTTTCTCATCTACTTTGCTGCAAAGTCAGCAGGCATAGCATGAACACATTTCACAAATGGCTTAAAATAAGCCTGGATCACTTTGCTTTGAAGTAAAAGAGGAGCACCCATGCGGGACATTTCACTGGCTCTTTTGCAGGGGCAGAAACCTTCATCAAAGTGTGAGAACAGCCATCATCAGAGCCAAATATTCCATATGTTCTCACAAACCCAGATCCTCAAAACCTAGGTTTTGCTCATGTACTAAAACCATCAAGGGATGATTAAGCGTGGCTGAACTAGACAGCAGCTGATGACATCTTTATCACACCAAACAAAAACAAAACAGTCAAGCAATCTGTGTTTGTGTGCTTCGTCTTTAAGATTGTTCAAACAGTTTAGAGCACATTACAGAAAAATATAATAAATTATACATTGAGTCTTTCTTTCTAGATGCGCGTGTCTGTATAAGTGTAGGCAAAATAACACTCCTTAGTGGCTGACATATGCAGAGGATGGGCAGAAATCAATGTATAATTTATTATACTTCTATTTGCAATTCTATATTTGTGCTTTGAACTCTTGCTGTTAGTGGGGCTGCACAGAATAATTAAAGATATTAATATGTAACAGCTTTTCTCAGGAATGAATTTTTTTCTACCCAAAAATGATTTCTGTAAAAGCTTGTGCAGTTATTCTTATGTTATGGAAGGCTGAGCAGGGAACAAAGAAAATAACATCAAAATATATTGTATTTGCATTTTTTCCTCATTTTATTCAGCGGAATCTTATTTATGGAATCACTTCTGGCCTGAAGAGCTGGAACAGTTCAAAGAGAAGGGGCAATTCGGGGGCCTCCCATGCCTAGAAGACACAAGTTTGCACTCCTCTGGTGTCTTGGGATCTCAGGGTGTTTGGAGCAATGTTTTGAAAGCACATAAACAGGAGAGGAATGCAATTGTCCCTGAGCTTGAGAGCTGTCCTTGAGTCTGACACAATTCAGGTACAGAAGAAATCACCACCACCAGAACAGTGCACCAGTTGAAAAGTCTTTCATGTAAGGGGTGTTGAAAAGTAATCAGAAAATGGGCTGGCTCCAAGGTCAAGCAGGGTTTCTCCACAGCATGGCAGCCAAAGTAAATACACAGACTCTTCTGCAAACCTGAAGTTCAGAGCTCTCTGAACTTCAGATGGTTAAAGCAACAAAACAACTAAGGGAGACCTTGGTGCTTTAAGAGACAAGGTTTAGCCTGAAGCAAGGCAAGTACACCCACATACCCTTAGATTGATACCTTCTTGCACATGCACATAGGTGACTACGTGCACAATTTTGTGGTGGTATCTTGCACCTATAGATGCAATTTTAAAATAATCTATCTGGCCAAAAGCAATCTAAGATTGAGAACAAACTTCATCTACTGGAACGCAAAAAGTAAGCTAAAATACTAGGTAAGTGAACTGCACCAAAATCTAAAACTCTGTTTTGTTAAGCCCTTAGTAAGAATCCTACAAAAACACTTGCAAAAAAGCACCTGGGAGAAGCGTAACACTCTCGGCTACAGGAGACCTTAACACGTACATAGCAATGCTGTTCCCAACACAACTGAAGAGCTGGCTGAGTTCTTCAGTCCAAAACTTACATGCTCAAATAATGAACTCACTGATCAAGATTATAACACTTTTACCCATGCTGAGGTTTTATTTATGACCCCACTGAAGCCAATTTAAGTAAAATATCATAATCTCACTTCTTCATGGCATCAATGAGTGTACGATAAAAAGATTAAATGATGAAGGAGACAAAAATTGGAGAGGTCATAAAGATTCTCACCAAGGAGCCACTGGTTCTGATACAGGCACAGCTCAGTTAAAAATGGAGGTTTGGGATATCCCTGCACCATTTAGTGCAGCCTTTGAACTCGGATGGACTGCCTAATAAGGAAGACTTCTTAAAGAAAGGTAACAGGCAAAGGAAATTTGATTGGAGCTAACCCTAAAACATTCTGGAGGTTGTTGCTTCCTGGGGAGAAAGAGGGCTCTCCCTCACCCCAGCTGCCTGACAACTATCCATCTACCCACAGAGGGACTTGCCCCAGCAACGCTGAAGTCTTCAGAATTGCAGCTCAAGCCTTTTTTAAGCTGAGCATCACTTGTCAAAAATCCAGCATAGGAATATTAATAAGCAGCATGGGAGTCTTTCAGTAACAACAGTGCAAATATCTAGTATTTGTAAGAATGCAAGCATCCCTCTCATCTTTAATTGCTTATATTTTGAAATGCTGGATTGAAGATCTCCATTTCAAAAATATCTCCAAGAGACTTATGCATCCTACACCACCATGTTGTGTCTTGCATGAACAAATCCATAACACAACAAAGTACTGAGAGCTCAGGAAGAAAAGACACAAAGAAAAATCATTCCAACAGATGCCCCAAGAAACAATTAAAGCCATCAGCAAAAAAACAGAGAGGTTCACTCCATCTCGTTTGCACTCTCAGAAGCAGTCTCCTTAAAAACATTCTCAAACTCACTATCCAGCCAAAAGGAGGCAAATTTAGGAATTTAAACTAGACATAAAGATCTCCCTTGGCAAGACACCTATTATTCTCCATTGGCAATATGTAAGTGTGTAATGTAAGTACTTAATCTTGAGGGATTGCACACATTGCTCATTTGCAAGTTTATATGAGAAACTTTTACCTTGTTAGGTGCTGATAGGAACTTATTTCCTACTCTCATTATTACATTTAAGGCTTTAGAGTTGCAGTAAAAAAGCAGCAGACACACATAAATCTAAAATTATCTACGCAGACCCATCTTACAGGTAACTAAATCAATTAACTAGTAGTACAAGGAATAGAAGAGAAAAAGGATTTTTGAAAAGAAATTATCATTTCTTTACAGCAATTCTGCATTTTGTCATTTTGAAAGTGCCCTGCAAATCATGAGTCCTTTTGTAATATGAATGATTGTATGCTGAAAGCATAGTCAAAGGGATAAAAGCAACATCAGATAACAAATAGATAGCAACATCAGATAACAAATAGATGACCATAATAAATAGATGACCATGTTTACCCAAGTTAAAATAAGGTCAAGTTAGAAAGTTTAAAACATTCCCAAATAGAACAATGTTTTCTGCATATCTGTTGGTAGGCCTGAACTCAACACAATCTTTTATGCAAAGTTTCTCCAAGGCCTAAGTAAGATCTTTGCACTCTGTAAAAGCATAGATGCTGCTCTGAGTGCTTTCCTCCTAGCACATTCAACACCTGATCTAGTTCTCCCTTGAAAATAAATAGGAAACCATGCCATATTATCACAATATACCCCCTGACTGGAGAGACCGTACAAAACTGATCTCTGCATTATATTCTTAAAGGAGAACATAATTCCTTTCATCTGTGGTTTACCATTACTTGAAGTTCCTCTAAGTTAAGGAAGAATATTATTTATTTATTGGCAAGTACATGGAATTGATTACAGAATAAAAACACATTTAATCCATTCCGTTGCTCAAACAGCATCATGGAAATATAACTGATAAAATGCAGTGCATTAATGCAAGAGGACTGCCCAGCTTAGAGATTCACCACCATAAGCTCCAGCTCAGTTTGGGAACAAATGACATAGAGAAGTGGGAAATTATAAAATATTAAAAAAATCTTCCAGGCTTGTGTGGGAAACTTGCAAATCTCTCTTGAAGCTTTTATTTCCAGATTGCTGGTATGAATTCAAGTTAAGTCAGTGAAACAAACAAACCAAATTTAAGAGAAGAATACGACATGGTTTCAGGCCAATTCCAAACCACATTCCATTACAGTACAATCTAGAGGGCTTGTAGAAGCCAGTGGAAAACCTCTACTGGCTTCAAAGCAGAAACACTAGAGACCATAGACAGGCACCCAACTGGAAAAGAATCGTTTGAGACATACTGGCTGCCATGGGCAAGAAGGCTGGTACTCATCAAGAAACTGTTACTTGCATCCTTGCTATTGCCCAAGTCAGTGCCTTCAGAAGCTTACATTTCTCTGTGCTTTTTCATCTAATTTTTTCAGTTGTTCTTACTTCTTCATAAAAATTCAGGGGGTTTTGGCAGAATGGTTGAACTCCACTGTGGTTTCACTTAGTTTTTAGTTTACACAGAGCCTGCCACAGTGAGGTCCCAGTCTTGTCTGGGCACTTTGACTACAGTATAATTAATTTACGACTATAACTAGTAATTGCAATTACCAGTGGTTCTTTATACCAAGAGCTAATACAGTGTAAGCAACTAACTGCTCTCAGATACCCTTTACCTATGCATGGCATATCCATGCCTGCTATATGCATGAGAAAACAAAACCAGGGGATTCAGTGAACCCAGCTCTCCTCTTTGCATTATTTTATACTGACATTTACTGCAATAATATAATATCAGTTTAGGGAACTTATAAGCAAAAAAGCACACCTGTCATTTTTTCACCTCATTTGTGTTAGGAAACACAGCAGTGTGGAGTTTGCCCATTCAGAACAACCTGAAACCAGAAAGGATTCTTCTTGGGAAAATCTTCAAGACATTTAAGAAGGTAGAGTTTCATTACCCTGAAGTGGTTCTCTGACCCAGCTGTGATACAAAACACACTTACATGAAACACACGTACAATGGCAAAAAACAGCAAGTCACACTCCTTAGAAGGACCACAAGAAATGTGACTGTGATCCCTAAGGAAGAGGACTGGGTCCCACTAAATAAAAGAGCAAATGCAGCATGGTTAAACTTCAATTATATTTGGCTCCCTCAAAACAGATGCTCGCAGACAGATTTCTGTTTCACCCACTAATGACTGTCATACACAATCATGTCACTGATTTCAGAGAGCTGCAGGGTTTATACGTTTTCAGGCAAAACTGACAAGACACAGCTAAAGAATATTCACAAAATCCAACACCCTGCTTCATCCAACAGGATATTCAGATACTGCAATGGAGATAAGAGAACCAGACTGTGCCACACAGTTTCAGGACGAGGAATAATCGTCAGGCTGTGCTGGTTCCTCTTATAGCTTCTGCATGTAAAAGCAATGGCCCTTCTGACTGTGGCTTGGGAAGCCACAGTGCGCTCCTCCTCTTCACTATCTGGTCTGGGTTTCTGGATCATCACGTACTGCTGAAAGGATAACAGGAGGTAGTGGTATGAGAAGACAGACACAGATAGGCAGGGGCACTGAAGAAAGAGGTACATCACAAATATGTACAGGGGAAAGCAATTTGTTGGGAAGTCATATATGCCTTGTGTACTTCACATTAGTCCAGAGTAAACCCCCTCCCAATAAATTCAAGAGAGTCTTTCTCATTACTTCAGATATGAGCCTCATAAGATTTTACAATGGGCCTTGGTCATCTTCAACTTTCTGCTGCAAGATCTAGAAAGAATGAGATGGGAAATGAATACTCATTCCTTAGTCCAAGACCATGCTTCTCAAGCCTTCTTCCCAGCTCAGATGAGAACACATCAAAATGGATCTCAAGTCTGGAGTTATGCAGCACTGCTCTCATGAACCTCATTTCATCCAATTTTATCAAGAGCAGCTTCTTTTTCTTACAGCTTAAGTAGGGAAGGAAGAGGAAAGAGAAAAAAACCTTCTGCCCCTCACCATCACTTCTGGGGTGGATAGAGCCTCAGTGTGAAAAACAGGACTAACACACCAACTCCCACATACACATAAGGGTCACCACCGATGTTAAACACGTTCTTCAGATTCCAAGTAGGGATCCCAGGCTGCATATTCCAGCTCTGCCCACAGCAGCATTTTCCTTCCCACAAGGCGCTAAATTACCCCCAGCACTGATAGGACAAAACCAGTGCCACCATCTCCAAGGTGAAAGCAGAGCCTGGGTTTTGCATGCCAGCCCCTGAGATAGAAGAGCTGTTCACTAGCTTGCCCAAGCCATAGCAGAAGAGTTAGCTTCCACTTCTTTTCTTCCATTAGGACCCATTTCCCTCTAAAGTCCTGCTGTGCAGGCACCACTTGTGTTTCCACAAAGGGAAAGTACTCGCTCTTTGAGGAGCTGCCAAAAAGCTGAGGTTCTGCTTCAAAAATACCACCAGTACTCCTTGTCCATAAATACCCACACTACCTGTAAATCTGACCAATACCCATCCTTTCTGTTTCAAGCTCCTCACAGTTGTACCATAAGAAAAAAAAAAAAAAGAAAGAATATTATCAATTCATCCAAGTCTCGCTGACCTGATGGAGAAAAAGAAAAAAAGAGAAAAACATTTCTAGAAAGCATTAGAGTGCTTGATTCATTACTGAGGAAATATCATTGGGTCACGTCTGCCTTCAGAATGAACTGGCACCTTTCAATGAAAAGTACAGTACATCTTGTGTCAAGAAAATCCTTATCTATTACTTGGAACCAAGCCCTGGCTGCCAATTGATCTTGGCCTATGAAGGCTCCAAACGAGATGGGCTTTGAGCAAGAATCTGCTTATGTGCAGAGAACTGCAGAAAAACCAGCCATTCAGGATTTGTGTTACAAGTGTGTTACAAATCTAATTATTTGCACCATGAAGCAGGAAAGAAAGGAAAAGAGGAACTAATTTTCTTTACGGACCTTAATCTTTTCCTCTGATTCATGTTAAGTTCCTTCCTGCCTTATCCTGTCTGCTTTGATTGTAAGTTCTTCAGGGTTTTCTGCACTTGTTCAGTGTCTGCCACAAGACCAGCTGATGACTCTCTGAAGGACTACCAGTGTTCAGCTCACGTCTAACTCCAAAGCTGCCTTGATCCATAATGGAGTAGTGATAGTCAGATGCTAATTTTTAGTCGTTCTCATCTATAGCTTGTTTCACCAGTCCTAATGAAGCAGTGGCTTCACAACACTGAACAAACTCAAAATCTAGCAAGCTGTTCTCCTACTTCTGTTAGAAGAATAACTCCTATAGATTTTTTTCTTCAGATCAGCCAAAAGCTGGTGTTGAACGCTTTTCACCAAGAGGCTAAAATACAAGGGCGTACTCATTCTTCTCTTCAGAAAACACCATGTATGGGCTACGGCAGGGGAAGGATCCTTATTACAAGCAGTAATTGCCTCATGTCAGTTCTTTGCATCATTGTCTTCTCTTGGGGTTAAGCTAGAGAAGAAAGAAAATGGCCATTCCCCAAAAGACTTGTGCCAGAGCAAACAGCCTTATGATCAAGCAGTGAAGACTGGCAGACATAGCTAATATCCCCCAAGTTATTCAGGTTGGGTATGCTGAAAAAAAAAAATCAAACTGAGGAACCAGAGCAAAGACTCTGTGCAGTTTTGGGTACCTCAATGTAAGAAGGACATCAAACTAGTAGAGTGTGTCCAGAGGAGGGTGACCAAGACGATGAAAGGCCTCAAGGGGCAAGACTTATGAGAAGCAGCTGAGGTCACTGGTTTGTTCAACTTGGAGAAGAGAAGGCTGAGGAGTGCCCTCATCGCAGTCTACAACTTCCTCAAGGGGGGCAGCAGAGGGGAAAGTGCTGATCTCCTCTCTCAGCGATAGGACATGAGGAAATGCAATGAAGCTGCATCAGGGGAAGTTCAGATTGGACATTAGGGAAAGGTTCTCCACTGAGAGGGTGTTCAGTAACTGGAACAGGCTCCCCAGGGAAGTGGTCATGGCACCAAGCCTGTCAGAGTTCAAGGAGTGTCTGAACGATGCTCTTAGTCATATGGTTTAGTTTTAGGTAGTCCTGCAAGGAGCAGGGAGTTGGACTCAATGATCCTTATGGCTCCCTTCCAACCTGAGATAGTCTATGATTCTATTAGCTGCACTTCAGTCACATTTCATCTTGTATCCTTTCTCCCACCTCACTCTCATCTCTCCTCCTCTGCTCCCATTAACACTTCTATTTTCCCTCGCTTGTTTCACTTGGCTCTATTTCCCCTCTTATGGCTCCTATTTCTCTACTTACTACCTGTTCTCCTGCCTTTGATCCATCTCAATTACTTAGACCATGAGTGATTTGGTCAAAGGCTGCCTGGCATTCTGGGGCTGAAAAGTGCACAGCTGATCCCTGTTGATGTCTAGTTATGACAGTAGAAAAAGCAAGAAAATGCGGCATCAGCATCTGCCAAATGTATTTGGGCTTCTAGACACAGAACAAGATGAACCAAGTATGAGTTGACAGCCTTAAAATATTATCTCATCCATATTATTTTCATTTTAGGCCTTCATTAAAGCCTGTAATTTAGACGATGACAAGTTTCTTTCCTTTGCAGAAATGCAAACGAGGTATTTTGCACATGGAAAGTTTGACATTGGTGGAGTGAATTATAGGGATATTGATGTACCCTACCTTCTCAAAAGGTTACTGTGATCTTTTGTTGATTAAGAGACATGATGTTACTCAGATAAATGCTTCAGCTGCTGTTAACAACATGTCTCTGTGAAAAATCAAACATTTTTACACAACGTGTTGAATAAGATGAGGAAAGGATACTTGTCATGTCAAAGCAGGAGGTCTATGACCTTAATGATGCTGCATTGTATCATAGTATAATTGCAAATGCTTGACTTATGCAACACTGATGCACTAGTCTTCGCAGCTCAGAAATGAATAAGCATGAAATGCACATTCAAGAAAGTTTCTTCCAGGTGATATCCTTAACATCTGCTGGTCATCTTGTTCTGTCAAGTGAAAAAAGGTATGAAGGAAAAGAAGCTACCAGCAAGACTAAATGTAATTTTAATAAAAAAATGAACCACTCTTTTGTATCATGATTTCAGATTAAATCAATCTGTCTCTTTTTGTCATAAAGATACTGAAAGTGAAAAGAAATTAATCTAAACCAAACCAATGCTAACTGGACCCAAACCACTCCAACCATATCTGACATACAACAGAGGTGCTGACTTCAGTTCAAGGCTCTTTTTAGACACCCTCATTTGTATCCCACACATGAGCTTTTTTTACCCTCTCCAAAGACGTGGAGCCAGCAGAGACATGCAATTCCTGTCCTAAGGACTGATGCATTTATTGAAAACATACCAGACAACCTCATCTTTCACCTAGCCACCTACAAACTCCCACTGGTTAACTTGAACTTGCCACTCAGAAGACTTGATGTAAAAGATGGAGTGGAGTAAGGAGGAGCAGAAAAGCTACAAATGATTATCATTCGATCAGACAAGGACTGGAAAGAGGAAAAGAAAATCTTTATCCCATCTTGACATACACGTATGAAGACAACTGTAATTTCAGTGACACAGTGAAAAATCTAAACAAAGACTAAAAACCTGAAATGGAGTCTTTGTAATGAACCAATGCGTAAAAGCTGGATCTAAATGCATGCTTTTGAAATTCAGATCTGAAAGCAGATGCACACACAATAGCACAACATTATTTTTCTCGGTTACAAAAAATGTTGCACTGATAGAAGAGGAGGGGGATGCCGGCATAGTTGAGAACGGATGCAAACAGGCTGCCCTTTCACACTTATAGGGCTGACTCAGGTCCTCATGAGAACTGCCTGACAATTGAACAAATAAGCATTTGAACTCAGACTGCTTCAGTGAAAGAAAGTTTGCACAAAGAAGAATATCCACAAAGCAATTACTCTTTACTGTCAGCTTCACTGACTTGAGAGCTCCTTCGCATTGCTGCTGAGGCAACAGCATTGAAACTGAAGGACTAACAGGATTTACCAGCAGTGTTAGCAGCTTTCAGAGTTGTTCTCTGGTTATCCCATATAGTTATTTAAACTAATTCATCTCCATTTTTTATTGATTGTTCTTTATTTGTTTGGCTTCACCCCGAAGGACATTGAAGAGGGCTGGCCAAAATAACATACACCCAGGATGGTATTAGGCTCCTGTGTAACCCAATTCATTGTTTAGAAGAAAAGGGTGCAGCTACCTGACACACAGTAGCTGGATGATAAACAGCCAGTGACTATGGAGCACATTTTGGGAGGATCACTGGCAGGTCAACGGCTTTCAGACATACATGGGTACATGTATGGGAATACAGGTACACTAGTTTTCTCCACAGATGTATAGAAAAAGATAAAATTCCTTGAAAACTGTGTTCAGTGGGTTGAATATTCCAATACCTGTGATTTCAAAATGTTTCATTTTATTACTCTGACTCTAGGAACAAATAATTCTAGTTAAATATAAGGATCCCACAGGAACTATGAAGAGAAATAAAAAGGTCTTGATCAAAACCCAAGAATAAAGGCATGGGAGAAGGGCAAAGATGGCAATGAGACAGAACTACAACCAGAAGATTACAGGCATCAGCAGTCCAGTCATTGCCCAGTATTTTGCTGACTTTAAAAAAGGATGGTTTTCAGAAGGTATTCCAGGAAAAAACAATAAAGCAGCTTTGCTATGTGAGAGAAACTACATGCAAGACTGAGGGGATATATGGGAAAAGGCATCTCTGAAATCTAATGGATAATGGAAGAGGTCATTGTAGGCCAGCTGGAATTAGGAGATGAGATTTTGAAAGGAAACACAAAATTATGGATGAGATGGCTGGCACAAGGCTTTATTAGTGATGTAAATCATCCTCATTTGAAAGCAGAAAACTGAGACAGACAAGGGAAAGGCCAGAGACTAGGAAAAAAACCAATAGCTTGTTTCTTTGGTTAATCATTCCAGGTTTCTAAGTCTTCATAGCACTCCCAGTTTCCTCTGCATCCAGCCAAAGAGCAGAATACTCATCAGTCACTTGTTATTTCCTCAGCTTGTATTTTTCCTTCCACAGGTCTGTATAAGGCTAATTTGCCTTTTACTGCCATTGCTGAGCAGTTTGTGGGCATTGCACTCACATTTACATCTGCTTGTGATTCTTGTGTATTTTTTTCCAACTCTACTGTATGTCTCAGGCACGTGTTAATTTTAAGACATGCATTGTTTTCCCTTGGACATATGTACATCACGCAAGCAAGGCGTATGTTTATTCCCGCTGATGCTTTATGGCTGCCCTCAGCATTGAGTGCTCAATACGCACACGCAGAGATGTAGACTTGAGGAGTGCCTTGAACAACGCGTGGGAGTGACTGTATCGCAAACACCCTTTCTCCCGGGGTCCCCTTTGGCTCTTCAGATAAAGGCCTTTCTTTCGCTCTGGCAGACGAGGGCAGCTGTGCTAGTGGGCAGGGAGAGATGGAGAGCAGAAGAGCAGTGCCACCCTCCATGCACTCCTCCTTCCCCACGTGCTCCTCAGAGCTCAAGGGCCACCACTCTGGCCAGGACACACGAATGGGGAGCCATTTGCTCCTGCACACTGGTAAAACGGCCAGGGCTATCCCTGTCCTTAAGTGGCAATAAGGTCAGGCAGCACCCTGTCGCTGCAGGGCTTTCCCGGGCAGGGAGGAAAGCATGCACGGGCTCCCACTGGTTGGCATCAAGTTTATATGATGTGAATGCACATACGCCCTTACCGCTGTTTTGCCTCCTGCCTTGTAACAGCAATTGTTCCCATCAACCTGTCTTTTTGCGAATTTGTCACATTTCCCAAAGAACAGATTTGGAGGCTATCTAGTTGCTTCTGTGAAATAGATAAAAATGAAAATATAATCCAATTCTGGAGGAGTCAGCGTTTTGCTGATGGTGGCCACAACATAAATCCAGTGCTGGGTTTGGGCAGCACAGCCCACAGTTGAATTGGGACCTACAAAAATAAAGGTAGCCCAGACTGAGTATGAAATAAATGCTCCTACAGCAAAAATGGTAGCACACGTGGAAGATGAATGGGAGTTGTGCTGCTTGAAGCACTGGTTCCAGCAATCCCCAGACTCACAACAGTAAGTCTGCTTTATGATTATTTAGAAAAACAGGAGGAAAAATGTAAGTGGGAGAAAAAAAAGCCCAAACGTGACGACTGCTACATTTTGGAAGCTACAGTCTGGTGCTTCCAGGGGAATGCAGAGCTCTGCTACTGTTCATGATATGCATTGTAGTGGGAACGACGTCAAGGGGCACTATGTCCATGTAGGATGATGCTTTTAAGTTACTGAATAAATACATCCCTTAGCAGTTCTAAGAGACAAGTACCCAATTTATTTGGTGCTAGCTGAGGAGGTGGGCAGGGAAGGAACAGTACCATCATACAGAGCCATGGCAAAGGAGGGCCAAATGGTGGCAGAGATACTCAAGCAATGCCACGTGCTGCTAACACTCGGAAATCAGGTGCAAGGCTGCATCAGCACATTAAGGAAAGGCAGCAGCAGCAGGGATGAAGCCTCCCGAAATAAGAGGAAACAAAGAAGCGTAAGGTGTTTCACTGCAACTCTAAGGTCACATCCCTGAAAACACCATCCACATACTAGCACCCACTGAGGGCTGAGTTTATAAGTACACACAATCACACTGTTTCCCACATATTTCAGAAACAGACCAATAGGTGAGATCCTAGGGGACCAGTAAGTTCCGGATAGGAACATTGAGTGCAGGTCAGCCTAATTACAAAACTCCTTTGTAGCAGGCATTGTACTGGAGTACATCTCTGAGAACGAGCTGCTAAGGGTTGATTACCAATGATCAGACTGTGTAACCAATCTGCTACGCTCAAGAGATGATAGCTCTTATCTCCAAGCCAAAAACATAGCTCCTGCCATGAGATGTTTGTTCTGTGTGGTCCCCTCCGCACCTTTGAGGAGGAAAGCAGAGACCAAAGGAAAACCAGAGTGCAACATCCATGCCCCCAAATACTGTGTCTGTGTGGGTTATTAGGGGCTTGCCCTCCTTCTGTTTCTCTGGGATTGTCCCACTTCAGGCCCCAAAACAGACCACAAATTTTAGTCCCATCAACTTTCTCAACTTACTGCTTTGTTTAGAGATGTTCTGCTATAAGCCTTTGTTTGACTTTAATAAAGATTTAGTGACTAAACACAACCACCTTCATGCCCGTATTTCTGGGGATGCAGTGCAGGAAGATATGAGCTTGAGCATCTGTGTCTTGGCTATCAAAGAGAAAATGTTTATATTTTCAATTTTTTCCCCTCAGTGTTTTCAAACAAAACAGGAAAGCAATCTCTAATTGTTATTTCTTTAAACATTTGCTCAACTATGAATTCACTCAGCCTTTTTTTTACAGTAAATATCACTTGCCTACATGCGAGATCACTGCAGAGCGGGTAATAAACTCATCACTGCAGAGCGGGTAATAAAAGCAGGGAATAAAATGGCAGCAGCGGACAAGAAACAGTATGTTCCTGCATTTGGAGAGCCACATCCCATCTTGGTGCAACTTCACTCAAAGGAGAAATGTGTGCTTTCACTGGGTAAGGATGTGGCCTTTACCATAACTCTTATATTAAATTAACAGAAACAGAGGGAAACCCTCAGGTCAAGCACTAGGTTGCAAACCTCAAAAGACGTGCTGACAGAGCTGTTTTACCTGTGCCTTGGTGTTTTTCAAGTGACTGATTTTTAAAATAAATTGCTAACCATGCATCTGCATGAATACCGTGTTTCTTTATTCTCATGTCAGTGACTGAGAAGCTGTAAATAGGTGTGACAGCTGCAGCATCTCCTCTGTGGTCACCGCTCTGCTCCTCCTGCCAGACAGGCAGTGAACGGGATGGCTACTTGGACTGACAGGAGCATAGTACGATCCTCAGGCAAAGAGTTATACACGAGCTGTATTACTCTTACACTGATGCTGGGGTTTCTGTCAAAATCAGTGCTCGGAGGGATGCTGCTTATTTTTGGGGAAGAGCACATCCCATTTTGCCAGCTGGCCAAGCTTTACTGAAATGGTGCAGAGTCTGACAGTCCCAATTTTCCAAACTTCAGTAAGATCACTGAAGATTAATTTTGAAGAAAATGACACCATAGTTAAAAAGAAAAAAAAAATAAATCTCAGAGCTTGACAGTCACGAAACCAGTACCGAAAGGCAAGGCTGTAAGCTTAAAGCTGTAACTTCATCAATAGCCAGAAGAACTCCAGGGATGCTCTGAGCATTACCTGCTGGGCCACCTGACTGCACACACGCAACATAAGAAGGATTTGCTGCTTTGCCTCTGCCACCCATGGCCAGTTTAAGCTTCCCCACTGAGGAAGAGCCAAATTGGGAATCAGTTCTCAGCAAGACCCTTATCTTCTCTGTGGCATCACAGGGAAGAACTGCCTCCCTCTCCATATCCTTTATTTGCAGGTGAAACTTTACACACTTCATAAGAAGCTTTGAAGTTTATGAGAATGAAGATCACATTAGAAGTTGAACTGAGTAGCTAGTAAGTCACTGCTGGATGTAGCAGTTGGACAACAACCCTGAAATACAGCAGTAGCCTGGAGCCACCCATAGGTGACAGACACAGCCATATTGTTTTTAGGTGCCCCCCCAAGCGTGCATGCCCATGCTGGCCCTGTCTGGACGTGCAGCAGCTTGCAGTTACAGTCCCTCTCCTCTCTGGTCATGCCACAGTCCCGCAGGACAGAGTGCAGGCACCACAGATGATCACTGTGTTTAGGTGCAAGGAAGGTCTCAGTCATGTCTCACCCAAATTGACAGTATATGCCTGACTACTGCTTATATTGTAGGGTTCCAGAGATGTCTAGAGTAAGTATGGAGATGCATCCATACCCTAAATGTTACATATTTCTGTGAAAAAAAGATATCATGGATGTGGTGGAGTCCGGCTGAATTACCCTCATAGCCTATGTCCTATGCAAGGTATGGAATAAATTTTTTTTAATTAAAAATGCTAATACTAAAAAATTATTGAATCTGTTTATATCAATGAAATGATACTCTTGCTCAGGCAAGGCTAAACTCATAGCGTAAAACTATGTGTGATTAGTTTTCTAACAGCAAAGATCAGGTGGCAAGACAAGACTAACTTTCATTTCAGAAGAGATCCTCCTAATTCCATTTATTTTCCTCTAGAACTGAATTTAAGGTTTTTAATAACTGTTGGCTTTGCCATTTCCAAAGCCAACAGTTTTAGAAATTATGAACTGGCTCCTGGGAGCTGGCCAGCATTCTCCACATCAATTCAAATCATACCATGCTGCGTGCTCAAGGAAGACATCAGAGTTTGGCCAAAACTACCTTTGCTAGCTGTCTCCCATTTCCCTTCACTTCTTCAGCATTCCCTGCAACATATGCTGGTACCCAAAGGCTTTAAGGAACAGCAAGGGGTTGCTACCGTGGCAGCCTAGAGAGCAGCTTGCATCAGCATGTTGTTTTCTGCCTTCTCCATGCCCTCCTCTTCTGCCGACTATGTACTGTGCAGACCAGAGGTCAGGAGACAAATGTTTTAGAGGCAGGACTGTTTATTTAGTCATCCAAATGCTCATCTTTAAAGCAGCAGTAAAAGTATTAAGTACACTAAAGCGATAAGCAAGAGATGCACCATGAAAACCACACATGCTGAAAATTACAGCTGGTTGGGTAAAGAAGGTTACCTCTGAAAGCAAAAAGCTCATCTGTAAAAGAAGTCAGGAGGTGCATACCTCTTCTCACACTTCATAAGATTACAGGAGAAATGAGCTGCAAAACTACCTTGGAGAACAAGGGAGAGAGAGCACAGCAATTCAGTTTCTTCTGCTTCTGTTTCACGTCTGTGAAAAATGCCAGAGAACGCACCAAGAGAATAAAACACCTGCCACCCTGACAACAAATCACTGCAGGATTTCACCGCCTTGCCCATCTGCACAGTTTCATAGCATGCTCAATCAGATGGTTCAGAGACCAACACACAATGAACCATTTCACAGCCTGGTTCCTGTTACAGAACAACTATTTGCCATGCCTTAACATTAATAACCACATATTCAATAAAGCTTTCCTCCAGATCTGTGGGGGGAAAGATATCACAGGACAGACAAAGAGAGAGGAGTGTTTGTGGATGAATTTTCAATATTTGTCTCCCAAGTGACTGCTGGGCTCAGCAGCTAGAGAAGAGAATTCAGAACTTTTCAAGTTAAGGTTGGAAGCTGCTCTGCTCCAGCTGGAGAGCGACCAAAACACGAAACAGTGCAGAAGGGGTGACATTTCCATTCCTGGGGATTTAGATTCTACACCTATCGCCACTCACTCTTTTTACTACACTTACAATTTCAGTGATTGTAGCGTTTTAGTCTGCTGCTTTGTTCCACTTTATTCTCCTGCCCCGGAACAGAAGAAATATTCACTCTTTGGCTCCCGTCTTCCAGATCTAAGCTCAAATCTTTGTGGGATTTGGACTTGAGCTCGTGCAGCTATAGCATCCACAATAATTTACAAAAGGTAAGGATGAAGGATATGAGAGACATAGAAAGAAGATACCCAAAAAGGACAGCAGACCTGAGTTGTATGCATGTATAATATGTTCTCCTTCCAAGAGAAAAAGTGGGAGAAAATCCCCGAGTCCAGAAAAACTTACAAGGACGGGAAGACAGAAGGAGGAAAGGAGCAACCTAATTTATTTCAAGTGGAGCTCACTTCTAAAGAAAAGCTATCATGATACCTCAAAATGCTTTGCCACTTATTGCAGATTATCAAGGCACTTAATTATATACATCATTTAAACAGAGGTGTAGTTCAGAGGATTACTCACACACTTTAAGCATACACTTAAATGGGGGCTGAGAGAATTTAAGTGTGATCAGCTGCTCCAAGTCCTTGGGTTCAGCTGCACTCTCAGAAATCCTTTAAAACTTTACATTTTAACACGTTCACTTCCTCATCAGTTCTGTTGTTACTTCTTCTCTCTGAATATACACTTCAACACCTCTACACATCATCCAAAGAGACACAGCTGTCCCTTCTACTTCTGTGCAGCAACTCTGTGGGGCTGGTACCTTTTATCAGTCCTGGAACCCAGCACATCTCAAGGCTCAGCGCATCTTCCCATGTCTTGCAAATGCTCATCCAGTTGTTTTGGCAGAAAAAAAAGCCACAGTGGAAGTCAATGGAAGTTTGGTTGTGTTTTAGCCACGCATGGCTCATTCCTAGACTGTTCCCCCTTTCCTAACATTTGAAAGGCTTACAAGCAAAATTACAACAAACAGAACCAGCTGAGGTTAAAAGCTTTTTTTTAAAAATTTATTTTTTAAAACATTTCCAAACTAGAGAGAATCTCTTTGCAAAACAAAAGTAATTGACCCTGTATCCAACAGCCTACTGCAAAGAGACATCGAGCTTTTCTGAAGCGACTGTAACATTAAAGTTTTCTAATCAGCTGCTGCTTGGCAGGTTTTGGTTCTGGCAGCTACAAGGAGTGTGGAATTCAGCTTTCAGAACAGAAAGACTAAACATTCAGCCTAAGACTATGTGTCATTTCAAACAGTCAGTGCTGTGAGACAGACCTGAAAGCATTGTGTGGGTGTGCGAGCCAGTGAGAGAAAGGGTGGGTAGCGACTACCGCTAACAGCATCAGTTCTGCCTGCCGTGTACACACTTCATGGTCATATTTGCAGGGAGAGATCTTCCACCCTGTGTTGCCTCTGCTCCCCGTAATCCTTCCAAAGCTGCAGAGCATACATTCAGTAAATGTTCAGTGCTCCTGGTCTTAGCATCACCGCTGGCCATGGGGTTTTCTCCTATTCAATGCTCAATGTAGGGACAGGTGTTGTTCATGGTAGCACCAGAGGGGAAAGGGAAGCACACCCCGGACACTCAGCACCTTCAAAATAGATGGCAAGGAGTACACACACTTCATTCTGACCCTTTTTGTACCCAAGCACTAACAACTTGCATATGCAATGTCAGGATCACGTTGGCCAAAGGCTTTCACTGCATTTATCCTGCTGCTACTCCACAGAGATGGAACAATTCCCGATGTATCCACTGGCATGAGAAGTAGATCAAGCCACCGATGGGTGACACAACTATCATCAGTTTACAACCAATTTTCAAGGACTTCCCTTTCACACTTGAGCATGTATCCACTGAAAAAAAGCGCTTAAAACAACAACAAAGTGGCATCACTATTTCAAAAGACATTTTTAAAAATCATCACCCCTGTGAACAGTGGAAGGGGTTAACACTAATCCCATTTAGGATCCTACACTTATCAAACCACGAAACCTGCCAAAACAACAGACAGAGGCCTCCAACAGACCTCACTGGCTTAGGCAGACAATGCAATTTATGGCAGAAAATACCTTCAAGGAAAATAAGTCCCGCCAGACAGATGTAGCAAGCTAACAGAGCTGGTCATTGCTGAATTTACTTGGGTTGCTGTTCTAATTTTCTTCTTTCCACATCACTGCACTTCATTTGAATGCTCTACTGTTTTCTTTGATCAATGATTTAATTTGATGGTGTACCAATGGTCGCCAAAGCATCACACTGCTTTACTAAATCCCATGCAACTCATTGAATCATTTGGAGTTCTTTGACTTTTGCCCCATATGGGAATAAGGTTAGGAAAAGTTAAATGGCGAAACTGGTTTCCTAATAGCCAGCGTCCACCCCATTTCCAACAAAACTTAAAACAGACCTCCCCCCAATGTTTGCAGCTCATCAATGAATTGAGAAATTCAGCATAGATTAGCCAAAAACAAGGTTAAAAAAACCAGCTATAACCAGTCTAGATTTTCTAGCCTATGGATTCTGAGGACCCAATACTATTGGGCTACCCAGTTGCTACCCAGAAACTCAGTTCTCATCAAGTCTGCCAAGAGCATTACTGCTCAGTATATGACAGGGTTGGGCTTTTACTGCTAAAGAAATACCAGGCACCTGAACAAGCAAGTTGTTTGGCATGAATGCAGTGCTGCTTCAGCCTTCATTCCTCTTACCTGCCATCTGTAGCTATTTTCTGTGTACAATAGGACCCCAGCTGTTGCTGCTGTCAACTGTGTTGTGAAAGGCTCCGGCTTTATCTTTGTAATGCATGTGAATGTGTCCATTTGCAGTCATCTTACAAACCTCCTTACCACATTCTACAAAGATGGAAATACATGAGATCTGCCCCCTTTGTGAACTCTTTCGCCTATATCTGTGGAAAATCGTGTAACTGATTAAAAAAAAAAAAAATCACTTCACAGAATCAGTCTCACAGTTAACCGGCGCATGAAACACAAAGAAATTATTTCCAGCATCTTCTAACCCTCCCTGTGCAAGGGTGCACATAACTAGACTGTACAAATACGTACATCACCTCCCTTCCTACCACATACTCCTCTTGTAAGATTTAGCAGCTCCTATGAGAAATCAGTCCTGCTATTAATTGATGGAAATTCAACCACTCCAAAACACCTACTCTCAGCCTTCCGTGGATTAATAATATGACCAATAGTAGGTTTCCTCTTGCTCTTCTAGAAGGTTTTCCTGAGAATTGCAAAGCATTCTTGCCCCATCTGTGCCAGGCTTTGAGATATTTCATTTTAAGCAAGTGGACAGTCCTGCTGATGTTACTGCAATGATATACACGTGCTCCAAGCGCAGTAAGTGCTTAAGTGTTTTGCTGGATTGGAATCACTGCTTTTAGCATCTTTGACAGCAATTACAAGCACAATCCTGGAACAACAGCCTCCTCTAAAGTGCAGTATCAACACTTTATAAAACCAGTATGCCCAAAGAATTTTCAAAAGCTTTGTTGGCACAGAAATTTCTGCTATATAAGACTTGGAAATGCGTCTGCACTGTTACTGCAGTGATAAGAAAAGTGCAGGGATTCCTCATGTTCCCCTCACTAATAAAAATCTAATGCGGTTGCACCAAGCAACTAGCAGAGAGACTTCTCCAGAAAACGATTCTCACCTCAACTGCTGGCAACATCCTGGTTGAGGACACCACTGATTTTTGCACACAGAACAGGATTTCTGCAACATCTGGATTATGCAGCTGGTCCCTGTGGCTGTGCCATACCACAACGAAGCATCAGGACTTAAGCTTGAACTTTGAGCATCTGAGACATCCTTAGTTAAACTCAGATTTGCTCTTTCAGCTTCCTGATGCTTTGATTCTGTTTATTATAGGTCAAGACTTTCTGAAGAAATCGAAGGATGCTAGAGAAAATTACTTCAACCTTTGGAAGAAAGCAGAGCTGGTAGAGTAATGGTCAGTGCCCTATTATGCTGTACATAAGTGAGCACTGAACTGGTCATGTAAGAGAATGCCTACATCCTCCTAGCTAACATTATTAATGCTTGATGCTATGGATCAAAGAGGTTTTGTCTTAGGTCTTTTTGTCTTAGGCAGCTTTTGACAAGGAGAGGTTCATGCATCTTTAAATCCTGATTCTCTACGTGGTTTGGCTTAGAGCTTATTTTTTGGCAATCCCAGTTTTTAAAGAAAAAGTAGAATAAATCAGTCCTAAGCTTACACCAACAATGACAAAGCTTCCAAATGACCACCCCATTCAGCACTGTCACGCGCAGATTTCCCAAGTACAAACATTACTGAAAGGTCTGTCTCTCTCTGGAGACAGGTGATGAATTCAGCTTTCTCGGCACATATATCATGTACACAGGCACACACACAAACTCACATTAAGCAAGTAGCCTGGATTCGGTTTTGAGCTGGCGGGAATAACCTACCAAAACCACAAATCTAAACCCCTCTTGTCTTTAATACCTTCAGATTACCTTGCTGTAGAAAGAGCACACAGCTAATAAAGGCTTTGAATCCCTCTTGATCCCTGAGATGGCGAATACAAAAAGAAAAAGTGGGAAAACAGATGCAGGATTATCCTGCACTCTGGTTCCTCTGTGCTGATAGAGCAGAGTACAGCAGATCCTAATTGTGCATCCTCTAGCATCCAGAAATCTCATTAGAAAGGAATTAAAGTATACTGCACCTATGTCTGGGATTTCTGGAAATGCAGCAGCTCTGTTCAGGTGGCTGGGCATCCAAAACCACCAAGCACACCCTCTGTGTGCCCACAAGCTCTGCAGTATAGACATGGGAATTCCATATCTTCTAGAAAATATGAGTATTAAGTCGAACAGGTCCTAAATGAACTCGTTTTACTCTGTGTATTCCAGTGCTTTCCAGAAGTTGCATAGCTGTTAATAGTTTATGTTTCATGCAGAGGCATGGCAGCCTTGGACTTGTTATTCTGACATGGTCATAGGTAGCTATAGGGTTTCTTCAAGGTACACCAAGAACCACCGGTCTGTTTTGGGGAAAGTGGCCTGAACTACTGCCAATGCAATGAAAGGCTCAGAGTGACTTGAATGATCACTGACCAGACCTGCAATCCTAGAAGAGTAATACAGAATGGAAAACCAATGAAATTTAAATTATCTTTATTATTTAAATAGTTTTGCTTTCTGACAAAACTTGTCCATTTGTTTCTCTAGCTCCTGAAGCACATCATGGGTTTTTTAATTAAAAAAAATCCTCAACACTACAATAGAAAGTAAAGATTACAAAAATACAGCTTTTAATCATGGAAATTAAACATAAAGAATTCAACTTATTGTATTTCAAATCCTCAGAAGTTGTTTACAAAGAGCTTTTGAACATGGGGAATCAATAGCTAGTTCATATGTAAACTATATATGACTAAGACAAAAAAAAAAAAAATCCACAAAAATGACCACGCTCCCAAAGCTCTTACTAGCTTTTTCCCTATTCTATATGTAAAAGAAGAAAAGATCATTTATCTGACAGTTAAAATAATATTTTTACTGCATGGAGATACACCCGATCAAAAAATATTGCAAGTTAAAAGAAATCCATTCCTCATTTTTAATATGAAACTAAAATTAAAGAAATCTCTTAAGGAAAAGTTAAATTGCAAACATAAATCTTGGAAAACACGTAACTGGCATTATGAATGCAGGTGCTGTTCAGCTCATATTGATTTGTATTGCACTGAAGACCACGACACCATTTTTCTCTTCTCGATCTTCCCAGTTTTTCCCCACTATGTGCCTCTGTTTTTTCAAGCTGAATACACATTTCGACCCTGCTCCCATTAACCCAGATGCAAGTTTAATTGTTGCAGTTTTTTCCATCAGAAATGCTTTAGCCAGTTGTTAAATGGATATTAATTTTAGTGTGTCAGAAATGGGGAGGGGGGCAGCTCATCACTAGGCATCTCACAGCAAACCCCTGACCCCTGCTGAAAAGTGCTGAGTTCTCTTAGCTTGGACCCAGCACTCAACACCCCCCAAAACCAGGCTTTCATGCTGGAAGCAAAAGTCTTTACCTATAAGAAGAGGCTATTTCTGAGGTTGCCTAGACTACAAGAGCACTCTGAAATCACTGAACACCACACAGAAATGAGCCAGTCACACATCTCAGCAGTGGCCAAACATCTTTGGCATAGTATCTTGAGGTGCACAGGATTACTTTAAAATCTGGATTTAAAATGAAACAAAAGAACTAGCTAGTAGGCTTTGACCAGGTGCAAGTCATGCTTATTAGCACAACTAACTTTAGCTGAAATCAGTTAGAGCACCCACAGAACAGAGGACACCCAAGCCTGCACAACCAACTACTGATGAACACACAGATGCAAAAAGGCTCATTTTAACAACAGATTTAATTGTTACAGTCAAAAGCTGTTCTTCATGACATAGCTAATAAATGTACTACACCTGAGATGTTCAGATGTGGTTGCTTAAGCTAGGCAGCCAAACCCTCATGCTGTATCTACACTGCACAGATTTGTTAGCATTACTACCTGACAATCTCCTGTTCCACAACAATTTTTATCAGCAAAATGTTATCCTTTCTACAGCATCAAATATATCATTCAGGGGGGGTGGTGCATTTAATTTATCCTTCTGCAGGCACATTAAATGGTTTCAGGGGCTCCAAGGCACAAACTGTCTCACACACATCTTAAAAAGGGAGGGCAGGTGCTGAATATGAAAGCTGTGCATTATTTGTAGAGCTCTGTATATGCAGTGTTTCTAGAAAGCAGGTTTCCTTGTATTCAGGTGTCTGGAGAGGTAAACATACCAATACAGTTGTCCAGATTTGCAAACTCTGACCCACTGAACATTTTAACAAATGCACCAAAACTTACTTAAAAGACACTGGTAACTATTGCAGTACTTGGCCTTACACTTTCACCCTGCACACTTTAGAGGAGACCAGATTTTTAAGCCTCTATAACACACTATAGTATCACTGAGGCTGAAAGTGTTAACCCAGCTTACACACACCTTCTGTCTCTGTGCATACATCAGAAGGACTCTGAGGTACAGATAATTCATAGTGTCTCACAAGACATCTAGCAAAGCTGACTTAGGTCCACGACGAGGAATGCAAAGGTGTGGTAAGAATAAAGCCACTTACAGGAACGTGAATAGTCTATAGTATCCTGTAGACATTAATTTAACTCAAGAGGTAACCATTGCTTTTACACCATTAAGCATCTCAGTTTAGGCATTACCTATTTTGGTATAAGGTATTCACACATCTGGCATTCATCAGGTAAAATGCAAGCCCTATTCTATTTCCCAAGGATGTTAATCAGAGTGATAGCAGAGCATCTTTAAAAGCAGTTAGGAGCAGGGAGTGCAGGTGAATAATTCTCTTCTGTTCTCATGTATCCCTTATTAAAGGTCATCTCAATAGACCATATCACCAGAGATGATTAAAAAGAGATGAAAAGATACAGCAGGGAAAAGAAAGTTGAAGAAAAGCTATACCTAAATTAGGGGAGTGACACTCTGGGGGTTGAATTCCGCTGTGGTGATAGGAGCCCTGACTGCCTCCCACCTTCCCCTCACCACCCAAAGGGCTTCTTGGCAGAGACAGCTCCAAGGTATTCCATCCTTCTTCCCGAGGCGCATTGGGCTACAGGAGGGATTGTGTGTAACCGCATCCCTTCTTGCAGCTTGTCCCTGTCCCCATGCTGCTGGATGGTGCCCAGAGAAGGACAGGAGAAATGCAGTGAAGGCTTCTACTACTTCTGCCTGAGGGACAGGAGATCTGTACCCATGTCAGGGAGGGCAAACCTCGCTTCACAGATAGCCTTCCCTGCTGTGGAGTTTTAACATAAGTACTTTTCTTCCTTAAAAATATGTCACCCAAAGAAAGGCAGATTCCCCAAATTCACCAAAATAACATTGAAAAAAAATTATTCTTTGTCACTTGTGGTGACAAAGGAAAATAATAAACCAACCCCAGAGGATCAGGAGGAAATGCACATAATTCACTGTAAACTATTGCATTAGTAACTTTATTAAGTATAAGACATTTATATAGGGAAATTTTCTGAGAGGACTAAAGCACACAGCTTTGTGACTCTTCCAATGCACAGAATTAGGGTAGAAGATATGTGGAATATGGGACAGCAAGAATAAGGGAGAGCGTGGAAAGGGAAAGGGTGGTGCTCGTCCCAGCTTTGGCACAGACCACTCTACCGGAAAAACCTGATGCTGTGCTGCACCTCTACTTCTGCACAACAGGGACACAAAACCTTCCCCAATTCAGCTCAGCACTTAGGGAACAAGAGATGGATACAGCGAGCTCACAGATCATGCTGAGGACCACAAGAAAATGATTTGACACTCAACAATTCAAATTTCCTCTGAATACTCCAGTTCCCAGGAAGACTTCAAATCAGTTGAAATGATGCTTTCCTCCCCCTCATTGTGGCTATCCTTAGAAAAATATTATTCTTAGAAATACCTCCAAATGGAAGAGATTCTTGGACAGCCCACTGCTACCTTCAGAAGTAGACATCACGAAGGGAACAAGGGAAAACAGCCATTGCGTTAATGAAATGGAACAATGCAGCAAGGATCAGATTTAGTTTCCACCAACCACCTCCAGCTGAAACCAGTGCTCAGGCAGCAACAGTGTTGAAAGGCCTCCCTGGCCCCTACTCCGCCTCTAAATAGCGGGCGATGTTTTTTGGCAAACGCTCAACCTGGATCCAAATAATTATTGAAAAAACCCAATTATGTACATACAGTTAGGTACCTGCACGAATAGAAGAAATTATGCTGGAAAAAAATGAAATGGATGTTCAGTGTATGTGACTTTTTCTGAAGCACAGCACTGTCTGTCTGTTTAAAAACCTAATTCACCTGGCTTCACCAAGACCATTTTTGGCTTTGAGTGGTTTACAGCCGTTACATACTTCTCAGTATATTAAGCACCAATACATTGAACACCAATACCCATGATCATGCCTCGAGCTGAAATCCAGAACTTAGCTGCAATTTAAATGATTTGTTCATGCAAATAGAAGAGTATTTCTACACACGCCAAGCTAGATTCCGCGAGCAAAGGCAACTGATAAAAACACAGATGCACGTAGAAACGCAGTACGGAAAGGAGGAAAAGAACCGAAAAACCAAATCTCCGACTTCTATTTACAGTCTGCCTTCGAAGGAAGGCGAGAGGCTGCCTCCCGCCTGCCGGCCTGAGGGCGGTGCGACCGCACCGGGGAAAGGGGGGCAGCCGGAGAGCGCGGGCAGCGGCCGGGGGGGGCCCCGCTGCTCGGCGCTAACAGGTGCTGCGCCCCGAGCTGCGCCCGGCAACTTCTCCTCACGCAGCGCCTCCAGGTCTAGCTGGTCCTTTTTCCCCCGTATTTCCTCTTTTTTCCCTTTGTTTTCTTTTCCCCCTCCCCAAGCCGCGGCGCCGCCCGGGTTTACGGCCGCGCCGGCGCAACTTTGGAGCGGGGAGGAAAGGAGCGGAAAACGCCAGGAGGGGATGTGCGCTCCGCCGCCGCTGCCCCGGGACGACCCGCCCCGCCCCGTCGCCGCGCCCTACCTGCGCGGCCATGAAGGAGAGGTCCATGGTGCTGCCACTGGAGCTGCCGGCGGAGCTGGCGGAGGTGCTGAGGCTGCCGCTGCCGCTGCTGCCGGGGGCGGGCGGGGCGCGGGGGCGCGGCGCGGGCGCCGCCTCCCCCAGCAGCGGCGGGCGCGGCCGCGGCAGCGGGACCGGCACCGGTACCAGTTCCAGCTCCGGCGGCCCCCCGCGCGGCCCGGCCCGGCGCGGCACGGCGGGCGGCTCCGCCAGGGGGCTCCGCCAGGGGGCGGCGGCGGCGACCCGGCCCCCGCGCTGGGCTGGGCCTGGGTCCGCCCCCGCGGCGGGGGGAGGCTGAGGGGACGGGGAGCGGCGCCCGCCGCGGGAAGCGGCCGCTTCGCGCCGCCCTGCAGCACCTGTGGGAACACCCCTCCCCGCCACCGCCCCGGCATCGCTCTCCCTCCCGGCCGACATCGCCTTCAGGGGCCAGAGTGGCCTGGGATCACCCCCGGACCGGGGCTGGCTTGAGCTGGAGCAAAGCTCGTCAGTTCCCTCAGGCAAACAGGGGCTGGAGCTACGTGAAAGAGCTCTGCAGCCCCTGTTTCATGCTTGGTGTCACACGGGCAATAGGCAAGCCTGCATGCTCAGGCAGAACGAGGCCGTGGTAGCGGCACCAGGAGGGGAAGCCCCAGATCGGGTCATGCAGGTCGGGAGCTGATGATGGGCGAGTGCTGAAGAGCGAAGGGATTAATAATTAACGTACTAAGGAGCAGCTGTAGCTCAGCCTTCGCTGCATTTGCAGGTCCTCTGCATCATACAAACCCTCTGAGATACGTACCTGGCTGCTACACACTGGCTTTTCCTGCCCAGCTTGCAAATCCACCAGCCTTTCTTTGAAATACTCAACCAGCTCCTTCTCTCACCACAGCTGAAAAGAATTTCCGACAGCTTATTCTTACACCTTTTCATGGTTTAGCTGTTACAACTTCATTTTCGACTTATCTCTTCTCCTTGTTCCCAGAATTTACTGTTCCACAATTCACAATAAAAATACTTTGTCACTTTTCTTATGCTTTCCCTTGTATCTCACAGATACCAAATTATCACTTTGCATGAAAATTCAGCCATTCATTTATTGGGTGGCTCTGTAAAACCTTTGACACCAACTAGAAAAGTAGGATAATAAAAAGTAAGTTCTTACGCGTTGAATGTCTTTTTTCTGTGCTTTGATCACCCTTCTGCCATGTACCTGTTGGTTTCATCTCCAAGGCTGAACTATTTGGCCATGTTTTTACTACTTCAGGCTATGAGAGGGGCCTGAGCCAGGGCTGGTGGGAATACGAGTGTATATGCCAGTAGCAGAAGTACTTGGAGAATCAGCTTTGCACTGGGGTTTTAAACTCCAGAAGAAAAAATAGTAGGTACTTCACCCTGTGTGCTGTGAACTGTATGCTGGTTTATCAGTATAATGTTGCACTGTTGCAGCAGGTGGTGGTGAAAAGAAAATCAGCTGTTTTAAATCAGTCCTTTACTTGAGTGACTATCAGTGTGTCTGCCAAAAATGCTTTTACGTCGAGAGGCCCATTAAGTAAAACAAGTAAAATCCAAAAGAGCCTGTGTCATTTTAAGGTTTTTAAATACAGTTGTGTAAATAACAGAATTGTCTCTTCATGGATTCTCTCCAACGTTTTGAAAGGGTCTTGATGTGTGTGTCAGAAGCCATAAAGTAACTTCAAAGCAGTGTTAATCTTTTAACAGCCACATAAATTTTACATGCACTGGGTAGACATCTCTACAGGGTGAATTTAGTCTGGTCAGTTGCTGCATCTGTGACAACAGCTGTAGTAAGGATCATTTCATGAGAATAACAAAAAAATTAAGGCTGCGAAATCACAGTGACTTCCGTACTTGTTTAATTCTATGGAGCATGAGAATTGTAGAGAAACAGAGGTGGAAAAGATCTCAGGAAATATTCTAGTCTCTGCACCCGCTTAATATACAACCAGTTACTCCTGTGACCCTCCAAACAGGGGTTTTATCTTTACCCAAGCTCTTCTTGGAAGTGTCCAATGAGGAAAATTTCATTCCCTACCAGGCAATGCATAGCTTTATTCCACTGGCCATTTCCTAAGGCTGTGTCCACCAGGCACATGGAAAAGAGATTATTTTCTTTGGGGCAACCACTTGCATTCTGAGAGGTGCTCTTGGATACTGTGTTTGTCTTTTTCCAGTCTTATGGTATCTTGTCCATTCCCTGAAAGTGCTCAAGGAGGACTGCTAATAGTAACGAGATTGTTCAGTCAGGTTTTCAAGTATTTTACTGTGATTTTCAACAAGTTCCGCCAACTAATAGTCTCTAAGCAGTTCCTGGCTGAGATCTTCTTTTTCACAGGTAACAATACAAGACATTTGCTCATAGCTGACCTTTTAGTGAGCCATGACGCATCATCACTTTGGCTGTCTTGGCATCAAATTTTATTAATTTTGCCTTTCCACTGAGAAATAGAGCAGCATTTTTATTGGTCTTTTCATACACTTCTGGAAAATTTTCTTTTTATCCTTGGTATCTCAAAAATTGATTTCTTCCTATTTGTCTCATGTAGTTGTTCACTTCAGGAATACCCTGCAGACCAATTATTGGGGAAAAAAAAAAGTGAACTGCTCAAGTTTCAAATTCTTTATTTCCACACTGACTTCTGGAACAACTCTTGCTCTGCAAAAAACTGGATTTAGCAGAAGCATTGTTCAATACAGGGGACAGTGAACTTGGCTACTTTCAGTTCCTATGACACAAAAATACATAGCTTCGTTCCATCCTTGTTTACAAGGTTTAAGTAATGTGGAAAATTGCTGACTGTTGTCTACGTACATAAATTCGTAGTAGTCTAGAGAAAGAGGTGTTCATTACTTACAATGCCAGTGGGAAGTAGTACCCATCATTATAGTCTGAAGATGTTATACATTTATCAGTGGTATAGAAATTGATTGTATCTGTTAAGCACTCTGGAAGTTTGACTTAAGGGGTAGGCGGTAGAGGAATAATGAATGAAAGAACTATTGAATATGCCAGCTGTCCTGCTTGTGTGATCTAACCATGAGCATCCATAGAGTCCAATACCGGATTCCTTTAGATGCCACTATACATTACTTCCTATTCTTGAGCTCACCTGGGAATTTGGCTAAGTTATCTTGGGGGATAGTGCCAGTCAAAACCAGTCTTTATAGAAATACTTGTAGAGAAATTACCTCTTTACCTGGTAGAGCTTTGTAACCTGCTTCCCTACTTGGAGGAGTGTTAGGTTCATTGGAACAGCATTTCTATTTGCCAGACCCATCCAAACCATTATCAAATTTTGTTCTAGAAAGTTTTTTTTAGTCACCAAAATTACTAAACACTGCAAGTCCTCAATCTCCAAGCTATTAATTTACCAATCATATTTCTTAAGCTTGACGAAGGAAAAAAAACACTCTTCAGTTTTCACTTCTGTTTTCTCTTTAGTTCACTGCCTTGTTTATGGAACAGCATGGTTATATACTGTTTAAGCTGCAAATAATTTATGAGGAAACCCAAATTATTTGTGTTCCAAGCTTTTATTACGATACTACAAAATACAAAGCTTTGCTTCTCCCTCTTCCCCCAAAATACATTTTGGATGTAAATTGCTTTATAATAGCTCTGTAAGTTCTTCTGTAAAATAAGTATTTTAGACCTGCTTCTGTCTTCCAGTAATGATGCAGAGTTTAAACTGAGCTCTGCTAGCTGCCTTGCCAGCCTTATGGTACGGCTTTGTCATCAAAATATCTAGACCACTTAAAAAGATCATGTCATGATTTGCTATTGCTATGGACAGACATTGTAGCACCCAGTTAAAACTGCAAACACGGTTGTATAACGTTACTCTTGAAAACAAGCTATGATAGCCTAAGACGCCCTTTAATTAGCTTTAGAGCTGTTTGCTAAAAACACCACATTTTTCAGTACAGTGGAACACAACTCATTTAAAGAATAGTTTAGTTTGTCAGTTTTCCCGCGGCATAGTAGGAAATCCTTTGCTGCACTGCTTGCGTGCATAAGCTCTGCCTTTGCTTCACATAACAGACCTAATGAAACATGACAATTGAGTCTTGCTGCTGAAAAGGATTTTAAATGGGCTTGTGTATCTGTACAGTCCTATTTACCATATGTTGTATTTAGATACCTTAAGCAATACAGTACCAATTTTTAGCTTTGCATCCCTAATATCACATTTAAATCTTATATTTATGCAAAGGGGGACTATCTTCCCACTTTGGGGAGAGATGGTAACGTTGACTTCTTGCTGCAGTTTAATGTACTTAAATGCTATTCCCTTTGAGCCCCAATTTTAACCTACTGTTCCCTCATTGCAGCAGGTTGCAGTCACACAGAGCAATTAGTTCCCTTAATGAAGAATCAGCCACAGTGACATGTGGTATCCTGTCTGGAGACAGAGTGCATTATCTCTGACGGACCCCTGCTGTTAAGTGTATCATAAAGGAGGCCAAGGATGCTGAATTTTTCAGGTGAAGTCTGGCTGGACAGAATTACCAAAAGACAATTCATTCAGAAGCATTTGATTTCTTTCTTTCTTTCTTTCTGTTTGTTTGTTCGTTCAGGAACTGAACGTTGATTTTGCTTGCACTTTGTCTTTCAACAAAAAATGTTGACACCTGCAGCTTAACACAGTGCAGCCCTTAAATTTCAAGCAGCCCATTTCCCTGAGTGGAATCCAAATGCCTCACCTTGCTTCCCAGGTCCCCTGGGCAGTACTGGGACAGTTACTCAGGGAGTCACTGTCAAACTGGGAATGGAGATCATTTGAACTGGCCATTAACAAACAGTAGGCATAGATATGTACTTAAACAAATACTCCTTTCCAAAACACAAGTGCTTGAGTCCATGTTGCAGACTGATGCCTCCTCGGGCTCCAGATCCAGTACCCCTTCCTGGGAGAGGATAGCCATAATTTTTCTTTCATGAAGATAATGGGCAAGTACTGTTCCTCTTTATAAGATAGTGGAAGGGGCGCTCTGTTTACAATCATAGGATAAAGGATAAACCCAGAAGAGAGAAACTTCGGTTCAGTGACCTGCCAAGCCCAAGATGGACCAAGCAGGTCCTGATTCTCTGGAGGTACATCTTCTAGAAAAGACTGGGATTGGGAAGACGACCTGTTCCTCAAACCACATTGAAGGCAGATGTCTCTGCAGAAGGACATGTAAGTCACTACGTAAGGAAGAAAGAACTTGGAGGAATCTGCCTGTAGCCCAGTGTTTTAGGCACTCCTGTGCAAGTAAAGCAGTCTGGAGCCTACATCCCACTGGCAGGAGAGTTGGCCTTTATGTTAGGTGGTCTTGGGATAAGAAGCACAGAAATGACTGCAGGAGAAAGCTCAGGCACTGCCATACTGGCTGTCCAGTCAGAGATCCATACCTAATGCACTGTAAGTTCATATTTTCTCTTCTTTTACAATAGTAAATGAGATTACAATAACGAACTTTCATTTTTACACTGTAATCTTTGTAAACTGCCATGTCAACATATTTTTGTCATTCAGAACTGGTCAAAATAAGGCTGATCTTTTTTCTTTTTTCTTTTTTCTTTTTTCTTTTTTCTTTTTTCTTTTTTCTTTTTTCTTTTTTCTTTTTTCTTTTTTCTTTTTTCTTTTTTCTTTTTTCTTTTTTCTTTTTTCTTTCCCCTTCCCTTCCCCTTCCCTTCCCTTCCCTTCCCTTCCCTTCCCTTCCCTTCCCTTCCCTTCCCTTCCCTTCCCTTCCCTTCCCTTCCCTTCCCTTCCCTTCCTTTTTCCTTCCCTTTTCTTTCCCTTTCTTTTCTTTAATTTCCCTTTCTTTTCTTTAATTTCCCTTTATTTTCCTCTTCTTTTCCCTCTCCTCTCCTCTCCTCTCCTCTCCTCTCCTCTCCTCTCCTCTCCTCTCCTCTCCTCTCCTCTCCTCTCCTCTCCTCTCCTCTCCTCTCCTCTCCTCTCCTCTCCTCTCCTCTCCTCTCCTCTCCTCTCCTCTCCTTCTTTCTCTCCACGGTGGAATGTGTCTGGCTGTATCAGCAATGGAAGCCTGGAGGTCAGTTCTACACCTACAACTCTCTACTGCTTAACAAACAAAAACATCTTTGTAAGTCAAGGCTGCAGGATCCCCGCTGATCTTTCAATGTATCCCAGTAATCACAAGAGGGAGCAACATTGCCCAACAAATTTGTTGTGGATTACATCCCTTTATATCCCTCTAAACTTCCAATATCAGCAGCTGCTACATACTGAAGGGCTCACTCACACATAACATGATAAAATGAGTTAGTGTAAGTAATTTAAAGGAAAACTAAGTTTGTAACTTTCTATGTGACTCCTGAATCCCCACTGTTGCTCACAAAAGAATAATAATAGTCAGTTGTTACCCTCAAATTACCTGTGGGCAAAATATTCCTTCCAAAAGACAGTAAGATTTAAAACTCTCCTGAAAACTGTATCATTGGCACACAGATGAGCTGTAATTGTGCTCAAATTCTTAATGTTTCAGGCCTTTAGCTTCATGTAGAATTTAATTCTAATGGGCAAGAATGCTTCTGAAGTTCAAGAAGTTTCTCCTTGTACTGCTGGCACTGCAGCTTTACAAGCAAACAATCTAAATCGCTTTGACACAGGGGACAAATGCAGAAGTACCTGAACAAAAAGACAAGAAAAAACATTGCCTTCTGCTTCACTCCTAGTCTACACTGAGGGAAGGACGGGTGCTCAGCTCTGTAGGAGTCAGCACTCTCCAGGGAGCCCCAGCCAGCTCCTTGGCTGCTGTAAGTCTTAAAGGAATTGACTTTTTTGTCTCATTTATGTGAGCTGAAAATGCAACTGCAGCAGCAGCAAAGGCAGACTGAGAAATCTGGGTCCTCAAACCAGCTTAATCTGCCCGGGCCCACCCCCTGAGCCCATCGGTGACTCTTCCCATAGGGAGGATGGGGCTGCTGTCCATGTTTGCAGCCTGGTCTGCACCAGCCACTCCTAGCTAGAAAGAAGCTGGGAGAGAAGAGCTGACAGCGAGGTGGAAGAAGTGGGAAAGTAAATCAGTTACCTCTCCTCAGAGGAGATGCACATATATCATAGGCATTAAAACATCTCTTGCAAGAAGGCTGACCCCTTCTTGCTGTAATGGGTAGATTAGAATAAGGAATATATAATGTAGCCTTTCTTCCTAATTACAGTCCTCTAATTATTTTGCTACAGAACCATTTATCTTAGACATTGCCTGTTCAGGTAAATGGCTCAAGATCAGTTTATTTCATGTTAGAGAACAGAGAGATTCATGATGGATCTGGCACTTGGCACTAATTTAAGAGACACTAATTTGAGAGGAAGGTGAAAACAGAAAATGCTGCATATGTGTACATTATTAAAAACTCAAGAGGAGAATTGTCTTGACTTTTGGAAACATTTATTCCCACCCCAAATTTAAATTACCTGATACAAAGGAACGAGTAAAAGATCATAGCCGGTAAGGCTAGAATTCCCAGTTCGTGGGGGATTGCCTGCAGTAGCTTCCTCTAGCCCTAAAGAAAAAGCTGTCTCCACCAGTTCTATCACCAAGAGTTAAATGTCTACGAAAAAGCTTCTAACAGTCTAAAACATTTCTAATGGAAATAAACACTACTTTCTTACTCC
The DNA here is from genome assembly GCF_030936135.1 of Gavia stellata. Lineage (NCBI taxonomy): Eukaryota > Metazoa > Chordata > Aves > Gaviiformes > Gaviidae > Gavia > Gavia stellata. Next base: position 17,046,691 of record NC_082600.1, read on the forward strand.
ATCCAGACAGACTTTTCACCTGTCTTTAGATCAGCCAATATGTTCGAGGCGAGCAATGAGCTCTGCAGTGTGTCTCCTGTCACAGCACATTTGATTTCTTGACATTGACACACTCTGTACACACTTTGAAACAATAAAATCAGCCATCACAATGTGAATTCAGTTCTGAGTCTGAAATGTCAGCATACATTTAAGAACCATAATCCATTACATAATCACGAAGATACTAATTAAAAGTATTCGAAAGGGGGCATATGGCATTGAGAAGGAGAATTTTATTGTCCCAGCCAGAGTTCTCAACAGAATTAGTTTGCAAAAAGGATGCTCCTGTGAAACTATTAACAAGTATCGACTCTCATTTTAGAAGATAATCAAGCGTCCAGAAGAAGATAACACTGCACAGGACTTTGAGAAATTATCTACATCAGTCCTCTGCCTTGAATGGGGATCAGTTTTTATCTACCAGCCCTGGTGGGCTAGTTCCTTCTCTTTGCTAAAGAGGACTTCAACTTCAAGCATGCCTCCCAGAAGAGCTGGGCTGCCACTCAAACTCCTGGTACACCACCTTCCCTGGAAAATGGAAAACACAAACAGGCAATTTCAATCATAAATGCCACAGCCGCTGTTAATGCTATATTTTCTCCAAATACTGGGCTGTATATATGTACTGTCCTACTACATTGTTCCCAATACCCACGAGTCCTGCCTGTGAAGAGCTGGCTCTCTTGGGGAATATCACAGGCTCTCAAAGATCAGGAGAGCATATTACATTCTTATTTTCCTGATACATACTTGAAAGAGTCAGGATTCTTTGATCTAGTTTCATTCTTCATCTTATTTCACACATTAGAGAAAAAGAGATTAAATATGTAATCAGGTGGCCCAGTAGCCCTCTAAATGGGGCAGAAAGGGCGGAGAAGAAAAGGTAGGGGTTCATAAAATAAGCCCCATTTATAAAAGCACAGCACAAATGTTAATTGAGCATTCCTTCAATATGCTTTACAAATACTGTTATGCTACAATGGAAAAACAAAATGGAACACGGAGGTCATGGTGTATCTGCAACACAGGTGCTGACATTCCACACAAGCCCATCCAAAACCAGGAATGTTGGTGGGCACTCAACGGTCAAGGCTCACCAGCTCAAGGGCTATCTCAAGAACAAGTCTGCAAAGGTTCCAGTGCAGAATGGCCATGCCAGCACAGCCCTTTGCTGTGTTGTATGTTGTATTGTATAGTTGTATCAGGTTTGTTCTGGCTTGGAGATTTCCACGCCACTGCGTGGTGCAGACATGTTCTGAAATACTGACCAAAGGCCAAGTTGTAAGCTCATAGCAGAACCCAGATCTCAGGAGTTCTTTGGTCTTAATATTGAGCCCAAATTACTTCCCCACTGTACAAAATAATAGGGAATAGGATTATATAATTCTGTCTAGAAAATTTTAGAGGCAAACAGCAAACAAGAAATGGTAATATCCCATGGGCAGAGGCCCATGGAATAACACTGGCTTGCAAGAAGAAGAAGAAAAAGCAGGAGCTATGCCATGGTAGGTGTCTGCCACAAATGGGCTACAGAAGGAGGTGGTAACTGAAGCATTTTTGAACAACTAGTAGAAGTAATTAGTAGGAGAGTAAATAGTGGTAATGGGAGAAGGGAGTGGATTTTCACTATTCAGATATAAACTGGGAAAACATTGCAGGAAGTTATGGACCATGTTAAAGAAAACTTTCCATTTCAGAAGCCTTTCTCAGAGCATTTGTTTTAGACTTGGGTCTGGCTGGTGGGGAAGAACTGATAGAATAAAACACAATTTGAGTGAAAGCTGTACTTGGATGGAACTGCAGAGATTGTGACATAATAACTGGCATGTCCTGATATGTAACCAGATCTTTTAAGGGTTGTAAGCTTTAAAGTGTTGAAGTGCTACAGTGAACATTTGGAGTGCAGATAGGTGTCAGATACTGACCTGCCCTATCGCTGGGTTGAAGGGATAGTAGTCAATCTTCTAAGGAACAGAAAAAGTAAAAATGCTGAATGAAGACCATGAACATCAGAAAAGCAAACTTCACCAAATTCAGGGGTCTGTAGGAGGGCTCTGCAAGGAAGGTAATCAGGAGGATAAAGGAGTGCGATTTCGCTATACTAATGCACAATAAAAAGCTACCCTAACAAGGAAAAGAGATAGAAGCTGTAGTACAGAGTCATAATAATTGCATCAGGAACTGAAATTTAAAAAATTACCAAATTAAGTATGAACACAAAAGTATAACAAAAGTACAGAAGGAACAAAATCAGAAAGGATAAGTTACAAAATGCAATACATGGCAAAAGAAAATACATTAAATGACAGGACAACACAAGTATAACAGATGATTCAGGGGTAGTGTGGAAGCCTCTGGGGAGCTGGGAGGGGTAAGGATGGTGGCAGGAAGGCTTAATTCAGAAGGGCTGTGCAGTTCTGGAGGACACAGGAGACCAATAATGATGAAAATCTTTGTGGAAAATTGAAGGGAACGGGTCTGTTTAGTCCAGAAAAGGGAATACCAAAACAGAACATGAGAACAATCAAAGAATATATATAGAAAAGGAAAGCAATCAATGTAATTTGAAACAAAGAAATATAAGTTCCAGTTAGGATCAACTTTCTAACTGCCGAGAAAAGACAACACTGACAAGATGCCCAAAGAAGATGTAGGATTGTTTTCTTGGAAGGTTTTTGTCAGTGGGTTGGACAAGCATTTGGCAGGGGTGGTCTATGTAAATTCAATCCTCATTTCAAAGGATTAGGCTCTAAGTCCCCTTGCAGCCATGGTTATCCTGTTAGCTGAGACATTAATTTCTCCTGTGGTAGGGTGGAATTCAGCCTCTGGCCCTGAAGTAGGATAAAACCAATTTGATGGAATTGGGGTGGTAAATATTAGCTGGCAATGAGCCTGCCTAATCTGATGCTTTCTTCTACTGCTTTTACTTGAGGCATACTGTCTCCACCTCCCTTCCTTGGGGAAAGCCTGGAGCCAGTGCCAAAGCAGACTCATGACAGGACTGCAAATAGTTGTCACAGAGTCAAGACTCAGAAGTGAGCAGCACAGAGCTTCACACTTACTGATTGCCTTCTGACAGCTTTGTTTCGATAAGGCTTGGGGCAGGAGAATAAGAAAAAGCTCCCTGTTCATTTTATACTGAGCAATCCTTTTTTCTCCCTTTCCCTGGCAGAGTGAGCTCATGAAATACTCAAATTGAATTTCAGTGTTTCTGTCACCTGGTAGTTTTCTAATACAGTATGAGCTAGTCCATGATATTCAGAACTGGGCTGAATTTGGGTCATCATCAGCCATTTAATTTTGCTTACCAGTGAGGCAAAGCTAATGAAGACATCTTTCCGAGCAATGTAGTACATGTTTAATGTGTCAGCACTTGTGAAATTGAGTTTCCCTCTTTAAAAGATGCAGGGAACTTTTAAATGCAGGGAGGTAACATAATGACTGAAATGTGGACATTACCATGTTGCACTTTGCTTTGACCCATTGAAACGTTCATATCACATTTCAAACATTCTGTTGTGATACCTTACAATCAAAAGCTATCATGAAAAGATTCATCTTGCCTCTAATCTCTGTTTGAATATTGCTGAAGTGAAGCTGAAAAGAAACTTCAAAAGGAGTCTAAATTATTTACAGGTTCTGGGGCTTTCACATTAGAAAATACAATTGGGAAAAAATAATGAGATTTCAGTTCTCCAAACACTGAAAGACAAAAGTGCTACATCAAGGACTCAGCTTCTTTTATCTTTAGATGGTATAATACAAACAAGAATTGGGGGAAAACAAGAATACAGGGAAAAAAAAGACACCTAGGGGGCTAAATTAATTCCTGATATCTTCCATAAACTGTCCCAAAATAATTTCCCTTTGGGCCCCTCACTACAAGAAGGACATTCAGTTACTGGAGAGTGTCCAGAGAAGAGCAACGAAGCTGGTGAGGGGTCTGGAGCACAAGTCTTATGAGGAGCAGCTGAGGCAACTGGGATTGTTCAGTCTGGAGAAGAGGAGGCTGAGAAGAGTCCTTATCGCTCTCTACAATTACCTGAAAGGGGGTTGCAGAGAGGTGGGGGTTGGCCTCTTCTCCCAAGTGACTAGTGATAGAACGAGAGGAAATGGCCTCAAGTTGCATCAGGGGAGGTTTAAGCTGGATATCAGGAAAAAATTCTTTACTGAGAGAGTGGTGAAACACGGGAACAGGCTGCCCAGGGAAGTGGTGGAGTCACCCTCACTGGAGGTGTTCAAGGGATGTGTGGACATGGCATTGCAGGACATGGTTTAGTGGGCATGGTAGTGTTAGTTGATGGTTGGACTTGATGATCTTACAGGTTTTTTCCAACCTTAGTGATTCTGTGATTCTGTGATATGCACCTCTACAGCATCTGCATAGGTTTTTTCTTCTACACCAGAAACAGGTCTGCCACTGAAGCATCCTATGCAGTTGCTTTTGCTGCCTTCAGGCTAAAGAAGACAGGATCATTTCACTAACCACTCTGTAGGGCAACGCCCAACATCATGTTATGTGTATCACACTTACTCCTTTGAGAGATTATTCCACAAGCTAATAGTTTCCAAGAAGCTTTTCTTGACTTTGAACCTGTCAAAGTACATAAGAATATTTTTTTCTACACATTTTCTATCCATTTTTTCCACAACTTCTAATAGTTTACACTCTTCCAAAATGTAAGGCAACCCCATATGCCTTTGATAAAATAGAAAACTTGGGAGCTCTCCCTAGTCCACTCCTCACCAGGGGGGTTCCCACATCACAGAGAACATCAGTACATCTGGCACTGAGTGGCAAATGGAGTAGAAAGGTCCAACTCTGACTAAGCCACCTGAAAAACCTCTGCAGTGCTGATGTAGAAATGGTCAGCTGGTGCAGATAGGGACAGGTCAGTATGTTCTTCCCATCTGAAGGCAAAATCTGTCTGATTTAGGAGCAGTGATTGTTCTGGGTTACGTGGCAGCTCTTTTCAGATACTGCACCTTTCCTGACTTGTCATGATTAAAGTGTTGATCAGCCTCCCTACCTCAGACATATCTACATAAAGGAAAATAATGACCAGGTACCTCAGTGCAGAGGCTTCCATGGTCCAGACTGACGGTGCTTGACAGCAGTGAGAGGCAGGAAGAGGAACGTTCTCTTGTCACTGCCAGTGCTGCATCTGTGGAAAGGGTGTCATGGTCTAAGCATTGTAAGGGTTTAAAAAAAATCAGAAATGGTTGTATTTTTTTTTCTGTTTAAAAATGAAAATAAAGAAACAGAAAAAGTTACTATCTCATGTGCAAATATAACTGTGACAAATACCTTGGTTTATTGGATAACCAATTACTATTCCTGACAAATCAATACCTCCTACTGCATTTTACGAGTGAGACACGTCAGCTTTATTATGTGTAAAAAATACAAAATAACCTGCTTACAAAAGCAGGTTTCAATTTTTTCCTTCCTCCCACTTGCCAAAGTTTATCATGCCCAACCTTCCTCATAAGCTGACTTTGCAAGATTGGCAGAAAAGGGTCTGTCTCATTTCAGATAGCTTGTGAGGTAACGTTTTTGTCTTCCCAAGAAACCTTGTACTACAAATTCATTGCTACTGTATTCACGACAGTTGAAGACAGAGAAAAAGGATGTCAAGAGAAACATAGATACTGAGGTTATATACTGACGTATAGTTTTGGGAACAGTAAATGACAGCAAATGATCTGAAAGAGAAAAATTGTTCCCTTTTCCTTCTTCCACTTGCCAGAGCTATGGCACTCATGCACCTTCAAAGCCCCTGTGAGCTACAGCATTGGGCATAATTAGATGGAGAGCAATGTCTCCAACAGATGCAAAATCCCCCTCCAGCGGCATATGTCAGAGCTTTCTGCTTTATAACAGATATTAACTTATTTTATTCTCTTTTTTGTTGTTGTGTTTTTCTTTAATAACATACTGGATTTGCCACGAGCAATTAGACTTTGACTGGTTTTGGCAGAAGTGTCCCAACCGACTCATTGCAAATATTTTGTGCATCTAAAAATATTGCACAAGGGGGTCACATTCTAGAACTGTCTTTCAGAGACATAATTATGGTTTAGCCTATAATTCCTTGGTTTTGTAGTCTATGCCTATTTTAGTAATTATAGCAATGATAGGACTTACTTTTTAATATCTTAAAATGTATTTTGCTACTCTACCTGTTCCACTTATAGTTTTTCACTTACAGACCGGTGCTTATGGGAGAAATTCTGTTTTCTCAAGGCCTCTTCATGGTAGGCATCTAGGGATGTTTACTTCTCCCCAGAGCTCATTATGATATTACCTCTTACCATTTACATCACACAATGCAAAAGCTGGGCTCTGGTGCTTTCTGTTCTTCTTAGCCCTGTGTTTTTAGAGGAAGGTGGTCCCACCATCTCCTCAGGACCCTTAAACACATATGGAATTACAATTACATCACAACGCATTAACAGGATTTAAGCTGCATATGCACATAAATGACTATCTGGACTGAGCCTGGGTTGGCTCCAGCCTACTTGTTAATATGCTCTCATCATGCAGGCAACTTATCTGTCAAGGGCAAAAAAACCCGACAGCACTATGGTTTCAAATATATTAAAAACTTCTTGTATAGCTATTACTCTGAAAGTGAAGAAATGTGTTTCTAAGTTTTCTGTGTCTCACTAATTTCTATGTACAATTTTGCTGCTAGCAAATGTGAGCCCATGCAGGCCAGAAATCAAGTCAAACTCTTCCTAGTTCACGTGCTACTGTCAAGAGTATGTATCCACCAACAGTTCCCCCAGTGATAAACCCAGTCTAGATAAATACCCACAAATAAGGCTGGCTGGCTGGTTGCAACAGAACTGTCATCATTGTTAATGTTAATCATTGTTAAAGCAGGTAGTACTTGAGGTATATGCAGAAAGTGAGTTTACTGAGCAAGGAGTCAGCACCAGAGAATGTGATCCAATGTCTTCTGACCATACTCACATGTCAGAGCTCCTGTATTCAAAAGGGAGCTGCTCTTTGATGATCCCAAGAGTGTCCCAGGTTCTTCTGGTTTCTGGGGGAAGGAGAGGCTCTATCTTAGAGCTTAGACTGAAGCTTATAGTGGAGAAAAGAAAAAACAAAACCTAACAGACCTAACAGATAGAGTGCTGGCCTGTAGGATGTATTCATCCTGCAAGCTTTTGTCTGATTTCCCATCATGTTTTTGAAAAATCTGTGGTCAGCTTACTCTGCCTCTTAGTCTATTAGTTACATAAATTAAACAGAATACTTGAAAACAGTGTCCTTAAAATCATTCCTTTGTCCGAGAATGCAAAACATTCACAGATATCACTAATTAGGTTTTCACCCTTCACAAAGAAATGAGCAATTGTTTCTAGCTAGCATTTGTGCCAGCTCCTCCACTGTGGCAGCAAAAAGCTGCCATGTACCGAGAGTCCCAGAAACATATATTGTGGGGAACAAAGGTTGTACTTGTGGCTGTACATAGACAGGGCTAATATAGAGACACAGAATATAACACTAAATAGGACCTGAAGAGACCATCCATTCAATTTTCCCACACTGAGGCAGAATCTAGACTATTCCTGAGATGGAGCTTAAAAAGATCCAGTGATGAGGTGACATGGCGGAGATCTGCAAACTCCCTAGGCGACCTATTTCAGTATTAACTACTTTAATGGTTAGAAAGATTTTCCTAATATCTAACGCTGAATTTTCCTTTTTCCTGTTTAAACCTATTACTTTCCTTTCGTCCTCAGTTGCTATGAGGATACTTTATTGCCTTCTTTTTCATAGCAAACATTCAGAGATGTAAAGGCTGCTAACATCTCTCCTTCATTTCTCCTCTTCCCATAGCTAAACTACCCCAAATGTTTCAGCCTTTCTAGGCAGCTCACACTCTCTAGACCTCAAGAGCTTTTCTTGACCTCTTTCCATTCTCCTCTATACTTCTTCCAGTTAGTCTGCACCACTCTTGAAAGTGAGGCCTAGAATGGGATATTATACACCAAGTACAGCCTTACAAGTGCTAACCTGAAACTTTTTTGCTTTAGCTCTATAAATAATGAAAAAATATATATTTGTATAGAAATAGAGAATAGGTCATCTGAGCCTGCACAACATCAAGTAAGCGAAAGTTTCTCCTAAAGAACTTACAAACAACAAACATGGCACAGTGACATCGACAAGAAACAGCATCAGGAAAACTTGTAATATCCAAAAATAGCATCATAGTGCATTCATTCTCACTTCCGTACCCTACTCCTGACAATAAACCTAAAACAGAAGTAATGAGGAAGACGCTTTCAGGCTCCGTAATTCAGTATTTGAGAAGAAGTATGTTTGGTTACATACTGTAAATACACCCTATATTTACTAAAGCATGCAGACCCTTGGTAAGCTGTACATCGCTATCCAAAGTGAACATCTCACAGAAGTATCAATGTTTTTGAGTGAGCTCCAAGCCATGTCACTTGTCAAAAGTGATCCATCTTTTATGGACCAATACGTACCACCTATCAAGTCAAATAAACCATGATCTAATCAAAACAGATAGATTGACCATGTAATGAAAGAAAACACCTATCAAATCAGACACTGAATGAGTTTAAAGATACCTCCAAGAGAGACAAGCATTTTTTGCTGTGGCAGGTGTCCTACTCCAAGGTTTAGTATTTTGTTCCAATCTTAAGCAAAGCCTGATGTGCTTTGGTAAACATATTTCTCAAGGTTAGGCTTAAGTTGGTAAAAAAAATCCTTTCTGTAATCTCTTGTGCAGTGACAAATGCTTTTCAATCCGTTTGAAAAAGTCTTCCATAAAGCAATATGGTGAGATTTGTAATAGAAAGACATTGTTTTTCCACGAGTAGTTATAGACAGCACTAAGATCCCTTCACCTTCTCTTCTCCAGGCTGAACAACTCCCAAGTTTCTCAGCCTATTTTCATATACCCCATGCTCCAGCCCCGCAACCATCCTGCAAAACCTCTACTGATCTTGCTCTGCTCCAGTATGTCCACATTCCTCTTTGGCTGGGGAGCCCCAAACTGGATGCAGTACTCCAGAGGTGGTCTCACAAGTGCAGAACAGAGGAGATGGGCCATTTTCTTCAATCTTTTGGTACACTCTTCAAATACAGCCCAGGATACAGTTTGCCAGAGCCCTAGGTCTCCTGCACGCAGAGGACTCCTTTTAGCTTTGCCTCACAAAGAAGGTCCCAGCTTTATTTTCCACTTTTTACTTACACACTGTTTCCCCTTGAAGATTTAAGGAATAAGATCCCATCACTGGAATGCCAGTTAGATTAGCTTTTCATTGAATTCAGTCTTGGGCAGTTTCTCTTACTGAATTTAACAGAAACTGTTAATAAACTCACAATTTCCATAAAGAGAACAATAGCCCACAAATCTCTTCCCTACAGGAAGAGCTGAGACAGAGGAGAAGAGCAGTTGTAGCAGTCTTCCCTCATAAACCACAGGAGAGCTACAGTAAATTCTCCACACTGAGTGCTTTTGATACTTTATGCTTGTTTGGTGATACTAGTTCATGAACCACAAAAACTCCGTCTTGCTCACCACTAAATCAAGTCCAGTTCTGGTTAGGGTCTCAGGAACAGCAGCAAAGAGGTTTTCTGTCATTTCAAACATAAATGATTTATTCAAGACTACGAGGATATATACAGAGCATTATTTAAAAAAAAAATATTGTCAAATAGCCCATTCACAGGAAACATCTACTACAGTCTAAAAACTGATTACAAAAAGACACCATAACTCCCACTTTCTTGGGTCTCAGCTGCACAGACATGAACAGGGCACTAAGCAACAGCCTAACTGCACGACTTTGTCATACCACTGCCATAAGTACATACCTAAAGGTAAGGACAAAGCATTTCACATTTCCCTTTCAGGCAGAGATGGACCAGGATGTAAGATACTTTCAGACCCATATTTTTAGCCACCTTGAATTTTCAGGGTGCTTTGGATTGGAAATTACAGGTGAACCTGTCCTATTATTACAAGCTATTTTTCAACACACTTGTTTGGATTTTGGATATTTAGGTATACTTCTTTACATCCAAGACTTTGACACTCAGAGCCTGTTCACTCACACCGTCCATGTAATTTACTTTGAACACAAGAAACATTTTCACAGAGATCAAAATGTATTTGCAGATTATTTCTGAAACAGAAAAGGCATAGATCAACTCTGCTGTTCAGTGCAATGTTTACATATTTCTCCCACAGTCTGGCAGGTATTTATTGTGAGATTTTAGGGGCTGCGAGGCTGAATGGTCAAATATTTAAATTTAATTATTTGCTGATGCTCCTAGTTGGTGCTGTAACTACTGAACACTGGGTTTACTCTTCTTCACTTGGTCTTTTGAGGCCAGTGAATATGCAGGGACTCAATGAGAAGCAGGAGGAATAGTCCATTACAGAATAAACCATTCATGATGATCAGGAAACTCTCCAAGGAGATGCATAATACATGCTTACTCTGGCAGCAGAGGAAGGACGAGTACTTTAGGTGGCTTTCAGGGACAAGGAGACATTTCTGCTGTTTTATATAGTATTTTATCTGGTAGGTGTGGGCTGAAACAATTAAGAGATTGAGCCCTGTCACTGAGATAGACAGCCACAGAAACGTAGAGCTTATAAGTCCATACAGCAACTGGACAGACAGGCATGCTGTGTCAAAATGAAGGTGTCTCTTCACCTGGCCAGAATGAGGTGTTTAGGACACTTGCTTACACCAAAGGCAGACATTGAAGTATTTTGTGGAAACTGAGCAGGGTTTTGAGGGTTTACATTTTGGACATAGGATAATATCAGATAGTGTTATATCAAGCCCGTATCTCCCATCTTCATTAGAGTTTCCTAAATATTCAGCTAGATTATTTTGGTTAGTTATTCTCCACTCGTCCTCCTGAAAACGATCTGTGTAAAAAGAACTCAATGCAGAGAGATGGAGAGAGCACAGGAGGGTGCCAGACCATGGTCAGATAGCAGGAACGTGGCCTTGCAAGCCATGATTTCTGTCCTCATGCTAAGGACTGCTGCTATGTCTTATGGGACAGCCCTTCAGCTCTGCTGAGTCAGTCAGATCTGAAGTCCTCAGAGCGAGATAGCACTGTCTCAGGGCAGGGGACTTCAGGCGTGCCTTAAAGGGCTGGACCAACCATTACTGAAGAAGAACACACACACCTATTTCAGGGGATATTGGGATATTATTGTTCTTAGAGCATTTTGAGGGAACAGAATATCATAAATTCTTTTTTTTTAAAGTGACTGGGATACTGACATTTGGAAAGGGAGGAGGAGGCAGGCATTCATTCAATAGATATTAAATACATGTCATATTCTCACAGACTTAACAATGACAGTTTTGAAATACATACCCAAAATCAGCTATACTGGCAAATGCAAATTACATTGAAATTCAGAGTTTTAAAAATGTAAGAACTGGTCACATTTTGGAGCAAAAAGCTAAGGCTAATAAGAGATTTTGTATTTTAAAGTACGTCTATTACTATAAAATATAATTACATAATTATATTTTACTATATGGATTCACATAATTATTGTAATTATGTATACCATATACGTTGTGTATAATACAGAATATAATATTACTATGATATGCTACACATTTATATTTTATATTACTCACTTTATGTGCCTCTTGGGAAGGTGATAAATTATCTTGTGCACCCACCTTCCAATAATTCAGGTCCTTTTTTGGGTGCCTCAAACAGATGTCTTTAAATCCTTGATTCCTTCTAGAAAATAGGGCATGATAAACAAGTGGACTTGTTTAATGTGTCGGTGCAATTATGAAAGTAGGAGTTCTATTCAGGAAGACCCAAAGCTGAGAGCCTTTTAACAAAAAGTATCCTGGAGATACAGACTTGACTGTCAGATTTAACAACCCAGCTTTCATCACTTGTCAAATACCGTTGTAGGGAAGCCCATTTAGAAATGTCATGTGGTAGAGCAGATGTGTAGGTGTGCACTGTATGTCAGAGCCTGTTTCACTTGCTGTCTGTCCTCAAAGTGCTCATTAAGTGACTGCAGTCACAGTCTTCTAATATTGTAATTCTGGGTATTAAAAGGCATTTATGCATCCAAATTAAATATTTTTATGCTGTGTCAGATAACAATATATCTTGTACATTTTACAAGCTGCAATTTAAAATAGTGTTTACTGCAACTTCATTACTGAATCCTAAGTGGAATTACTACACCTTGAAAAAACAGTATACATAAGAAAAAGTAGGGTGAGTGTTTTTGTCTAAATAATCGTTGTATAGGTGGTATGTGATTCCAATTACATTCTTTTTTTTTTCCATGAGACTTGCAGAGAAAGTGTTGTTTTCTGGGCTGTCAAGAGCTTAGTCTCACAACAGTGTGCACTGTTCTTGCCCTTGTTGCTGGTGTTTGCTCTGGGTGTTTCCAACGAAGGGTTTGAATAATAGCCTGGCAACATGTAAACTGAACTGTTCTACTTCCTCCAGTGGTTTTAATTCAATTGGAAAGGCTGCTCAGCATACCATAGCAGGTTGTTAGTAACAGGATTTAAGGAAGCTGTCTTCATCTCACTTTCTCAGATGGTTAGAAATGCTCACATCTTTGTCAGACAGCCTTTTCAGGTACAGGTACCATTTCTAAAAAGTAATGCTGGATACTGCCAGCAGGCTGAAGGTACTTCTCTGGGGTTTATGCTGATTTTCTTGTATTTCTGCATGCACTGTGCTTAGCAAGCTGCTTTTGGGATCGGGAATAGCAGGAGTGCCTAATGAGTAGGAATATCTCATCCTTTAGTGACCAAATTCTGTAACATTCTGTTTCCTCTAAAAGAAAAAGCAAGTGACAGATGCCTTTAGCTTTTCAAACACCAAAAATTTGCAAATCACTATTAAAATTGAGAAGTCAAAGATTTTTCTCAATCTGCCTAAATCCAGAGAGCCATAAGAGTTTAAGCAAAGAATAACTACCTTCCTTCCTTCCTTCCTTCCTTCCTTCCTTCCTTCCTTCCTTCCTTCCTTCCTTCCTTCCTTCCTTCCTATCCAGTAACATGGTTTCATTCCCTAATATTAACACAAACACAGATATATGGTACACTACCATATATTCTCTTCATGGCTTGAGAGGGGGTCATTAGTTTCACAGAATCACAGAATCACTAAGGTTGGAAAAGACCTGTAAGATCATCAAGTCCAAGCATCAACTAACACCACCATGCCCACTAAACCATGTCCCACAATGCCACGTCCACATGTTCCTTGAACACCTCCAGTGAGGGTGACTCCACCACCTCCCTGGGCAGTCTGTTCCAGCGCTTCACCACTCTCTCAGTAAAGAAATTTTTCCTAATATCCAGCCTGAACCTCCCCTGGCACAACTTGAAGCCATTTCCACAACCCCAGTTCCCTCAGCCGCTCCTCATAAGACTTGTGCTCCAGACCCCTCACCAGCTTTGTTGCCCTTCTCTGGGCACGCTCCAGCACCTCAATGTCCTTCTTGCAGTGAGGGGCCCAAAACTGAACACAGGATTCGAGGTGCAGCCTCACCAGTGCCGAGTACAGGGGCACGATCACTTCCCTGGTCCTGCTGGGCACACTATTTCTGACACAGGCCAGGATGCCGTTGGCCTTCTTGGCCACCTGGGCACACTGCTGGCTCATATTCAGATGGCTGTCAAAGAGCACCCCCAGGTCCTTTTCTGCGGAGCAGCTTTCCAGCCACTCGTCCCCAAGCCTGTAGCGTTGCATGGAGTTGTTGTGACCCAAGTGCAGGACCCGGCACTTGGCCCTGTTGAACCTCATACAACTGGCCTCATCCCATCGATCCAGCCTGTCCAGATCCCTCTGCAGAGCCTTCCAACCCTCAAGCAGATCAACACTCCCTCCCAACTTGGTGTCGTCTGCAAACTTACTGAGGGTGCACTCGATCCCCTCATCCAGATCATCAATAAAGATATTAAACAAGACCGGCCCCAAAACTGAGCCCTGGGGGACTCCGCTTGTGACCGGCCGCCAGCTGGATTTCACCCCATTCACCACAACTCTCTGGGCTCGGCCGTCCAGCCAGTTTTTAACCCAGCGAAGAGTGCACCTGTCTAAGCCACGAGCCGCCAGCTTCTCCAGGAGAATATTGTGGGAGACAGTGTCAAAGGCTTTAGTAAAGTCCAGGTAGACAACATCCACAGCCTTTCCCTCATCCACCAGGCGGGTCACCTGGTCATAGAAGGAGATCAGGTTGGTCAAGCAGGACCTGCCCTTCATGAACCCGTGCTGGCTGGGCCTGATCCCTCAGTTGTCCTGCACGTGCCCTGTGAGTGCCCTCAAGATGAACCTCTCCATAATCTTACCCGGCACTGAGGTCAGGCTGACAGCCCTGTAGTTCCCTGGATCCTCCTTCTGGCCCTTCTTGTAGATGGGTGTCACGTTGGCAAGCCTCCAGTAGTCTGTGACCTCCCCTGTTAACCAGGACTGTTGATAAATGATGGAGAGTGGCTTGGCAAGCTCCTCCGCCAACTCCCTCAGCACCCTTGGGTGGATGCCATCAGGCCCCATAGGCTTATGAGTGTCCAGGTGGCATAGCAGGTCGTTAACTGCTTCCTCCTGGATCATGGGGAGTTTATTTTGCTCTCCATCCTTGTCTTCCAGCTCAGGGAGTTGGATACCCTGAGGATACCTGGTCTGGCTGTGAAAGACTGGGGAAAAGAAGGCATTGAGTACCTCAGCCCTTTCCTCATCCTTGGTGACAATGTTTCCCCCCCCCGCATCCAGGAAAGGATGGAGATTCTCCTTGGCTCTCTTTTTGTTGTTAATATGTTTGTAAAAACATTTTTTATTATCCCTTATAACCGTGCCCAGACTGAGCTCTAGCTGGGCTTTTGCCTTTCCAATTCCCTCTCTGCGTGACCTAACGAGACCCTTGTACTCTTCTTCAGTTGTCTGCCCCTTCTTCCAAAGGTGATAAACTCTCCTTTTTTTCCTGAGTCCCAGCAAAAGCTCCTGGTTCAGCCAGGCCGGTCGTCTTCCCGGCTGTTTATTACAGCTGTTCCAAATTAACCTTCTACCCTGATAAGGCCAGCTGTGGTTTTACAGTGTGCAACTTCAGCATGGTAATATTAACTTTCTAAAACTCAGGATGTTTGCTAAAGTAAATAATCATGTTGATTGCATGATAGTGTATTGGGAAACCTTTATCAGTGTTTATGAAAAGGGCAGGAAATGAGAGGTAAAATCGAATGTGTGTCAGAAAAGTTTATAGTTTATCTAAATTTCCTGGCCTTGAGGAGTTTAGTGTCTCTAATTTAGCACTGCAATAAAGTTCATTGCCTTGGATATTCTTTTTAATGTGAATGTAATGCTTGGACGAATATAGCTATTAAGGGACCTTATATTACTGAGTTCATGTGTATAACCACAGTGCCTGTGAGTCCTAGGCATGGGCTAGGGCTCCACCAGACTAACCACAGTTCATACATGCCATGTGTAGGCTGCCAGGTCAGTGTTTCCCACATCACGTTCAGTGCTCCTGGTTTTCTGCCTGTGCAGGTTGGGAACCCTCCCAATCCCTATGCTTGGGATACTTTACCCCTGTGGACCCAGAGAGGAAAGGGCAGGGAAGGAGGTAGTGTCTGGTGGTGTCTGGTTTGTCCCATCTTGGAGGTGGGATTCTGCAGAGGCACACCAGGACATGGGCAGCGGCATTGTACTCCCTCCTCTACCATTACAGCACGACATGAGGAGCAAAACGCCTTCCTTGCTTTGCAAAGCTTACAGGCTGAGTATCTTGGGAACAGACTTTAATATTTACTTGCTATTACTCCAGCCATAGAAGACTACTCTTCTCTGGGGAGCTGCCAACAAGCCTTTAATGCAATATTCAAGCTCATTAACAGCCTGTGTAGACAGCCCAAAAGAAAGACGTCATCACCAAATATTTGAATGTATGATGTCTGCACCTGAGGAAAAATGCAATAACCAGAAAATATCCACTCTCAGAAACAGTCTGTTTGTTAACAGGAGCCATGCTGATGGCACAAACAAAACATAAATGAATATATTCTACATTTTAAAGGGCAAATCCCAAAGCAGAAATTTTTAGCCAGAAAGCAAATGATAGCCAAACACTTTATGAAGGCTGCTAGGGACTACTATTGCTGTTGAATACATGCAGTAAATACTAAATTGGAATGGTAATGGACATGAACAGCACTATAAAACTTCCAGACAAACAGATAATAGCTTACAGGTAAGAGACTACACAATCGCAAAAACTTAATTTAAGGTAAGAAAAAAGAGGAAAAAAAAAAAAGAAATTATCACAAAATATTAAATAAGAAAATATAATAAATCAGTCAACTGAAATCCCAGATCATGGCTTTGCCCCCAGAGCAAAGTTACCTTCTGTGACACCAATTAACTAATTTTTTCAACCTGACAAGATCACAGAGTTGGAAGCGGTCTCAAGAGGCCCTCTCCTCTACCCCTACTCTGCAATACAGTCACTTTTGACAGAAGGTTTTTTAGTCTATTTTTAAACACATCCGGTCATCAAAATTTCATAGCCTTCCCATGAAATCCTACTGCTTCACTAGCCTCACTGGCTAGGAATGGCTAACGCTTATCTCCCTTCCTGCAGTTTAAGCACATATTCTTCATCGTGTCCAACACCATCATGGAGACTAGACTATCCTCCTGTACTGTGCTTACGTGACAAGGTTTTGGTAGCAGGAGGGCTGGTATCTGTGAGAACACATCAGGAGATGCCCCAACGTGGGACACAGCCAGTTCCAGCTGGCTCCAACGGACCTGCTGCTGGCCAAAGCTGAGCCCATCAGCGATGCTGGTGGTGCCTCTGATAGCATATTTAAGAAAGGATGAAAAATGCTGCATAGCAGCTGTGAGACGGAGAAATGAGAAAATGTGAGAAAAGCAGCCCCGCAGCCCTGCAGGTCAGTGAAGAGGGAGGGGGAGGAGGTGCTCCAGGCACCAGAGCAGAGATTCCCCTGGAGACTGTGGAAAAGACCATGGTGACGCGGGTTGTCTCCCTGCAGCCCATACAGGACCATGGTGGAGTAGATACCCACACTGCAGCCCATGGAGCCCCCGCACAGGACCTGCAGCCTGTGGGGAGGAGCCAATGCAGGAACAGGTTTTCTGGCAGGACCTGTGGCCCGTGAGGGACCCACACTGAAGCAGTCTGTTCCTGATGGACTGTACCCTGTGGGAAGGACCCACAGTGGAGCAGTTCTTGAAGGACTGTACCCCTGGGAGACACCCCACTCTGGAGTGGGGGAACAGTGTGAGGAGAAAGGAGCAGCAGGGATGAAGGGTTATGAACTGACCACAACCCCAATTTCCCATCCTGCGCTGCTTGGGGGGAGGAGGTAGAAGAGCTGGGAACAAAGGAGTGAAGTTGAGCCTGAGAAGAAGAAATGGGAGTGACTGGGTGGAGGTATTTTTAGTTTTGCCTTTGTTTCTCACTACCTTAATCTATTTTTAATTGGCAATAAATTCAATTATTCATCTTCCTCATGTCAAGTCTGTTTTGCCCATGACGGTAATTGCTAAGCGATCTCCCTGTCTTTATCTCAACCCATGAGCTTTTTCATCTTATTTTCTCTCCCGTCCCATTGAGAAGAGGAGAACGGCTTGGTGGCATCTGGTAGCCAGCCAAGGTCAATCCACCACATCTCTTTACGGCTATCTTTTAAGTATTTAGAGAACATTATTATGCCATTTTGTAGACCAGACTTACAGGATCTATCCTTTTAGTTCTTAAGTGAATTTAAACTGAAGGTAGCTGTAGAAATATAGACAGTTACTTACAAAATCGTAAGCAGTAGGAGTTACAGATCACCTAAGCCTCTCCTTAGCATTATTTAGCATAAGTAAAGCTTATCAGAAAGAGAAGAGCAGGAAAAAAAACCTAAAAAGCAAGAGACGAGCTGGAACTTTCCAGAAGCACAGTTTGTACAATGAGCTTAACTGCAAATAACAACATAATTATACCCGCTTAGCGCACATAAACTAGACCAGTTTTATCTTAGTGGTATGGTAAGCAGGTAAAGCTTCCCTCTGAAACAGCGTTCCTTGGGGGCTGAGTTGATATTCATACAGAGGCCAGCTGCAGAATTTATTAGATCTTCTCAGAAGCTTTAGTTTTTAAATATCAGGGAAGTTAGCAAAGTTTTCATCTCTAATGTACTGGCCATCATTCAGTGATTTCTAAAATAGAGATTAAAACTTTCTAAACTCCTTACTTTGAATTCCTTTCTATCATCATAAGTTGTACACATTCATTTATTAATTTATTGTATCATATTATTCTTCCCTTTTTCCTATTGGAGTTTCTGATCAGGATTTTAAGAGGTTTTTTTTTTACTCTTCACAGTTGTAAAAGCCCAGTTTTGAGGGTTGAATTCCTTCAATTCTCCTGCTTCCCACCTCATAGCAAGGAGTCAATATGCTTTTTCATCCCCATTTCTTTAAAGTAAGCAGATCCCATTGGTCTATTCCTCAGGCAGCAGCACTCAAAAGTGAATAATGTATTTGAGCTGAAGCTTTACCAATGAAGGGTACACTGGAAGGAATTATTTCACATATCTTGCAAGTTTTACTCCTGACTATACATCCTATGATGACATTTCCCGTTTTTGTAATGATATGACATGGTTGAGCGAAGGCCAGTTTATGATCATACTAGACCAGATTTTTTTCTTCAGAGCTGTTGAAGAAAGTTGTTCTCCATCCTGTATCAGTGGGGATGTTTAATCCCACTTATATATCATGCCTTTGGCTTGTTTTAATTTAATTCTGGCTTTTTTTTTAATTTCATCCTATTTTTAATTCCATTTTCCAATTTGTCAGGGATGTTTTGAACTCTACTCCTGTCATCAAAAGAATTTGCTCTCCTTCTTGGTTTAGTAACATCTGCAATTTTAATTTAGGAATTAATTAGTAGAAACTAGAAACTATCATCATTAGTACATTGCAAGATGAATCACAGTTTGAAATCCCTGAAAAGAATCAGGATTTCATTTCATGCCACCTCTAAATTGTAATGAAGGTCACAAAGATGAGAATTCAAAGTCACTTTGGACTGATGCAATAGGAGGCTGTTTACTTATCTCAAAATTCTTTGGTGTCTCAGGCTACCCAAGGTGTAGCATGTACAAAGGTCTATCTCTTTAGCCCAAGATAACGTGGGAATGACACCAAACAAGAGGTTTTGATTCTTGAGTCTGTTCACCACTCATGCTATTGTCTGTATTTAGTTTATTTTATATTATTGTATTATTATACTATTATTTTTATTATTCCATTCCCCAGTAAATTAAGTTCCCCATTAATAAATGGAATTGATTCAGTAGGCATGTATTACATTAAGCAGGGGATTCAGCTAAGTTCTCTAGGTGTTCTGTCTCTCCTTTTCATTAAGTAATAAATGGAGTTGTTTCTAAAAATGGTCATTACAAGTTTTGTCCATAATGCATATTTCAGTAGCTAAGTTATTCAGCAATATGGAAAAAATGAGTCATTGCTCAGTGCTCTAAATTAAAAGGTTATTGTCTAATACAAAAGTTCTGGATCAGTTTGGAATGGCTGTGCCCAGTCCAACAGGGCCTGTGCTTGCCCATGGTGGCTCCTCCACGCTGCTGGAAGCCATTATCAGGCAGAGCGGGAGCTCAGAAGGCCGTGTCTACACGGCAGCGGGGGGATGCTGCATACCCATCAGATCCAGAGCTGTTGGCAAGAAGGAGCAGGCTCTGATTTGGATTTGCATGTGATTTGATGCAAAGACTCCAATCTCATGATGCTGCTTTGAAGTAATTTGAAATAATTTTGGAGCTGATTTCTGTGCATAGAGAGATTTCCAGGACTTCCAACTATATAAGGTCAGGTGTTATCTGTGTATTAAGAAGATTACACCATAGGGCCATGATCCCAAAAAGCCATGTATCTTTGTTCTACTATTATGGCTTCACTGATATTAGCAAGGATACTGATACAGTTAAAGCTGAAGGCGTACAAACATCCTCTTGCTATCAGAACCAAAAGATGAACGTACAAAGAGGGGCAAGGAGAGATAATCATGTTTTTAGTGTATTGTACCTGAAGAAGTTAGTATATTTTCTGCATTTTCTCTTTTCCGCAGTGACAGAACTTGTCTTACAATTGAGTTTAAGAGAACAGTGAGAGCGCGGGTAAGGATGCTATTAAAACCCTGGCTTCCCTGGAGCCCCTTGTTCCCAAGATTCAGCTCCCAAGAAAGCTGATCTCTTCACCACACTATAAACAAAAATCGTTTCAGGCCTTTTTTTTTAGGACTGAGCTAACAATACATCTGGGCATAACTGCATTAAGTCGTGTGCTTACATTTTAGTTCAAAGAGGATTTTATGAGTTTGAACGTAAAAGAAGGAATCCAGGATAGGGAAAGCCACCTTTGAGCAGCAGACCTACTCTTGGGCTGCTTCTGCCCCCTTGCGACCACTGTGACATGCTTTCTTCAGCCCTTTTCTGTGCAAATATATCAAATTTATTCTTGTTCACATCCTCAACCCTTCCCAAAACAGGCTTCCAATGTGCCAGGAGGTGACTCTGGCTACACAAGCTGAGACTGCCCCATGCCTGGGCTCTCCGCCCGGAGGAAGGCAGAACACTTTGGCCGTGTAGTTTTACTACCACATAAAACAGTTTTCTGATTTATCCTGAAAACTTTGGGTTTCTTCAGCTCAAAATGGAGGTTTTGCACTATAATATAATAATGAAAATAATAATGGTCAGTTTGTAATGTAATAAAATACAATGCAATACCATATAATAACTCTCTCCACAGACATTATGGGAACATGGTGCTGTGCAAACCCTCCTTGCTAATCTTGCTTATGTTTATAGCAACTTTCAAACACAGTGATATTTAACAGACATGCCCTTAAATACCACAAAGCTCGCATGAAAATGGAGCCCAGCTAACCCACTCTGTTGTGACTCATTCCAGTGAGCTTCCATTACCATTTTTGAATGTGTCTGCTCAACGAACATCAGGGAGCTCCTGCTTACACCATCTTTCTCCCCAGGACTTCTAGGGAAAGCCCTCAGGCTCCATATGGAGGTGCTGAAGGGAGCCAGTCTGCAGGACTACGCCATAACAGCCTCAAAATAATGCATGTATATACACCCCCCCCCCCGAGTTTTCCTCCCTTATACAGCTACTTTCACATAAGTAAATACAGATACATCAAAACTCAGACTATTTAAAAAATGTCAATGATTCCCTCTACACAGAAAGTGGGAAAGTAAAAAGTGGATATTTGTTCCCAGGTAGAATTTCATTATTTTTTCTTGATTACTGCTGGAGATGACTATCATTTCCCTTGCCCTAATTTATGACGGCATAGATTTTTCAAAAGCAAGGCAGGCTTTTTAGATTGGAAGTTAATAGTCTCAGGGTCCTTAGGTAAGCTCCTCCCCTCCCAGGCCCCCTTGAATTTTTAAATACATGGTCCAAAAATCAATAATGACAATATTGCACGTAACTGTTTTATTGTCGTATAATCTTCTCCAGAGCCACCGTAAACTAGGAACTGCTTATTGATATGCAAGTCATGTTACCAAAATCCTTTCTGCATGATAAAATCATGGAGAATGAGGATGGAGATAAGGAAGGGAAAGCTCAGCCACTGCAACACCATAACCAGCCGCCTTCAGCAGCATGGAAATCATTCACAGGGACCATTAAAGAAGCTGTGTTTGGCAAGAACAGATATTGTGACATGCATTACATATGCTCATCGCATGTGGCAAACAACTATCCTTTTGAGACTTCTGCAGGTGCTTGAACACCAACCTTGTTCCATTTTTTTCCTCCTACTGTGATAAATCATTACAGACATTAATGCAAAGTATTTTGCTTTGAGGTTGAAATATCAGCTTTATTATCCTGGCTGGCCACACATTAATTGTGTACTAATCATATTATTCATACGGCATAATTCACTGCAGCTGGGTAAGAGTATGATTTATATTTCAGTGGTGCCTTGAAACAAGTATGATTATTGATTTATAGTGAGTTTTCTTAATGATTAAAATTTTAAATTCATCTTCCTAACAAATTGTACTCCCAAGCAGGATTATTATGCCTCTCTGCTAACAAAGAGAGGGCAGCTGAGAGGCTGGAGGTCTGCTCCCTGCCGTGCAGGTCCCTTCCCTCCAGCACTGCATCACGGGCTCCCTCATCCCCCTCGCCTGCACCCCGGCGTGACTCTGGGACAAGCTGGGTGCTCTGCAGGATTAGCACCAGCAGATGTCCCTGCCGTGTAAGAAATCGCCATCCACAAGATCGCCTTGGAAGAAAAAGAACACTTTTTTGGATCAGTTTGAGCACTGTTTTCAAAATGGGCACAAATAGGAAGAGCATCCTTCCTCCCTCCCTCCCTCCCGAGCACAGTCTGTGACAGAACTGAGATATTTTCTGTGCACAAGAGGACAGGCTATACACAGCTTTCCAGAATTTATGTAATACAGCCTACTACCACTGTTTATGTCACATGTACTTGAACAGAAATGCATATGGGAAAATATTCTAACAGAATCATAGAATATGACAGTGACTGTAAGATACTTTTCAAAGTGCAGTAACCTGGTTATCATTAACCCGCCTTCAGTGGCGGCTCTGGGAGCGGGTGTTGCTGGCCCACTGGGAATTTCCATGCCAGCCTCCTGCGCAGCCCCTTCCCTCGGTCCTTGTCCCTGGGAAAAAGCCTTCAAGCCCAGACGCACAGGGTCAGAGCAGAGGTCCCTCCAGCCCTGTAGTTTGTCTCAGAGTTTATGGAAGAAATATAATAACAGAGAATTACAAAGTGATTTTTTCTCATTCCTATCCTCCCAGCTTCCAATTCTCAGGCAAGTCTTTCCCATGCCTTCAGATGTACTCTTTCGGTGACCTTTTATGCTTTTCCATTACAAAAAAAAGATTGAAACTACTATCTTTAACTGACCTGTACAGTGCCACACCATGGAGACCAATGGACTTTGTGAAATAACATATATTCAGTACAGATGATTTGATTTATTAAGTTTCTTGTTCTCAGCCCTGCTTTCTCTTTTCCTTTGCCTGTGAGAGCATGGTTAGCGGAGAAGTACATCCAGCACAACAGTTCAGGTGAAAGCCTCCAGAAGAGGATGAAAAGAAAATAGTGGGAACAGCCAGAAGCTTCCTACCTGGATCAGCTGCTGCATCTAACAGTGATTCTCTGGCAGAGGCAGATTTTTCCTCCCATCCACCCATCTCCCTGTGCTCAGCCTGGACCCCATCTGCTCACCCCCCTCTCCTGGCTGGAGGTCTGTGGCTCAACTGTTAAAATGGCCACACTCTAAGTGATGGGGCAGAAACATCAGCTTTTTCTAGCAGAAAAAAAAGACTGTTAAAGCACTAAGATGTCTGTTAAGGATGAGTTCTTGTGCAGGTTCCTTCAAATGTTTATTTCTCTATTCCTGATCTCCTTATTAATTTATTACTACCTGCCTATCTCAAACTCTTTCTTTCAAAGCCATTGATAAAACTCATCGCTAACACACCTTACAAATCTACTGACATCCATTTTAAAATTTGGACACGATTTATCACATTATGCTGCGAATATAAATCTCACTATTATGGAACTTTCTGATATTTTATTATAAGATCTTTCTGCAGTGTATATACCAAAATACTTACAGTTAGAAAAACCCTGGTGCAGACTTGCTATTAATAGATCCTGTTTCAGCATTTATAGATGTGAAAGACGTATTAGATCACTGAATCTAGCAGCAAAAATGTAGCTTTACTTATGAAAGCTTAAAAGGAAAGCAATTTTTTTTACTTAACAGCACCCAAGTGAAGCAGAGATGTTTAGAATTAAATCATAATACAAAGTTGCATTCTCTGAAATGATCATTTGAATTTCTGTATCATTTTCTGCCTGAGGATTTTATAGTGAAGGATAGCTGTAGTTCTGTGGAAACTCTGACCATCGCCAACTGGAGGCATCACTTGGTGCTGCACACTGTTTCTTTTCTTTGACAAAGAAGTTCATAGGCAACTAGATGTGCACAGCCTGTGGATGCACTTATCATAACGTGCCCATCTGAATGTCACCCAGCTGCCCGCCCTGCTTAGCAGGCAATAATTCCTCGAGCGAATTAGATGCCTCACGGTAAGCACATTATTGCTTACTTCAACTAACCCAGAGTCACTCTGAGAGATGAAACTGGGCCATGGACTCCTCCACGGCACCTCATTCTGTTTGCAGCCCTTTGCACAACTTCAAGAGAAGAATGAGTCAAGCAGGTTTAAAATTCATTTGCAACTCATGTCCCAGTGGTAAAGGTTTGAAAAAAGACAGAACAGAAAGAAAGAAAGCGGGATGCATTCATTAATTCTTACTTCTTCAAGATCTAACATATTTCTTCTGTTGTTAGGCTGTTAGAAGTGCTTCCAGACTATAGAATTCCTTTGAGTGCTGTAATGGCATTTATGGAGGCAAGAAGGAAGCCCCAATGTATAAAACTTTCAGCAAGGGTGTTTTAAAACACAGAGCAATTTTGTGCCATTTGAAAAGAATATCATAGGAAAGATCAAGACATTTTGCTGAAGAGGACTAAACTTGTAAATCGGAAAATGTCAGCTTTATGTCTTTACATTTATATATTGCACAAACATTGCCAAAACCAAAGTTTTGTAAACTGGCTTTTACAACAATTCCAAAATACAGTTGCTTTTTAGTATTGATTTTGACATGTAGCAAATCCCCAGACAGATAAAGGCTCTGCAATGAGACACTTTGGAAATGACATTCCCTTAAATGTTTTAAGCATGTCCTCAATACCAACTCTATAAAGGAATCAGCCAGGTATTTTTGTGCTCCAATAATGCAGCTAAGCTGGTATCCAGAATTTTTTTTTTTTTTTTTTTTTTGTAGCTGATTTGATAGGGTGCTGCTTAGGTTGCAAAATTAAAAAGCAGAGTTTTTTAGCTGAAATCATTCTAGAGAAAATTTTCACTGCAGAATTCCCCTGGTAGACACACAGATAGCAAAATGCCCACAACAGCATGTTAATCACAGCAGCACCATGAAGGCAAGTCATACAGCAGAAAAAGCCCTCCACTCATGTCAAAGGGAACAGAGATGTTGGGGAGTCCTGCTGAGCAAGTAACAGCCCTTTAAGGAGCCTTTCAATTTTAGTTAAATTTTGATTTATGGTGAGTTGATTGTACAGGACCAAAAGTTGCTCTTAATCACAGGCAGGCACCTCCATGAAACTCAAAGATCCCTCAAAAACAAATGAAAAAAAAAAAAAAGAATTAGGTAATGTGTTTACAGTAGATGTATATTATTACATCATAAAGACAAGTTTTGAAAAGACAGTCTGCCAAATGAAGGTCCCCACTGTAGTAAGAGCTCAGCTATAATAGAAGTCAAGAGAATCCCTGTGAGAGATGATAGGCATTATTAATGCTGTAGCTACAGGAAACATTTCTGTCAGAGCTGGCATCTTCTTAGGTAGTCCTAATCCCATCATGAACTAGGAAACTGTAATGCTCATGCAACTACTTCTTTTGTGTTGCTGTGGCTAAGGGAAAAGAGAAAGCGTGGGTGGATCGTCTGGCAGATGCACAGGGCAAGTGAGATGAAAATTCTGACGAAATATTTAGACTTAGGGAAAACAAAGGTGATTTGGGACATAAACCGAGCTGTGTTCATGATTAACAAGAAAGTGTTGATACTTCCTTCAACGAGTAGATGGCAGCAGTACCATTCTTTGCATAAATACTTTCCTGTAGACTATGCTTTTGTAATAGATGGACAAAGAAGAATGGAAGTCCTGTTCTAGAACAGACAGCTGGAGGCAAAGGGAAGAAGGAAAGAAAATAAGTGTAGTTCCTCTAGCAAATTCAGCTCAAGGAACTCAGACTATTGCTATTCAGTATGTAATCAAACATTCATAAAAAGCCTATTTTTTCTTCCAGATAGGACTTCATTATTTTCTTGGCATGAAAAGAATGAATTTTGCCTCAGGTCTGTCAAAAACATTCTGACCATTAAGAATCTATATGGAGTCAAGAGGAACACACACAGTGTTTCCACATAGTGTAGAGGGACTAATCAGGCTGCAGTGCATGTGCTTTTTCATTTCCATTACTGTGCATAGCTTTGCCTAGACCGAGGTAAGAACATGGCTGGCATGCATGAGTCTGTGCGTAGCATAGCAACAGTTCTGCGAGTTTCTGTGGCAGAATGATATTTATTTATTTGATACTCAACCAGATCTGAGAATTTGTCCTGCCATTCTGCCTCCAAAGGTTGGTCCTGCTATCTATATGTGAATGCTTTTTCTGCTTTAACAGTCAGGAAATTAGTAGCCTTCAGGGCTTGGAAGCCTGATTGCTGTCTCTCTCTGAATGTGGAGAACTGAAGCCGTGACTCCTGTCCCCAGCTGTCAGCCCTGCTACACACAGCAGAGAGGATCAGATGAGGGCCAAGTACTCAGAACAGCCAAATAACAACTGGAAGGATCTGCCTGTATTAATCTGGCAGAAAGCAGTGAGTTTTTTGGTTGTTTAGCAAGTTTGGGTACCATGGTTTGTAATATGATGATGGGTGTAATAACACAATTGCTCAGTCTTGGGGCTAACTATCTTTACTATCACCTACCAAGTGGCAAAGGTTGGGAGCTGCACGGCAAAGAAGGGCTTTCCATTGAAAAAGTACTTAGATGAATTGCCAGCACATAGAGGCTCAGTTTGCCTTCTCCTGCTGCGTGTAACAGTATTGGTGTGGAGGCATATGGAGATGTGATGCAACTTCCAAAGCTCACATGAGAGGTTCCAGATCACAGAGTCCAAGACTGTGCTTTAGATTTCTCTCATATCATAAGGCCAAATATAGGTAATCATGTCCTTACTTTAATGTGTATCATGAGCAAGTGCCTGGAACATGGACACAACAGCTTTTGGGAAAGCTGTTTGGAAGAGAAAGCCGTTTGGAAGAGTAGGAGCTGAATGTGCAAGAAGAGACAGTCATGCACTGGGAGCCTGAGGAGCAAGCAGCTATTCAACAACCAGCTAACCCAAGGCACAGGAGGTATGTATGTGCCTTTCACAAGGGAGGGAATGTGTATTGGATACCAGTGAGGGATGGAGGACAGGATTTTTGAGAAAACCTGCAGACGTGACTGGAGGGAAGGCTTTATTAAGAATTGCTACAAAGAAGAGCAGTTGTGTACCAGCCTTAATGTGCTTAAAGGGTAAGAATTTTGCTCAAGAGAGCATGCATTTCATTTTGAGATGAATCAGTGTTTGTCTGGGGTGACTCCGTTCTGCCTGTGCTGTTCTGGGTTTGACATGAGACATTTTCACCAAGTTGTTCAAGATGAAGTTTTGTTTTTCATTCTTCCTACAGAAAGAGAAAGGAAACTGTAATTGCAAAAAGTGACACTTGCATATAAGACAATCTGATGATTGGGTGAGTGTGAAAGAGACCAGCCTAAGCCTTTGAGCACACGTGCCTGTTTTCTCTACATAGATCAGCTGAAAGCAAACCAAGGACTCCTTTGGACAGTGTAAAGCTTAGGAAAAGGCTTCTGTGATTCTTTCACTTGAAGCTGTTATACCCTAGACCTCATTTTGCACCCGTAAATATGAAATCCAGCAACTGTTACACTCTATGATTTGGAGGCAGGCAAGGAAATTTCCATGATGTTAATGTTGCTTATATCTTGAATATATAGCTAAAGAAAGAAGTGATCCAAGAAGTCTCCTTTGAAAAATTAGAATAAATGGAAAGGCAGAAATCCAAGATAAAGCATGAAGGCTGGAGAAATAGGTCTACTTGAACAGATTATGTTGAGATTGTTCATATGAAAAAAGCAGGAAGGAGACATGCAGACTGCCTGGGTTCCTTTCCATTTTTTAAAAAAGGTATTTACTGTTGCTTCTTTGACTCAGACACTCTCATTTATATGCACATCAAAGTCTTTATGTAGATTTATATACTGCTAGAGGTCTATAGGTGATCTAGAATTAGCCAATACAAGTTTATGGATAGCCAGTGGGTTGGCTGGGTGGAGAACAACACAAATACATCCACTGAGAATGCAAAGGACTTGCTACATGAGCAGGGACATGAGGGAATTTGAGTCACAAGGCACTCCACACTTGTTTCCTTTTATTTTTTATCTAGTTGTTTCCTTTTATTTTTTATCTAACAAAGAAGTACTAAGTGTAGTTAATCAGGACTGTTCTGAGGTTTGCAAATGGCATTTTCCTACTTTAACACTTATGTCATCCCCATGAAATTTTTCTCCACAGGTTTTTTTGAGAAATTTCTGCAGAGTGTAACTAAATTTCCCAAAGGTTTAGCATGTGGACAGCCCAGACATGCCAAAGGATAGAAGTGGATGGTTTGTTTACAAATATGTAGGAAGATTCCCATCCTTTCCTTCTTCATACTTTGCTTAATTTTTTCTTCCTGTGTTTGTAAGGGATATGGGGAAATACCCACCACTGCTTGAATTAAATCTAACAAAAAAGTGCTATCACAACCATTCAGCATCCACTGATGCTAGACTATTGTGTAAGACTATGTAGCTGACCTTAGTAGTGGGATCACCTGAGGATAAATGAAGGGCTGCTTTGTCACACAGGAGGAGGGGAAGCTGGTCAGTATTTTGTGGAAATCAGTCCTTTCAGCCATTTTCTTACAACACATCAGCATAATCATTTTTTCTGTCATATATATGCATAACGTGAGTCACACACAAGGTAGGTAGTTGGCCCAGGACTAACACAGGATATCAGGTCTGAGCTGGCCAGAGTTATTTCCTAACAAGGGCTACAAAGATGATTAGGGGACAGGAACATCTTTCTTATGATGAAAGGCTGAGGGACTTGGGTCTTTTTAGTCTGGAGAAGAAAAGGTTGAGGGGGGGAATCTTATTAATGCTTATAAATACGTAAGGGGTGGGTGCCAGGAGGATGGGGCCAGTCTTTTTTCAGTGGTGCCCAGAGACAGGACAAGAGGTAACGGGCACAAACTTGATCATAGGAAGTTCCATCTAAACTTCTTTCCTTGGAGGGTGGTAGAGCACTGGAACAAGCTGCCCAGAGAGGTTGTGGAGTCTGCTTCTCTGGACACATTCAAAACTCACCTGGACGCATTCCTGTGCAGTCTGCTCTAGGTGAACCTGCTCTGGTGGGGGGGTTGGACTAGATGATCTCCAGAGGTCCCTTTCAATCCCTATCATTCTGTGATTCTGTGGTTCTGTGATTCTGTGGTTCTGTAATACAAGAAGTTTCTATTGTAGATTTGATAAGGCATAGCAGTGACAACTGGAAGAACTGCAGCCATCCAAGGCTGACCAATGCCTTCTGGTAATTATTTGGTCATTGACTTCTGGACTTCATGGTGTTATCTAAGTCATGGAGGTTTTAGTGGATTGAGCAAGATAACAACAGTCAAAAGGGTAAGACACTAATAGCTTGCCTTTTACTCACAACTCTGAAATCAGATCAGAAATCACAAAGGCAGAACTTTTCCATCATTACTTGTTTCCCAGAATTTAAATTTCTGTTTAATTAACCTGACTGCATCATTTGCTTTATTTCATCTCAATAGAAAAGACAGCAGCAATTCATGACATTCTTACAAACTGGAGCCATGCATTTGGTAGGGCACAAAGAGGTGAAACATATGCTAAGTTGAATTCATGCTGAAAGGATATCTACCATGTTTACAGAACAGCCTGAGCACTGCAGGTATCACTATGACCTTCAAGAAAACAGTGAAATACATAGAAAAATGTCCAGTGAGTTTCAGATGAAGGCCACTGAGAACAAATGTATGCAGCAGAAGAGGTATCTGCTAAGGAGGGGTAGAGACTTTGGTTTCTGGAGGGACCTAGTTTAGTGCGTTACTTGATATTCAGAAATGCAAACTGTTGGAAAATTTTCTACAGTCTTTAAGTTCATAACAGTCCACTTAATATCCACATAATAAAGATAGATCCTGAAGGTCTGCCTGAAGCATTACAGCTCTTTGCTACCAACCATCTGTAAATTATCACTGCCTATTTAGGTGAGGAAGATACTCATGTTCCTTTTAACCGCTGCCCCTAAAGCCCAGTGTGCTCACTCCTTCCTTCCCTCTTCCACATACTCTTTAGACATCTGTATTTACTTGCATCTATATTAACCCATATTATTTAAGTACTATTTGCAGTATTCTGAGATTCGAAACACAATGATGGTAAATTATTTAGCAAACAATTAGAGGAGGGAGTGCAAACAAAACCACTAATTTCCAAAAGTATCTTTAATCACTTGGTGCAGGCTCAGAACCCCAAGCAAATACTAAGATAATTAATCACTGTCAACATGTCACTCACATGAAAAGCACCTTCAGTCAATTATGCAGCTGTATCCCTCATACTTCAGAAGGTGTGAGCACAGCTACCTGCTGCTTCTGTCAAGGTCACACTTTGAATTCACAACACTCTTCCCACAGTGTAGAAGTTCAAATCTATTCTGATGGTTCCTTTAGGATTTTCAAGCCTTTGTTCAGTAACCATTACCAATGAATGAAATGCTCACTTTATATCTCAAATGACTACTTCAAATATAACCTTTGAATAACCTCCAGTAATTGGTTGACAGATGATGTACATGTGAGCTTGGATGTAAAAATTGTTCTAACAAAATCCAGACAAGCACAGAGCTCTAGAAATTCATGATCAAAAAGGCAAACCAAGGCACCATTCCAGAAGCCAGCTGTTCACATTCTTTGTTTTGCAGAAAAGACTTTAGCTTAGAGCATTTAAGAGTACCTCAGCACATGATGGCAATATATTCATGCCTTCACTAACTACTTAAAGTATTAAATATAACTGCACATTGCTAGTGTTAGGGGTCTCTGGGATTCATAACATCCATATATATAAATATATATATATATATATGAGACACAACCATAAGGGGTGTTGCTGGAGCCACGCTAGCACTCCCACCAAGAGAGCACTCTCTGGGAGGAATGCAACTCCAAAGACCCATCTTCATTTTGGTACATCCTCATAAACCTCTCAGGGGGCAGCAAGTACCTAGACTTTCTTGTCCCTTTATTCTCTGTCTTGCTAACTTAAAGCTATAACCCCACTTTAGTTCTTTTGCTGTTGAGCATTATATATTTGTAGTTATCCGTTGTTGCTTTTAAATACAATACAATTGTGTTTTAATATATTTCTGTGAGATTTCATTGCTCTGACTTCTTAGTGAAAGAAAGTAGCATTACGAAGATGGAGCTGTACAGTTTGTCTTGTGGCACAGGACTCTACACAAATCCTGGCGTAGTTATTTCTGTGTGGAGCACTGCATGTACTAGTGCTAAGTAGAAAGACAGGCACAGAAAGCCTCACTGCCTCACCAGAGGAGAGCATGTCTGTGTGGCTGCTGCGTAACTCCTGTGACCCACAAGGGCAGAGTGCAAGGTTTAGGTTTCCAAAGAAATTATTAGGCACCCAAATGCTATTTCAGTGGTACTTCAGCTGTATTTATCACATGAAAACCTCAACTTTCACTGCTCAGGCACTGCCTAGCATCCCATTGGCCAACTCTATGTATTCAGACTACCTTGTCTTTGAGCAACTCGTTTCTACCTGACAGAAGGAATTTAAAAAAGAAAAAGAAAAAAGCTTAAACCATCTAAGCTTAAGTAGCTCAGAGCAGCTTCACCGGGCTCTGAAATGACTCTGTCTTTGCTAACCCTGGAGGAGGAGGCACCGGGAAGCGCAGCATGGCCTGCCCTCACCACCTGCCCGTCGGGCTGGGGGAGAGCCAGCAGCATGTCTGGGCTCCCGTGGCTCAGGCTCAGTTGCACAGTCCTCTGGCAATGCGCTGGCTTAAGTCTCCGTTTTCTCGGGACCTCTTCACTGCACTGTATGGAAGCCCAGCCCTGGGAGTGCACTTTGGGGACTTGCTTGCAATCCGTTTGCTTATTTTTGTGAGTCTCGCTAGAATGTTTTGCAGTTTCATCCTCAGAGTCTGGAGGCCGCCCAAAGTAAACCAGCATTTAACCTAAATACATTTTGGACTCTGGAGCTGATGCTGTGTTTCGGGGGCTAGCTCATGCCACATGCAATGAATGGCAATTTTATGTCCCAGAGCAGGCTTGTACTGCAGGATCCCTTTCTCAGGGTGAAAAACAGCCATGGCTTTAAGCAACGGGACACAGCTTTTCAGCATCTGTATGCTTGTAATATCAAGAATGTTAAGGGCTCTTTAGAGACAGGTTTCACTGTACATTAACTTTTGCATTGTGTCAGCTTTCCAGTGTAGTTGGAGAAGTCCCTATCGGAGCTCAGGGTATTAGGACAAAGCACACCAATAAGGCAATCAAATTCTCTAGACTAACTAATGTGAGCCAGAAATCTTTCCGGTTGACTCTTCTCTGCTAAAGTTATCCTGCTTCTTCACAGGTCACAATGACTTAAAAGGGGTCGGTGACCACTCACACAGGCATGAAAAGGCACATTTGGCCCAGGGGCAAGTTGGCAGCTCCCTGTAGATGTTCACCGCTGAGCAGCAGCAGAGGCACCAGCTGGTACAGATGGGAAGGCATGCTATGAGGTTAACGCTGATCTGTGAGAAACGGTTTTGTACATACTGTGGCATACCCAAGTAGTTTTGAAACTTTGTAAAGGATTAGAGAAGAGATCAAGAGCGAAAGTGAGTCTCCAACGCAGGAGGGATGGTAAGCTGGCTTAGGGTGCTCAACAAAACAGTCTACTTCACACTCCTACGTGACCGCAGCATGCAGTTTCAGGAACAGTGATTTTCCTCACTGAAACTGCACATCTAGCCTACAAATTATTCAAAGTGAAGTAGGTAGCACTCTCGCTCGTCTCTGGCAGGGAAGGACTGACCAGGAGCCTAGAGAGAGAAAGACACAGTGCAAAGTCCTGGTACTCAAAGAACAAGTACCATGGGAAAGGAGTTCAACTGCCTGAAAACCTGAAGTGGAAGCAGCATCTCTCCAATAATCACAGAAAATAGGCGGACAAAGGGGTTTGAGGCTCCCTGTGACTGGTACAGTGAGGAGGTGATCTTTTAGTTCCTTAGCCTTTGAAGAAGCGAGAAGGCTGTTACCACTGTGGGACCAGGCTACAGACTTAGGGCCTCACCATAACCCTCTAGCAGATAAAGTGGAGTATTATAGGCTAAACATTGTATAATCCGGTCCTCTAGTAGAAAGATGACCTCCAGTGAGTTATTGCCAGATTACTGTTCAATAAGACCTCATTCTTCATATGTGCTCTTAGATGTCTTCTCTATTCACTAAGAAAATTGCTGCAGTAGGGCGAGTGCTGAAAAAAGCGGTTGTCTTTGTCTCTTTTGTCAGTGTCCATACAAGTGGACATTTTTAAAACAAATGGAAGTCAGAAGGTATTTAATACAGATCATTAGTGTCCAATACTGCACATGCATCATTATGCAGTATTGAAGTGACTACTTCCCACTCTTGTGCACAGAATTCAACATTCATTTGTGTTTAGGTCTTGCACTTAAACTACATTTACAACATCCTTCTGAAGAGAAGGGATTTTGTAAGGGGACTAGACTCTGCTTGTACCTGGTTTTACTTCCTTAACGGAGCCAGAATGGTATAAGGAACATCAGTGTACACTAAGTTAAGTACACTGTGTTAAGATGTCCATCTTTCTCAGAGGGAAAGATAGATTACTCTAATATGCAAGGTTTTGTAATAACAAAATGTCTCACCTAAAACTGCAGCTTAGTTGGTAGATTGGGTAGAAAGAATTATTCCCATGTAGATTCTAATGTTGTATTTTAATAAATGTTTTAAATAAAGTGAAGGCTACTTCCCATGCAGTTTTGCTTTGTTCTAATGAAATATTTACCATGCTGTAATTGCAGTCCATCCCTCAGGCAGAAGGATACTGCCAGCCATGTAATAAATATTCTACTATGTCTCAGCTGGGCTTTGTGAAAAGGAAACTTCTCTTGGTAGATAACATTTGTTTGATAATGGCCTGTTCTGAGATGACCACTAGGGTTTTTGTTCACTAAATGGATTTTAGAAACAGCAGGGCTGTAAGATGCAGCACACATCATCACATTTTGCTAATCATTTACACATTCAAAAAACTTTACTAACTATGCCTCACAGAGGAGAAACAAGCCACATGAGTCAAATCATGGAGTTACTTCTCAACTGCAAAGGCACTTCCAAACAAAAAGAAGAAACTCTTTTGAAATGAAACAGGAAAGCTAGAGAGGGCTAGTGAGGGCAACATGCAGAACTAGATCCTCCCTCCACTGCCATAGCTCTACTTCTCCACTGAAATCGACTGAGAGCCTATATATTCCTTCAATCAATGTGAGAGTGCTTTTTTTTTCTTTCAAAGGCACAAAATCTAATTTAATCATAACAAAGGACATCAAAACAGGCCTGGAGTTATTTCCACGCTTGAAAGTCTGTTGTCAATGTCCAAGTGCACCTACAGTGCACTTATCTTTCAATCACTTCCACAGGTTATTCTCACCTCTTCCACTACTGCCGATATGGGCCCAACATCTTCAGGCTCATGTAATTTGTCAGTCTCAGCTTCCACAAACCAACTGTAAGTATTCTTGTAAAACCAATTTATTTAGAATAGTGGAAGTTCATGTGATGTTGTAGAGAAGGCAGAAAACCTCACAGGAACTCCCATACTGCTTCCTATCTCCATTATTCATCAAAGCTTCTCTGTAGTGGGAAAGAACATGGTGGGAATGAACATGGTGGGAATGGCAGGCGGAGAACAAGAAACAGCAGTAAAAGTGAAGCTATTCAGTTTCTCAGTTCCCTCTCTCAGTCTCTGCCTTTCCTTACTGGGCTTTGATCTAATACTTCCACCTGACAAATGGAAAAGAAGAGAGGATAGCCAGGAGGTAGCAATAAATATGCAGCAGTACTTTTCTGCCTTTAGTTTCCACCTTCATTCATAGCAGCAAAATTGCCTCAACATATTCCTGCTTACAGAATGGGGAGGAGGACACTTTATGCCAAACAGAGATGTATTTGTTTCCCCTTAAAAGAAAAAATCAGTCTCTCACTTCTGTATTCAGAACCACATATTTACAGAGCTGTTACATTGCCTACAACCAGACTTTAAATATTTATTGCTTGTGTGGTTGAAAAATAATGCAATCAGATGGCAAGCAATCCTCCACAGATTCTCCCTCTGACAATATTTCAAGCCGTGGGGGAAAGCATGCTACGCCTGGCTGGCACCTTATTCCGCAAGCAGCTCTGTGGGAACGGATTCTGCTTGGATACTGGCTTCCTCCATGTTTGGGTAGGGGAACACAGGCCTAAGGAGTTCAGTGTTTCACATCTCACAGAAAAGACCCACAGGCTCCCAAACCAAAGCAGTGGGGGGAGAAAGGAGCAACACAATAGTAATTTCTACTTTTGAATACTCTTGAAAGGCCCCAAAGAGGATTATGTTGGCTGGGTCTAGTAGGGCTCTTTGGCTGCAGAGTCTGTACCAGCCTGCCTAGGAGGAAGCCTCCCTCCTCGCCTTGTCTCCGTGAAGGAGACACCCTGACCAGCAAAGAGGACAGAAGTGGGAAACATCCAGCTGGCCTGACTCATCCCACAACTTGACAAATATTTTTCTGTTCAGGAACAACCATCAGTGTCACTGGAATAGGAAGCAACATCACAGGAAGGGCCATACAACATTTTCAAATGGCTTGCGTGTCAGCAGTGCTCACCATACCACCTCTGAAAAACCACAGATGTGTTCATCTGAATCAGAAGAACCACCACCAAAATCAGGTTGAGTCTTAAGGACCCATCAAACCTTTCCTCATTAAACATATGCTGGCTGTACAGTGTGGGCTCCCTCCATGGTCAAGTACGTTCTGGGAACTGTGGAACAATTTCTGCTCATTTTGTTAAATATATGGAAGAAGGAGTCAAATGCAAAATGCAATGCCTTGACTTCCCCCCCCCCCCGCCGTTTGTGGTGATTCACGTACATGTCAAGCTAAGCTCTATAAGGGTGTCCAATCTCTATTGAATTGTCTACCGTGCATGATGCATTGTACAAGCATCTTTCAGACATGGAAGTTCTGAACCAAGGACTGTTAAAAACAGGAAAGTTTTCTTTTTTCTAAAAAGATAAGAGGTACCCACAGAAAAGTGCAGATGCATAAGTAACATCTTAATACATATGACAAGTCAGGAAGCTTTCCTGGTACTAATTTGATCATTCCTCTTGTGGCTATAAGCAGGAGAAGATTTTTTTTTTTTTGTCTTATATCTTGGCAAGTTCAACACTGTTTCCAATTTTTTCCTGTCTGGGTCCTGCAGTTATGAAACTCCTGATTTACTTTCATATAGAATGAGAGTAAGGATCTTTTTGTGCAGAGTATGGGTTGCCAGAGGCTTGTTGGCTTCTTCCAGGAAAGATGAAATCATCACCTGTGATACTCTGTAAATACAAAGAGATCAGATCCAAGCATACTATTCATCTCACAAATAGGTGGAGATGGGCCAGCTGAAGTCACTATGAAAAGAGTATAAATAGCTCTGTTAGCAGTGATGGAGCACTCAGGACTGAAGTCCCTAGC
Source organism: Gavia stellata (assembly GCF_030936135.1). Lineage (NCBI taxonomy): Eukaryota > Metazoa > Chordata > Aves > Gaviiformes > Gaviidae > Gavia > Gavia stellata. The sequence continues at coordinate 17,083,424 of NC_082600.1, forward strand.
TGTAAGTACAGGGATAGTGAACTAAGTGACAGAATAGCTCCATGCTTCTCCTGCCCTATTAGCGGACAGAAAAAAAATGAAGTTTTCCAATGCATTTTCACTCTTAGAAAATATGCAAGAATGCATGAATGTTATTTATAGCTTTTAAAAAGCTAGAACAAGGAAAACGTTGGCAAGGACTTTACACATAAAGGGTCGAGCCCATGTTATGAGATAGCCGTAGAGAATGGAAATAGAGGTGTCATGGGTAAAGAAAGGCACAATATCAAAACTTATTAATTCCCCAAATATTGCAAAAGAAGAAACCATGCAAGAAAAAGTTTTATGCCCCAAAGCACATTGGTTAAACATACACCAAAATCAAGAACACTCAAGAGGAAGGCAAATTTTCACATCTCTTGTAAATGAAAGGTTATACCAGCCAGCAAACAAAGGTTGAGAACAGCAAAGAAAACCTTGAAATGAGGCCATTGAGATGGCAGAGAGAGAGGACAAGGGGAGGTGGCCAGCGATGAGCATCCTGTGCTGAGAAAACACGCTGGGAATATGCCAGAAACAAGTGGCAGACAGGATTTTCCTTCTTTCCTTCTTTCCTTCCTTAACCTGTACTGGTTTAATGCCACTGGATTGAACTGTATTATCTAGGGAAGATAATGGGTTTCACAGGCTTGGCCAGAGGTACCCTCATGCCCTTTGCTTCTGTGGTATCCCAACCTAGGCAGACCCAGCTCCCATTTGCCACCCACCATATGCTCACAGGGCAGCAGTCACAGGAGACTCCAATGACACATGCTCATTTAAATGAGGAAAAGCCACAGATTTTAATGAGTTAAGCTCATATGCAACAGCAATAAATATATTAATAGCTGAAAGTAACTCTGTGGTTTACTGCAGGAAGATTTCCTCTCTCCCTCGTGTCCCAGGCTCTGCCACACAGGAGAGCCATGGGCTGCTTTCACCTTGCATGAGCAAACTATATCTTCAGGGAACAGCTTTAACAACTTACCTTTCCAGAAGAGTCAGAGCCCTCTTCTCAAGGGTAAAGGGCGGAAAAACAAAAAATCCAATGCCCTGTCCAAGATACAACTTTTCTCCTGATGACAAAGGTAAATTCCATCACTTTTTTCTTCTCTTTGGACAGAATACTTTGCTTTCTTCCTAACCCAAACAGCTCAATAGTCCTTTGTCTCAGATTTATCTCTGTGGAGATGAAGGAACAGGGTGGAACAGGGAAATCGCCCTTGCCTGCTTCTCAGCTGGCTCCATAGACCTCCAGCTGCAAACCCCACATCACACTCCCAACCCTCCTGCTCTGATACTGCTTCTCTGTGTCTGTACTTAGGAGAAGCTGGCTTTATATGTCTTGTTTTCACCAGCACTCCTTGCTACCTCAGTGTACAGGCTTCAAGAGCATCTCAGCTCTGCCCCAAATATAACTGCCCTTCCCCAGGACGCCCTTTCCAGGGAGGGTGTTTATGGGGCAGGTTCCCATTTCAGGTGTCTCTCTGCAGCCAGGAGAAGGCCAGGGCCAGCACAGCGAGTCCTGAAGCCGAAGCTCTGCCCCGACCAGGAGCTTTGGCCTTGGACACGGGTGCAGGAGGGAGTTGTGCTACAGGACATAACATTTTCATTGCAGAAAAGCTCCAGACTGTCGTCTCCAGCTCAGACCACTTTTCAGGGCAGCTGCATTCGCTGCAGTGTTCTTCAGAGGCTTCCCACTGCCAAAACAGTCATTGACATTGTAACAGCGTGACACTATACCCAGCAAGGAGAATGACAAACAAATGCAGTCCCAGATGAAATACAAAGAAAAATTAATTAAACATGTGTATAAAAATGATTATGTGCTGCATAAAGACACATGCAAACCGACATTCTGCGGATGACTCATACTTCCCTGCTTTTTTCCAGCGTTCCTTTGAAGCCTGCTCTTAGTCACGTGGAGGAGAGCGTATTTGCTCACAGAGCCATGCTGCCTTCATTAAGAGCACTTGCCCTGATCCCAAATCCCCTTCACCACCAGCATGGCCACATCCGCTGTGACAGAGCATGTAAGATCTCAAAACCATCTTGCTAGATCTGCCTGTATCTTCCAGAGATTCTCCAATCCCCTGAAACAAAAAACAGCTCAAAAAGCATACAGAATCGCAAACAGGCAGATTTATTGGACAGCAGCTTCTTTACAGACTGCTGCAAATGTTTGATTAGATTAGCTGTGACCTTGTAAGCATGAAATCAGCTAGATCGCCATCACTAGCTCTGTACATAAAGACTAACACTGCAGGAAGAATAGGATTGTACCAGACAATAAACCAAAGTGATTTCTTTTTTCTAAGCATCTTTATCAAAAAACCTCAGAGGCCTCATTATAAGAGATACTGATACACCTACCCCTCAGCTCTTTTCTGTTGACCAAAGCATGAAAGGGAAGGAATTTTAGACAGTCCTTGCAGTACAGCACTCATTGCAGTCACAGATCTGTGTACGCTGCTCTTCCTTTGGGGCTCATAGCTTTTCACCCAGGCGCTCTGATGGTTGCACTTCACTCCAAGAAGTCCTGGGAGTTCATACCACCCTACAAAGAGCCCTCTCTATAGCCATCCTGGTACTAAGTGTCCCTCACTAGCCTGTTTGTTCCCAGCCAGAAGAGATCTGCTGACAGGTAACTATATTATCACTGCATGGTGTGGATGTATTTCTGGCAAGCTTTAATAAAGGGAAGGAGCAGGGCAAGGCACGCCAGGTATGCAATAGAAAACACTCCACAGCTGCTTTGGCTATGGGAAATGATGATGCTCAACAGCTGATGCCATTGGGGGTGGAAAAGGGACCAGAAGAGAAAATAGGGCCCTAGGCAGGGAAGAGGTTTTCAATTTATATCTGCGACACGTAAAGCAGAGAGAGCTAGCAATGTTAAGCAAGACTGTTTAGCAGTGATGTTTTGTAAGGAATTGACAGGGCTGATGTTACGAGCCAGAAAACCAGGAGAAGGGAGTTGCAGAAAGGAGGAAAGGGAGTGAGAGGGAAATGAATGAGTGTTCTGGGCCATTTGTTCCCTTCTTCTATTAGAGAGAAATACTTTCAAGCAGTAATAACCTTCCTGCAAAGCAAATTGGACTGAATGCTTTAGTGCGGCTGCAGGATGCTGCCCTGCTCCAGTGAAGCACTTGAGGACAGACTTTCAAGCTTATGGGCAGCCCAGAAAGCCAACAGGACCACACATTTTCTTGGAGAGAAACATGAATGTAAATGCTCTGCTGGATTCAGACCTGGGAGCTAGATTCTGCCTTCAGCTCCAGTCATGCAACTTCAGTACGGGCTGGACTGACAGCTGGGAAATGCCACCCTACTTACATGTGAATATAATGAAAAAAATTCTTAAAGAAGGAAAGCCACTGAAGTGAACTAATATATTTAACTTTTACCTAATAAAGATACATTTTCCAAAGTAGTTTTCAAAGAGCCCCTGGATATATGCTGTACATCCTTCTGCTTCTGCCACTCCGTAGGAAATCATGGTTTCTAAAAAGTGCTTATTGCTTACAGAGATCTACACATTTTGTTCTGTGTAGCTTGAATTGATTGACACAAACTGACATATATTTTATTTTTACATCTGGACTATTTAATTTCTTTTCTTAAAACTAATTCTCAGCAACGACATATCAACAACAATGTTATTGTGTAGGACTTGATGAATAAAAAGATGCACAGAAGGAAGAAGCCATCTGGTTGAAAGCAAGAATATCCATCTTCTGTACAGGGGACAAGGACTATAAATTAAAACTTACTGATCTGAAAGGATATTGGAAAGTACCTGTCAGACTCTGTTTTACTGTTAGCCACACTTCAGTACAACCTCCTGCAAACCCAGCACGGGCTGATGGATAAACAGTCTGCATGCTTATTGATTTCTTTATTTAGTTTCCAGGCAGTGGAATTACAGCACAAGGATCATTGTTTTCAGACATTTTGCTATATTCTGGGAAGGGACAAAAAGATATACAAAATTTTTGAGCTCATTTGTCTCAGAGATGTCTCAGAACCAGAATGATTAGCTGGATCCTCTCTTTTCAAAGTAAGCAAAATTATGGTATTATAGTAACATGGGATTTTGATCCTCTTCAGGCTTTCTGTCATCAAAGCAACCGCACTTTTGTCATTGATTATGTTAGGACCCTTTGTTTTCAGTACAAACAACAAAATTTGAATAAATTTAAATGACTAACCTCTTCTATTCTGATTATTCTTTTCATATTTCGTTATGTGTCTGACACGATGGAAGTATTCCAGCAATTACATGAAGAATTTGTGAGCACTTGAGGCACTGTGGTTGAAACATGCTACTATTGTCATTCGTACGATACCACGTCATGGAAGTGCTCACAAGTCAAATGAGACTCATATAAGTGACTCTTAAAAGCTGAGCTGGACTTACAAGTTATCCCTAAATGACCTGAGAACTCAAAACTAAACAGAAACAAATTTTAGTGAAGGTAAGTCTCAGCTGGATTCCCAGGCCTTCGTCCTGTGGTCCTCCCCCCACACTGCCACATGAAGGTGGCAGGAGTCTGGGGAACACAAGGATGCAGAAACCCGGTCCCTTTTCAAACTCTACCAAAGCGTGAGGCAGCTCCTATGAGGAGCAACTAAGGACTCTGGGTTTGTCCAGTTTGGAGAAAAGGAGGCTGATGGATGACCTCATTGCTCTCTGCCCCTTCCTGAGGAGGGGAAGTGGAAAGGGAGGTGCTGATCTCTTCTCCCTGGGATCCAGCGATAGGACACATGGGAATGGTTCAAAGTTGCACCAAGGGAAGTTCGGACTGGACATTAGAAAGCATTTCTTTACCGAGAGAATGGTCAAACACTGGAACAGGCTTCCTCAAGAGGTGGTTGATGCCTCAAGCCTGTCAGTGTTTAAGAGGCATTTGAACAATGCCCTTAATAACATGCTCTAACTTTCAGACAGCCCTGAAGTAGTCTGGCAGTTGGACTAGATGATTGTTGTAGGTGCCTTCTGTCGTGGTTTAAGCCTAGCTGGCAACTAAGCACCACACAGCCGCTCGCTCACTCCCCCCCCTGCCCCAGTGGGATGGGGGAGAGAATAGGAAAGGTAAAAGCGAGAAAACTCGTGGGTTGAGATAAAAACAGTTTAATAAATGAAATGAAGTAAAATAATAATAATAATAATGATAATAAAAATTGTAATGAAAACAACAACAAACAAGAAAGGCAAGTGATGCAAATGAAAACAATTGCTCACCACCCTCCGACCGATGCCCAGCCCAAGCAGCGGTCCCCCGGCCAGCCTTCCCCCTAGTTTATATACTGAGCATGACATCATATGGTATGGAATATCCCTTTGGTCAGTTGTGGTCAGCTGTCCCGGCTGTATCCCCTCCCAACTTCTTGTGCACCCCCAGCCTACTTGCTGGCGGGGCGGTGTGAGAAGCAGAAAAGGCCCTGACTCTGTGTAAGCACTGCTCAGCAGTAACTAAAACATCCCTGTGTATCAATACTGTTTTTAGTACAAATCCAAAACACAGCCCTATACTAGCTACTATGAAGAAAATTAACTCTATCCCAGCCAAAACCAGCACACCTTCCCACTAAATATTCTATTCTATTCTATTCTATTCTATTCTATTCTATTCTATTCTATTCTATTCTATGTATAGGAAAATACACAGACAGGAAAATATGGAGAGCGGGGGATTGAAACATCATACAACACCCTCAGAGGAGATGGCACGGTCCCATTTAGGAAGACACCATTTCTGTCCACTTGAGTCAGAGCAGGGGTGACTGCTGCGGATGAGGGTGGCACCAGATGCTTCCAAGGGCCCCTCAAAGCTACTGAGAGCCACTTCTCAAAAAAGATGTGGTTTTGGGAGGAACATTCAGGGGCAACTTAAGAAATCTCTGGCTGCTTTTCTGTTTTATATTAGTCATTGGGGTTTTTTTGCTTCTTCAGTATAACATTTAAAAAACACTGACAAAGAAAGATGTGGCAAGTTTTCCCTCGGAAATCATAACCTGGGCAGCGTGAAACGGGATGCTCCTGTACCAGTGGGCGATTGATAGATAAGTTCCATGGAAGCATGAGGCTGCCACTGATCGCGGCAGGACTTTGATGCTGATCAGAAGCCTTTCAAAGCCCAGAGACACCCCAGCCATGGTCCCTTGACAGCCTGGCCTTTGCCATAGTCACTCTCACCACAGCAAAGCCAGCTGAGCACGTAACTCAATTATGATGGGAAAAATGTTCATGGTCCCCTCACCCTCCCTTGAGAGCACGAGGGACAACGTGGCCAACAGCCAGGCTCAGGGAAGAGGCGGTTGTGTGCTCGTAGAATGAATTTTGTACCTTTGAAGATTTGTTACAGGGTTGTCAATGACAAGCAGACATCTCATGACCTCTTGCTTTCCACCTCAATTTAGTGCTCCCAAACTCGTGGGAGAAACAGTCTGACACACAAAGAGTTATGTAGTGAGGGGTGGTCTCAGTTTACGAATTATGTATGAGTGGGGGAAAAAAAAAATTCATTCATTGCTGAATACTCTGCTGATTCACATAACAAGTTTTATAAGCCAAGTCTCAGCCTCCTGCAGCCAGTGCTCCTTATTGCTGAGCAGTTTTGTTTGTCCATGGGACAGCATCCCCGGAGTGGATCAGCGCCGCAGAGAGAGGCAGGGCTGAGGGCTCCGGCTGCCTGGACACAGGCTCTGGTTTGGACTCCATATTTAGGGGACGACCACCTCGGGGTGGAAACTGTGAAGCTGAGGTTAAAGCACAAGAGTTGTGCAGTTTGTGGCTGGCCCTGAGAGGTATCGTCTATCTTTGTGAAAGTAAGTGGAGAAATGGGAAAACATAACTGAAGTAATCAAACAGTATCAGGAATCTTTATTTGATACCTTCTACCACATACACAAGTACTAGCTATGATTGAGCAAGTTGGTGTGAACTTGTAATCCAGGTAGTTTTCAGTGAGAAGGTGATAATTCAACAAAAAGTTTGGGGTTTTTTTCTCCGCAAAATTTCTTTTATGCCAATGAAAATTCATTCAGAAAAAAGGTGGGCAAAGTATTATAGCTTTTTGGCACTGAGTTTTGATTTTAATCTGAAACAACTTTCCAGTCTGAAATTAATTTTCTATGAAGAAAAGGAAAACAGCTGAAACAAAACGTGTTTGTAACATATAAAACCAAATTACAACAAACAATTGTTTCTAAATGCCATTCTGTGACAACGTCTGAACTACTGAGGGTTTTGCTTCAGCTCAGGTCAAAAACCATTTCAAAAAATTACAAATACTCAGTGGGTAGAAAAAGCATTTTCTCAGCACCTCTGATGATACGAGGTCACAGCAGTGGGAGGAAAGCCCCAAGTTTGGGTGTTTTAACAGCCAAACACAACAACGAGGGTTCTGTGTTGAGTCATGCTAGTGTTTGGCTACTGCCTTGCTAATAGCTCTGGTGTTATTTTACGTCTTTGCACCAATGGAACCAGGCACATTAGTAATGGTGATATTTCAAATTTTGGAAAGTTAATTGCCTGATTATTATTGCCTTTCATCAAGTATAAAGGGCACCAGGCACCAGGTCTGTCAGGGTGCAGTGAGGGCTGCTGAGCCACAGGGGAAGGTCAGCCAGGAGCTAAGCACTGTCTATGGTCATCAGATTTTTTTGGCTTGCTCGCAAAATTGCAAAAACAGTGCAATGCACTGCTTCAAGGCATTTGACAGCTGAACTCTTTTTTCTAAAATCGAAAGAACCTAATCTTGTAGGACTGTTGTACTCAGCACAGTATCGGGGTCACGTGGGGCTGGCCATATGAACAGGCTCAAGAAATAAGACCCCCTGTTTTGTGTAAAAGGCCATATGCTTTCTATCTAAAATTACAGTGAGGTTTGCATAATTGTGCATTGCTCTAAGGATGTGGTTATATTTCTCTTCTTGACCTTTAAAACAGGAGATCAGTGTGTACTAGAAAGAAGCTTATAAAATGTAAAAAGCAACAAAGGATGCACAATCCATTTGCTAGTGTTTGCACAGCTCAGTGAAACTGTACATAAATATTATTATACAATCGAATAGAAATATGATAAAGCCACTAATGAGTTACTGTGTTGGCTGATGGTGAATCACATAAAGGAAAATGTAAAACATTCAGCACTGAGATTTTTTTCAAAGCAGTTTAGGGAATTGCCTAGTTTCTGATGGAAGGTGTTGATTGAGTATTCCTCCATTTCCTTGATTCTTTCATTGGTTATATTAGACAGGCTTTAGCATCATTCTCATCAATCATACAGTCTCAAACAGATCTACTGAAAATAAGGTCAATGAGGCAAAGAGAAACAGCTTATTGTACAGAAAATTTAGTATTTTTCCCCTGTCTGATTAGTTGTATTGTTGCTATAGCTGAATTGTCAGTTAATTGTCAGCTAATGCCCCAAACCTGTAAATACATATGCATATGCATATTGACTGTAAAGGAACTTAGCCCCTTAGTCTGAGTTATGTACATGCATAGTCTTAGCAGAGTGAGCATCTAAATTATGGCCTGGTGTGTATTATGCAATGTCAACAGGGGTGTAAGAATGATAGTTGTGTGGTCTCACTTTTGAGTTTGAATCGGCTAAAAATGTATATGTCTGACATTGTCTTCTTTTAGCTAATGCAAACATTTCATATGCTTCTCTGTTTGCTGACATTTGTTTGAAAAGGCACAGCTCTAAACGCTGAATCTTTGTCCCACAGAATTCTTTTAGGCTCCAGAAATAATGTTATCAAATTATTATAAAAATACTGCCAACAATGTGCACTGGATGCAAAGAAAGCCACTGACTATCTTTCCCTGCCCACAATAACAAATTAATAAAACATTGACAATGTCATCTTCATTCTTTCCTTATGGATCCCATACCAACATTTTTGCATTAGCCATCGTTATTACAGAAATAAGAATAGTATCTGCAAAACTAAAATTGAATTGATCGGTAAGGGAAAAAAGGCAGCACATTAAAATTTGAAAACATATATAGTAAATTTTAATCCATATCTTAAATTGACAAAGCCAGAATTATTTATAAAGCTTTTCCCATTAAGTTTGCAGGAACTAAAGGTGAAAAATCACTCCCCTGCTGCACAAACATTTTATTACATTTACCCACCACCAATATCAATCCACGATAATACTGTTGCTCCTCAAGAAGGTAAATAAGTACTGTGGAAAGAAGCCAGCCTCCTCTGCACAAACTCTGGCTCAAGGTGGCTCCCACCTGGTGTCCCCTGCTAATGCTAGTCCTTTAACACTTTGTTGCCAGAGACTGACAATGAGTGAGGCTCTTGTTATTGTGAGACCTTCATGGTATCAAGGCCAGATTAAGATATCAGGGCCTTTAATCTATTCCTGAAGACTGGTTCCGCGAGGCATTTGAGTTTAGTGAAGTCTCAGCATCATAAAACAAGTCTGCCTGTGTCTAACTGGTGACTGAGCCTGCGGAGAACCCAGAGACCAGGTAATAAACTTGCATTTCCCAGGCTAGGTAGGATGATGGGAGGAAAAAGTGTCTCCAGCAGCACTCCAGGCAAGTGACCTGGCTGCTGTCAGCAAGACGTGGATGCTCCTGCTGCTATGTCTTGCAGGAGGGACTTTGCTCCCTATTCTAGGAGATTAGGGAAGCCCAAAGCTGTTTTCCTCACCCATGTGGAAGGTAGCTCTGCCGCTGCCAAGAAGAGGGTCAGGAGTGGTGCATGGATCATCTCAAGCTGAATTTGTACTGGTTGCAGAAGGGATCCCAGTGCTGTGAACATAGCTAAGTACCTTCTATGAACAAAGCAGGATGTCCTTTCACTCTACAGAGCTTGACTTGGGATCCAGGCTTTGGTACCAAACCCTGCTGTAGGGGCCAGTTACAGCTCAAATCCACCCCCCTCTCAATCATGGATACTCTGTCAGTGAGAGACTACACATGGAGGATTGTGTGTCACGCGCATGGCACTGCACAGGCATATTTCAGGGTGAACAGGAACCTTTCTAGGTAATGGCTACATTATGTAAAGTTCTATCATTGGAAACAGTTGGGTGCTTTCAACCCTACAAATTGCCTTTCACCATCTGAGTCCCCAGGTGAAATGCAAATAAGCAAACCTAATGCTTAAGACAAGGAGAGTCTTATTGGATACCAGATGGTTCATATGTAGATAAACACATATGGATACACATGGGATTTCAGCCTGGCGTGGAGCTTTCCACGCTGAACAGGTTTTGTTTCTCTTGGATCAGTGGTGGGGAAGCAAAGCTACACTGAGTTTATAAGACCCTTTGGGAAGAACCTCCAAAATGCACAGCCAGGCACGGAAGCAGTGCAGGTTCTGCAGGGTGTCTGCACGGTATCTGCTGGAAATAAAGGTGAACAGCATTTTTTTGTTGTTGACTGCATAATGTACGATTCCTTATATTTGCAAATCTTTGTAAATCTGTGCATTGTGCTCCAAAGAAGACAGAGCCCCTCAGTAAACAAGAAGTGCTTACATGTATGTGCAGTGTGTTCCTGGGCTGCCAAAAAGTACTCTTGGGAAGCAAGCCAGAGCCGCTCGGAGGCCTGGTCGGTGTTTTTTTTGGAAGGTTGTTGCTGGAAATTGCTGCTGAAACATTTTTAATGAGGTTCTTTCTTTCAATTAGGCATATTCCTTCCAGCAACTTTCCAAGGAACAATAGTATTTTTTCTCCAAAATACCGGCTAGCCAGAAACAAAGTACTCCAGCCAAACTTCAAACTATTTAATTAGTAAATTCTGCAGTGCTGCCTCCCTGGGGTTTTGATCAGTAACTTTTTATCCCCATTACCCTCTCTGGGCCAAGTTCTCTGCTTATGCCACAAGGCACTCTGAAATGTCAATTGTCACTCAGAAACGATGAGACCTCCTGACATGGATGAGACCTTGGGGCATTTGGGGTGAGCTCCAGGATGTAGATTAAATGGAAATATAAGACACATGGACTTAAGCAATGCTTCATACTAAAGTTTTATCATGATGTAACTGAAGCTTTTTTTTGTATTTGGATGTCTACTGAATCAAAGTTTTACGTGTAGGCAAGGGGAGGGATGGGTCTGGGAATTCAGCCAGCAAATTATCCCCTAGATTATCACACAATAACGTGAAGATGATTACTAACTCTCCTTAAAATAATAAAACTCTGCCTCATAGTAGAGCTTTACACCACAACAAACCAAAACAACAGCTTCCAGAGGCTCCCAGGCTGGGTACGTGTAAAAACTGTCCCAAGGTGCAATGAGCTGCACGCTGCTGCAGAAGTGCAAGGAGAAGGAGCAAAAGGTACATAGATGAAAAGACTGCCCTGTCAGCTGGCACACAAGAAGATATATTCCTATATGAAGACGTGATTCCTGAGATGATGAAATTTCAGCAGCAGTTATAGGAACCAGAGATGAGAGCAGCAGCCTCTCTTTCTTCTTTCTCCTCACTTTGTTGTGTGCATAATGTGATTTTAATGTTTTTTTCTTCTTTCTTGAAAGTCTCCTGTACCCACCAGACAACACACCAGACACTAGCGGGGAGAATGTGACTTCCCGGTGACCTCAGGAAAATATTTTTCATTCCCGTAACACAAACCATTACACAGGATAATTTAAAAATACAATGGTATTCTTAGTTGACAAGCAAAAGGTGATGTTTTCATATCTTGTTAAGATATTGGATATTAATTTCCTTCTACTCAAATGCAAACGTAAAAGTTCCTGTCACTAATGGAGTAATATTTTATTGTAAAAAAAAAAACTTTGGAAACTATTTGCATTACCTATAAGTCAAGAGAAAAATGAGACTATCAGCTTTACCAAAGCAGATTTACCATTCAGCACCTGTAATGAGAAGTTTTATTCAACTATTTATACTGCAGTTACTGACTGTAAGGTATCCATGATATATATGTTACCTAGTTGAATATTTCTTACAGGTGCATGCTGAAAACTGCTCACATACATAAAAAAGCATGAGGGTAATTTGGCTCCAGCTGGCATTCAGCCGAAAGCAGGCCTGCATGCGGCTGCCTGGGTAGGCATACTTTCAGATCTTTGTATAAAACATTTCCCTTCCACAGTCATTCTTGAAAGCATACTTTTCCCATATCATTGTTCATGAATACCAAATAAAATGTAAAGAAATTGCCCTCGAAGGAAACTCTTCATTTTTATTTAAATTAATACTTAATGAATCTACTTAAGAAGTACTTGCCCCAGGGTATTTCTAGAATTATCTGTGAACAGAAACCTGTAAAATTAAAATATTAAGTGTTAAACTTTTTATGGAATGGGATAAACCTTTCTTCCTATTTCAGGGTGCAATAAAAGCCCTGTGGCAAAGCGTACTGCACACAGCTGCTGGCAGCGCAGGGCAGTAGGCACCTGAACACATTGCCTACGCCAAGAGTAACAGGCAAAGCACAGCACACCCACAGCTGGAAACTCTTCCCCTGATGGGTCTTCTGTTGGGAAAGGTAGAGTAGACACAGAGTCCTTAGTCTTTTTGATCCACCAGTTCAGCTTAAGCACGTTTGGGCTATTTGCAGTGCCTGTCCTGGTGAAGATGCTGACCCATGTCTGAAGCAGTGCAACTGTGATGAGCAGCAAAAGTTGCTACTTTACTTTAGGCAGGTGGGGGTGTTATATGTTGTTTTACAATGCAGACCTTTAATTTGTAATATTAATAGAAGTACTTAATGAAATTTCATTCATTAAGCATCTTCATGCCTGCAAGAAGACGACAGGTATTAGCATTTGATGCAGAGAGAGGAAAAGAAATATCAGGCATCAAAGCTCATTTCTTGACTTGGACACTGCTCTTTCCCAGGCTTCCCCTCTAGAAGGTGGGTATGAGCCTCAAGCAGATTGCTTTGGTGTTTGCTGGAGAAGGAGGCAGAGAGGTTCAAGAGAAACATGTGCAGAGAGGATCCTGCCAGCGCAAGGGGCAGGCTGGAGTTAGCCAAGCGCCTGGAATACGTGCAGGTGTGCTCTGGGACATGAGCGCCAATGCCATTGCCACATCCTGTGCTCTACCAGCACCGTCCAAACACAAACGTTTCCTCAAACACCCCAGCGTGCTTGGCACCCTCTTTCTGTGCCCTTCTCTGCTTGTTCAAATATCTGTTCATTTTCTCACCTCTCTCACCCTGTCATGTTTTCACTAACACGAGATTATTATTGCTCTTTTTTCCTTCAGTCTTCATATTGGATTTCATTTTAATTTATTTACTGACCTTTTCCCTTCTCCTAATGCTTTTGTTATTGAACATGTGATACCACAAGAGACTAAACACCTCTATTTATGAGAGATACCCCTCAGGGTTTTCCAGGTTTGTTTTTATATCCTGCAATGAAATTCTGTATTTTTGAGACCAGTCCTAGCCCCTGGAAATAGCTGAAAATCTCATTACTGATTCCAGAGGGACAGGACTGATCACTAAAATCAATGAAACTCTAGGATCAAACTTTTTACAGCTCCAGCTGACTTCAGTAACAGCCCCCCTTGTGCACCTGAGGATGCAATCCAAACCACAAGTCAGTAAACAATTAATCAACCTATTTTTTAAGCGGGTATGTCACAGTTAATGGGCAACGTACTTAGGCAGCTTGAGTCAGAATTGAGGTCTCATATTTTTAATGCTTCATATATTTATAGGTACTGAACTCTGAAGAAAAATGATCATCATCATTGTACATTCCTGCCAAAAACACAAGTCAAAGAATTTCACTGCACCGAACTCAGTTAAAGCACATGTCAGAGAAGCATAAAGGGTTAATTATCCTCACATTTAAAATATACTCTGCATTTACAGTCTGGATTTCGCTTAAGCCCCTCACTACAGGCTCTCTAAATTTCTCTTTTCAACTGCATAAACCTCTGCTCGCTTCTCTCTATATAAGTACTTAGAGAGCGTGACCAGATTCTGAAAGCCATAAATTCTGTGAATTTTGTAGTATTTTGTGAGATGCCTCAGTATTTCTTTCATTTGCCTTTTTTTTAAACTATAAATAGAACCTTCTTTCTGCAACCAGTCTCCAAAGGTCACCTTACAATGTTTTGCTATTTCCCATATTAAGCAGCAATGCTTTTCAGCTGACATTCCAACTTCAAGTCATGCATATGAGCATGATGTGAGCTTGCTTCAGACTACAGTGAGAGGGCAGCAAACAAGACTGCTGTATAATTGCTGAGAAAAATAACATCCATTGTCAAAAAGGGCACTTCATCAAACAAAATTTAGCTGCATGAATACGAGTGTCTCCAAATATTTGGTTCATGCTAAAAATATAGCACATTTATTAAAAATATATATTTATAAACATTGGTATGAACAGACACAGATGTTAAGCAAATGAGATAGGAAAAATAACCATGTAATGTATTTCTCCCAACATTTTATCAGGTTTAGGCAGACCTTGCTCAATGGAATTGTTTTTTTCATGATTGCACCATATGTTCTTTCTAAATAAAAAGCTTGTCAGATTCAATGTAAGTAAAAGCAAAAACCAAGAGGAAAAAATCACTTGACCTAACGGACACGTGATCTGTGCTACGATGCTGTCTTTGAGTTCAATCTTTGCAAGAATTATCTATTTCTAATTGTATATAGTGTACAGTTTCTTTCTTTTTTTTTTTAATTGTGTTGAAACAACATGTCCCTGGTGGATTTCTTCAAAGCTACAACTTACATAATTGCAGTAATTTTCCCCCAAACCAAAAACCAAACCGAGAGGAAGAGGGCAGGACAGAAGAATTAAGCTTGTTACTGTGTGAAAAAGTCTTGTTAAATTAATTGTGCTTCAGCCTTCCTTTCCTGCAGGCAGTGCTTTTATGATGTGTTAATATAATACACAGTCAATTCTGATTAAACAACTTGTCAACAGTCAGCAACGGTTGTTGTCACTCTTAATGGCCTTTTTATCCGGCCTATTTGCATGCCTTCTATTTTACAATGTTGTGTAAATATACACAAAAATGATCACAATGAGGTTCAGAATTGTCCCAATAATTCCAAGCATCGCCAAGATGGTTTCTTCTTTGCTTTCCTTTTCTTGACTGCCTTTATCTTCTTCATTTCCATTAGTGATTACCATCTTGGTGGCCAGTTTCTTTATCCTCCACTTCAGGACAACCTAGATTTAGGAAGAAAAACATCAAAACAGATTGTTAGTTAGAGTTTCCAAGCTCATATTAACAGTGGTACCAATTGAAGAATTTTTGCCCCGTAACACTTAACATTAAGAATTCATTTAAAAGGATTCATATTTTTACTAGCTATTTAGTAAATGCTTAATTAAAATGATAGTTCAGCTAGCCTGTAGATTACTTATAACCTTCTATAACACTCTCTGCTTATGTGCCAGCAATCATTCATCACACATACAACTCATCTACAACGTTGTTATAAAACTGGTTAGAAAGGTACCAACGAGGTGTGACTAGGAGGACTGCAGGAGCCCATCTTGTCAAGTTGCAGAGACCCTAGATTTACACTTCAGTACCAAGAAGCAAGAGGGTGAGGGAAACAAAACTGGGAAGAGGTTGGGTTTTTTTAATAGGAAAAACCACCAAAGACAAAGGCATTTTGTCTCCTCATGAGAAGGAAGACAGGAGTGACTTCCCAATAAATAATTCAAAATAAAAGCAAAACCAAAATAACATCCATCTTGGCTTTTATTTTCCCCATTCTTAATGTACGATGAAAAGTTACTTGCAGTGCAGTGAGCTGAAATGTATCGATCTGCGTGCAGGGAGGATACAGCTATTTCCCAAGCAGCAGCCCCAGCCCCTGAACTGCTTAAAAAAGAAGGTTCTTCAAGTGCAGGACTATCCCTGACTCCCAGCACTGCTGGAGCTACAAACAAAGAAACTCCCTTGGTCTTCCAGCCAGGCACTGAGACTTGGGTCAACGTCTGATTGTTAAAATTAGAAATGGATAAATTCTATTTATCTGTGCTTATCTAACACTGCAAATTCTGATCTCACAGGCAAAACAGGTTTGCCCCAGAAAATGGAAAAAGGCTGGCTGGTTTCCCAAAGCCAACTGATCTGCCAACAGCTGGGTTCAGGCGATGCCCTGCTGTTGTCTCCCAAATTGCAGCTCATATCCCGTGATGTTTCTGTCTAAGAAACATCTAAGGATGTAGCAAAACATCCTCCCCAACAGCTCCTGCTGATAGGAGGGGTGTGGTTGGAGGAGAAAGGGGCACAGGCGCTTCCCTCATTCCTCCCTCCGCTAACCCACGGATCAAAACCACTAGATCCCACAGCACGGGTGTGCATGATGGGGAGGGCTCCCCAAGAAAATGACACCTCCTGCAAGGGCACATGTACCCCCCAGCAGATATCACCGGAGGGGAGCCCTGACCTGCAACTCCACCGAGCTCCTGGGCTGCGCAGCCACAGAGCAGCAACCAGAGTATCGAAAGGGTGGAAAGGAGTGGGAGAGATGAGGAAATAATGTGACAGAGAGACTGTGGGGAAAAAACAGAGAATCCAGACAAAACAACCTGTATTTTGTCACATCTGCAAGTTGTTCATACATAGGACAGCAAGTAACTGCTGGCAACTTCCTAGAAAGGGCGTCGCAGTTGAATCCCAGCAGGTACAAGTGATTAGTGGTGAGTAAGGCAGAAGCAGGGGTCTGTGGAGGTGCCACTGGCCTTTATACTTCCACTTCCATTAGCATTTACGTGTTTTGCCTTAGCATCACCAAGTGATTCAGTGGAAAACAAGAACGAGGCAGGCAGTAACCTGAGGGTACCCACGGCAGACGCAAGTCAGCAGGAACAAGGGGCACCAGGCAGAGGGGTACTGCATCAGACCATGGTCATCCAGCAGGTCTTTGGGTAACCTGCCTCAGAAAAGCAAAGCTGCAGAGGCATCTCCCAGGGAACGCTGGCTCCTGCTGCCCCCCTCTAGGTTCCCTTCCAGCCCTGAAAAACTCCCTGGTCCCCATTGTTCCTCCAGCCACAGCCACCTGCAACTCCTGCAGGACCTACCTCTTTGAGCAGCAGAAGGGCTTCATCATATTTACCCCTGGCTGGTGTCCAGAGGAGGGCTTGGTTCAGCTTTGCATCTGGTGGGTGCCCTCCCTACCTCATTAATTGCCACGATGCAGTCAGTGGTATCTTAACAAGCAAATCGACTCTGGGAATTCACAAGAGAATTCCTACCAAAGCCATTTGCATTAACCTCACAACCCAGCTCCACTCTGTGTGGCTTTGGACCACAAACCCACATCCCAAGCTATGACACCTAGCCATTACTTCACCCACAAAGCCATGAGTCATTTGGATATTGTGTTCTTTTCCCCTTCAATAACTGGGACCTTTTCCCTCTGGCAAAATGTTTGTATTTCACTGTTTATTTGAAAAATCAAGTGGGATCACAAATACAATCTGATAAAATCCCAGGCCTGGAATGCAAGGATTGAGGGGAGGTGGAAGTCCCTGCTGGCTGGTTCCCACAAGAGACGTTGGCTCTTTATTCAGCACTCTGGCTCCCACAGAAATATGGTCATACCCAAGAATCTTGTGGGTCAAGCCCTTCTGCCTCTGAAAAAAAAAAGGCAGAGAAGGTACAATAGGTCGTTCTGCATCCCATGGTTTGGGCAGAGTTTCCCATTCACATCAACATAAACCCACCCATAGTGCAGAGCCCCAGCTGGGGTGGGTTTGCACAGGCACTGCATCCATCGACACTCTTAACTGCAGCATAGTGACTCTACACCACATGCACTAGACAACCCTATTTCTAGGATTAATGTGAGCAGAAGCAGCATGGGGGCATCTGAAGCCCTCTTGTTAACATCCCCAGTCTTTTCTTAATAAATCCAAACTGTGCAGCATGAAGTTAGTGTCAAACCCCCGCAGGACACTAGATCCTAAAATTAACATAAATCTAAATAGTAGCTAAATAATTCAAAAAATAAAAAACATATCAAAGGCTATTAGATATAAAGACAAAGCCTCTGGCTTAGGAAAACCTTGAGTTGTGAATTTTTTGGAAGCTAAGAAAGTATTCTGGGGAAGTACCACCACATCCTCGCCTTGTTATTAAAGTCTTTCCCAGGCATCCATTACTGGTTACAGAGAGAGAGGGGGTCCCTGGGCCACACAGAATCACAGAATCACTAAGGTTGGAAAAGACCTGTAAGATCATCAAGTCCAGCCATCAACCCAACACCACCATGCCCACTAAACCATGTCTCGCAATGCCACGTCCACATGTTCCTTGAACACCTCCAGTAAGGGTGACTCCACCACCTCCCTGGGCAGCCTGTTCCAGTGCTTCACCACTCTCTCAGTAAAGAAATTTTTCCTAATACCCAGCCTGGCGCAACTTGAGGCCATTTCCTCTTGTCCTGTCGCTAGTCGATCTCTGACCCGAGGTTGTACAATCACTTTTCTTCTCTTTGTAAGTTCTAATTATTAGCAAGAAGATACTGAGTGGTTTCAAATCCAAACACTGCCAATGTGACTCAGACTGCCAGATTACTTCTGTCCCACTAAGGGGCCTTAACTGAAGGAGAAGGTCCTCAGTGTGATGCAGTGAAATATGTACGGAGAAGCTGGTGACTGGGACATGATGAACATGAAGGAATGACAAGGAGGCAACAGCAGTTGAGAGTTTATACATGGGCTGAGGCACAGTATGATTTGTTGCTCTGTTGCTCCAGTCATGCCTATGGGCTGTACTTGGCTCACGCTACGATGCGGCCTGGGACTGCATGAACTGCATCCTTTTTGGATGAAACTACACCCAAAGATGTGCTCCAGGAGCTCTTCCTGTGCTATAAAACAAATAAGATATTTCAGTCCATGGCAGCAGGGGTTCAGACAGAAGCTGGTCTGAAGTAAAACCCCCAAAACATATGTCGTGTGGACACTGGCACCAGTAATTTCCCTGGAGGGATTGCTCCAGTGGGTCCATACTGCTCGCTATTTTATGCATCACCTAAACTATGAGAGAGAGAGAGCGAGCACAATGGGCTTGGTATTAAGAGGCATTTAACATTCAAACAGGACAAGACTGGGACCAAATACAATTATATTAGTACTTTGCCAAATATAGCACTATTGAAATCAAGGTAAGCATTGACTTTGAACTGTGAGGACACCAGAATCAAAATTACTTCTCCATATTTAAGGACTGACCTTGGGAGAAGAGAAGCACTCTCGTAATGGCAGACTCAAGCCTTTAACCACAGATCTCATGCTTAGAGATCTGGCTGGCTGGGGTTTGTGGGTGTTTTTTGCTACTGGGAAAATATTTGCTGTCAGTTTTAGTGTAATTACCCCAATTAAGAAAATAGAAGTCTTCTGGCTTTCTGGGTACCTTTTTTCAGCCTTTGTTATTCTCTTCTAGAAACTGATTTCATTTATTTGACATCGTTTCATATTTTTAAGGTTCTTATGACACATTGCTCCTTTTGTATTTTTCTGGTGGGACTTCATGCTTGTCAGAAACACTCCTTTTCCTTAGCCAGAACTGCTGACATAGAAGGAATAGAGAGCACTAGATTTACCAGTTCTTTAATAACTATCCTTCTTATTTAATTACTTCATCATTAGGAAAGCGCTTTCCTGCCACATCAAAATTAATGTGTTTCCTACTTCATTTTGTAAGATTAATCACTAACCTAACACCAGTCTTTTCAAAAGGTATGTATAGCAAAAAGCTATCCATGAAAAAATAAATATTCCATGTATTCTGCATTGCACAGGGGAGAAAAAGACAGTTCAGTGGTTAGGACATTCCTTGCACTACTGCTGACTTCTTAGATATCTACGGGAAATTCACTTCGTCTCTCTCTACCTCAGTTTCTCATCTGTGGGATTCTTTGAAGAACCACCCAGCCTATGTCAGAAAATGATCCATAAAAAAGTGAGGCCACACAAATACCTCCAAAACCGGGAGATGTTAACATGAAAAATTTCAAATCCAACAGTGCTATAAAATACACATACTACCATCTCCCCAAATCTGTGGGACCTGTTGCACATCACTGTCATTGCAAACAGTCCAGTGAACTAGGCAAAGCATTTCTAGCAAAAGGAGATAACCCTTACTTGTCTTTTCACTCTCAGAGTGAGCAGTGACTGAACTAAAGGTGATGGTATAGTGGCAGGGCTTTGGAAAAGGCAGCAGCAAGTGCATGGTTGTGAATTTACTGCAGTATGTTTGTCACATCGAAGATACAAAGCACATCCCTCATGAAGTACCTGCCCTGACATATCTGTCAGCTTTTGACTATGCTGGCACCTTGACTCGCTCTTGAAAAAGTTTTGTAATCTTAAATAATTTCTCTAAGTCATTATTTATGAGGTCCAAAAAGAGGCTGCAAGTGGAGGGTGCAGCCAGCCGAAGCGGAGCTGCTGGTCAGTGAGAGGAGGGGAGGATGGTCCGGGCTCTGCCAAGGACCCTCAGCACTCCTCCTGATCAGCCCATGCTGTCACATTTTTCAAAGTGCCAGATAACACAAGAATGAAAACTTCTGAAAAGCTCCCAGGGTCAGATGCTCAGCTGGTACAAAGCAGCCTCCCTCCCCTGAGCTACCTCTGTTTACACCGGCTGGGGATCTGGCTCCTTTTATTCAATCTAGCTTGAATATCAGTAGGCACAAATTTTGTATTCTTAATCCATGATCACAGACAATCACCAGCCAAATTGTTTTGATATTTAAACTTGTTTACAGTCCCCAGGCTATTAGTTGTGATGACACATTAAGAGATAAGAGAGCTTTAATTTTCTGAGGACAGCTCCACCCTCTGGGGATAAGAAACACACAGAAGAAACTTGTTTTGATTAGCAAACTGAAGAGGGCACAGAAATCATACGAAGCAGACTGTGAGTTCAGATGCTGCTGGAGCTGACACCTTCCCTTATCTCACAAAGAAGTGCTCGAATTACCAAGCAGGGAGGGGGGGCTCCTCGACGATTTAACCCCACTTGAACATCACAGCCAAGCGGAGTTTTGTTCCTTTCCTCCTAACGAGGTCTTTTAACCTCATTTTCCTCCAAGGGCAGACTTGGGAAAGCTGGGTGCTCTGCTTAAGTCCTGGACAGCCCCCAGGCAAGATGCTGAGCAGGGCAGTTAAGTAGATACCGCACTGCTGCCAGTGGCCTGTGGGAGGAAGGCAAAGTTAGCACACACATCTCTGCTCATTATCAGTCCTTTTTCTAAGGATTACATTGGCATAGTCTCATTTCTATGATGACTTTGTATCCACTGCCAATCCTTGTACCATTTGGCTGGATAAGTCCTCTCCTAAATTCCACTAACACAATGTGCTGTCAGCTATCAGTCAAGATCCTGCTCGGGGAAGTACTGGTGGGTGCAGGGACACACATTTGCATTTATTTTTAGAGTTGGATTTCACAGACTGAAAGGCACGATATAAATGCATGATAAGGCCAAGAGAAGCTCTGGGGCCATAAGAAGCTTCGCTAAAAGCTCATTCAGACACAGCAGCTTGCACAGGCCATTCACAGTATGTATGAATAGCAGATGAATTGAAAAGGAATGCGCAGAAACTAATATACAGTAGAAATCGGAATACCTGAGAAAAGCAAAGACCTGCCATAAGAGAAGGGAGAGGGGAGGCAAGGAAAGGTGCCCAGGGAGGGGTCTTTCATTAGAGAAAAGAGATCAGAAAGAGCAGGAATGTAAGCCAGGTTCAATAACACTCCCCAGCAGTGAGCAGAGAGACCAGTGCCTAAAGCGAAGAGATGTCTCAGCGGAGAGAGGACACAAGCACTTATGTAGTCCTCAAGCAGGAAAATAAACCCACGACAGGCTGCTGCTATGCTGGCAGGTTTTAGTCAGTGGGAAATACACACTATTTATAGCGCTACAGCCAGGATACTTCCAAAGGTCTCAGCAATGTGAGACCTCCTCTAGAATAAAGGCAGGCACTCAGCAGCAAAGAGGTTATTCTGAGAGGGCAGAATTCAAGTAATGCATTACAGGGGTCATCCTGCTCCCCACCATAGGTCTGATCCAGTTTGTTCTGGCAGCTGTTTTTGTCCCCCAGGCAGCTCAGAACTCAGAGGAGGCAAGGGACTTGCAGCCAGTTTTAGTTTTATCTTCCTTCTCATTTAAGTCTCTGGGACCATGCACAACCCTAAAATGCTCAGGATACCTAAGGTTTATTATAAAAAGACTGGATATTTTGAATATAAGTATTGTTATCTTTGAAAGAAAGCTGTGATCTGTAGCAGAATAATGATCCTTAAATACCAGGCTATTACTACAGACTCTGCTTTACCTGTCTCTGTGCAGACAGTGCTATCCACAGACTTACAAACAGCCTTTGGCTCCTCCACCTACAGCAAGGTCTCCCATACCACGATTCATAAGGCTTCACGAGTCCTAGTTGCGAAAGAAATCAGCCTGACTGAAATGACAGTAAGTCACCCTTTAACCCATAGCCCTCTCCCCTTTGATATGAGATGCACTATGAAGAATGAATTGTTATGGCTCAAAATTAGCAATCTATTTAAAACACAACTGGAAGCATTTACAATTCAAACTCCGAATTTCACAAATCCAAAGATGATGAATTTTCTGGCTGGGCCCCAAACAGAGTTGAAATTTCAGTATAATTCTTGTTGGCTTAGACTGGCCTATTTTGTGTTCACAATTCATTTTCCTGATACACAGCACTGTGCTTGGTGCTAATGCTCAGAAGCGTTTGACTCTTGGTTGGTACTGCAGCACACACTTGCTGTTTTACTCCTTTTAAATACTCAGTATTTCTTTTCAGACCTTTTGAGTCAAAAAGAGTATTTCCTCCCTCCCACTCTTCCCGAGATTAACTCCTGATACCCTCTGAAAAATCCTGGTCTGTCTAGTTGTTCCTTGTACAGAAGCCATTCCATGCTTTTGGTTATCTTTCCTGCCTTTCTCTCTGCCTTTTCTAGTTATACTAGGGTGTTTTGGTGCAACAAAGGACAAAACCCTTCTGGACTTCTGGTATTAATGTGGAGCCTGTGTGCTACAGCCTCTGAAGGTGTACTGTCCTTACTGCAAAGATTTTATGATTTATACATACCAAGATTGGTAGAAGGGACATCTTTCCTTCACAGCAAAAGAAAAAACAAGAAAAAAGTTAACATCTCTCCCTCCCACACCCCAGAAACTATGACGGAATAAAGATTTGAAGTTTGAAGTCAGAGTTCTTTCTCTTATTCTTTTGCCCATCTTTCCTGAGCTTAAAAAAACAGAACAAAAAACTCTACAGTGAGCACACCTGGATGCTGGCATATTCAGATATGTTAAAAGCCTGAAATTTTGTATTTTTGCCAGATAAAAGTAGCATTAGCTGAACTAGCTACGTGGAAGAATGAGATGTTGAAGTATCTCTTTTCATCATTTCAGATCTCAGCCCCTCATTTTCTATTTCAAGGGCATCTCCAGGGTTCTCTTTTGGGAGCAAAAATACATTGAAGCCCTGTAAAGGAAAAAATACAATAGCCAAGTCTCAGGGAAAGATGGGTTTTCTGTTACCTGCCAGAAGGCACATAACCTCTGTCATAAGCAGTTTGAAGATCTGCCCTCACCACTGCATGTTGGAATGGAAACTGAGCTGCCTCAGAAGACGTTTAAGAAATATTAAGAGATAGAAAAGTGACACAATTTTGTATTAATTTTTTGCTATATAATATCTCTAAAATTCAGCCAAGGCCAGCAGATAATTTGGCCTGTAATGGATCAAACCACCTTTACCTCAGAAGTGACTTCTCCTTACAAAACAAACGTGCAGAGGAGCATCCAGAAGCTTGAGGAATATAATACTTGAGCTTCTCTAGAAAAAAGCTGTTAGTTTGTGGGTACAACAACAATCCAGAAAGCCTAAAATCTCCACTTTTACTTCCAGCTATATCTTTATTCCAATAATTAATTACAGCTAGATTAAGGGACACTGCAAATAGCTCTAGCCAAATGACACTTTCTGACTTCGGAAAGTTGCATTCAGGTTTTTTTTTTATAACTCTTTAAAATTGTAACCATTTAGTTTGAAATTATGCATGCCAGCCTTTTGTCTCAGGGAAAGTATTTTCTGGGAAAAAATTCACCCAGTTTTGCTGTTTATGGGAATGATGCTTGGAAATCAATTGTAGTTTTATCCATATAGAAACCTGACAACGTTTTCTGTGAAATACTCAAGCATCTTTACTTTTGAAGGACTGTATTCTCAATTTTATTGTAGCCGAGGTGGCCTGATGTAAGTGCTGAAGAAGGTCTTGTGTATCTGAAAATTTGTTTATTTTTAAGTGATCAGTTTTATAAAAGAAATAACACAGAATCACAGAATGATAGGGATTGGAAGGGACCTCTGGAGATCATCTAGTCCAACCCTCTGACCAGAGCAGGTTCACCTAGAGCAGACTGCACAGGAATGAACCCAGGCCAGTTTTGATTATCTCCAGAGAAGGAGACTCCACAGCCTCTCTGGGCAGCTTGTTCCAGTGCCCTGCCACCTTTGGAGTAAAGAAGTTCCTCCTCATGTTTAGACGGAACTTCCTATGATCAAGTTTGTGCCCGTTACCTCTTGTCCTGTCTCTGGGCACCACTGAAAAAAGACTGGCCCCATCCTCCTGGCACCCACCCCTGCAGTATTTATAAGCATTGATAAGATCCCCCCTCTATTGTAATTCTTTTCCTGTTTAAATTACTCTCTTGGCCCAAAGTATTTTTGCAGCACTTCAATAGGTTGAAATAACATTGACGGTTGTCAATATGAAAATTTGAATATTAAAGAGTTTTCAGTTTGCTTTACAAAAATAAATTCTTTTTTTTTTGTAATTAATTTGCAAAGATCAGCCAAAAAATGCCACAATTAAAGGCGGTCCAGGATGAATTCAGCCTCCTTCTGTTCATGTGTTAGCAGGTAGTCTTTAGCTAAGCCCTATTCTGTCCACCAAATTCCAGCTTCAGCCAGAGCGCACAACATTTGCCATAGAAGAGGAAAGAAAAAGGCTTTTGCTTGTAGGATGCTTCAATTTTTTTTGCAGAATTTAAAAGGTGGCAGGAGAGTCTGAGAAGAGAAGCAGCAGTCTTTTGTCTTCAGGTGTGGGATGTTGCCCTGAGGAATGGGACAACTCATTCACAGCATGCTCCCCTGTTCTGTATTTCGGGGAGCCTGCCTTGGGCCTGGAGGCTTGAATATCTGGAAGTGGCGAGTACTGTCCATTGTAGTGGAAGCCAATGGCCAATGGGAGCTGCAGTATGTGCTGCCAGCTTCTCTAAGAAAATTACAGCCAGCACCCACAATTACAGATACTTGTAATCTCACTCTTTTTTGCCTTAGGTTACCAGCTGTACTAGGGAGTAATGATACCCAGAATTGCTATTAAGGTGCTGTAAATGGAAATAAGTCAGTGTTTGCACCTGGCAAGGACCTGCGTGGTGAAACACCCTGGAATGCCCCAGCATGAAATAATTTTGCCTTCACAGCAGAGTCTGAGCTATGCATTGAACAGTGAAAAGAAAATCAAGTACTGAACTCACAAACTGTATCATCTATTATGCGCACCAAGCGAGACTCAGATCCCGGGCAAAAATAGTCTGTGACTGATGCACCTGTGCAAGGTGGCAAATTAATGGAGTAGAGACAATTTTACTTGCAGCATTTCTTAGCTTCAAGTGCTGAGCTGTGCAACCTTGATAATGTTCTTTTCACATACTGTTTTGTGTGTAATCATTACCTATATCAGCCCAAATTTAAAAATAGAGCACTTCCCTATTCGATGCCTCTTTTAGGACACAGTTGGAGCTGACTCTTAGAAGTGCCAATAACCTGCAACTCACACTGAAGGCTACCGGCACTGTCACAGCAACATCATCCAAACTCTGAACATTTCAAAGCCTCTTTCAAAGTCCTGGGATCAGCACTCCAAACTGGAAGCAGCCAAAAATCCCTTGCTGCTTTTAAAGTATTAGACCTAATAAGACAAAATAACAGACAATTTGAGGAAGAAGCTAGTTTCTAAAACAAAGTTATCAAAGTAGGATAACACTCCAGGCAACCAACTCCCACACTTTTTATCATCATCATTAGTCATTTATATTACAGCAGCATGCGGCAACCCCTGCTGACGTCTGGGCTAGAAACCAGACACAGATAGCTAGAACAATACCTAGCCCAAGCAGCTTACAAAATTACAACGGTATGAAGTATGGGAAGGGGAGGGAGTAAGAGGAGAAGGTTGAAGCGAGTTGCTGAAGGTCGATTTGCACAAACCCGGCACAGCCAGGAGAGCCAGGCCCTCGATCCACAGGAGCAGCTACCCCTCTGGCTTGTGCTCAGAGCAAGCATGGCATGGGGGAGAGGAGGCAGCTCAACTTGTGCCAGTCCCACACTCCTGGGGAAACAAGCTGATTGTGCAGGGAGTAGCACATTTGGGAAAATGCAAGAGCAAGATGACACATCTCCTCCTCAGAGCTCGGGATAGAGCTCTGTGGCACAGCAGAGAAGTGGGATTTGGGAGTGAAAAGGTCACAGTTAACTCACCAAATGCTCTGGCAAGGCCATCAGTTTGGGCAGTGAAGAAAGGAGTAGGGGAAGAGCTGGATTTCCTAACCCCTGTGCACTGGCGCATTGCTATAACAAGTGCTCACTGTTGGGAGTTGTGGATATCACAGAGTCACAGAACGGTTGAGGTTGGAAGGGACCTCTGGAGGTCACCTGGTCCAACCCCTCTGCTCAAGCAAGGCCATCTACAGCCAGTAGATGTATTTCCCAGGACCACATCCAGACAGTTTTTCAATATCTCCAAGGATGGAGACTCCACAACCTCTCTGTGCAACTTGTTCCAGTGCTCGGTCACCCTCACAGTTACGTGATTCCTGATGTTCAGAGGTTTCCATTGTTTAGCAAAGGATGTCACCTTGCATATGGAGCAAAGCCATTTGGATTAATTTTTTGTCCTATAGCTTATTCCTATTCTCTTTAAAAAGATACAAATGATGTGGCTATAGATCCAGAGGGATTATTTGCATATGTCTTCCAACTCTGTACAGTATGCCTAACAACCCATGTTCTTTGTCTGCAGTGGGTACTGTACTATATAAGGAACATATTTTGATAGCTAATGTAATGCAACATACACATCATGTTGCCTCAAGGTCATGGTAAATTGTATCTGTTTATATGATGCATCTTGACATACTCTAATGTAGTGCCAGTAATTTAAAACAATGCCCATATAAAATGTGAATAAGAACAAGAACATAGCCACAAAACTGAAAATATTTCACTGTTTTCTTATATTAAGGGTATTCAGTAGCATATTGGTAATTCTTCTTAAGGATTTAGGGAGAGGAATGTATATTTTGCTATATTTTTCTTCAATGGACACCAAGCCAAATTCCGTTCACAAAACCTTGAGTAAAATTACTGTTAAAAGGAAAGCTAATTTGGATTTACGCCCCCAGAACAGAGAACCAATTTAACCCTGATTTTTTTTTTTTAAACATATAATGCATTCTTTAAAAATATTGCTTGCAATAAAGAGGTTGCTAATAATAAATAAAATATTCATAGTACCTGAATTATGCAAAATTAGTTATTGGAAATGATTGTGCATACGTCCCAGAATCCTTATAGCACACAGGGAGAACACCAAGTCCCACTGAGCTGGTGTGATATCCATTTCTTCCCCTTTCATGCTGTAAGGCAGCATCAAGGAGTGCTGGGGTGGAGTGACTGGGAGGAATGAGTATACCAATAAAGAAAGCTTGTAGTCATGGACCATCTAAAACCCACAGAAGATGGCAGCCCTGCAGTGCAACAATGTTCTTTAGGCTCTGGTGAGAGAAAGGACTTTGCTCACGAAGCAAAATTGGGAAGTGAGCACTAATCATGGAAGAGATATTCAGGTATCGCCAGTTCACGACATTTAAGAAAACTCTAACAGATGATAGAAAAAAAATTGAAGATCCTACCTGAGTCACATGTCTGGGATTTAAAAAAAAAAAAGAAAAAAGGCACTTGGGCCACATTTCTCCAAAGACCATTTGAGGGCTAATTTAAAAGACCAAACTAAATATTAATTCAGGTTAACCTGAAAATTCTGATCAGAATCATTCATACTCTAAGAAAACTGGATTTGCATTACTATGTAGGAAAGAAATAGAAGGCTGCTTGATGGGCAAAACTCAGTACCAGTTCTATTCTGGACTGAGAAATGATACCTTCTAATGAATACTCACAGGCACTGGTAAACGTAATTAACCTATTCAATTATACCATAGCATTCCTAGATATTATGACTTCAGAACCTATCTGTAATGTAAATTAAACAGGCAGTTGTACTGTAAAAACTTTATCTAAATTCATGAGGCTGCCCATTGAAGCTCCAGAGAACCAAACTCTTTTTCCCAGTTTCCAGATGAGTACCCTATTCTTCGGACCATATTGTCTCTCTGGACCATCTGGTTTAAACTGATGCAGCTCAGCTTCAGATTATACTGGTTGAAGTCTTGCAGCATAAGCTTTTTAACAAGTCACTTTGCAGCACCAACAATTTAATTCAGCTTAACAGAAACATAGAAATAGAAACAGTAAAATGTCTTTTGACCTTTGCTGTTGGCTACAATCAAAACCATGCAACAAAAAGAGCAGAGAGGAAATGTAGGACATACGCTCAAGATGATGAAAAAAATGTTTGGGCATGTAACACAGTACATTGAAGAAAACATTCAAGAACAATTCATCCTGCTGAAAATATTATTCCCACAAGGCTGCAAGGGTCAGTGTCATCTTTGATTATGCACTACACAAGTGTCAGTTATAGAAGAAGACCCACCCACAGGCCCTACACTCTTGGGCAGGAGGTCACTAAACACTAGCAATTGATCTATAGCTCTAGAGACTCCAAGGAGGGGCACAAAAAACTGAATGAAATGTGCAGATTTCCTTTTTTTTTTTGCTATTATACATAATATTTTGCAGAAGAAGAAGATGGATAAAGCATTAATAATGACACTGTCCTGTCAATTCAGTGTTAATCAATGCCAATGATGAATGAAAATAAATTAACACAACTCAGAAAAACATCCTTAAACTAAATTCCTCTCCATTTCTTCCTGATACTGAAGCAACCTTCAAAGATTTCTCTTTGTTTGAAGTAATTTTTCTCCAAAGACTTCCCATCTGGTTAATTGCATTCACACAAGCCTGTCTAACTTAAGAACTCAAGCTAAGTCATATTTTGCTATCCTATCAGTCCTTAGCTTCTCCCAAACATCACTGACACAGGTAACATACCTGACTTGTTCTCTTCACAGGGTTGGGATTTTGTGTCACCCTGTAAACCACTCTCTTTCACGCTGAAACTGGAAGCCATGTTGTGCATGCCACAGATCTGACAGGGGATATCCTTTGGTCACCCAGAAACTTTTTCTGC
This sequence comes from Gavia stellata, assembly GCF_030936135.1. NCBI lineage: Eukaryota > Metazoa > Chordata > Aves > Gaviiformes > Gaviidae > Gavia > Gavia stellata. The sequence goes on from NC_082600.1 coordinate 17,112,889, forward strand.
TGAGTTTGGAATGGGCATTGCCTCAGTCAGACCACAGACCTGGCTCTGCATCTCCGGAAGCCTTTCAAGTTGCAGCCTGACATTCAAACCATGCTTTTCACTTCCTTAGATCTCCAGATGCCAAACACACTCCAATAATTCACATAGAAACTGCACAGTGACTGGTGACTGAAATGCAGCCAGCTGTCAAGTGAAGCACAGGCAGTTACAAACCAAAGAGCCATGCGAAATGGTCCAGAGGAAAGGAAAGGATGAAGATTTTTTTCTGAAGAGAAAGTGTATGGCAAATTTATATGGATATTATGGCAAATATCCATGAATCAAAAGACGTAGGCTTTCTTTGCCAAAAACTGGAGAGCCTAAAAGCTCATAACTCTACATTAGTACAGCAATTACATTAGCTTTCCTGTACTTTAAAAACCCAAGACAAAAGTTTAATGCTTCTGACTTTGCTTTTTAAATAGAAAGTGAGAGTTACACTAGACAAACTCCAATTTAAAATCTCAGCAGGGCTGACAGCTGTGTTGAAGAAAGCAGCTTTTTCACGGTACAAGCTTGTGGGTTGATTTTAATAATGGACATTTTCTTTCCATAGACCCAATATTTATATTCTTTTTGTTATTTGAAAACCTGTCTGGGGCCACATAAATCTGCCTGCATCATAATTACACTTGCCTACATTTCATGCCTATAATCAGATTAGGACCTATGGCCGTAGCTATAGGAAAACTGGACAACCTATTCTGGATGCGTTAGAAAGAGAGACTCCAGTTATTTTTCCAAAAGAATAATCTATTTTATGGAGAAGAAATTAATTCCGTCAAATTTTCAGGAAGCTAAGATTTGGCCAGGAGCATTTTTTGGCTTATTTCTGAAAGAAAACATTCAGAGGACTCCTGAATCTGTCTTCCCAAGCTCATGACTCTTTCTTCTAGTTGCTCCCAATTCCTTCTTCCTTTCTCCAGTCCTTTCTTCACTGGAGCTTGCTTGGAGGGCGCAAGCCAAAGCAGGAGCTGCTCACTGGCAGGGCGTGGTTGCAGGTAGCTTGCAGAGCAAAGCAGCATTGCTGTGGCTCACTGTACTTGGAGGGGAGAGGAAGATGGATGAAGGCTGGTGGACTCCTTCCAAGAGAACGCTTAGGGTTGTACAACTCATAGCTACATTCAAACCCCCAGAAATAATCCAAGAATCAGGCTTTTTATGGAAACCCACTGGCAGTGTTTTACTTTGAATAGCGCTGCTTTTTGGACTACAAATGTCAAAAGTATATCTGTAGTGATGCGCTGCTGCAGGCTGGCCTTGGGAAATCCTTCATAAAAATCTGTCAGTGAGGCTGGGTAACTTCCCTCCTCTGACGAAGTCATCCTCTCTGGTCATGGCTACACTCTCTCTGGGGCTAAAGTAAACATTACTGAGGAGAAAGTGTGCATGACTTACAAATGCACAGCACTTCACATGCAGGTATTTGCAAATAATTAAGGACAGAATAGTTTTCTCATGGATACCTGCATGTACACTATGCTGTACCAGCATGATGACTGTGCCACCCTCCGTACACTTCACAACCAGTTAAGAACAAACTCTTCCACACCACACTTGCAATAACATTTTTGCTGTACGCTGTTGCCTGTCGCAGGAAGGATGGCTGGGTGTTCAAAGCACCAGGTGGGGCCTGGGGAGTTAGGGCCTCTGGAGTCCTCCTGGGGAGGACCTCCATAAGCATGGGGACACCCTTTGCAGTTGGGAAGTTGGTCAGCATGGACAATCCTGGCTCTGAGAAACTGCGTCTCAGTCCTCCCTGCTCATTAGCACTGTCTTCCCAGGCATGTGCTGCAGGGAGGATGCTATGCAGAGCTACCAAACATTTCATTTGAGCACACGATTTCCACCTTGTCAAAGCACTGTATGGGCTGCCTCTCCCTTACTGCTGCCAGGCAGTAATTGCTAACCAGGAAAACAGGGATTTCAAAAATGACGGCTCTTCATAGGTGGCACATTGCCCTCTCTCAAGAGCCGTAATTCCTCTGTTAGCACAAGCCTCTGTTGCCTTCCTTCTGTTTTTTCATTCCTGACTTCTTGTAAGTGTTAATTTGGGGGTTTTTTTTCTGTGTCATTTTGCTGTCAAAACTGTAAACACTAGAATATTACTAGGCATCTCATCAAAGGAAGATTTACAGATGTTTGGTCTTAATTATTTTGTTATGATTTTACACTTTTTTTTTTTTTAAACAGCACAGTAAGCAAGGTATTTAAAACCTCCCAAACACGGCTTATAAATTCCTCCTGTTCCAACTTGCAGTCATTTATAACTGACATCAGCTATGTGTCTGCTGCAGTTGTAGGACTGCTGCACACATAACCGTGCCTGAGGTAGCTCCAACGTAGAGGTGGGAGCAGAAGTCTCCTAGAAAGTACAAGGGCCTGCACCCCCCATGAGGAGCAGCTACCTGAAACTACAACCACAGTCCTGCTACATTCATTAGATACACCCCGAAGCCCACACCCTACCATCTTTCTTCTGCCTCTTACTTAATCCAGCTAGATCAATGCCAGCTGGGTACACTTATACAGGTTGTTTAGCACCAGTGTAAACAACCTAAATAGAGACAGGCAGTCATTTTACAAGGATGAAGAAGAAAACAGTTCCTCTCATTGTCAATTATTTTCACGGAGTTTTGTGGTTGACAAACAGGCTATTTGAGTGAAACTAAACAAGACATGTACTAAACCTTGGAGATAGCAGAGGTCCACAACTGAGTAATACCAGTGGAGATCTGCGTGCAAAGGTATTGTGTGGAGACACAGAGATATGCCCTGAACATTTGCTGAAGCCGTAAGTATGGGGCAGATAAATGTCTGAAGCAGGAAAAGAATGGAAAGAATGTTTCAGGTAAAGAAACAAAGTGCAAAGCCACAATCTATTCATATTTTCTACCACAGCAACTTGTACTGGTGGTGATGAAGAAACCAGTCAGGGGTGTGATCCAGCTGTAGAAGAACTCAGTGGCACAATTCTCACTGACTCCAGCAGGTACTGGATTAGGCTTTGAAAGCAAAAGTCACCCAGACAAGCAACAGTGGCAGAAACAAAAAAAACTTTCTCATAACATAGTCACCCAAATTGCTAGCGTAGGTATTGACCCCATATCCCTGTGTTAGTCCCTGAAAATGACCCACAAAGTAAGTTATCAGCTCCAGTAGCCTCAAAGAAGAGGACCATATGACAATAAAGATTCACAGAAAGTCCTTTTCTTTTGGCTGTCCTACTCTTGTTTAGTAACAGCTTGTACCGAGAACAGCCCCTGCCTCATGCTGCAGCATTGCTTTCTAGTTTAGGTATTTAATGAAAAGTATAAATACACCCACAGAAACATCAGCAAAGATCAGTAGCAAATGATCTTCACTGCAAAAAGCATTAAAGATAGCAAAAGTATTAATCATTCATACCAAAAATCAACATAAAAATCCACACGTAATGCTGATAACTGGGACCAGGTATGTGGTAAAGCAGCCAGTGAAACTGGTTACTCACCTTTTGGCCACTTTCTGTTGTTCTGTGTGCTTGCAGTTAGTTATGGAAGTTGCATTCACTTAGAATTTAATTCTCTAAAGAGGCTGTTTCTCTTACTGTTTGTACAGTATCTGCCACTGTCAGGCCCTGATCTCAATAACTGATAATAGCTGCAATCTATGTGATAAGCACAGGACAAAAAGGGTCCCAAATTTCAAGCACACCTTCCTCTTGGCTAGGGTTCACATTCTCAGAGGGGCTCACGCTGAGCCTCGCAGCCGTTCTGAGCACCTGCAGCTCTTGCGGGTGCAGCAGGGCCAAATCCTGCCAACAGCTCACAGAAGCAGCTTCTGCTGCTGCCTTTTGCCCACAGCCAAGCAGAGCACCGAGCTCTGCTCAGCCTCATTGCTTTCCATGTGTCCTTCAGGACCTGAATTGTGCATGTGCTGTAATACATCCAAGAGAGTAGACCCTTTGAGCTCATGGTCCTGTACAAAGCATAAATCGATGTATTTATTGTATTCTAGGTTATGTGAAAAAGCATCAGCCTTGCATATTTGTGCTATATCACCCAATCAGTAAGCTAGAAAAAGTAGGGCCAAATCCTGAGAGGGTTAAGCCAGTCAAGCTACATCAGCAAACACCATCTGAAAGCATAGACATTGTTTGGCATATATCTTAAACTGTCAGGAGGAGCAGCCAGTGAGCAATACAGTACTTGACCTGTCAGCATGATACAGATCATTTACATAGCTTTTTACAAACATTAACAGATTAATCCTCACCTTGGGACACACAAGCAAGGTTCACTAGCCCTGATGAACAGGTCTGGAAGCTGACTCACACAGCAGTTGTAACCCGATTTCCAGGAAAACCCAGCATCTTTACATCTTGTAAAAGTACAGGAGGGGATGGGACTTCATACCTCCAGACCAGGAGAAAAAGAAGTGTGAAGCAGATAGAAGCTTTGACCCAGCCATTTCTGTCTGTGGGGAACTGAGGCTATGGGGACTTTCTTAAGTGCAAATTTCCTGGCTCCTCTTCAATTTGCACCAGCTGTGACAATCCCAAGTAGGATGGTAGCTCTCCCCGAAGCACAGAGGACACAGGTGCATTTATGTGCAAAGCACTGTAGTTTACACCCAAAGTGTAAAGCAAATCAAGCAGCTAAAGTGAAAAAGTCCTACCTGGTTGCAATTTCCTTACCCAAACAGCTATCCAAAACATCTCAACTCATTGCATTTCAGTGGGATCTATTTCTCAAAGCAGTAGCAGTCATCATATACTAACACATGGGTGAAAGTTGAGTCCTGTGCACAAGTCTTGGGCTTTGCATTGAGGAGCGGTAAGGATCTGTGATGGATATGGCCCACAAGAGCACACAGGCAGAGCTCATAGAGCAAGACAGAAAGTGGGACATGGACATGGCCCATAAGGCCATGCTGGCTCTTTCTTTTAATCACCTGGGAGACATCATTTGTGCACACATCTTTTATGCAGCTAAGGGGTCTGTTATTAGCAGTCTCACCGAGGGCTGAGGAGTTGCCCATAAGCCACAGGGCACTGGGAGATCAGGTCCCTGGAGAAGCAGGACAGGGAGTGATCCCACAGCTGTGTCTCTTTGCAGGAGGGGCATGCATGTATGCACCGAAGGGCTGAGAGGCTCAGTTCATACATGCATGCAATGGATGGATGTACCCAGATACACTGTCATGGCGGTTAGCAACATGTGTCCGCATGGACTGGGGCAGACACAAAAAGGGTCAAGGGAAGATGTGTCTATACATGCATCTGCTAGATATGTGTGGGCAAGGAGGACATGCCACCAGGTTCTTAAGATATATAGTAATTCATGTGTTGTAACTTGGTAAAAATATTTGGGATTTATCCCTAAAGAACTGATGTCAGGAAGGTCTCCTGTTTTATGAAGGAAATTGCTTATTGATCCTGTCTGTTTGCATCATATTCACACTGTACTACTCCTGTGCTTAACCTGCAGGGATCCAGAAAGGTTGTTTCTCTCTTCATGCGCAACTTGACTTCTGCAGGGAGATGCTGCACCTCCATGTGAGGCTGCAGAGAAGGGCTGTATGAGGAAGGGAGCACTAGTGTGATGTTAAAATCCCTGTGATGCCCATTTGGTGTGCCTTCTTCATGTACTCATAAATCTACTGAAAGCCTTATGAGAGATCACAAATTAATTTGGAGACGCATTCAGCAAAACTGTTGTAGGATTCTCTCTGTAACATTACGCGTGGTCTACTTAGTTTTTTTTCCCAAAGGAATATAAGGCTTTAGTGATACTTTTGATCTATCTCCTCTTGTGAAACATTGCAGTTGTGACTTGTGGTCTTTTACCAGCTTACTGAAATTCAGTGAGGAGGACTGGAATTATTTTGTGGTGAGCATGAATGGATGGAGCAGATGCTCTGTGAGCTCTTCTGCATTAAACATCCATTGCGTGGTTTCAGGGTGGGGACAATGACTAGACCCAAAGATATGAGTGATCCCTTACAATTCCATTAGAAAGCACATGAACAGATGCAGAATTTGAGGGCTAACAATTAGGAGCAGAAGTAACAGATCAACCCTTCCTCAATCAGCTCTGACATGCTAGTGATATTAAAATCATATTACAAGCCCTCAATCAGCTCTGATGTGCTAGTGTTACTAAAATCATATTACAAGCTACATTACATTGCACACTCAGAATGTTCCCAGTGACATGACACACTGAAACACTCTGAGCATTACATAAAGTCATGTCAAAGATGCTGTTCCCTTTACACCAAGATAACAATATCTCAGAGTGGCTCCAAAGAAGCAGGTACAATGTAGATTGTCACAAATTGCCATAGCAGTGTTTCGAGAACACATCCAGCTGCACCAAGCTCCAGAGCATTTTGATGCAACATAAAGCATTTGTTATGGAACAAAAACATGGGAAGCCAAAACAAATAGATATGACATCAGTGAAACAGAGGACTCTTCCTAAGGAGAGCTTTGATTAATAGAGATAGAGAGCAAGCACTACGTTCAGCAGCACAGAAACAATACTATCCTAAGGGCCATTGTGGTCATCCATTAAGATCTACTTTCAAGAATGCTTTAAAAGCCCTTCCAAAATCCTACATTTTCCTGCTAAGTATTTTGTACTGCTTCTCTATTCAGTGAAAAATTACATTTGCGGTGAATACCTGAACAAAACCCCTTCAAACATTTTTTGGTTTAGGCACAAAGTAAAAAAGAAATTTCAAAAACAACCAGGTCAGAGATCCTAATAAACAGTCTTGCCATCTGCTTTCTCATCCAAAAAGTTAAATGGTTTTGTTTTCAAGCATCAGACGTGCCTTCCTTAAAGGAAAGTTTCTAGTACTCTTAACATAGTTCAGTAACATCTCGCTTTACAGATGGTATTGCTAGGTTTTGGGATGTGTCAAAGTCCTAGTTTTTATCATCAAATAGATCACAGTTTCACATGGAGGAGAAAGTGATGCTTTTCCATATCTAAAGACGTATGCATAAAATGATAGGTCCCAAATTTTTAGAAGTCAAAAGTTAAGAATATGCACTGCCTTAATATCCTCATTAAACAGGTAACAAAACTATTAAGGCATGATTTATATTCACAAACAGCCCATCGTTTTCTACTCACACCACTCTTTCCTGTGTAGCTTGGTTGAAAACTGGAACAAGCATCCCTCCACTCCGTTTTCTCATAAATAGATGTACCAGACATCTTCTACCCTTTTTGCAATCTCCTATTTCATCAAAGCTTACTGATCTCTTTGGCTTGTCAACTTTTCTCCAGGCCTTCTGTTTCTGAGGCTCTTACCATGAATGAAATTCTTTATTTATGTTCACAGACTTCAGTAGTTCTCCAATGTTTCTTAGCCAACTAAAAACCACATTATCTGTCAAAGTTCAATAATTACAGAATCACAGTATCACAGAATCACTAAGGTTGGAAAAGACCTGTGAGATCATCAAGTCCAACCATCAACTAACACCGCCATGCCCATTAAACCATGTCCCACAATGCCTCTTCCACACGTTCCTTGAATACCTCCAGTGATGGTGACTCCACCACTTCCCTGGGCAGCTTATTCCAGTGTCTCACCACTCTCTCAGTAAAGAAATTTTTCCTAATATCCAGCCTAAACCTCCCCTGGCGCAACTTGAGGCCATTTCCTCTCATTCTATCACTAGTCGCTTGGAAGAAGAGACCAAAACCCACCTCTCTGCAAAACCCCTTTCAGGCAATTGTAGAGAGCGATAAGGTCTCCCCTCAGCCTCCTCTTCTCCAGACTGAACAACCCCAGTTCCCTCAGCCACTCCTCATAAGACTTGTGCTCCACAATCTTCACCAGCTTCGTCGCCCTTCTCTGGACACGCTCCAGCACCTCAACGTCCTTCTTGCAGTGAGGGGCCCAAAACTGAACACAGTGTTCGAGGTGTGGCCTCACCAGCGCCAAGTACAGGGGCACGATCACTTCCCTGGTCCTGCTGGCCACACTATTTCTGATACAGGCCAGGATGCCGTTGGCCTTCTTGGCCACCTGGGCACACTGCTGGCTCATCTTCAGACGGCTGTCAACCAACACCCCCAGGTCCTTTTCCGCCAGGCAGCTTTCCAGCCACTCGTCCCCAAGCCTGTAGCATCACATGGGGTTGTTGTGACCCAAGTGCAGGACCCGGCACTTGGCCTTGTTGAACCTCATACAACTGGCCTCATCCCATCGATCCAGCCTGTCCAGATCCCCCTGCAGAGCCTTCCTACCCTGGAGCAGATCAACACTCCCACCCAACTTGGTGTCGTCTGCAAACTTGCTGAGGGAGCACTCAATCCCCTCATCCAGATCATTGATAAATACATTAAACAAGACCAGTCCCAAAACTGAGCCCTGGGGCACTCCGCTTGTGACCGGCCACCAACTGGATTTCACTCCATTCACCACAACTCTCTGGGCTCGGCCATCCAGCCAGTTTTTTACCCAGCTAAGAGTATACCCGTCTAAGCCACGAGCCACCAGCTTCTCCAGGAGAATACTGTGGGAGACAGTGTCAAAGGCTTTAGTAAAGTCCAGGTAGGCTATATATAGTAGACCCTACCATAATAAGCAGATTTACTTTCCTTATCTAATAATACTGTAAAAAATATACAAATATTATAAAACCCATACTCTGATCTTCAAAGGTATTTGGATCACTTAGCCCCCCTGGTTTAAAAAAGAACTAGGGGCCATATGATATGTTAGGTTCTTAAACATCAGCATGTGTTTGAACTTAAACACTTTTATGTATACTAATATGCAAGGTTCCATGGAAAAATTGCCAGCTTAACTGGAAAAGCCTTTCAGAACCTCTTTTATGACATTTACAGATAACATTATGTTTAGTTTAGGACAGAGGGATGAGGTAGGCTGGGGATGACCCTCTGCACCATCACTGCTGATGAACATAGAGTGCAGGTGATCCTCCTGGCTGCCCCGAGCTCTGTGCATTGGAGAATAGTATTTTGAAGCAGGTTATGTAATTGCTCACTGTAATGGAGTATGTATTGACTAAGACATTCCTTTCTAACCCTTTTCCATTCTAAGCCAGTAAAAGGTTCATGTCAGAAAAAATAAAAGAGTGTACTTGATGATGTAGGGTGCATTATAAGTTCTCTTCTTAATATTTCCCAGGAATAACACACAAGTGATATGAGGTTTCCAGTGGAAGTACTGCTTTTAATCAGACTTTCATACTCTTCTGCATTAATATGTCATTGGGTAATTGAGTAAGTACGGTACCTATCGGCATCCAGAGGTGTGTAGGTAGACCAGAGTGAGGCAGATACCCTTTAAGCTTCTGGGATATTCTGCTGCACAACTAATTCCAAAACTCTGGCACATTTGCAAAAAGCTTTTTTCCCTTCTCGACATGTACAAAATTTTCCAGGGTTTGTATTAAGATGCCAAGGCAGATTTGTTTCCCCAACTTCAAATGTAATTTTAGCAGCTAAGTACTTTTTGTGCAAACCATCTTTTCCTTTTTCATAAAAAGGATAAAAAGCTGAAAGATTACCTTGGACAGAAGAGGCATACCGGGGTTAATAAGAATCACCGTTAGGTACCATATTCTCTATGTCATCTTTCTGTGCACAAGTGCTAGGTTCATAATGACCTGTGTGGATTCTAGATAGCAAATCATCAGCCTTTTTATGTTTTAACTGGATTTTTTTCTGTGTTGAAATTTGATTAATTTACCAAGAGACCTCAAAACCATTACATGCCCCCACAGCTATCCCTAAAACCTGACAGCATGAACAGATACACATGTACATCCTCCAGAACCTGTATGGCATGTTTAGGATATTTCTATTTATTAATTTTCTGTTTAACCTAGGATATACTTCCCCTGTGTAGTAAAGCAATTACATGATTAATGGTTACATTCAAACAGAATGGCTTGGGAGAGAAAAAAAAATTTTTAGGACAACTGTGTCAGACTGGAAAGGAAGTACACATCAATAATTCCCTTTCACATTTGATACTTCAACTAGTATTAACTTAAAAGTCCAAATGCAAATCATTAAGGAAAAAAAATGAACAAAATGAAGAAGAACCTTCCAGGGACAGTGATGAACTGAGATTAAGGACATTTGGGTTCAATTCCGAACTCTTCCCTCGCCAGTATAGCTTTGGGCAGTTTCTTTGTTCCTCAGTTCCTTATCTATTTAATAAGGATATTAATACTCAATTAATTCTACTCCTTGCCTGCATGCCTTTTGAAGGCCTCTTGAAGGTTTTTGTAGTAGAAACTGCTTCTTCTGGTACTTGTAAAACTCAGCAAAATGGAGGCCTGCTTTTTATTGAAGGCACAAGAAGAATTAAAGGAGGGAATTGCAATCAGAGTTTACATCTACCATGGATGTGGTAAGAACTGCTGTTCAGTATCAGTAATATGGGGCTATACAATATGCAGTGCTAAAGATAGCCCTTCAGAGAGCTTCTAATTAAAGAACTGACCTGTGAGAACCAATAAATATCGGGACAGCTATAACAGATCTAGCTAAAAAATATATAACAAAACATTTCCCTATCAGAAAAAAAAAGAATTTTAAAAGCATTGCAAATTTTCAGCGAGAAAAACAGATAAACAGGTATCAATACAATTTCTTGTACCAAATGAAAGTCTGATTGAAAATGTTAAAATGAAAAGTTGTGTCATTTTGAAATCAGTATTTCCATATATATGGCTTTTTAGAGCTTTTCATTTTTTAAAAACATTATACCTTTTCAAATTTTTATCCTGGCTTATGAAAAACACAGTTGCTGATCTACTGGAATTTCTTGTCAGATAAATATTCTTTCTGTGGCTGTTTATGTTTAAACAACAAAAGTTTAAGACTCATTTGGTTTTGCTTTGGTATTTTTTGCAGGCCTTTCAAAAATCAGGTTTTTGCTGGATCTTGAATCAAGACAGCTCAAGGCATTCCAAGTACAGGAACTACTTATGTGTTGTATTATTAAAGTACATTTTTCTTGACTAGAAATAGTTGCTGCAAGTGTGGAAAGTATTTCTACCATTCAGTATAACTTCCCTGATAATGCAGACGGTTCAAGCTCTAATTCACACAGTTTATCTAAAGAAACAGTTCAATAGACTGAAATGAAACACATGTGTTTTCAGCATCAGACCCTTATTGAATAGTATCTTAAAAGAAAAGGAAATTACTTGGTTTACTTGCTTTAGAACTGACAGAGAAAGCCAAATACAGCTGTTGTGCAAATGTTTAAGCTAAATTATTAAAAATGTTGCTAAAAAACTTTCAAAATCACAGTAAATCATTGACAGAAATGTCTGCTAAAGACAGCAAACATCCTGTATCATGCAAAACCTCCTTTCTCAAAATCACACACTCTTTAGAAAATAACCCACTATTCTTGCTACATATATATTGCTATTATAAGGATAAAAGAAACAAACGAACCTATTGCTGCATTAGTGTACTGGATACATTTTAAAGGTTGCTTTGCTTGTTTTTTTCTAATATTTTTCTTTATTCCATAATGCATAACCTAGCGCAAAAAAATCCCTATGCACTGTCTTCTGAAAAGGAACCGTTCTTTACAAATTACAGTAAAGGAAATATTACTTGTTATGTAATATATATCCTAATAACATAGACATTTATAACCATACAAAATTGCACAGAAGGAAAATCCAGATGATTTTATGCTGCCTATTTCAATATGTATCTATATTCCGTGGGACATTTACTATAATTATGACTTCATATTGTGTTTCTATACCCTAAAGATAAATATGTTCCTGGATCAAATAAAGAGCTAAAAATCATGTATTAACTAAAAAATGAACATATTTAATGTAGTAGAAAGCTTGGTAAGTATCTCTGAACCTAATAATAGTACGTACTTTTATAAGATCAGTGATATTTTAAAGGAATTTTTTTTTTCCTGATGAGTTGGAAGAATTGACAATACCTAGTAGCAATGTTAATATTGTCACCAAAATAAATAAGGCAATGAATGATTCCAATAAGAATACACTTCTCTCGGATTTGGAGACCACTAATAAAAGTAAACTTCTGCATACTCTGATAATTCTTCACTAGCGATGTATCTGTACAGTTGCATGATCCTTAAGAATGTAATTAACCTATTTTTCTTGTCCTAATTACAAGGCAAAAGGATTCACATGGGTAAAAGGAAAAATTATTTTGTTTAGAAAGGAAACACAAATCATGCCTGAAGCCTAATAAATCTGTTGCCATGACAATCAAAGAGCCTGGTCTTATAAAACCTTTCATAATTTATTCACATGAGTAGTTCTTACTCATATGAGTTGTCCCATTGATTGAAATAGAACTGCTGATGTGAGGAGAGATTTGCAATAGGAAACTTGAATTTAGGATGCAGTCCTTGTTCACATAAAGAGCTGAGGGGACTACTTCCACAAGTACGAGCTGCTTTCAACAGTGAAGACTGGAAGATGACATTGTGTTGTTCTTCCTCAGTTTTCCTTACTGGTTCTTATACTAGTCACACATTTTAGATGGCAAAATACACAAAAAAACTACTTCAGTGCACACGTATGCATATTTTGAACCTTTATTCCTAAAATCAAGGCTGACTCCTCTGAACCCTACTGAAAAATTGTCACACTACAGGAATGCGTCTGTACCATCTCTGTTTCCTCCTACTGCAGTGATTTAAAAAAGCTGCATTACCATTCTCTCTCTAAAAACTGTCTTATGGAGTCCTTCATCATACAAGGAGGAGATGTATGGGAACTACTGCAAAATTCCCTCTTTTGAATAGGATTTAAGCTCTGATTCTTGTTCATGAGTCCTGGTGTGGCCTGGCTTGGCCTTTTTGCTTTGGCTCTTTGCATCCCTCTTACCCTCACAACCTGCTGCCAGGATCTTGTCACCTCCGTACCCAACTGGACCGCCGGTGACAACCACCACACAAACCCACTCCTGGGCCGTTTCTAACCCCATCAAAAGCAGTGGGATTTGCGAGGGATTACCCTCAGAGCGAGGGCAGGCCCTTACCACAGTTCACTCCTCAAGAGGCACTCAACTTTCCCTCTTCCAAACTCAGTGATGAACAAGAATGCATAAGAAAATGTATATATTTCACATCACCGTTCTTTCATCTTTTAGTTCTACCCTAATTTCTGAAACAGAGACCCAAGTAAACCAGGCTTTCTGGAAAACTAACCTGTTCTTCCACCACAGCACACTCACTATATAATTCCTGATCTGCTTGGGAATTTCCTGATAATGACCCTAAATATTGGTAAGTTGGGTAGTTAGTTAATAACATCACCTTGCACTCCCCTAACACCTTTCATCCAGGAAGATGAAAGCACACTACAGCTGTTAACCAAAAATATCTTACAACATCCACTGAAGTAATTTATAACAACTCTCAACACCCCTCTAATACAGGACAAAAATTAATTGATATGAGAACATCTCATACTGGGTTTGCTTATTTTATGACTTGGGGCATCAAGAGTAACATTGTCATAATTCACAGTGGTCATTTTTTGGCTTTCTGACATGTGTAAAAGGATCTGCCTCCCACTGTATCTAAAACACAGCATCCAAGTCTGCATTTGATATTTGTTTTCCATGGAAAACAAAATAAAGCAAATCTTTTGTACCTGCAGATCTTGCAGACACTCAAAACCCTTCTGTAGCTTTTATTTACTTAGATAATACTTATTCAGAACTATTCTTACGTTGATACAGGATTTCTTTCACCTTCTATTTTTGCCTTCTAGTGGTCAGTGCATGACTGAGGTGCAGGGAAGGTATAGCACCATGACCCCAGAGAGACAGACAGAAAGAAAGAGGAGGCAGGAGGAGGGGAATGGAGGGAGGGAAAAAGAGAGAGAAATGTCAAAGCAAATTCTTAAACATCCTCTTTAGCACGGAGATATGTACATTACAGCTACTGATGTTCCAGTCCAAGTGCAAATGACAGCACAGGTGTGCACAAACACACACACGCACATATACACTGTCACAAAGCAAGGGAGAAAGACAGAAATGATCTTACAAAGCTGCTGCAGTAATCAGGACACTTGCTCCTGGAAACAACCGTACAAACGTTCTTTTGTTAGCTTTCTACATTTTTTCAATTTTAATTTGATTATTGCTATTATTTTTACTTCTTACCATAACAGAAATATGGTTATTATTAAAAGGAAGGAAAAAGGCCTTACCATGCAGTGCATCAGGAAGAGATGAGAAGCACAGAGCATGCTGCAGAGATTAAGCTCAGCATGGCATTCAGATATCCTTTGGAATCGAAGAAAATTGTCCAACCCATTCTTCCTAACAAAGCGGACAAGTTTTCTCTAGGCTTGAATTTTTCACCAGAAGTCAGATCCTTACAGTGCATTATATTTTCTTCTTCAGGAGATATATTTCCTCCAGTTAAGTTTCAGCTCTGCAATGCCATTTCCAATCAGCTCTAAGAAGTTCTTCATTCCCAGATTCGTGGTGTCATCAGAGGGACTCCAAAGAAAATCAGAGAAAGAAAAAAAGAAAATAATACCTTACCGAAGCCCTGAAATTACTATGCAGAAAAGGAGAAGAAAAAAACCAACAATCCCTCATTTATTCTATTATCTATGTGTTTCACAACAATCAGTACCACCTCTTTGGTCTCATATATGCAGTGCTGATTACCTGTAATAAAGGAAGAGGCAAAAACTTTCCCAATTCACACATGATGTATTTTCATTACTGCTGCTCAACTGTGCACTACCAAACAACCCTTCCCATCCTGAGGAATCTTTAAAACCACCTGACAAAAACATCAGCTGTCCCTTTCCCTTCCCAAAGAACATGAATATTAGAAATTCTAGAAAAGTGTTGGAGAAAGCTTGAAAAATAAACCAAAAATACAAATTAGATCTAAAAACAAAACCCTCGAAGCAGGAGAGTTATCGAGCAAAGAGATACCTTGCCTGAAGGATTTGGGGACACACACACAAAGACATTGTAAAGAAGGAGAAAGGGATAAAGAACGGTGGCTAATGGGGGGTTTGGAGAGGATGGGGTGGGACCAGTTGGGTGTCAGGCGGGAGTGGGATCCTGAGTCACCCTCAGCCTCCTGCCTTCTCGCTGACAGCAGCTCGGGCTTCCCCTGCACTTTCTGCAAAGCATATTAATTGATTCTGGTTGCTGAGCAACTAACTCCGGGGAGCCACATCGACGGCTCCGGCTCCGGCTCCGGCTCCGGCTCCGGCTCCGGCTCCGGCTCCGGCACCAGCACAGCTTCAGCAACAGCAGCAGGGAGAGGGGACGGTCTCCCGCACCTCCCTCCTCCTCCCGGGGCTCGCTCACCCTCCCCAGGATGCCCTCCGCTGCCCTGCAGGGAAGCTTTGCAAGGAAAAGGAAAAAGCCCCCATTAGTGCAGCACGGAGCGGAGGTGGGTAGCTCCCCCCACCCTGTGCGTCGCTGGCAGGACTCGGGCGGGCAGCACTGCTTCACGCTGACAGCAGCGCTGCAGCCCGAAGGGCACCCTCCACCCCGCCGCCACCCCGCGCGGGGTGCCCGGGCCAGGGGGGCTGGCGCAGCCGTGGGAAACCCACCCAGGCACGGCAAGAGGTAGGCAAACCAGGGTGGTGCAACTCCCTTCTGAAAAGCGAAGCGGGGGTAACCCTCTGGTTCTCCAGGCACGCTGCTGTCATTTTATGTCGTTAAAATGACAAGGAACTCCTACGGCTGTGCCGACTCATGGGTTCAAAAGTGAGTTTCCAGCTGAAGCTGTGGCCGCTCAAGCTCTGTCCCTGCAGTAACTGGGTAAACGTGTTACTTATTCCTGATCCTGTTGCACTTCAGACAGAGCAGACACTTCTGGCACACAATAAGCCGGAGCCACCATCCAGAGGAACTGCCTGGATGTAGTTGTCATGGACTGCAAAATGAAGCTCTCTGACTTAACCTTGTCATTGCTTTAACCAATGTTGTGTTTAAGTTCCTCATAGGAGAGAAGCAGCAATGAGGCCATATAGTTTTGGCCCGTAGCAGAAATGGGATAACTGGATAACTGGAACTGGCTCCAAGAGGCTCCTCCCAGAGCGCGTTGACCAATGGCCCCATAGGAATGACAGAGGATTCCTGCAAGGTTGATGCCAAGTGGATGGACCCTGAACAGGGCCTGACCACTGCAATTTGTGACAGGGCTTCCACTGACTTCTGTGTCTCTAGAGCCTGAAAAACTCCAAAACAACACAGTGTCCAAAACAAGACATTTCTTTTGTGCTGTCGTTTTGGATGAATCCTTAGTCAGATCATGGCATTTGTTCAGCACTGACTAAGCTGTCTTTCCTTGCACACATAAGATGTAAGAAATGAAAAGACCACAAAATTTCTCTACCTGTGACCTGGCAGTAAGCGCAATATCAGATCTTGTCCAAACTTCTCACGCATGACTACTGTCAAAGACCTGAGCTAGGTCAGTGCTTTATTTCTCTTATAGTGATAGGACAAGTTAAGTTGAGTTTAGCCTCATTTTCATAGCAAAACCAGATGCTTCACGTATATTCAAAGTTCAGGAAGAACCATTAGATCAGGTTAGCAGAGCTGCTATATGAAACAGATAGCAGAACATATTCAGTTCATCCAATATGTCTACTGATATGAGCATGTACTGGGTATCCCTAATCCCACAAGTACAGCACACAGAAAAATATGGGAAATTCAGTGTTGATTTAGCAAATTAAAGTCATTTAGCCTCCTACCAACAACAGAATACAGCAGGATATTTCTAAGGAAGAGATCCTGTAGTTCACCTAGCTCCATGAAAATGTGTCTCCTAAGGCCTTCTGCCATGCTAAACGTGGGTTAAAGACACTAAAACACACTAAAACCACACATAATAAACATAGGCTGTTCTTGATTTATACAGTCACTGATTTATGTAATTAATCTAGTATCATTGATTCTCTCTTTATCTCTTCTTCTGACTCTTTGGATATTTCTTTTGACTATCTCTCATAGTACCTCAACTTTTTTCCTAGATAGGAATAAATCCAACAAGGTTTCCTCTAGTAGTGGTTGATGCAAATAATGTATTTTGTTTTGTGTCACTGCTCATATAGGGCATTGCTTCCTTTAGCCCACAAGTTTACTTGCTTGCAACAAAGTCCTGAAGAATGACAAAAAGCAGGGTTGAAAGGGAGCTACCCCATCTCTGTCTAACAGCAGGATCAGTCACACACATGCTAGTCTTGGGAAACGGCTTTCTAACCAGTGCTTACGAGTCTCCTTTCTGGAGACTCCATGCTTTTAAAAGGCAATTTATTCCAGTGCCTCACTACTGTAACTATAAAAAGAGTATTTCTAAGCTCCATTTCTGCAACGTTAAACACACCATTTCTTGTCCTGTTCACAACAGTCAAGGAGAAGAGCTCCTCCATTCCTTGTTGCAACTACCTTTTATGTATATAAAATTCATTGTATCTCTTCTCAGCCTCTTCCCTTTCTGTATTAAAAACTTATCTGAGCCTTTACTACTCTTCTGTCACTTAGAGAATGGTTTATCACACACTGACCACTGGATCATAAGAGTACAGAAACCTGAGTGTGAAATTACATGTGTATAGGGATGCACATTCATGCACAAAAAAGTAGAAGTTACCAAAGAGACAGTGGCTGGCTTAGGAAGTGAGTCACATAACACAGGAACAGGGAAACAAGGACGGACTGCTTCATCTAGCTGTGATAATAGGTTTAAATAGTGTTTCAATATTCCTTTTTTTCTTTTCTGAATGAAATGGGGTGACAGAAAGGAGATTAAATACAGCTAAGTTGTGTGTATCTCTCAATGAGTCCTTCCAACCTGTGGAAGAAGATGGATCAATTTAAGGGCATAAGGAAAAAAAGACTACTTTTTCCTTTGAATTTGTATAATGACTTATGAAATCCTAAATAGAAGAGGGAAGCTAGCACAAGTTCTCAGGCAGATAGTACATGAAAAATACAGAAATAGAGAAAAGATTAGGGGAGAGTAAGTGCTTGGGCTTGATGAAAGGTTGGAAAACATATGAACATTTAGACTAAGGGAACAAAGAGAGGTGGAGAGATTTCCCAAATTCTTACAAAGAAATTACTGAGCCTACATGAACATATTTCACCATACGCATAGTAAAGAAAGATTTGTTTCAACATGATAAGCTGTAGTTGTTTTATCTTCTCCGCTTTTACGCCTTTACATTCATGCTGGTGCCTGTTTTTATCCTCAACATTACCATCTTTAAAAAGTGTGAACAACAAATTATTAATACTTTAATGTGCCTTGTTTTGTACTTTATTTTTACAAGGAGGAATACCAAACAGTGTTGAAGCTGTCTGTATTGGAGCAAATACCATAAAAAGTGCTAGGGAAAGGCAGTTGAAGGGCAAAGCAATAAAACAAAACAACCATAGAAAGGAAACAAGTCAACAACTGGTGATTTCAAAATGAAACATGGACATGGTTTAGTGAGCATGGTGGTGTTGGGTTGATGGTTGGACTTGATGATCTTACAGGTCTTTTCCAACCTTAATGATTTTGTGATTCTGTGATTCTGTGAAAGCAAACTCTTTGGCATGTAAGAAGGAGCCATCAGATTATTAAAAGGAATTGTAGGAGAGGCAGGTTTGGAGATGTCAACGTTTGTGCAATTTTTTTTTTTTTCAAGAAAATGCAGAGCTGCTTAGATAAAATTCAGTCCCTTACAGAAAGCAAGTACAGCATCTCTCTCTCACTTACACAAGGTTTGAATTTAATCTCATATAAATGCTTATTATTATGCATTGAAAAGTCTGACTAATGCACATGTTCTGTTCCTGTTCCATTTTCTATTTATCTTTTCTCTTCCCACCTTTCAATAGTACCATTATCCTCTGAGAAAATGAGCATCCTGTGAGCCTAAGGACCAGAGCAAGCTCTGACCCAGTCAGCTCTTGTCCCCCGGGGAAGGTACAACCGGTGTCCCACCAAAACTATGTCAGTTACTGCAGCTGAATCAGACCGGCAGCATCCCTCCATGTTCAAGCCCTGCAGCCAGATATGGCCCATACTGCAAGACCTTGAGCATCAAAATAATGGGGAGGTGCAACAAGCCATGGCAACTTCTAGGACAGAAGCCCATTTCAGATCTTAGACTGGCTCCTCTGCATTGCTGAGACCTGATAACAAAAGAAAGTCCCCAGGGAGACAAATGGAAAGAAAAAAGACCCTTCTGTCAATATGTTCTAGTCCAGTGTGTAGGAAAGGACCAAGTGGAAGGATGACATTTGGAGAATTTGAGTGAGGACTGCAGCAGGCATGAAGTGGTGGCCCAGGCTAGGGAATCGGTGCCTTTCTCTGGCTGAGTGTGGGTGCCTGTGCTGCAGAGAGAGAGGGCAGTGGGGGCAGACAGGCTCCTTACTGTGCTGGGCAATTAATGTCCCCTAGCCTGAAGCAAAGCAGAGGTCCCTGGGGACTTGTAATATGTGGGCGCAGACTGTCAGGCTTCAGGAAGCTGAAGCAGAAAAATCTCCCAGGAATCTCCCTGCAAGTATCAGGGAAGAAAAGACAGCTGGAAGCAGAGGTGTGCCAGCCTCAATAGCATTGCTCCTTGGGTGCTCAGACTGCCTCAGCAGCCACTGTCATCAGGAGATGTCTTCCCATGGGGCAGCACAGAGGGCCACCATGCAGGCTCTGAACTGAGTGACAGGGGAAACCTTCTCCCCGGTTCACCCAACTGCCTGCCACAGTATCGCCTGGCCACTAGAAGCAAATAAAATAACATGTTTACCAAAACATCAGCCTTCATCCCAATCGTAGTTTAATACTTGATAGAGACCATCGCTTTATTCCTTGCAAGCTGCACCTTTTCCGGTAGCTGCCATGTGAGAACTGAATTAGATTTTTAAAACCAGTATTGTATGTAAAGGATACAGTAATTTTAACATAAATACAAAGATATGCACAGATCATGGTAATTATTTAAAGTATGAAATAAAAGGCATAATTCAAGTATAAACCAGATTTTAATTAAAAATCTGTGAAAACAATTTGCAAAGAAGTTTTCTGGATATGTTTCTCATTTTGACCTTTCAATATCCTATGTCTCAATTACTATTCAGTCAATTGCAGCACAAACAACTGAATTGATTTCTTGCCTTTTTAGTTTAAATGCCATAATACATGCATGAGAGACTGAGCTTCAGTGAGTGCATTTCCAGACCATCATCAGCAATTAATTGGAAAATCTAACCATAAGAAATAGACCTTCATTCAGAAAAAAATATCCAAAAGCATGACAGAGGATGTACACATAGTTCCATCTGCAGTATACTTAGCAACCCTAAAAACTGTTTCTAACATACTTTAAATATAATATTACTGTAATAGTTATTTTCAATATTCTATATGGCAACTGGTCTCATTCTTTTCTAGTTTCCATCAGTGCAAATCAGACTAGGATATCATAGTTGTCAAAAACTTGCAACAGTAGGAAAATAGTACAATCAATGGTAAGTAAAGCCAGTAAAATGCAAAACATTTCTCTTTCTTTTTCAATAAATGCTGCTTTAGTACAACTTAACCACTAACTGACTAAGGAATGATAAAAGGTTACAGCTTATGGTTACTAATTGTTGGGCTTGCTCATCCTTTCACAAGTTAGTCTGAAATAAATTTTAATGGATCTGATTCGAATTTCATTTATAGAAAAGTAAACCTCTTACATTCACTGATTTCAGTTAAATCAGCCTTAATTTACATCAGTGTAGCTAGTAACAATAGATACACAGTAATAACTGTCCATTGCAGAGTTAGCTTCATTTTAAATTTGCTATGTACCGGTAACATAGCACTGCTTCCCTTACATCACCCTAACACTAAAAACGGCATTTCAATGTAGCTGTGTCAAAAATGTATGCACAAAAATGTGACTACCTGGCTAGTAGCACAGCCATATTCACTGCAGAAAATGCATACACTAAATATCTTTTTTCTTTAGAAAAAGGAAACCTGGTTTGAAATGAACTTCTTAGCACACAAATGGAACATAAAGGAATAATCTCAACTTATTTTAAAAAGGTTAT
The DNA here is from genome assembly GCF_030936135.1 of Gavia stellata. Classification (NCBI taxonomy): domain Eukaryota; kingdom Metazoa; phylum Chordata; class Aves; order Gaviiformes; family Gaviidae; genus Gavia; species Gavia stellata. The sequence goes on from NC_082600.1 coordinate 17,134,011, forward strand.
CTTGATCTAAAATGCCATTTTGTATAAGCAAGATGCAGTGGCAGTTGCATTTTTTTGGGGGTCATTAATACTGAACACAAGTTACATGCCAAAACAAGTGCTCTGACCCAGGTAGTAAAACGCTCCCTGATTTCTATGGGTAGAGGACTGGGCTCTGTTCTTAGGAGACTAGCACAGTCTCAGGTAAAAACTGCTTAGCCTGTTGCTACAAATGGAGACAGACTTGCACCTCTAATGGTTCTTAAATTAGTTCCGTGTGTACATTAAACCACTCTGGAAGTCAGGTAGTATCTTCTGAGAGGCAGTGATGTGTTTGCAGTGTCTGTGTTCAAACTGGAATCTCAGAAAAACAGTAATCTCACTGTACAGCCATGTAGTAAGATAGGACATGCGACACATGAATTCATTGAATCCCAAGGGTGATCATCTGCCTGAAATCCTTTTCTAGATAAGCATGTTCAAACACGGTAAAAAAAGCTCTCAAGCAGCAGTTATTACTGCTGAATAAATATTCACGTTATTTCTCAACAGGCAATATACCCACCAGGCAAAAAAATAACAGTATACTAATGAAGGATTAGACAGGCACTAGCTAAATTAGTACTACTACAGTTTTGTTAAGCTCTTGGGTGTGTATTACATGACATTACTATTTAATACCATAGAACAAAAATTTCTTTCTCCCCTCCTTTTTTTCTTTCTTTCTTCTCTTTTTTTTTTCTTTAATACAAGAGGTGGAGATTTCCTTTCCTGGGTTAACTTCTAAGCATTAAGAAAAGTACCATAACCTGAATATTCACTTAAAGCTCTTTATTACTGCATTACACACAGGACACCTCTAGAACAAAAACTTCACAGCAGCCAAAGTAGTCCTAAACATTATTAAATACTCTAAAATGCAGAGTATGAGTGCTGGCATGATACTGCACAGTACTTGAATAAATGCACTTTGAGGAATTTGACAGAAGCCAGATTTAAGTAACTGCTGGCATTTCCATTCTGAATAAAATTGTTCTCCAGAATCCCAGTATTTTGACTGGTAAAGCCTTTCCAAACATGCCTGTTTATTCTTTGCTTCACAAAAGACTCATCAGCCGGTTTGGTTTTCTGTTTGCCACTAGCAGAGGTATCTTTGTAAGCAGCTTTCTGGTGAAAGTCACTGGGAACAGCTCAGCAAGTCCCTGAAGTTTGACAGAGAATGTCCCTTAGCTGGGGACTCCATCAGTCATCCTCTGTCTGGCTCTGTCAGATTCTTTTAAATCCTTCCTAAGTAATTACTCACTCTATTGACTAATATTTTGAATACTTTACAGTATGCACAGGTATTCAGAAGGATTCCTCAGAGCTAAAAGATAAAAGCAAAATATACAAATATAGATCCACAAGGTATTCTCAGGTATCCCTTTTTAAAAACCAACCAAACAAACAAATACCTAACAAAAAAAAAAAACCCAAAACCAGCCTAAACATGTTAACCTTTTACGATATGTCTATTTCTTACTTATTCCATTTGTTTTTAGGCTTTTCCTTGGTCCTGGTCTCTGTTTAATTAATTAATCACAGTGTTTGCACATCTTGAATGCTTTATTTTAACGTCTCACTCCCTTTTGTTGATTGATCTGCTGTAAGATTTTAATGAGAGCCATTTCTCATGTTTTTATGCAGAATTATTTTATGGAGGAGAAAGTGATAATAACTCAGTCTTCTGTTAATTACACATCTAATTATTCTTAGAAGTTTATTTATAATTATGTCTGCCAGCAGGCTTTGTTTCAATTATCATAGCCAGATTGGAAATGGAGCTTAAATTAATTGCTTTCTGTAAACAACCATATTTTAAAACAAAAAATAAGTATGAATATTTATATTTTAGCTCAAAATACTCTCTTCTCTGATAGTCATTCTTGTAAACAAAAATCTTAAAGAACCATGCAAAATCTTTGCCCTTCAATAATAATAAAACTTAAAACTAACAAGTGTTCTCAGAGGACAACAAAAAAACATCATTAAGATGAAAACTATTTATGGTCAAAGGTCTTTTTTTTTTTTCTAAATGGTAATCAGGGCTTTTGTGTTAAAAGTCTTCAAATAAGAAGCCTCACCTCTAGTGGCACAGCAGTGCTATTATTCAAAGAGCGTAAGTGTTCTTTCAAGGATGACAGGGAAAGAAGTATCTATTTTTGATGCTGTTAGATTCCCATTTGCGAGCTAGGAAACCCCTTGTTTACCACAGTATTTCTACAATGATGCAGAACTCATGTGAAACATAAGCTGCCTAAAGATCTCAGTTCAGGAAATCATGTTTTCAGGAAAAAACTGTTCCCACTTGTGAGCTAGGAAACCCCTTGTTTACTGCAGCATTTCTACAATGGTGCAGAACTCATCTGAAACGTAAGCTGCCTAAAGATCTCGGTTCGGGAAATCATGTTTTCAGGAAAAAACTGTTCAACAAAAATCATCTTTAGAAAGTACAATCCTATACATATTATTGCATTTATCATATGCAATAACATTGTTTTAACCAGAGTAATCAATCTAGAAGTAATTATAGGATGACAGAAAGAGATTTAGACACAGAAATTTCACTACGTACAGATGATTGACTTACAGATCCTCTTCCAATAGTATATAAATGTATACAATAGCTGCATATGTTAGGGATTAATTTAGAATGAGATTCAGGTCTTGGCTGTGGAAAGCAATAATATTTCACAGAAATATTTCAACTTACAGGTAGTGGATTTGTAACCTGAGAGACAATGTGCAATACTGCATGTTTAAAATTTAAGAAATAGTTTGCCTTCGTATTGAACACATTTCCCTTTGACACCAGTCTCCTGCAAGCCCCTGCTCCCTTACTAACATGAACACTGGAAGAGAAGCCCATGAGACTTACCTGTTTGCCATACAAGAGACGAAGAAGTTTAAAGCACCGAAGTTCTCGTGACAATCAGCCACTAGCATTTAGCTTACGTGATAATAATTCCATTCTTACGTCTTTTAGCTTTCTCAGTAAGTGAAAGCTGGTGATGGATGCCAGCAGCCTTGTTAAAATATCATTGTAATCCGTCAAGCTCTGGATATTGCTTAGAAAACCAAGTCATAAACATGCAGTGTCTATAGCTTCACGAGCAGCTCAGCATTTTCCAGGCGTGTATGCATCTTCCTTTTCCAATATTGTACTTTACAGAGCACTCTACCTATCTTGATTTGAATAGAAAGAATCCAGTTGTTGAAAGTAAATTCTACAGATACAAAAGTGGTTTACACGTTTAAGCTTTCTCACATCAAATAGTTATGATTTTAGGAAAGGAGACAGCCTTTAGGTTTTTTGGTTGTTGTTCTTTCCTCTTTAAAAAAAAAAAAAAAAAAAGCAGCTTCAAATAGAGAAGTAAGAAGCAAAGAAGAGGATATAGCAGTTCAAGAAGCAGTCGGCAAGGATGGGTGTCTTGTGATTGCTTTGAGTTAATAGTCCTCAGGGGGAGGTGAAAAAAGCACAAATACAGCAAAATCTGTCTTACAGAGTACAAATCTGTTGTATAAGCCAGTCTCTGGCAAAGTAAAACAGCACGTGCATTTACTCCATTAATTTCTAACATGCCAGAGTGCAAAATACTTTCTGTTTATTAGAGGCAAACAGGTAGGAAGAGGGAAAGAAAATTCAGTATATGTAACTACTGTAATTCTTTCTGCTCCCCTGAGAAACATTACCAGATAGCTCCAAAATCTATTGGAGATGTGTATGTGGAAGCAGCATTTATCAGTACCACAGAACATTTTATCATTAGCAATATTGTCTGGAGCATATGTGGAGAATGAACATTTAATAATGCTGCATCCCCTAGACACAAATAAAAACATTCGTGACTGCTCTTTCTATAGCCTAAACACACCAAGTCTTTGGACTCTCTGGAAAATATGACTATGAAGGCTGTTACAAAAATCATAAGTGCTGAACGCTGCAATAACTGACCCAATTACTGGCACCAAGCAATGGGAACTTCAGCCTAAAAACCCTAATTCAAATCCCACTGAAGCCCATGAAAATAGACTTTGAGAGGCTGTGGATGACAACCTTTGCCAGCTGGCTCCTGTGTCCCTGGGCATCACTACACAACTAGACCACAAAGTCACCAAAAACATCTTGGAAGGAGCTGGTCACAACACTGCTCTGACCTGAAGCTCTCCTGGATGTAACAGTGTGGTACAGGGTCTGAATTTGCTCAGGTAATGTATGCAGCACAAACACATGCCTGTTCCCTTCAGGGCCAAAAATAAAACATTCCATTTATTTGTATGATGAGTCCAGTCACAGACCAAAATGCCACTGAGCCAAATGCAATTCAAGCATAAAACAAAGAAACTCCCCAGCTGCATGAATTTACAGTCCAGCTGTCACCTTTCATATTTTCCACACATACTGCCCACCTGCAGTGCCACCAAATATGGCAAAACAGAGGATTCTTGAATTTAAACCCTTCTAAATATTAACGCTGCCATACTTTGGGTTGGTTCTTTCCCCATAGCAGAACTTAATCTAGCCCTTTCCTCTCAGTGAAAACATCACATTTTGAAAAAATAAAATTAAAATTAACTCCTATTTCCATTATCCCAGAGGATAGGGAGGCTGGAGCCAATGTGCATCTGTGTGATACACTGAAAATATGAAAAATGGAAAAAAAAATTGTCATGTTTCACATCTGAGCTCTGAGGAACTGCACACACCAGATACAGCAAATCCCACATCCTTGGCACAGAAGAACAGCTCAGGGCTTTGCCTGAAAAAGCTGTAGCACTAAGTTTAGTTTGCATATTCCTTTCTTTGCTGTATTCACAGTTCCGTATTTTGCTGCAATCCAAGTATCCTAAGCTTATATGTGCATGGAAAACTGCCTGCCCTTTGATACTTGGCCTGCCCTTGGCTACTGATCTTCTTGTAGGGGAAGCATTTGCTCATATGTCCCTAGGTATTAGATATGCTGGCAACTCCCTCTCTGTATCTGATGCCCAGGTGGAAGGCAAATACTCTTCCTGGATGCTCAGCAATCCCACTGCCTCTGGAAAAGCCACAGATAGGAAGGTGGGAACACAGTTTTTTAGGCATTGAAGAGAAAATCCCAGCCTATCACTCAGTCCAGCAACTTTCAGTGACATCTTGAGTTGCATTAACTCCACTCAGACCTTTCTGGGTCCCTAAGAAAATTTCCCTCTTCCTTGTCAACTCTGCAATTTGGCTGGGTGTTGGCTCTTGTCAGGAGTCTCTCCAGTAGCACAGGACTGCTCTCCAGCCAAGCCTTTGACAGAGCATCATGTGCAGTACTCCTGCGATAAAAAGTGGTAAAACAGTTGCACCGTCTATCACAGCATAAGCAGCACTTCCACCCAAAAAGAAACCGCGGCTGCCACTGATGCAGCATGCAGTGCTTTCTGCACACTAACATGTACTTCCCACTGTGGTAGACTGACACCACAGATAAAGGGTTACCCCCAGCACTGTCACTGCAACAAAGTCTCTGGTGTTATATGGCACAAATTGCAATGCCCATCCTGTTTTCAACACACATTTGACTTGTAAATGTGCTTATCACGCATTCTATCTTTTTAGCATGCCCAGGCATTTTGGGTTCCCAGCCTGAGAAATCTTTGGAGAGGACTGATGTTCAATGGACTTTTGAAAGGCTGGACCATTTTAACATTGGGCAACAGGAGAAAAAATTAGAAAAAGAGATACAAGATACCAGTAGCTTCTTTCAGAATCAGAGGCCAGTGGCCATGGAATTTGTCACTATCTTCTTAAGCATGAAGAACTTCAATGTTTTGACACTACAAAGTGCACCTGCCTCTAGAAATTATTTTGAATGTCTGAATTACCCCTCTTCCATCAGGTCCAATAATCCTTGTGTAAAAATGCTTGCCTTATATTTTGTACAAAATACTTCCAGCACTCAAAGATACATTTTAGGAATAGAGGTCAATGTGTGCATGTCCCAAAGGTAGGATATTAATAACACTAGAGGATCTATAGTTTTCCATGAGACATGGCATTTCAGCTACTGACTGTAGAAATTTGAATTTGTTCCAAGGGTTGTTTTTGCATAAGAAGGTGACACTATCCTTGCAGAGGGCTTATGGGTATCATTCTCTCATCCTGGCAGAGTCTGAGTGTCCCAGGAAGGACTCTGAGCATCTTCAGCTCCCTTTGAAAGTCAGCAGGATCTAAGCGAGGGTATACAGCCCCTCAAGGAGACAGGATCCTAGCAAGCATGATATAACGCTGTATTGTGTCATTTGGATTTTCCCACATACTATTCTAACAGGAAAAAAGCCTTTGACAGATTGGTGTCAATTCATTTTAGATAATACATGCATCTCCCTGTGCACCAAAGACCTCCAAATATACTTTTTCCTTGTACCTTGCTCAGAGAAACCTTGCCAAAGCAATTCTCTCTATGCATCTTGGCAAGTTATTTTCACTAAATAATATATACTGCACAAGTTCCTTGGTGAAATGTAATCAAATGGCAAAATAGTCCCAAGACCTAAAAGAAAATGCTAAAAAAACCATAACAACTACTAAAAGTTAGCACTGCTCAGGGTGCAGAGTCTTGTAAGAAGAAACAATCAACAAGGAACACAGAGATAAACAGAGGTGGAAACTGGTGTCTTTAACGATTGTGTTACTTTTATTTCTAACCAGAAACATAAATTCTGATGCACTCTGTACATATCCTTATTCATATCCGGAATAAATTCATTTGTGCTTAAAGAACAAGTTCCTATACATAAGAATGAGGAAGTTGAGTCAGCACGGTTAAGATGCAGTTTTGGCTTAAGTTCAGCCATATTTTAAAATAACACTTTGTGATCACTAATAGTAGCAGCAACAGCAGCAAGAAATTTAAGAACTGTGTTTGGTTTTGATTACGCTCAACTGCTTGTTAAAACATTTCCTTTATGTCAAATACAAAATCAGTTCTAACACTGCAGAACTGGTCAGGTTGCCATTGGACTGTCTTGAGATAATCCCCTAGAGATCAAAGTACATTATGTTCCCTGCAAAAGAGTAGAACATGTATGTAAACACATCTAGATCATGCCAATGCATGTGTCAATGTGAATTGAAACTGACAAACAACTTCTTACTTATTGTCCTATGCTCAGTGTTCAAGTGCCCAAATATCTAAGCCAAGCTTGAGAAAGAGGCAGCATTTTTTCATGGTCCAGAAAGAGACGGAAACTCCTTCATCAAAGGAAAATGACTCTGATCTTTCAGCTGCTTTAAGAGAAAGTTGCAATACATTTGTTGCAGACATCATGCATGTGATGAATGGGGGGATACTGTAATAAGCTGTCAGGATACATGGATATAATGCCATTTTTTTCCTCAGACTTTTATGGACTATACAGGATCCAAGAGTGCATCACACTCTGAAGTGAGCTAGGTCCATCAGCTCTTGAAAAAACTCTAAAGTCCTCAATTACCCCTCAGACCCCTAAAGATAAAAGATAAATTACAAAAAGGAGGTGGAACAGAAAGAAGAAAGATGATTGAAGGTCAAGTCATGGATAAAAGTAGCAGTGGAAAGGCTTAGGGCAAAGAAGAAATAGAAAAGTCAGGGGAAAAAAGGATGAAGGAAGAGGGTTAGAGAGAACAGAGGTATAAACTGGGAAGGACAATGTGGCATAGCTTTGAAACACATGCAAAAGGACAACGGTGTGAAGCAAACAGCCTGGAATCCTGGCAGAAACTACCTGGTAAGAAGGAAGACGATTCCCCAAACTGCAATTTGATCATGTCATGGAATTAACTACCTGGATCAAATTATTTTCTGATTTACTCTCCAGGAACCAATCACTGGCAATAACTGAAAAAAGGTAAACATTATCCTAATTTGGTCATTCTTCTTTTTAAACAGTTTTAGGCAATATTTCAGGACGAAGATTTTACTGAAGAGTTTATCTGAAAGCGTTTCAGTTCTTTAGTGTTTGCTACATGACATATAGGTGACTGGAATCTGGATACTTAGAAGCAAATTACTTTCTCACTGAGGACCCAGGCATGTTCTTGCAAACCAAGCTGGAGCGATTTCAGAAAATACTACCCCTCCCTTTCAATACCATTCGTAAATTAAAAGTCACCACCACCAAGCTGCCAAAGGAGCAGATTAAGCTATGCAGTTTTGCATTGGATTGATATGCATTAGGTATGCTCTTATGGATGGTTACTGTGTCTCAGCTGACCAGAATAGCAATTTCCAGCTCATAGCTGGTAAGAAAGAGTTGAGAGTAGTAGCTTTTAAACTTCTTTTGACCCACAAAAACATACCAATTTATATTTTTCCTTGCTTCAGTTTTAATATCATACATTGTTTTCCACCAAAGCCTAGTGACTGTCAGTGCTGGCCAACTAGAATTCCAAAGGGATCACAACCCTGGATGTAATGGCAACAAAGTACAGGACAAAAAGAGTGTTTTAAAAAACATAGGCTTATAGGATCATTCAGGTTGGAAGGGACCTCAAGAGGTCATCTAGTCAACCTTTGACTTTGACCCAGTTTTACCTGCTTGCCAGAAGCACCCACCTTTCTCAAGCATAACTGTAGGAACAGGCTTTTATTAGTGTACATGTCTTGAACAGATGTGACAGATTTTGTTGTTCTTTCTTTTAAATTTCTCTCTCATTTCATACCTTCAAGAAAAGACAGTGCTTAAATATCATGAATGTATTGTAATCATTCTCACTATATGCTAGTCTATAAGCTTGATAAACCACGGGAAAAAAAAACCCACAGATAAATAAACTGCAGATACTTTGTATCAGTTGCTGTTTTGATACATGCATTGCATGGGAAAGATTTTTGGGTTTGTGAAAAACAGATCACACATGAAAGATTAAGACCAGTCATCCATTCATGACAAAATCCGCATTACAGAGAGCCTCTGACCACAGTCCTTTCCTGAGCACTTTGAACAGTATGTACAGCAACATTTTTTAAATTCTGTTCGAACAAAAAAGAAAGTATGTTTGCATCTTCTGTGACTCATAAACTCAACAGAACTGGCATATATCAATCAAGTTACATATAAAGAGGAATGTAATATCACAATGACTCTGTAATCCTGTTTCTAATTAACATGGCTTAACCAGTAACAATGAGCAGTCTCACTGTGTAAGCACACTCCTGTGACTGTCATATAAAAAATCTGGGAAGGTTAAAAGGATTTCAGTCCAAAAATGTTGTTATTTTTTCATCATCACAGCTCAATTTCATTTCAACTTGCAGCTTTTGAAGGGAGCAGTTGAGAGCAGTATTTGAAGATGAAGAGCTAGTATCATCGTTATCCATATGCAAAACAGACGTAATATTTTCTTCCCATAAAACGACATTGTGATGTTTTCATTATAATTAGTAAAATGCTTTGCAATCCACAGATGGAAAACACTGTCTAAAGTCAAATGATTCTTATTCATAAGAAAGTTTTTGCTTTTCAGTCCACTTCTAGACTGCCATTCACATGTTTTGCTCTTTCTTATTCCTACAGAATCTTCTGCTGTTTGGTCTTTGGTTTGTACGTTTCTCCTTAACCTTGAAAGCAGATTACACAGGATTCTGGTATAATGCTTTGCACATTTGCCCTGCTGAATATCAAAGTGCCCCACCATTTTATGAAGTCATTAGGAAGCAAAATTTCAATTTCATAAATGCTAGTATCATTCACATTACAAAATAGCTTCCTGCAATCTTAGCTCTGCATACCTTAACCAACAATCCCCACTGAAGAGTAACTCCGCTTGACTTTAGTCTACCAGATTTCTTGTATAGTTATTCTACTTTTTTAAGAATATCTCTTTTGTTTATCCAAGAATGACGAAACACAGAAACTTAAGATAGGCAAGGAAGAAATAAATAGTATTGTTATCCATACCTGCACTGTACTAGCACTTCGTCAAGAGAAACCATCCTGAATCTCCTATCCAGAGGCATTAAAGCAAAGGTCACTGTAACTCATGCTCATGAAAGATCCTATGGTTTTTCCCATAAGCTTCGGGTGACAACTGCAGAACCTTGGGCAAAATCCAACTCAGGAAATTGCCTTCTAACTGCATTAAATAATTTCTACAGATTCAACTGAGTAATGTCTTTTTCTTCACTCTTCATCTTAAACTCCTGTTGCTGGGAAGCCTTCAGTAACATGAACATTTTACCCAAGAGTTGTTTTGAACTCCAAACACTCCTAAATAGCTAAATTTCACAAAGTTTTTTAGCAGCTGGGTTCAAATGAGCCATAAAAACTCAAGCTTTTCTATTTGCCATCTTATGGTAGAAAAAAAAAAATCTTCTTGTGCTTACACGGTATTTTTGTAAACTCTGTATCTAACTTCACAATTGGTAATTTCTTATTCCTTTTTATTTATTTTTCTTCTACAAATGATGAAAAATAATTTGTTCTTTAAGCTATCTTGTTAGAGTCTGATTGTGAATTCTTAACACGAGGAAAGAAAAGACCTGTTTCTTTTTTTTTAACACAGCAGATCTAATGGACAATATGTTTTTAGTTGATTACCATAAACCTGAATTATTTAGAGAAGGACAATGGTCAAAGGCTCGATACTTTCAGCTGCTTGAAAATGCAAGTAGAGCCCCTGAATTAGCTTGTAATGCCATTACAAGCCTAAAATTTATGAGAAACATTAGGTTTAGAAGGTTTTGGAAAAACTTAACTCAGCAAAGCCACCAGAGAGCACCATCCAGGTCTGCTGTCCCACAGCAATATCATAGTTGATCATTGTCTGCCTCTCTCCATCAGCAGCTCTTGGGCAGTGACCCCTTCTGAGGAGGCCCTTCATCTCGGCCAGCTCCATTCTGGTAGCTTGAACAGGGTGAGGCTTATTGTCACTGAAGGGGGGTTTGGCCATCTTTCTTGGTGCGTAAGGAGTGTCACAGTAAATCACTTTTAATAGATTTGTTTTGCAGACACATGCCTAGACTTGTTGGAAATCTCAAACAGTTCCATAAACATTGAAAGACTTTGTACTAGAAGATATATGTTTTAAAGCTGCACCTTTTTAAAAAACATCCTGTTTCCACATTTCACTTGTGAGTTTTCCTCTGTCTTGAAATATTTCATACCAGATAAAAAAGATCTTTACATTCTGTGAAAAAAATATCATCTGCTGTGAAGACAAAGCCATTAAGGTTCTCTTGGCCTGCATGGACTTATTTCCTTCTAACTGCATACATTTTTGTCCACAGTTAGTTTTAGAAAATAATATTATTCTCTGCAAAGTATTTCAAATGATATATTGAGTACTTATTCTATCACACAGCTGCCATAAAATAGTCTTAAAATGGAAGATTAAGATCCCAAAAGTCAGTCAGTGACAGTATTATAATTGCATATACATTCTTAATACAGCCGTGGGCATATACAGTTTTAAATACCATTTTCATACACTATTTCCTCAAAATAACATCTCCTTATGATCTTAAAAGTACATGTGAAACTCAGCATGAAATAAAGACCAGGAAATATTTTCACAGATAATCTACACAAAAGAGAATAAAGTTTGTCCATGCATTTTGAAATTCCAGGTATTTAATAAATTACATCTTCTAATATGTGCAGGTGATTTTTGAGTTTTGCGGGGAGGGACAACTGGAGGGGTACGTTTGTTGTTTAAATGGGATAATGGTTATATTTTAGAGGAATGATAATCTATGAGGAAGGTCCCATTTGATAGGAAGCATTAGCCCCTAAATGCAATCCTAATATGATACACAGTAAGTTGCACACTAAACAGTCCTCTTTTCTGAGGTTATCAGAAACTGTAGTATACTAGGTGATAATGCATGTTCTTTCATTAATCTTCACGTTTGGGGTTTTTTTCTTTACAACTTTAATGCTCTTCTAACACTTTGGTTTTGGGGTTTTTTTAACGTAATATATAATACACATGCTCATGAAAATGAAGAGAACCAACTAACAATATTTTCACAAAAATATGTTTTGTTTCATAGACTGTGGAATAATTTAACAAGTATACATACATACCAGGAACAATTACCTAGTTCTGCAATATATTTCATCTATTACAATGTATTTCTCTTTCTAAACACCAATGGAACAAACTTCTCCCAACCAATTCTCTTAAAACACCATAGCATTGCCTTGGTGATCATTACGAAGAGTTATATTTCTGATTTAAACTATTTCAAGCTGAATAAAATAAGGCTAATTCTGTTCTCATTTATACGTTAATGCAGATTTGCTTAATAAATTATTATTTAGTGGAATTCCCCAAAGCTTTTGTAATGAAATCAAGAACAAGAAATCCCTCAGTCATATTGAATTTACAGAAAGGTTTTCTCTAATGTGCCCATTGTTTAGAATGCTTTTCATCTCACAGTCTTTACACTTTCAAGTATGTATATATCACAAACTACAGTGGTATTCATAACTAAACCAAATAAAATAGATTCCCCCCCCCTTTTTTTTGTTACCTTTTTTTTTCAGCTTTTTCCTTCAGCAAGTTATTTAAAACGTCAACTTTTTCTGCTCTCAGAACTTAGTTATTCTTGTCTCTCCTCAGTGAAGTTATAGGGCTAATTTATATAGAGCAAACACATAAACATTCCACAAGAATCTGCATAAATATTTCTCTATCCTTTTATATAATATCTCATTGTTACAGTACTTGATTTCTCTACAGTTTTAACAAAGTACATGTTCTATACTTCTTAATAAATCATGAGAGAATACCTATTCGGTAAGATGCAAGAAAAGGTGTGAAAATTTAAAAATGCTGATTTGGCTTTCCTAAGCAAAAAAAAAAAAAAAAAACACTCTTCAAAAAAAGAATCCCTTCTAGCCATCTAACAATCTTAGAGCCCATATTATGCACAGTCCAACTCAACACACAACAGAGATGCTTTGCTTATCAAAAACTTGAAAGCTGCATTGTCCACCAGAGGGGCATGTTATAAAGAATAAGGCAACACGCAAATTTCATTTTAGCAGTTTTGTTGGCCTATGCTGGAGAAAGTTATAACCAATACATCATATTTTTTCCTCAAGTCTGACATTTACCGCACCCTCAAAAACTATTATATCTGTGCTTTTGCATAAAAAGAAAAAAAAAAAAAAAGAAAAGAAAAAAAGAAAAGAAAAGGAACAAAAGGATTTAAAAAAAAGAAGAAAAATTAATTGCTTAACTTAAGGAAATAGAAAAACTTCTAAATGGTCCTAAAGTAGGGTAGGTACACCAAAAGCACTTTTGGGATATTTTTCTGTTTCACCTGGAAATTGACTTTAAGTTTTCCAGTTTCAGTGTTAAAATCTAAGGATAAAATTCTGTTCTATTTCCCTCTAGTGAATACTTTCATTGAAATAGGAATTCATTCAGATTTATTGTGAAGTAGCAGAACAGGAGATGACCCCTTAAGTCAGCCACTCACTCCTCTTGTAGCCAATTATGTAATTCCTGAATTTGATTTCCAGTGCACATGGGGCACAATATGGGCTTTAGGTAAAAAGAACAGGGACAAAGATTAAACTCAGAGAAGGGCTGTATTCAAGTGTTTTACAATTAAATTGTTGTGGTTTTGTGGCAGGTGGATGACCGAAGGAGGCTGTGATCCTGTGGGAAGCCCATGCTGGAGCAGGCTCCTGGCAGGACCTGTGGAGCCGTGGAGAGAGGAGCCCACGCTGGAGCAGGTTTGCTGGCAGGACTTGTGACCCCGTGGGGGACCCAGGCCGGAGCAGTCTGTTCCTGAAGGACTGCACCCCGTGGAAAGGACCCACACTGGAGCACTTTGTGAAGAACTGCAGCCCGTGGGAAGGACCCACGTTGGAGAATTTTGTGGGAAAGTGTCCTCCGTGGGAGGTACCCCACGCTGGAGCAGGGGAAGAGTGTGAGGAGGAAGGAACAGCAGAAACAACATGTGATGAACTGACCGCAACCCCCATTCCCCATCCCCCTGTGCCGCTCGGGGGGAAGAGGTAGAGAAAATCAGGAGTGAAGTTGAGCCTGGGAAGAAGGGAGGGGTGGGGGGAAGGTGTTTTTAAGATTTGGGTTTATTTCTCCTTATCCTACTCTGATTTTGATTGGTGATAAATTAAACTAATTTCCCCAAGTCAAGTCTGTTTTGCCCATGATGGTAATTGGTGAGTGATCTCCCTATGTCCTTGTCTCGACCTATGAGCCTTTCGTCATATTTTCTCTCTCCTGTCCAGCTGAGGAAGGGGAGTGAGTGAGCAGCTGTGTGGTGATTAGTTGCCGGTTGGGACTAAACCACGACAGCTAACCAGGAAACAGTAACTCCAGGTTGAATACAAAATTTTCTGTCCTTCCAACCCTCACTGCATTCAGTTTGCCTACAGCCTGAATCCATCTTCAGCTACTAGTGAACAAAAAAGTGATGTATCTACATGCATCTTTCCCTGTCTCTTGTCAGGTGCTCCAGTGAAAACAGAATTATAGGAAGTACTTAACAGAAGACCCTTTTGTAGTGAACTCATTATCTTCTGAAATGTCTTTATTTCAGTGCAACTTCATTTCCATTCACATGATTTGTATTTCCTGTCACAGTCTAAGGAATTTCTCTATTATTTCCATTTCATAAATCCATCATATGAGCTAAGTTTACGGAAGTCAATAATATTATAATTTTTTTTCTCCATTCATCTTTAGAAAGAACATTTTGTTTAAACTTCTACATTAGGAATGAAAAAATTGACTGCAGTTGTGCAGAAGAACCTAGTTATTAAAATCTGAATTAATCACATAAAAGGGAAATCCTTATTGCCTTTTAATGTAGTATCCACAAGATCTGATAAGCGATTCTCTTTGTTCTGAGTTTTGTCTTTCCTCTGATAATCTTGGGGTTTTTTCTCTGAAATACTAGTATTTATGGTCTACGAACTACTCTGGATATAACATTTAAAGTAATAACTACATGGGTCAGAAAAGATGTCACAAATGTTTTGTGAGTTCTTAAATTCAAATCAAAACTTAACTTCAGATTTTAAGAAGAGACTTGCATATTTTTTCCTCCTTTTCAAGGGGAAAGTATAGGTCATTCTTTGCTGGGCAAACCATATTGAGGTCATTGAAGTTATACCAACAGATAATTTGACTCTGAAGGTATCAGCGTTTGAATGCTGCAATACTGCCCAATTTAATTATTTAGCAGACATGAGTCTATATATCTTGTTCAACTCTGACTGAAAAGTAAAACAAAGGACATGTTTCTCTGTGTATCAAGGGTATACTGATATTCTTCTGAATCCCAGGAGATGGAGGAATAAAAAAATGCTAGAATGTTGAAGGTAAAAGGATGCTCTCATGTTTTGGATCTGGTCCCAAAGTCCAGGTGGATGAGGCATTTTCTGGGCAACCAGCAAAAACATGAAGAGCACAGCACAGGTTTGTGGTGGAACTCTTTCATCATCCAGACAACCACTGGGAAAGGAAGGTAGCGGCAACATATTGGCAGCAAAATCTTGAAATGTCCTGGTGACATTTTTGTTTCTATAAAAGGTGAAGAAAGCAAGTAAGGGAAAAGGTCTTCTGGCTGTCTTTCTGGCCAGCCTGGAAGAACTGGTTGACATTGTGCAGATGCAAAGTAACTTGTCTGAGGGTGACTGTGAAACAGATGACAGAACTAACCGTCCTCAGATGGTTAGAAAGGAGAACACAAACATCATAAATCATGGAGCTTAGGACAGCAGAGTGCAATAAACACCAGGAGGTGGAAGTGCTAGATTTTTACATAATGTCAGTAAAAAGGAGAAAGAGAATTGGGGAGAGCTGGTAGTGCTGTTAAAAACAAACAAACAAAAAAAACCAAACCACAAAAAAAGGACAACTCATAGGCCCTGAAAATTCTCTGTGGGTATTTTCCTTCAGCCAGCTCTTTATCCCAGGGCTGGTAAATTATTACCTTTTGAAAAATTGTCAAAAATAAATAAGGCTCCACAAAACTTGGAAAAGGCTACTCACTCCTACATCTATTTTTAAACAAATTGAAAGAGAGGAGAGACAGGAAAGAGGAGAGAAAACCCTTCAGCTTAATTTCAGTTCCGGAAAAATCCTGGAACAAATAGTCAAACAAATCATTCACAAACACCTAAAAGACAGCAAAGACATGGGTGACTGCCAACACGGACCTTTCAGTATCGAATCATACTAAATGCATCCAATTCTTTGCATGGGAAAATGATCAGGATTGTTAAGTTGTAACAGTGGAAAATAAGTAGCCAAAAATAACCATAAGTCAAAATTAAATTTCACTGAGCTGAGTATCCTTTCTCTGACAGAAGCCACTAGCAGGTGTCAGGGAAGAACATGAAAAAAATATGGTAAGTATATACTTAACTTTCCTGTGGTAGGCTGTCCTGGTTTCAACAAATATACAGCTTAATGACTTTCAGAGCTGGAAGTTGTATCAACAACAATGTTGGGCTATTCCATTAAAAATGAAAGGATATTTTAAATAAAATTCTCCAGAATCTGCTATTACACTAGATTTCCATAAATAACTTGCATGACATTATAGATATAATATATTTATTAAATATGGAGATCATATCAAAATAGAAGAAGTTTCAAGCACTGAAAGGCCTAGGACTACAACTCCAAATAATCTTGACAAGTTAGAGAACTCTCCTGCAAAACCAGAATTCATATCGGGGGAAAAAAATTTAAAGTTGTGCACTTAGATTATACTACACAAATAGAGGACAGGGAATGACAGATCTGTGGGGCTGTAAAAGGTCTGAGGATTAAAGTGGATCAGATCTGATTGCATGCCAATAATGTTGCCAAAGGCAAACATGCTGCCTAAATGAAAGGCTGTCTGCAAGAGCTGGTGCAGCATCCACTGGAGTATGTTTTCAATTACAAGCACTGCTCCTCAAGGGTAGTCTAGGCCATCTGGAAGAAGTTAAGAGAGCAGTAAGAATGACAGAATTCAAGAAAACATTGTTCAAGAAAGGTTGAAGGGGTCATTTAATCTAAAGGAGAGAAATCTGAAAGGAGATTTAACAGTTTTCAGATATACAAAGGGTAGCAGTAAGGAGAAGACTAAGCAATTTTCCATGACCACTAGGGACAGAGCAAGAAGCTTCACACTTAAATACCAACAAGGAAAATTTAAAGCCAAGCACTAGAAAAACTTTTCAACAACTACACTTGTCCACAAAACCAGCTCAGTCTCTATCACTGAGGTTTATCAAGGAAAAAGTTAGGCAAAAGCCTATAAAAAAGGCTTATGCATAAATGACACAGCTTCAGGTAAGGGCGGTGGCATCCTGAGTCTCTTCCTGCTTTATTTTCTGTGAACTTAAAAGTTTGTTTTCTCTGTATTTTTGGATAAAGGCAAATAACTACTAGAACAAATCACCAATGAATGTAGTAGATTCTCAATTACTTCTAGTTGCATTTGAAGATATGAGTCCTTCCTATGAAATATACTGCCTTGCAACAGATGACTGGCTTTATGCAGAAATTACTGACACTGACTTTATGGGTTTTCTTCTGAAGGAGTTAGATTACGTGGCTTTAATGGTTTCTTCTGGACTTAACATTTGGGAAACTGCAAACCGATTAACTCAAATATTCACTCAGCATACTATCAAAGATACGACCGAATTTTTCTTTCACTGTGTTGTACCACAATGCTATACACAAGGCTCTGAAAGGACAAGCAGCAGTGGTCTCAAACTGAAATACAAGAAATTCCATTCAAACTTCAGAAGAAAACTCTTTTACTCTGACAGTGGTCAAATACTGCAACACATTGCCTAGATGTTATGGAGCTTCCATCCTTGGAGATACACAAAACCCTGAGCAACCTGCTGTAGTTGATCCTGCTTTGAGCAGGGGTTTGGACCGCAGAGTCTCCAGATGCCCCTTCTAACATCAGCCTCCTGTGACTCTGTGAGATCCTGTGAATCTTAGAGTGCAGCTACATTAAAAGCATCTATTACAGATCAATCAAGCGAAAACTCTGAAGCATTCAAGAATGAAAGCAAAAAAACCATGTGAAGAGCATTTGCTCTCCTGTTGTGGTCCACAGGTATTTTTTTTCTGCTGCATCCTAATTATTTTCATTCCAACTGGATGGTTTTTCTAACAAAAATTAGGCTGTTTTCTGCTGTCAAGAGTGTGGGAAATGGATCTGGTAAAAGCTAAGTTGCAGACTTTGTAAGATGCCACCCTATATGTATGCGATAAGCAGTGATGTAAAAAAGTGTAAGAAGGCTTTTAAAAAGGGAAACGTGGTGAGATGCTCCACATGAATTGGAAGTTATAAAGACCAATTTAGCACAATAGTTTAGAATAGATAATATGAAATTACAAATGAGAAAAGCAGAAGTTCGCAATGGAATAAAGTAAAATGGACAAAATACTGGAAAATGTTCCATGTGCATAGAAAGACAGGGTATGGAGGCAAAACCAGAAGGAATCACCTTCCACAGCCCAGTGAGGGACGCTGTCAGGTTCTAGACCCTCAACACCGAAATCTGGAGTTTTGCCATCTTGCGACTGATACGAACCCAATCATCCTGTGACTGAGGGTTCATCAATAATGGTTCTTTTTAAAGGCTCTCAAAGAAGACTTGTCTTTATTCCCAGGACAGTGGAAGCAGGACAACCTAACTAACCCACTTGCCGTCGAGCCCATTTTTTCAGAACAAGAATCACCTCCTTTGATTTATCTGATCCCTAAGAAGAAACCACATAGATAGCACAAAGAAGCACTTCCCATGGTGCAAGGAAGAGTTGCTTCTGAAGGGGAGTGAGAATCATCAGTAAATATAGTGAGCACTGTGCTAATCACAGGGAATAGCAGCAAGATGGCATGCTGTCCCCTTGCTGAAACTGTGCACTAAAATCTTGTGCAAGTCATTTACATACTCAAACTGTCTCTTTGTTGTTGGCATTTATATCAACTATTTTGGAAACAGAATACTCATTAATTCATTTAGATAGGTGAAAAATGGAAGTGATGATTGCCATTTATGTTATAGATTAGAAGGTAAGTGCTTTCATGCAGGAAATAGAAACTGAATAAATGACCTTCTCAACCTGCTGGTTCAAACTCAAAATTTCCTTCTTCCACCAACATGGCTTAACATTATTGTCTAAAAAGGAAGGTTTGGATAGGAATCACTTTCCTACAGAAGCTGTGTCATTATGCAATAAAGAATGCACTATTCTCATATACTAATAAATTTACTACTCAAATTTACTAACAATTTGAGAATGTAATTTCATTTGAAAATGAAAAAATAAAGGCAAAGTCACTATTAAAGAGAATTCATCTGTGAATGGCAAATTGCCTCCTGAAGCAAATGCACTTATTACACTCAAAGAAAGGATGAGATCTCCCACAGTTAAATAAAACTAGTAGGAAAAATAATTGCTTGATAAATCAGAGTAATTAAATTTTGCACATCTGAATGCTACTACACCTCTGTCTTCATTGCAACAAGGCCAGCCCTGTAGCACAGAAACAGCACATAAAGCTCAGCCCTTTACTCCCTGAAAAATCTATTACTGAAAGAAATGGAGCACCTTTTCCCTGTTAGCTCTTCATTAATGAGGAATGGGAAATCATGCCCCACAAAGCTACTGGGATCAGAGCAGTCAAAAAGAGTGGTGACGCTATCTAGTTCCTGTTCAGCTTCTGCCAATATTCCACCAATCATCAGTGTGCATTCTAGCATCTTATTTTAAAGCGATAGACTCTGTTTTCCTTTGGGAACCTGCCTGACAGGTCATTTTTTAGTTAGTCTACCTTATACATTAATTTTTGTATACAGGGTAAATACCTCTGTTTCCAGTTATAACCTTCCATAGGACAGATACTTCACCATGAGACCTTTAAAATTTATAGGTATTCTAATTGCTCTGTATTAGTACTGAAAGAAAGCTTCAGCAATTAAATTGCTCTGTATTAGTACTGAAAGAAAGCTTCAGCAATTATCCTTTCAAATTCTAAAAATCAATTCTTGACCATTTGAAATATTTTGTGTTTAGGCTATCTAAACACAGTTATCTACATGTAGGCACACAGACACATGCATCAGTTGTTGATCCACCTGCTGTGCTCAGCAGAAATCTAGCCAATGCAACACAGAACACGATTCAGTTCACCCTAACCTAGGGAACTAGCAGCTGCCGAGCTGAATCACTCGCTCAGCTCCAGTGACTCCAGGCTTGATCTTTATTGACTCTAATAAGGGCTCTGATATGGAGGGCTCAATCCATTGCCGACACAAAGGGAAGCAGTGCTGTTTGAGATGAGACAGTGTAACCAGCCTGTCCTCCCACTGGCAATAGGTCTCCCAGACCCGTGAGGGTATCTTGCATACTCTAGGGCATCTGAAATGGCAGCAATTCCTCTGTGTGGGTGACTGAAGGAAGCCTCTAGCCCTCAAACAGACTCCTACAGGTAGGCATAACAAATTTAGGTACCTCAGTTGCCAGCTAAATCTCTGGAATTTAGGAACTTGAACAGAGTCTGTATCTAGAAAGACCATGTTACTGCCACAGTGTATGCAGCACTCATAAGAAGTGGCTTATGATGGTTTTCCTCTTATAATTCAAGAGGAGACTAACTGGAGAAAAGCACAGCACAAGCTCATTCATGTATGTTCCTCAAGAGTACAAGGATGTATTGCATACTCTGTCTTCCAAACCAATCAAGCAGAAAGCACCAGTAATCACTTTCAAAAGGGTTACAGAAGAGTGATCTTGGGGCTTAAGGGTCATTTTAAGGTATAGTTATATGGTCAGATTTAGATGGTCATGAGTTAACTCACTCCACATTTCATATCACCTCAGGTTTGCAAGCCATCTAGATGCATTATGATAGGATAGTATTTGAGCTAAAAATTCTCAGCTTCTTCACGCTGGCTCAGTAGATGGCAAACTTGGCTACACCCCAAGCTGGAGCTGACCTATGCTGCAGTATCTTGGAGCATGGATGGCATCAGCTAGTAAACTTTGATCATTTAGATGTCTTCAGACACTTTGGTGCTGACCCCCGTACTGCAAAATCACCACAATTTTGCTAAACTGAGACGTCAGGCAACAAAAGATCCATGATGCGCTGAGGCAGTGTATCTACATAGAAACACAACTTCACCTTTTGACAGACCATATTTAACAAAAAAGAGAAGTTGCCTTTCATTGAGAGAATCTAAGCAAAAAATAGTTATTTTGTCAATAGCCTAATGTTCTGCAAAAATCTGTTCCCTAAACCAGTTTCCCTAAAAAAGTTCAATCTTATTACCCATGTGATCTCTGTGAATTTAATCTCATCTTAACTTCTCCACTACAGCATTTTTGTAGGAATTGACCATAAAAAATGTGATTATGGATGCAGGTTTACACGGGTCTAGTTCCCAATGTAACTTATCCATTAGGTGGTTAGGTATTCTATTAAATTAGATACTGCTAGATGACTGAGTAAGGTCTTTGAGGTTCTTCCCAACATGCCTCTTGTGTGTATGTGTCTTGTCTGGCAAAAACTGTAGTGTCCACCGAGAGAAAGAAGACGTGCAGCAGATGCTCGACTGCATTTCTTTTCCTCCTTGACTGCAGTGACTGCTCTGAGAAGTAAATCCACTCAGTAAAATAAACTGCTGCAAATGCTCACTATGGGTTGTATCATTCAGTTATTACCTTGCTCATTCTTTTTCCTTAAACAGCTTTGTTCAAATTCCCCTACCAATCTATATACTCCTGAATTTTTATCAGCTGTATCTATTCTCTCTGGGCAAAGCCCACACTTCCTTTTTGCTCCAAGACTGTTTTCTCTCTTTTCCAAAACAGTTCTCAATGTCTATATGTAGGATTGTTTTACTCTTTTTGTAAGGCACTTATACTTGGAATTAGTTCCTGCTTTTTGACTAAGGGATGACATGTTCTATAGAGTATTCAGTCTCTAAATCAGACAGTGAGAGAAAAAACTATGATGTCTCCTAGTTTCAGAATCAAAAGAGCAGCTGATGTCAAAAAGCAAAATAAAAAAACGTTACTTTAAAACAATACGGTTCACAAGGACAGTGCCTTTTAGGGTCAATGTCCAATTTATCTCAGCGCACATGCAGGATGAGGACTGCAAAGTAAGACTAATGAGCATGGCAGAAACATATGCAGTAATTCATCATCATAACAAAACATAGCACAATTACGAGGAATTTCAGATGCCTGTAGGCTTAACACAATTACATGGAAACAAATTGTTTGGTCTGATCAGTCAGAAGTGCAAGAATGCTGGACCAAAAAAATAGAAAGAGATTGTTGCCACCTATATACACAAATCACCCTTTTATGATAAGACAAATGTACAATTTGTCTTTCTTTTTTGGTTTGTACACTGAAATTGTATTCAGTGCCTGCCCAAATAGGTCTCCATGTTCTGCAACTGGACATGTCACAGAAAACATAGGAAGAAGAGGCAGTTGGCTGCAGGGGTAGAGGAGTTAATGGATATAACCACAGCACCTTTCTCATGCTTGCCAAAGACTTTAATACAGCAATAGTTCTCAAGTAAGACTGAAAGGAAGGGAAACCTTTAATTAGTTGGAATTTACTTACTTCAAAAAAATTGTCTCTGCTTTGTGTTTCTTACTGAGAAAAGACTAACATCAGCATCATCTTGTGAATAATTGGGTTTGGTCCTGTTCCTGGTTTTCAGCTATCTGGAGTACAGTTTAGGCTGCTGTTTATTTGACTTTCCTCCCGGAGGACCACTATTCTGCAGAGTTAAAGCTATGCAGTGCTTACACAGACATTTCTTGCACTTCTGATAGCAGAGAACAAGACCCATTCTGAGTAAGCACTAATAATAGACAACACTGCAAGTAGCTGCTGGGGGCTCACATCCCTGAGAGACATAATACTAAAGGCGAAGTCACTGCTGAAAGGAGCAGATCGATTGCATTTGTTATCATAGATCTCTATTGTGTATCAGTGATCATGCCACTTAGGTAAAGTGGGACTTTGAGAGCAAAAGTCTAATTAAAATAAGTGGGCGTTATATAAACATGCTTGGAAGGCAAATTTTCTGCAATATTCCTTAGTGACTTGGAGCTGTCTTTCTTTAAAGAATTTATACAGCTCAGCTCTAGCAATTTTATGGTTGGGAGATGATAAGAAAATAAATTAGATTTTGGTACACAGCGGTCAAATTAATTTCATGGGTATATGTAATTCTTAGCACTTAAGATCCGTAACCACGTCATGACCCATATCAACATTGAGGTCCCAATTTTTCAGGAAAGGTTGGATAGCACACATCACACAACTGCTTTTTGGAAGACATCATCATGCTGCAGAAATGTCCTGTATACAAACGTCATGTTTCAGGGAATCCCTTAGCTCCACAAGGTTATCCATCGTGGTTAGGACTGTACTGCTGAGGCTCCAGGGACGTGTCTGGCCCAGGGAGAGGATTTACTCCTCAGTCCCTTTCTTTTGTTTTAATTGGTTTGTCTCTGTCTCTTTCATGTTTTTCTTCCTCACCTCATTTATTTTATTGATCCTGTCTTTCCTCCTGTTTCTCTCTTTCCTGGTTACTTCTAGATTAGCTACAGGATAGGAACTCCCATGGGGAGCCCCACTTGGCCACTTTCTGCTGAGTAAAATAGCCAAACTTGGTAAAGGGAAGATTCTCGTGACAGAAGCAATGGGGAAAATTGCTGGGAGGGTCCATCTTGGATGTCACAGGTCTGGTGATCTGTCACGCTGATGCAGAGTCCAGGTAACGGTGCAGCCACCACGCACTTCTCGAAATTACTCCCACAACGGAGCCATGTAAGATGCAAAGATACTTAAGCTCACTCACTATGTTTGAGCCTGGTTTGCCAGCACTGCTTTCTTAAGGGGTGATGCACAGAATTCAGTTAGTCTCCAGCAAAGAGGAGCCTGCAGCAATCAATAAACACCTTATAGGGGAAAATATATCAACCATTAAAAACAGCCTGAAATTAATTTCACTGGATGGGTGAATTCTGGGAAGTTCTTTGAATTCTCAGAAACCAATTTCATCTACCTTAGTTTATGAATCTATTTATTAAAATGTAAACAACTTTCAAATAAGATTTTATTGCATTTGAATATCATTCTTGTCGTGGTCTGTACTTTCTTATTTCACTTCCAAAGAATTTGTGATGACTAACTCATGCATTATGTGGTGCCATGTGTAATGCTCCCTTGTGACAATAATTCAAATTGCTATTTTCATACCATCTTCCTCTCTCTCACTCTTGTTCTGTTTTTACTCCAGTGTAACTAGAAGATCTATACCCTCACTCATATGAACAGAAACATTTTCAAGAAAACATTTCTGGCTCCTTTTCCCAACTGACTGCCAGCTCACACAGACTAGGGCAATGGCTAAGTGAAAGTATCCATCTACTACAGATTTGCTTATTTGCTTCCAGTTGCTACAGAGCTTGCTTTCCCACAAATTCTGCTGGACCTTCATCTGCAGAGCTCAGGCGCTCATCAAAATAGCAACTGATCAAAAGCTGTTCATGAAAATACTCTAAAAAGATTTGTGGGGTATTTTTTTGTTCTTGTATTTCTGATGGGCATCAATGAGTTCCATGTGAAATCTTCAAATCATTGGTTAGTCAATAAGTCATACAGCAAGCATTCAGTTCAAACAAGCAAGGAGCGAGCTCATATCTTTACAATTTTTTTTGAACAGCACAGTTTTATAGGTTGACTAATTACTGAGTTTCACCAATACCACTCAAAATAAGATGCAGCACTATTAAACCTTCATTCTGGATTAGGTGCACCTGCTCTGGCAGGAGGGTTGGACTAGAAGGTCTCCAGAGGTCCTTTCCAAACCCTATCATTCTGTGATTCTGTGATACCAACAGAGAAAGAGAGCTCCTGGAAGTAACCGATCATGGATGGAAGGGAAATAATTTGTTAGAACATTAATTATTCTTAACCTGAATAAAGATGCAGACAGATCCATTTCATTTTATCATTTGAGTAAAAGAAATAGGGCTAAAGCTGTAAAGTCCCATAATTGTGATAATGATGTAAGAACACTTATGCATAGAAAACCTACAAGGGGAAATGATGAAAAATCTAGGAGGGAAGAAAGTGACAGCAAAAGGCATGCAATTAAGGGACATTTGAGGCTTGTCTTGTATTTTAGTTGTCCTCAATCACATCAGTAGTAGCCTGTTGCTGTTCACCAGCTTCATATCCCAAACCTATCTAGATAATGGTAAGAAAATTCAAGAGAGGAAAATTCAACTATCAGGAGCAGGTACAGATTGAGCACTTACTTTCCACAAAGCATTCTACACACAAGTGTCCCTACAAAGCAAAACCCAGAATGAAAAAAGCGAGGTCTATGCAAATGGATGTATGAGGTGAATAACTTTTTTGAGCCTATTCAGCTGGGGCTGGCACTAGGAAACTCTATCATCCCATAACAAGAAATACAGTCCAAAAGGATTTATTAAGAGTATTAAGTTCACCTCCTTGTGAGAGCAGGACTATTCTCAAAATGCTCTGAGCAGCAGTTTCTAGCTGAGCTTTAAATGCATGAAACAATGGCTTTTGTATTTCTTGCCTTGAAGTATATCCAAGCTTGGGATTCAGTGTTCAGTGGCTTTTGCTATTCTCTACTTACAGATGCTACATATACAATCAAAAACCACAATTTACATTAGCTGGGCATATACCAGAGTGTGCTCAATCAGTAAAAATGTTCTCTTATCTGCATTTAAGTGCTGTATGGATGCAGCCTCAACAGCTGCCAGACACTAGCATGGAAAAGGCCTTAGTTTTTTACATCACAACCTGATCACCTATTCTTTTATCCTAGTACTCCTACAGACACAGCACCCTGAGGAACATCTACAGAGAAACTCTTCCTCCTTGCTGTCAAGGTCGCTTATGGACATTTGTAGATATTCACCTATCCTTAGTCAGTAAGCTGAAAGACATTTCACTTTCTTTTGTACTTCGTCATCTAATAACGTTTCCCTCTGAATTGCCTCCAGTTCACTGCACTGTTAATTAACTTTTATGCATTACCAGAGATGGATGCGTCTCAGCAGTGACTTAAGTGATTTCTCTATAGCTTGTGTTTCAGTTTCCATTCATAAGACACTTCCACCTATATTAGTCAAATTGTTTCCCCCTTGTAATATTTTAGTATTTACATAATATCTCTCATTCTAAAGTAAAAAAGAGCAGAGCAGCTGAGGAAGCAAAAGTCCAAATACCAATATTTGTCTTTGCCTGAAATATTCAAGTTGGCCAGGACAATATAACATTTTCTGAGTGTTTGTCAATACAGTATTTTCTACATGTCATTTGGATTATTAAACAAGAATAGCTGACCCTTGTCTTAAATACCAATATAATGGGACCTCAGTTGTTTATCAATATTGTTTTAAGCCAAAGTTTCATACAAAAAAAAAAAATCCCAAACCTTGTAACCGCCACAATACCAATAAAAGACAGTGATGTGTCACCATGGCAAGGATTTCTTTAACAGACTGTAAATAGCACACAGATTTTCATGCACATTTTAAGGACATATTTATAGCTCACATCCACTTCCCATTTTTATTACCTAATTATTAGAGAGACAATTTGCATTAGTAAACAGTTCATACAGTATCTGAACCTCTTAGCATTACAATGAACATGGTTATAACATTATTTAGATACATAATACCAGAATGTGTCTGACTTACACAAATGTTGAATCATTTAGAGGTTTAAAGCAGGGGTTTCCCAAACTGGTGGTCTATAGACTCCTATCAGTGGTCTGCAGCTGAAGGTTTATAGCTGTCTGGTTACAGGTCCTCATTCCCTATACATAGTGGAGAGAGAAGAGATTAATGAAGAAGAAACACTGACCAAGAAAAAATATTTCAGTTTATCAATAAAGTAAAACATTTTTTTGCTAAAGACTGTAGCCCTACAGTTTCTTCTAATAACTTTTGCATTTGACAGATTGCTTATATTGAAGCTTTCTCTTTCAGACTGTTTTCTCTTTTCCAATCCATCCATTTCTGAGAAAATTACTAGAGAAGATGTTATTTTTAAGATATTTTTAATAAGCAAAACAGTTCATATTCTCAGAAACAGGTGAAAAGAGAAGTGTCAGCTGGCTTAGGAAGAAGCTTGCTGATGACTAAAATGCAAAAAGTGAGTGTACAAGGAACAGAAGCAAGAAGAGGCAATGAAACAGGAGTACAACTGCATCGTTTGGGACAAAACCAGGAAAGCCAAAGCCATCTGAAACTCAGGTTGTGGGGGCTAAAACAAGGAGGGATTCTACAGGTCCCTGAGCCTGCAAAAGGAAGCTCAGTGAAAACGTGGCTGTGCTGATGGGCGGAGAAGAAGAACTAGTAGTGAACAGCACTGGAAAGGCTGAATGCCTTTTTTGCCTTTGTCTTCACAGGGAAAGCCTGCTCCTGGACCTCTGCATATGGTATAGTCTGCAAAGAAGAGGAGCAACAAGCAGCAGGGGAGCAATAGGCCAGGAACTGCTTACAGGCTGGACATACTCAAATCTAAGGGGCTGGTTTGGATGCCCAAGGAGGTGGCCGACATGACTGTGAGGCTACTGCCTATCCTCTATGTAAAACTTCCGCAATCAGAGGATGTCCCTGATGACTAGAAAAAAGGCTAACATAATGTCCATTTTAGGGGAATAATGGCTACATCAGATACCAAGCCACAATTCAATACACAAGGACCTTAACAAACTCAAGGACTAGGACAGCAGAAACCTCATGAAGTTCATCAAGGAATGGTGCAAACTTCTGCCCCTGGGGACGGATAGCCCCATGTCACAGTACAGCACAGGAACCTAGTGGGCAAGTAGCAACCCTGCAGAAAAGGACCCAAGAACGACTTATCACAGTTAGTCATAAAGAAGAATTGTATTTGTACTTCCATTTCACATGCCATCCTCTCATCTCTGTCTCTAAATTATTCTGCTTCCTTCATTCTCCAGCTGCACATAACTAACACCTTCTACTAGGATCCAGCTATCCATGCCTTCATACCTCCCACCACACGTGTTTCACCATCTCCAGCTCTTGCCTCTTGTGTCCCAGGCCCACGTTACAAACCTGAAAACACAAGTCTAAGTACAGTCTTGAGTGCTGCTCA
This sequence comes from Gavia stellata, assembly GCF_030936135.1. Taxonomy (NCBI): domain Eukaryota; kingdom Metazoa; phylum Chordata; class Aves; order Gaviiformes; family Gaviidae; genus Gavia; species Gavia stellata. Next base: position 17,162,194 of record NC_082600.1, read on the forward strand.
AAGGTCCTGGGTGCAAGCTAAGGAGTCATACAGGAACAAGTTTCTGTTCCTCATCCAATGTACCTCCTACCCTGCTGCCTTAGGGCAACCTTTTAGCTCCATGGCATGTTTGAGATAAAAAGCCAACCTCTATTAACTGAGGAGAGAAGCACCTCAGACTACCTCATTGTCCCCGGAAAGTAAGAGCCTAAACACAAGCAGTGAGGCGTGAAGTTACTGTAGTGCAACTATTCTTTGGTTACTGCACATGTATGGACTATTACCCCAACATCTTCAGAATAATACAGAATAATTTGATCTAAGGTGATTTACCTCCTTGTTGAAGGTGATTTACCTCCTTGTTAAAGGTGATTTACTTTGTTGAAGCTAGGTTACCTTCCTTGTGCTTTAGAGTACTAAAACAATTGCTATAGTACAGCTGGTGCGTATCATTTGGTAAACATGACAAAAATGAAAAGCATTTGGCAGGACATATTTGGACTGCAGGTGGCTGAGGCCCGTCCTGCATAGTGGATGGCCACTGGGAGGTCCTCGGTGTCTGCTGTTGGGCAGACTGTCATCACATCAGCATGGGAAACTGGGTCCCCCAGCTCACCCTGGCAGTGGGGCTGTACAGATGGTCAGGGCTCGAAGCTCTTTTGGGCACAGGAGACACTTAACTTAGGCCTCAAGTTGTCTCAGGGGCAAACCCAACCACACAGTCATCAATCAGAAATGAGAGTGGTACCAACCTAGAGTCCTAAGAAAAATAAATGCATATTTTTCCAGCTCATTTTGGCCTAAAAATATAGTTAGTTTCAGGATAGTCCCAAGTATGTTTTTTAAATTAATAAAATGTTCAACAATTTTGTTTTGTCCTACTCCAGTTAAACATGCCATAATTTCACTATACATAATTCCCATAAACAGTTGCTGAATCTGACACATGATTATATATGTAGAAGAGTTTTGTCCTTGGTTTTGTTATAACTGCCTCTGCAACTTTCACAATACCCCTTTATTTCTCTGTCATTGTCTTCTCATCTTATTTAATGTCATTAGTTCTAATTCCCATCCTAATAAACTCACACTAAGAGCCACAGATAAAAAGTGTGCAGAAACAACGTATACTACTACACAAAAAATAAACCTGCAAATCACTGGTCTCAAAAACACATTTCAATTTTTTTTATTTTTTTTTTTAACCAATGATGGCTAAAAACAAGTTCAGGAATACACTCAAGAATACTTGTTTATTAAAACATAAAAACAAAAAGACTCAATTGCTCAAAGATAATAAGCAATTCCAAACTGTCTCAGGTCTAATGAAAAACTGCTCTAAATGTATTAGTTATCCAAGTATTACAACTTGCACTGCAGGATATAAAAGATTCATGTCAGTAGAGATTTGAACTCACAAAAGTAGAACGATACTTAATGGTTAGTGAACTGCATTGGAATATTCCTTAAAGCAATTTCTCTTCTTCTATGTCTATGTTACAATGCATTTCACCTCACCCAACCCATGCAAAAACTGCAAATTCTTAAACATGTTGGGGGTTTACTGCTACCCCAAAATTCAAGCAAAACTTGTGGGTGTCCACATCTAGGCCTGTGCTTCATAGAGCAAACTGGTTTCAGAAAAGCAAGAAACTTTGAGGATTACTGGTTAGCCCTAAGCTTAAAAGCAATAATGTAAAATATTATCGCTAATGAAAACAGCAAATTCAGTAGGAAGAACCTTTCCAGAAATGTAATTTTGGATACTGAAATGCACTGTAGTGAGAAGAAAACTTGCATGAGATACACTGCAGTTCTTCTGTTTTGGTTTTCATCTAGTGAGACACCAACAAACATGGAAACAATAATTACACTGGTTTCCTGTATTTCTGGTGTCTCAATAGTTTTTCCTCTCAAACATGTAATGCCACAACTGCATTCTCTGAATATTTTCAGCTTGATTATAGAGCTCCTGCAACCTGTTTTACACTGTGTGTGCCAGGCAATAACCCAAAAGAACAAAACCAGACTGATGCTTGGAAAGATGCTGTGAGCTTCCTAGCCACATGCACATAATCAGAATTCGCAGTGCTATCTATGAAATCTCCCGCTAATCTAATGCTTGGGAAAGCACAAAAATCTTAATTTAGCCATCAGTCTTTTGCCTGTGTTTACCACAAACTTCCTATTTTCTGTAATTACCTTGATGTTCACAGGAAAAAAGCTTGTATTCAATTGCCCCTACCCATTTTTTAGGCTGTTCAGACTGTGCTGCAGCTTTTACATAAAATACAGTGGGGTCATGTGGGTCAAACATTGCAAAATTGGGGTTTTATGCCAGGTTTGATGGACGACATCATTCCTTTCAGAGCAAACAATTCTGTCTTCCCTAGCCCGTGGATTTCCTTTATGTTGTCTATCACTATACTTTTCACATATATCACACTTACCCATATACATTTTCACTTAAGCATACTTGCCTGGGCAACCAGTACATGCCCTGCTTCAACCTCACTCTATCTTTACCCCTATTCCATGTTGTCAGTACCTATCTGTTGGGTCTACTGCTCCCACTATAACTCCAAACCTGTTTTCCTATACACAGATCCTTCCTTCTGCCATCTCCAAAAAACCAGCATGTTCCTATGCTACTTTATGCTGCCACAAGAATTTGTGCAGCCCCACACCAAACCATGTCAGGGAACCAGTGCAGGTTAAAGCTTAGCCAGCAAAAAAGCAGCAAGCATCTTTCTTCAGCAGTGCTGAATTATACTCTCTTCAAGTATTTGTATAAATATGGGATCAGTATTAAGAACTCTAGCTTCAGAAAGTCTGAGCAACCCTGAAGTATGAACAATTAGTATTCTAAATAACCGTTATCATACTGATCTTGTTAGTGATCATGGTGTCTGAAGCAAGAAAGCTTAACACTTCCCAGCTTCAGTTTAGCTGCCTGCAGTCCAATTTTTGACTCCCAGGACAGGTCTGGGAACCATCACAGCTTGTTAGCTCAGAGCTAGTGACCTCTTCTCTGACAGCTCCTTCTCCAAAGGGGAAGGTGACATTACCAAGACCTAGGATGCCTGGTTCAGCTTAACTTGAAACACCTCAGGAGCTTCTCCCACAGGTTCTCAAACTGATTAATATGTTTTACTTTCCTACATATCCCTTATGCTGCCTGTCCATTTTCTGTGAACTGCAATTTTTAAACATTGTCAAGACAGGCAGGCATCACAGACCATTTTGTTTTTGGAGACCGGTGTGGATGAAGAGAACCAAGACATATATTGTGGTCTTTCTATGGACTTCGTTTTTGTTCCTCAACATTTTAGTCTCCTGGTTTAAATAGATAGATAGGTAATTCAAACTTGGAGTGTCAGTTGTCTCACAGAAAAAACATGATCATCATCACTCTGAATATTCTGCTCATGTGTAGTGATCCATACCAGGCCTTACACTTCGTAAGGTTTGCATATCGAAAAGTTAATTAACAGATATAGTCCATTTCCATATGTCTTCCTCTAAAGGTTACTGCAACTACATTTCCTGAATATCCTTTAACAATTTAATAGCAGCCTGGCAGTGCTATCATGACAAATAAATTTAAGTGACATACAGATTGCAGTGGCAGAATACAAAGTATAATGAAGCAATGTACTTCTTATGGAGATGTGACATGAAAAACATTGACCTGTGGTCCTAAGTCATTTTCATAAGACAAAAGCTTTCTTGGTAATAAAAACAAATCAGTCAATGTTCTGAAAGACTAATATAATAAACCATCAGGGAAGCTATTCAGCTGTGTTAACTCCATTTAGCTAAACGGGAGTCATTATTATTCCACCTTTGTACTTAAAGTTTGGTGATAACATTAGCTGCACTATGACAAAGTAGCCTTCTTGATTAATGGGAGATACCTCCAGAAATGGCAGTGGGACTCAACTTAGAAACATATGCTACCTTGCTGATCATATTAAACAAAGCCAGCCTGACATTAGGAACACAGGGCTGGACTTAAATGACAGGACCAAATATTAATTGCAGAGAAGTTGAAGATAGTGCAGTGGCCCCGCATGAAATATTACCAACTCAGAGACTGTTTATATTAAGACAAGCGACTAGAACATGAGGCAAATGGAAGAGGGGTCAGGAGTGCAAATATTCTGCATGGGAAGGGGAAAAAAAAGGAAAAGAAAAAAAAGTACTTTCAGTCCATGAATCCCAAACTGATTCTCGACAAATGGGTACTATACTGCTTTGCAAGAGAAACAAAGTTGTGCCTCATAATTTCCTTTGCAAGGTAAAGAAGTTGTATTGCTACAGGCACCGAGACTGGGAGAAATTAAGTGATTTACAAGAAATTTGTGGTGCAGGTAGGAAAGGATCAAAGGCTATGATTACAAACTGTGCTTTTTAACTGTAAGCTCATCCTTCCACACACACTCAGCAGCCGTCATTTCCTGAGGAGCTAAAATGTCATACCAATCCTTTTCTTTATCAGCCCCATGCTCATTTGCAAGTATCTTTGCCATTCTGGTTTGTAAATGAGACAGTATTTGGAAATATCAAGGTACCAGGGGAGATGTCATTGAAGTATTTCTCATCTGAACTGGAAATAACCTGCTGGAAGTTTTTCAAGAGACCCAGGAGACCTCCTTTTTAACCACTCCTTTCCTTATCCTGCAGTGATTTTTGGAGACTTTACACACTTAACAAACCAGTTCTGTGCCAATCTATACCACAAGCAACTCCACTAAACTCAGTCAGGATTTTGTCCAATTGCATAAGGTCCAGTCAAATAAGCACAAAAGCCAAACCAGGGCTGTCATCAGGGACTTTGTGGGATATACCACAAAAATTTGTGAACCATTTGCTTGAGAAGGGGATAAATGGACATGCAGAGCAGAATAGAAGGGTAGAAAAAAGAAAGTAATCAAAAGGAGCAGATAATACAGGCAGAGCTGAAAAAGGCATCACAGATAAAGATATGCAAGATCTCTGCATGATTAGCAAAATGTAAGGTAGCCAGTGTATGACTGAAAGGGCTGCATAAAACCAGAATGTTTTAAAGTTCTGCACAAATTCAGAAGAGTTGTTCCTGCTGATGCAACATGAACAGCTAATTGTGACGGACATAATTCTGAGAGATCCCACTTGAATTCAGGTCTACCAGGCATTGCACAGGCAAATTGGTACACAATTTCATGCCCTCTCAGCTTAAGATATGAAATGATAGGGGTAGACAATGAAACAGAACTGAGAAAAAAAATTGTCAATGCCCGTTATTAGATCTGTGTGTAAAACTAGATTATGAGTAAGTCTACCAAGAACAGCAGCAGGTGCCACATCAAAATACATCATGGTAAGAAAATGAAGGACTTCACCCCCATAGAAGACAAAGCACTCAAGTATCCTGGACTGTGGGAAAAAATCCTGTCTCAGCACTGATTAAAAAAATTGCTATCCATCTTTAACTGACAGTAATATTTAATTGTGACTCCTCTTTAAAATCTGAATGGCTTTTCAAGGGGAAATTTTAAATCCTCTAGTATTTTTTTCATATCGCACATCTTAAAAAATGAAATTAAATTTCCAATGCAAAGCTGAATTTACATGATCTAGCTAACAACTGCAGTTTCAATTCCCCAGCAAGAATGAATATAAAAAACCACTATATGATTGCAAGAGAAGTTTGCTTTAAGAATTTGTCACTCATGTTAGTTATTATAGCATTTTATGTACTTATTTCAGTTACTACTACTTGGGTAAGTTTAAGAGATCCTGTGCTTGTTTATAGTCATTAATCAACCTTTCATGAAACACGCATGTTCTTCACAAGCTTATGATCAGTTAACCTTCAAAGGGACTTTCAGAGGGACTCTTAGGATTTACAAAAATAACGTAACAACCTTATTTTTAAGCCTCAACTTGTGCAGTTGATATATAATCTAAAAAAAAAAAAATATTACATTTTGTCTAACCTTTGTAAAAGCCTAGTTGAACGTTTTTGTCTCTTGCTGTCACTCTTAGATCAGGTCCTTCTGTTACAGACTTAAACATCAATACCACAGTGAGATGGCAGAGAACACCACAGGAACCTCTGCCACTCCTCAGCCTACATCCCATGCTGTGCCTTTCATATAAGTTCAGCACAAAAGCTCTCGTTAAGAAAGACGGAATGCAATGATATTATTGTATTTCTTAGAGGCTGATTGGCTGGGTTGCTCAAAATTATGGTAGCCTGTATAAACTCCCCGTGGGCTGGCTGTTGTGGCTTCTTTTGCTAAGCAAATAAGGTGGTGTGACTCCTTCCTAAAGGTCAGCCCTGTACGCTGTACCTCCTGCAGAAACAGAAACAGCAAGCCTGGGCTCATTCTCTCACTGTGCAATATCTTCTTGCATATCCTCTCTGCTTATCCCTTTCTTCCCCATGGCAGGAGTGGCCCCAAGCTCCATCTTTGGGGCAGCACATTTCAGTTTTTCTTACAGTGCTGAGAAACCTTGGATCAGCTTCATTTGGAAAGATTACACTGTACCTTTCAAGTACAAGTACCTTTCCAAAGGGAGCAAAGAAAGTGATCAGACACACTCTTTCTCTACTCTCCAAAATGAAAAAAATAAATATAAAAGTTAAGTAGATCTCCTATTTTGGCATTGTCATAACAACATAGGGAAACTGTATAGACAAACTGAATGTAGACTCACAGTGAATCACTTTGGTCTGGAAGGTTTAGTCTCTTTTGATACCAGCTGAATTTGTCCTGAATGGAAAGAGAGGCACAAAGGTCTCATAAAGTCAGATTATCAGAAATAAACTTAGCAAGATAAAGCAGATGAATGCTTGTCTTGCCCTTTTATTGATTTATCTTTAACTTCTGCACAAAGACCTCTGCAAAACCTCCGAAAATTCAGCCAAGGGTGATATAACATTAAGGGAGCACAAGGATTGCAATGTGTTGAAGAATCTCAATTCCCCTGTCTCCTGGATGATTTGCAGATAGGGAGAGAAGCAGTGGGACATCCTCTTTCCAAGCATTAGCTCCTCCTAGAAGGTGAATCACAGGACCATGGCCCCAGTCACAGTCACTCTGCAGAGATGACTTCCACTGCTTCTCCAGAAACATTCCTCTTTGTCATAACATAACCTTTGGTAAGAATACACAAGTGAGTTAGTCAAACCTACCCATAGGTATAGCACAGGCCCTCTGGACTTTTGTGAAGTGCAACAGGAAAGAAGTGGCCACTGTAATAATTAATAAATGTATCTAACATATGATCCAACAGCAGGAGAGCTCTGATCTCTGCACCACAATATTCTCCCTGCCCAGGACAAAGCAACAGAGTCTTCTTGTGCCCTAGATGGGAGCCATATGACTCCTTCAGTCCAGCCTACCTTAGGCCCAAATCCCAAAGATACTATTTTACTTTGCTCTGGTTCAAACACTACAAAAACTTTAAAAAAATAAATTAAAAATCGTTCTCAGATATTGTGCTGAATAATTTAACCCAATACCAGCCAGATTGACTCCTTTCCCAGAGGTGTCTGTGACATTGAGATGTTTCGAATTGCCCATATTATAGAGGGGATGACTGTTTACAGGATATTATGTATATAAGCAGTTTTGCTCTTTTAGTCTTAGGCCTGTGAACAGGGCTAGCCCTAAGGCAAAGCCTAAGGCAGAAAGTGAAATACATTTTTTAAAGGCTGTTGTTAATTGAGCCCTGAACTGCTTCCCTGTTCCTTGCCAGTTTTATCCTAACATAAGAACAAATCAATGTTAAGGCACTCTGCCAGATGCTGGGCAACTCAGACTACTCTGAGCCTCCTCTCACTGCCTTGGCAGCTGAGATGTCTCAGCGCTATCCAAATTTTGCTCAGCATCTAACAGGATTCAGCCCTAAATGAGCTGCAATCTGCATATGAATATTTTAATTACAAGCTGCTATGCAGAATGAAAACAACCAGCAAAGGACAAACAGCTCACTAAGAACTTGTAAACTGTGTGACAGCAATGGTTTTATAATTTCAGCCTGTTTATTATGCTTTGGGCATCTCTCTCTAAAAGGTTGTGATTGAGGCCACTGTCAGCTAGTTGCCTCTTTGCAAAAGAAATGTGGCAGGAGTTTTGCCAGAACTTTGCTGCCCTCCTGCAGAAAAAGATGAGAAAATGAAAAAGTTTCTCTGGCCGCAAGCCTGAAATTCACCCTTTTCCTGAAGGCCATTGGACTGAAGGAGGATGACCAGTAGCTTTCATGAAAGAAAAAGGCTCCATCTGGCAGCAAGAGGAGGAGGAAGGCAGAGAAGTTGTTGAGTGCCAGCCAGGCTCTGCTCTCAGACCTGCATCATATGCATTAGAGTGACATGAGGCACCCAACTCTTCCCTTCTTTCCATGGTGACACTGCAGAGAGGAAGAAGAAAACAGGCTCTGCTGGGGATGGATCCAGCTCCCAAAAGCAGAAACTCTCCAGGCACTATCTTTTGGCATTTCACTTCCCCTTTAGGACACTGTGATCCACTATCTAAATCAACAGACAGCTTTCAGATTTTCTTTTGCCCAGTGAGGCAATGGCTTTTGGCAACTGGCATCTCCTTTGTCACTCCTATTGTGTTCTTGCCCATTGGTGTCCATGCTGCTACAGTGCTCCACTGATTGATATCTTACATGTTAAAAAAGAATTTAAGTCTTCCCATTTTATTACATGTGGGGCTTTCAATATACTCCCAAGATTTTTGGGTGCTAGTACAGTTTCTAATGCAGTTTGAGGGCAGGTTTTTCCCAGTTGCCCTCTCCCATCCCTGTAGTTCTTCAGCATCCTAGAGTTGCTATTTCAGCAGCTTCGTTTCAGCAGTGTCTGGTTGTCATCTGAGAACAGCTGTTTCTGCTGAGTACAGGAGCCCAGGATGATGTCTCCAGCCAACACCAAGTAACATTTGTGCCTGTTATTTCAGTGCCAGTATTACCAAGGGTCCAGCATTCAGTAGCTATTTATTTATAATAGTGGGTAGAGTGCCAGCCTGCCTTCTGCTCTTCTCCATGACAGTAAAGGTGAATATATCATCTAGTAAGCATCTCATACATGAGAGGGCTTAGTAACTTCTCCTATTTCTGCACTGGTAGAATTTGGCCTCCACCATAGAGTTGGACTTGAAACTTATTTTCATGGTCATGACGAATTACATGTAAGCAGTTTTAACAGTGTCTTTCTAAATCACCAGGACGCTGGAGTATTATCTCCAGAAACAGATCAAAGCTTACAAATGGATGAGATCTAAAATTCAATGTCAGCTGTTGGTGCCAGCATAGAAAGTGTCAAGGGCCTAGTTGTTAACATCAGGACATGTCAGACGGTCAAGTGGTAGGGGTGCAGGCAGAGGCAGGGCAGCCCAGAAAGAAGCCAATGGGATATGGACAACCATAAAATAAAAGAGGAAGAACCAGGAATAAAATAGTGTGGAGGAGCTCTGTTGAACAGGCACAGGTAAGGCATATAGGTGAGAGATAGGTAGTTACGAGGAGTCTGCGTGGAGATTTGAGCTACAGTAAGATGCAAGGGGATGGTGAGGCTGTTAGGATGAACATGAAAATGTAGTGAGGTGACCTTGGCAGAGGGGTCCCTATACTATGTGTAAATGGCCTTGTGGAATAATTGCTGGAGGTAATTTAGGAATTAAATTTATATTAAAGGTACAGCGTTGAAGGTACAGCATTGAAGAAATCTTCAGGGTGGAATGTGGCAAATATGCAAGGAATCCATCCCACAGAAGTTCCCTAGGCAACCTTAGATGTTGGCAACACCAGGGGAGCTTGGTGCTCTGACTCTAAGAGAAACTACACGGAGGGTGGAACGGAGTGAAGACACTGCGGCCAGGCTCTGTGATAAGATGGGAACTGGAAGTTACTATGGAACTGACAAGCTGCATATTTACTACCCTGAGCTGCATATTTACCACCCTGAGCCAACAGTCTGTCATTTTTTGACAAAATACTATCCTTTGGGTGAACTTTGCTCATTATAATCTCATTATAATACCAGAAAACACATCTCCATCCCAAAGCTACCCACCTCCAAGGTGCGACCACCCCTCACTGAGCTTGCGCTCTGAATTTTTCATAGTCTATACCTTTAAAAGTAGACGAGAAACTTTTACACCAATTACAATAGAGGTATGTATGACTAGAGTCATTCAAGCTCCACCTGTAAGGACAAATAATATAAAAATGGCTTAAGAGAGGAGGGATGCCGGGGGAAGATACCATCGCAGACCACCTTTGACACCTGGGATCAGTCGACGGGCTGAGCCTCTCTTCCCCCCCCACAGGGACGCCTTTGGGTAAGATTCGAACACTTGGTTATACCAAGTGCTTCCCCGGGAAACTTAGAAATCTCTATAGAGTTGCTTTATAACTTAACGCGTTTGTAGCCAGGCTATATTACTCACATTCTTGGTATTTGCACATGCTTTGCAAGCAGTAATTTTATCACCGGCAATCCAAAAGAACTTGTGTATCTGTTGCTTCAATAAACTGCACTATTCACTAATCTAGCCGTGAGAGTTCTCATTGAACGCCACCAAATCCCTTAAGTGTGGCCGTGCTAGTTCATGGAATGCGACTAGACTGAAAGTGTGCAGTGTTACGAGTGTATCCGTAATCATGAGAGTTCAATACATTGAACGCGACTGGGCTTGTAACATCCTGGCGGTGTTACGAGTGTATCCGTAATCGTGAGAGTTCAATACATTGAACGCGACCGGACTTGTAACATCCTGATGGTGTTACGAGTGTATCCGTAATCGTGAGAGTTCAATACATTGAACGCGACCGGACTTGTAACACAGAAAAATTGGGCATCACTCAGAATCTAAGCCTAGCCGCCCCCAGCCCCTCTGATATCTGAGGACAAGCTGGAACGCAAGGGGGTTTATTTTCTGCCAAATTGCCTTGCCCTTTAACGCGACAGGCCTCTAAGAAAGAGTTTGATTGATTGAACAGCTATCCAAATTTCTTCACTGAACAGAGAGAAGTTCAGTAATCCAAGAGGAAACAGCCTAAAAGACATTTTCAGTATTTTCTCCTTGAGCCTCTTATAAAAAAGCAGAAATCTTTTATAAGCATCCTTCATCTCTTTACCAGCCTACCAAACAGCCAGGCAAAGCTGGGAAATAAGCCTGTTTGGAACAGCAAACAGCAAGGTGATTTAAGGGAAGAGAGACAGAATTGTTTGGCTAGTTTTCCTTGTCTTTATTTTTAACTTAGCAAGGAAAGACAGAGAAAGTTTCTTGGTAACAAAAATAAAAACACTCATGCTTTTCAGACCTGTTATCACCTCATGAAAAGGACTAAGCCAGACTGTAGGTAAAAGCTGTGAGATCCCTCAAAAGAGAAAGAATCTGACACTGGCATGACATTTCCAGTTTAACGTTGACCTCCCACTTCCACGCTACTGAAAGGTTCATCAGTTTCCAGAAGCTTTTAAGAGCCTAGGGGAATGAAATGAAATATTATTTTTCCTCCCTAGATGCTCTCTGCTTTAAACTTTCTACAATCACACTTTTTTTCTCTTAAAAGCCACTGTACTTTGCATTAAAAAAAGTTCTAGGTTACAAAAAAAAAACAATATCAAAATTCAGTATCATCCTGCAGATCTGGTCTGCTTTTCATCAAAATGCTGCTATATTTCCTGAAAGCTTTGATGAACCTGATGAGAGGCAAAGGTTGAGACAGAGACCAGGTGAATCTCAAACACTTAGTAAAGTTTTGTTCTCACACTGAATAAACTGCAAGGGAATATGGTTGAATTTTTCTATAAGTTTGATGCTCTTCATGTCCCTAATTCAAAGTAAATTTCAGAATGTGTGAAGTCTCAGACTTCTATGGTCCATTAGTTTTACTAGACTTTATTGCATGCACACTGTCTCTACACAGAGACATAACAAGATTTAAAAAACTTCCAAATCTAACATAAATGTGATCAAGTATAGGAAGACAAGAGACACTTGAACACTAAGGTGTCTAACCCAGTGGACTATTTATGAGCCTGGACTGTGTCCCCACAGACTTGGTAAACCTATGCCTTATAATCTTTACCATTACGAAAAATCATATCATCATCAATTCGATTCTTCCCATCTTTGGATAATACATTTTCCCTGGCAAGATCTTAGATGTCACGACAATGCTTACATAGGTTCTCTGTACCGCTCAAGACAAAACCTATTAAAACATTTAAAGAGGTGGGGTTTTGAAATTATAATAAATAGCAATAGATGGCCCTGACATGAGTGCATGGCTGAATTCATTAAAAGGACTCTCTCTTCAAGTTATCAGTGTTAAGCCCCTTGAGCAAATTACCTCCTTTGTCCTCACTCTAGGGCCTTCAGTTAAGCCCTCCTATTCATCAGCACTAGTAATCAAAAATCATCTAGTACAGTCATAGACAAGCAGACTCAATCTCTGGATTCAGAAGTGTTTGCAATCCTTTGCAGGCCTCTCCCTCCTGATTTAGCATCAAGTTGCAAAATAAACAATCAGGTGAAAATTGCATTTCTCAGCTTGGGCACTGCAAACAAAACCCAAATGAATGAGCGTTTATTGGAATGAGCTTGGCAAATAGTGACTTCTCACCAATGGGCTATCCATGCATCACCTATGGATTGTTATCCATTAAGTCTCCTTAATAATGTACTACATTACATAGAGATTGTTGACAGGTTCCCTAATGGCTATAGGTGATGACATAAGTGTTCATCAGAAAGGACTTGAAAATGAAAATTGCGACATACGTATTCATCTTCCAAAAAGTCCAACTGATAACAGCACGTGCTGGGTTTTGGTTCACATTATACTCCTTGGAACTACATTGCAAAGCTTGGATTGGGCACATGAGTTATTTTGGTTTTGTTTGAGGGTTTTTGTGCAGAACTATGTGAATACAGAACAGTTTCAGTCTTAAAAAGATGCCTAGACCTGAAGAAAACCAATCTAAAGCTATGCAGTAATACGCAGTCAGGACTGAAAATTATCAGCACATATATTCATAACTTTTTGATGATACAGTCAGTGCGTTCCCGTATTTGAAGTGAACCTTGATCAGGTCTCCCCTTTGCCACAACTTTTCAGCAACAAGTTTATTTCCTTCCATTTGGGGTTTATTTTGTAAATGTTATGGGTTTCCAAGACATCCAGCATCTTGTAACATACCATTGTATTTCTCCATTAAGAATGCTGAAAATTAAAACTGTCAATTAAAATATGTTTTAGAGCAAAGTTAACTGGTAATTACATTTGTGACAGGTCACATCTCATTGATGAATGTCATGGTCAATGAACCATGAGTTCACTAGATCCAGAAGGAACAAGTCCCTCAACTCAGAACATTCTGAATGCAGGTTGAAAGCAGACGCAGAGAAGAAGAAAAGAAGGACAGCACCATGCGAATACCAGTTGCTCCATGATTATACTATGCTCAGTGTTTTCAAGAAGGAAATTGTTCCAAACACAAACAACATGACAATGAACTTCAGAAAAGGGGCATAGCTAAAACATACAAAAAGCTTCCCAGAAAAGCTGCTCTAACTCAAAGTGACCTACAATGATCCATGCTCTTTGTTAAGGCCTTTTAGAAAAGCAAAACAACGGAAGACATGCAAGCTTCCAGACTGATCCTTGCAAAAAGATTTGTAACAAAACACAACTGTTTTTCTGATTATAATAACAGGATAACTGAATACAACTGTGTATAATTCCTCTAAATTTGAAAGGAGACGTCTGAGACAGAGAAGTTGAAGGAGCTAGGGAGCAGTGTCCATTTCTCACCCTGTATTAACTCCTCCACTGACTTTCTATTGTGGGAGACCTTGAACTCTAGGGAGGGATTTATCTTATAGGGACATCACTGATATGTACACCTCTCTCTAGAAGTGTATCTTGAGCTAGTTGCCTTAAGGTCCCTAGAGAAAAGAAATAAGTATTTTTAGGCAGGATTCACCCAATTTATTTTGCACATCTGTTTTGCAATACCATAAGTCTTCACTCAAGAGAGTCCTGTTCCTCTACAGTGACTGTAAAGGGAATCTCAATGATTCACTCAGAAACTGAAGTTTACACTTACAGATCTCTAAGATTAGATATGCAAAAGCTTACCCCTGGGGTCTATAGAAAAGCATGTAAACTTTTCTGGCATGGAAAAAAGAGAAAGCTTTGCCAGAGGAGACTGCAGGAGTGTGTCAGAAAAAGAACTATATAGTTTTCTGTCTGATGCCCTGTGATCAAGGTGATATTTGGCTCACACGGTGAAATTTACCTGTTTGACCGGAAGAGCTCAGAGTCACTGCTTGCAAAGCCCAGGCATTTGGGACATACAAGTGTCCCTAAAACATAAGTCTGAAACAGAAGTTTGTGAAAGACAAAGAAGGGCAAATCTGAGTCTCCCACTTTCCAGGCAAATGCCATAATCTCTAGGTAAACCTTTAAGGTGGTGGTGGCAGGGACACCACTGTTGGTCATGTAAATGAAAAGAGACAATACTGATTAGTTTTTTTGAAAGAACAAAAGCAAGGTCCTGGCCCATGAAACCTACAAGAATGGAGCCATCAGTGCTGGAAATTAGAATCATAGAATCATAGAATCATTTAGGTTGGAAAGGACCTTTAAGATCGTCAAGTCCAACTGTAAACCTAACCCTGCCAAGTCCACAACTAAACCATGTCCCTAAGCACCTGATCCACAAAGACCTCCAGGGATGGTGACTCAATCACCTCCCTGGGCAGCCCATTCCAATGTCTGACAACCCTTTCAGTGAAGAAGTTTTTCCTACTATCCAGCCTAAACCTCCCCTGACACGACTTGCAGCCATTTCCTCTTGTTCTATCACTTGTCACTTGGGAGAGGAGACCAACACCCACCTCTCTGCAACCCCCTTTCAGGTAATTGTAGAGAGCGATAAGGTCTCCCCTCAGCCTCCTCTTCTCCAGGCTAAATAACCCCAGTTCTCTCAACCACTCCTCATAAGACTTGTGCTCCAGACCCCTCACCAGCTTCGTCGCCCTTCTCTGGACACGCTCCAGCACCTCAATGTCCTTCTTGTAGTGAGGGGCCCAAAGCTGAACACAGTATTCGAGGTGCGGCCTCACCAATGCCGAGTACAGGGTGACAATCACCTCCCTACTCCTGCTGGCCACACTATTTCTGATACAGGCCAGGATGCCATTGGCCTTCTTGGCCATCTGGGCACACTGCTGGCTCATATTCAGCCAGCTGTCAATCAACACCCCCAGGTCCTTTTCTGCAGGGGAGATTTCCAGCCACTCTTCCCCAAGCCTGTAGCGTTGCATAGGGTTGTTGTGACCCAAGTGTAGGTCTCGGCACTTGGCCTTGTTGAACTGCACACAATTGGCCTGCGCCCATTGATCCAGCCTGTCCATATAGGATGGATTTCAGAATGTCCCTGCACTTACTGTTACTACTGGGAGCTCCCATTTCTGTATTTCATTTTGGATTGCCTTCTCCCCAGGAAAATCACTCTGAATCCCACTCTGCAAGCCATTTACCTCACCAGGTATGTTCTGTGAGACACAAGTCCTTTACTGGATGTAGCCCAAACCCCATCTGGGGCTTGGACTATCCCTCACTGACTTTTTGGAAATAAGTTGTCTACAGACCTTTCAAAATTGTGTCTTTATACCACATTATGAATTCAGGAATTTCTGTCACTAGGTAAACAAACAACATGATACAATCAAATTTTTATTCCCATCCTCTTTACTCCCTCACAGTATATTTAAGTATTCCCTCGAGTGCATTATCAAATAAAACCATAACCAATGATAATGATGAGTGATGAGAGAAAAGTGTCCTGACAGGTGTCTAATAGAACATAATCACTCAACAGGAAGCGTCCAATACCATTTAGTAACAATATCTCTCAAGCTCAGAATTTTTTTCAGACTTCAATATCCATAAGTCATCCATCCCATTTTTTTCCAGTTAATAAAATTTTTCTTCCTTTTGTCCACAATTATTGACAAGATTATTATCTAAATGAGTATTAGCTCTTTCTTAATTAGCAGGCTATTCCACACACAAAACCTTGCCTATTTTAATAAATGGTTACATTGCTTTACCGGTGCTGAGCAATTAATTACTCAGAAACTGCGTTTGTTTTTTTATGTGGTATTTTCCTCACATTTGCATTGTGTGCTAACCCACTCCACTGTCACATACACGGAGAGTTTTATTCCCAATCTAGGTTGCTTATGAAGTGTCAAAAACCAGAGACAATTAATGGCTTGGAACAGGAATTCTTCTGTGCCCCCAATTTTCCGTCCTCTCCAAGAGCAGCCAGATGACATCTGTCTGCTTCAGTGAAGTCCAGTTACCTGTATATATGTCTAGAAACTTGTACATCTGAAAATAATATTTGAAGACCTTGACTTTCAGGACATTCCCCCCTGCTTTTCTATGGCTATTTAGTATGTATAAACAAGGCCTGGGACCTCAGACCTGATTCTTCTTTACAGTCATTCACAGCAGTGAATATAAAGCAGTTCAAACCCTTCACAGAAGCTGCCCAGGACACATTTGTCAACTTCAACAGGGCTGTACTAATTTATACCAGCTCCAAACCTTGCTTATGGTATTTTACATTCACTTTGCCATGGCATGCATGATTAGACAAGCTGCTGGGCAGGAAAGTGAACAATTTAGCTCTCTTCCCTCCTCCACCCACATCTTTTATTTGTATGTAAAACACCTACTCCATTCCCAGAGATATATAGATAAGCAACATAAGTAAACTAATGAGGTACAGCCTTGAGCCATGGCAGCTTTATGTGCCTCAGAAGCACCTACCTTTGGAAACATGGGATTGCTGTTCAAATGTTGTTCCTGTTTTTGTTAATTAATAATAAAAACATATGAAAATATCACACTGTCCCCCCCACTGTTTATAAGCTAAAATAGCTCCATACAAGATGACACTAGGTAGCCTGGGTGGGCAGCTTGCACAGTCTGTCCCGGGTACTAAAGCCACTTTAGGAATGTTTTTTTATCATGCATCTCTGGAAATGTTTGACTGATCAACGAACACTATACATAGGTTGTCAAAGCATATTGCAGTCCCATTTCACGTAGGGCTGTTTTGACTTGCCAACTCAAGTAGAAGAATGCAAGTAAATTATATGAGTACTTTGCATGTCAGTATTGAAACCGGTTTGGTTTTAATCAGTAACAACAAGAATTGGTTTGCAACAAGATCTGATAAGCCTCTTGCAGCACAAAGGATGTCAAGGGTTCTCACATCAAAAATCGAGCATTGCAACTGGTTCTGATTCATGGCTGGACATTTTTCCCTGGACCCTCAGATATCTCAGCTGTGAGCTTCCCTTTTGTCGCTGTAGCCCATCTTTCTCCTCAGTTCTCTTTCCAATGGCTGCCTCAAACTGGTAGTTCGCTCTCTGCCTCCACATACATTCTGTTGGGCTTAAAGCTTGTTCTGAATCCTTCTGTTTTCTCAGCCTAGGGAAATTTACCCAAAGTCAGGCACTTCTTCAAAAGACTCACATGCACTCAAGTGCTTAGCTCCATCCCTAACTCCAGGCATCAAAGAGTTTTACCTAAGGTGAAAGATTTAATAAGGGACGTACCCACGCAGATGCAAGCATCATCCCACCAGTAAGGGCTGTCTGTCTTGTAATGGCAACTGCTGTATCTTTATCAATGCCACACAGCAAACCATTAACAAACCTTCAAACAGTGTCTTTTCACTAGGCATTTAAGGTTGCTTCACAAACCACTACTTACATACAGATGCAAAAACATGCCTGTGAGAGTTTGTAATTTTCAGATAACAACTCTATTGGTTAAGAGGTTTAGCGAGATCTTTAGAGTTACATAGCAAGTCCATAACAGAGCTGGAAATAAAGTGCATACATTCAACTCCTGACATTGTGTTTGCTACTTAACAGTCTTGTCTTCTTACCCCCGGAAGCTGCCTGGAACAGCAACAGGGTGCAACTTCAGTGCTCAGACCTAGGTTTGCTGTAATCCGCGTTCCCTTTTACCCATCAGTAAATTGCTAAGAAATTTAGCTCATAAAAAGGATGGGGCTAGATCCTCAGCAGGTATAAACCATCTGAGCTCCATTACAGTCAATAGCTAGCTTGGTCTTCAGCATAAATAAAAATATGATTATTACATTTTTCTAACAGACACGTAAATAACATTTAAAACCTTTGTAGAATGCCTTCTTTTATTAAAATGACAAGGACTTTCTGTGGATGAAGTCTCCTTCACTAAACTGTTGATTTGCTAGTTAGCACAGGCATTCTCATCTGACTGATAAAAAGCTGATCAAATGTTCTTTTTACTTAACCAGCCTATTTTTATTCGTATGTTAAATACTGTGTCAGTGATAATTTATCTTACACATAAAGAAACCACTATTTACTATCAGAATATGCTTTTTTAGTAGAAGATTGACATACTGTAGTTCCTGAACTTGTAGGTTGGATTGCTGATAAGCTGAATAACCTTATATGGAGGTCTCCAATAAACCTTACTAAAGTGCTGGCATCAGCATGCAGGCACATGCATTCCTTAACTCCACAGCTGCCACTCAAATGCAATCCTGTTGAAATAATAATAGCTGCAGTGTTTCATCAAAATGTAAACTGCAAGTCAAAAGACTGCTGTGATAAATGCCACAAGAGAAACAGGAAAGTCCATAATAAGACCAGGCTAAGGAACACTGACTCTTTCATTTGTAGCTGTTGTCAGTATCTAAGGAACAGTACAGAGGTTCATTAGTCCTGTTGTTGGGATGGACTACCAAAGACCAACAAGTTAGTTGTCTCACCCAAAGCTAGAGAGGCACTGTGGGTTTACATTAGGATCTTCAGCTCCTGGTTCTGCATTTAAATAAACATTTCTCTTAATTTGGTCTCAAGTCTTGAAGCCTCTCTCCATTACTGAAGCAGTCATGTTGCTTCATTCCCAGATGTTATTTTGAGGTCCTGGTTTTGGCTGCTATTGTAAAGATGGCCAAGAGAGGGCACCCGGCCCTTTTCTACATAGATCCCCCTGTGCGAGCTCCAATAAACTGTAAGGGCCCAATCAGTGTTGCTTTTCGCCATAGCTTCTCACTTGCAGGAGAAAACTAATGTGTCCACTGACCCACGTGAATCAGCCAGCCACCATGCAGCAAATGCCCCAAATGCTCTAGAACAAGGGAATTTCTGGCCTGGTTGCACAGGCGTCCCTCATGAACCAGGTCCCATGCAGAACTCCCATGCACAGATAAATGGGCACCCAAAGTATTTTCTCCATAAATACCTGTTTTTATTTAAAAGTGAGGTGAATCAGAAATAGCCCTGATGATTTTCATGCCTCAGGTGCTTCCAGGAAGCAAGCATGTGTGCTGGTGCTGAGGCTGACAGGACAGGACAGGTTTATTTGCTTGCCCTTCTTCATATAGTAAGTGGCATTTGGAAAATTGTTGTCAGACCACTGAAATCTAATAACATGGGTCACTACAAGACCGTTACCACCCCTGAACACTGCTGGCACTATATGAATGAATAATAACCATGCCATCTTTGACAAGGGGATTCGTAACCCTCAAGGTATTCAGGGACAAGGTGTGATTTGCAAAACTTGGTCAGGAAAGGTGTTCAAAATTATAATGCCATTGGCTAAAAAGCCCTCCCTGTGGATTTTAAAGATTTGTGACAGTGATAAATAAAATCACTCTCTAAATCAACCCTTTTCAATATCATTTATGAATGCTCTGTTCAAAACTGCATACCATTACAATATGGAAGAATATTGGTGTAGAGACACATCTACTTAGATGCATACATACATATTAAAATACAGGTATTGCCAGTCTAGGGATGAGATGAAAAAAAATCATTAATAACACCTGCTTAATGGCACTTTAAAAATACAGTTTCTTAACACAATGTACCTGCCAAAGCATTCAACTGATTTTACATCTTGTCAGGGAATAGCTGGCAATGCTTTCAGCTGCACAGGAAAGCTAGTAATCAATGAGAAGAAATGCAATTCACCATGCTTGATAGGTGAGCTAGCAAGGCAGCAATACTTCTGAGAAAATGTCAAGAGTGACACGTGGGCACCCTCTTTCTGTCTTGAGTGCTCAAGCCAGACCTGCTTTCACAGGCAAACTGACACTATATTTATAAGACTTTTCTATTGATATCAGGCAGAAATTATCAATCACAGTCCAGCAGAAGGCAGGTAAGATTAACCAATAAATATACATTTCCTCATATTTTGAACTGCAAAAAGGGATATTAAATTTAGGCTGGTTTTCATGCCTCAAAAACCTTTTCATCATTTGCAACTAAAAGAAGACATAGACATATGAAGGTGTTTCCTTCAAAAGAAGCATACTGAAAGTAGCTACCGGATCCAATTTTAAATCCTGTTATTTTTAAATACTGTTCATAGCAGAAGTAATGTAACCACAACACATTTAGGTAAGAACTGGAATAATTACTTATCTGTACAAGTTCAAGTGCAGAAATCATTGATGTAAAACCTCAACTGTGAGGGTTAGATTTTGCCTGAAGCAATACCTGCCAGTAGTCCCACTGAAAATAGAGCGTAGTCTCAGAGAAATGTTATTAGGGGAATGGCAGGGGAAAAAAACCTTGAACTTTAAAGCATCAAGTTTAAAATTCTCATCATGGCTTTCACAGATAGCTCAGACTGCTTCTGCAAGCTCCCACCACATGTCCCAGCAACCTCTTGCCATTGTTAGCAATGCTGTCCCTCGTCTCAACCACTTCTTTTCCCCGAGATCCAAGACCTGCCCAAGTTACTGCTCCCGTTCAGTCATCAGCACCCACCTCGTCTCCCCACGTCACTCCCCCTGAAATCAGCCTCAGCAGCAGCTGCACGAACCGAGGACTAATTGTGCTCAGAAAAACAGCCGCATCAGGTCCCGTTAGTGCTCTGTTTAGGACGCTGCTGCATTCTCCTATTGCACCCATGCAGGCTTTTCAGGTCAGGAGCTCTGCTGTTGTTCCAATTGCACTGATAACACTAAACAAAGAAATGATTGCAACAAGGAAAGTGTAATTTTGACTAATTCTTGTCTGTCTCAATACCACCACAGAACAGCCCAATGTCTGATGACTCAGTTGTGACTCTAGGGCCAGGCCTGACCAAAACGCAAAGCCCACGACATGCTGACACTGAGAAACGCCTTGAGACAAAAAGTCCTCCCCAACGCCTGAGCAAGAGGACACAAAAAGGCGTTTGCCAGTAGCAAATTATGAGGACGCAACTGTACTGTCCTCCAGGCCCGTTCTTAACCAAACCTTATCGCATCCCTAGAGAGGCCTATCAAGCAAGAAGTCCCTGTAGCACAATTTGGTCACTAGACACCTGGAGACTGCCTGTACATCATGGCGGCCTTTCACACAAAGGGAAGGCACGTAGCAGAAATGAGGGAGGTGGGAACAGGCAGAGGCATGGCCTTGCTGAGGGAAGGCAGAGTGGGAGGGAAGCCTGAAGGCCTGGCAGGCCCAGCAACAGCCAGGGGACAGAGACCAGGCAGTGGCCTCCCCCACAGGTATGATCCCAGCCAGCGCCAGCACCTCGCCTGAGGAGAAAGAGCCAGGGTGAAGGCACTCATGAGGCTCCTGTCAGGATTTCAGGCACTGGGAGGAGGCAGGCACGGTCCCAAGCATCCTCTGCCCCTCTGGAGGTGCCTCCTGTCAGGGAGGATGCCCTGATCCTTTTTGGCCATTAGCCCTTTCGCTAAGGTAGAGAAACAGTCCTCGGCTGTTCAAAGAGGGGCCCCCATATTTCTGCAAATTTGCTATGGATGTATCTGAACCCCTTTATTTAAAAATACCTTGGGTATTGAAAAAAAACCCCTCAGAACAACCTCTATTTTCAGGCAGAAGAGCAAACAGAGGGACAGTCAGCTACCCAGAGACTCAGACATTCATGGCAGGAGGGCAGAAAGACACTGTTCTAGTAACCGGGTTGAAACTTACTTAGAAAGAAAAAGTCACACATTAATTTCTGCAAAGTGGTATGTGAAACACACCCAACTTCTCTGTAAGTATCAACGCAATTACCACTGAACAGTTTCTCCACAGCTGCCAAGACCGTGTTTAAAAGCAGTTATAAAGACTATCCAAGCAAGGAAAGTGACAGCCCCAAGAACAGGAATATAGGTGCTTAGGAATATCATGGAAAGGGGTCAGAAGCTACAGATGGAAGGGCAGGATAAACACAGCTATCTACGTTTTGCTTTTATGTTGTCCTAGGCAAACATATCTGTAAGTATGTATCAAAAACTCTGTCTGCAAGCTCATGGTAGGTACATCGTTGTAGTATTCACACAACATAAACAGGATTCCTTTGTAGGGCTTGCCTTTCCTTCTTACTGAAGTTGAGACAAAAGCTGCAACCTCCTTTATCATGGAGTTAATCATACTCAGGCCTAAAGACGTATCTTCTGCACCGCCACTGACTGACAGGTATTCAGTACGTCAGGAAAGAGAAGGAATCACCCATTATCTTTCTTTTATTCCTCATGGGAGCTCAGAAACAACTATGAGTAGAGCAAGTTCCTCGTCACCATACCTCTCCCCACCATATTTCCTGCCGTTTCATACCAGGCTAAAGCTGAGTCTCATTTCCTTAGAAAAAAGATTACCTTTGGTGTATCAGAAATAGTGTGGCCAACAGGAGTAGGGAAGTGTTCATCCTCCTGTACTTAGCACCGGAAAGGCCTCACCTTGAATACTGTGTTCAGTTTTGGGCCCCTCACTACAAATAAGACATTGAGGTGCTGAAGTGTGTCCAAGGAAGGGCAACAAAGCTGATGAAGGGTCTAGAAAGCAAGTCTTATGAGGAGTGGGTGACAGAACTGGGATTGTTCAGCCTAGAGAAAAGGAGGCTGAGGGGAGACCTTACCAGTCTCTACAACTACCTGAAAGGAGGTTGCAGAGAGGTGGGTGTTGGTCTCTTCTCCCAAGTAACAAGTCATAGGTCAAGAAGAAATGGCCGCAAGTTGCGCCAGGGGAGGCTTAGATTGGATATTAGGAAAAATGTCTTCACTGAAAGGGTTATCGAGTACTGGAACAGGCTGCCCAGGGAGGTGGTTGAGTCACCATCCCTGGAGGTATTCAAAAGACACGTAGATGTGGCACTTAGGGACATGGTTTAGTGGTGGACTTGGCAGTGTTAGGTTTATGATTGGAGTCTATGATCTTAAAGGTCTTATCCAACCTAAATGATTCTGTGATTCCATTCTAGGGTCTTTAGATTGCATAAGTGAAGACTGCTGCTGTATAGGCTATATTCACCTAGTAACTCACAACAATGTCTGATTTTGAGGACTGGAAAGGAGAAAGAAAATGGAAAGAAAAAAAAAAAAAAGGTAGCCCTTACAGAAATTCTGGTTACCTGCAGCAGCAGAACAGATCATTTGAGTAGAAGCAATAAAGGACCAAAATCACTAATGGGAAAGAGGAAATGTGCATGGCCATCTCGGACCTCCATCTCTGGCCTTCCAAACTGCTCCCCCAGAAGCAGCTGCTTCCCTCCAGCACCTGCATGGGAAACGTGATGTGGCTAACTCTGTTCTTCAAAACTGCACTGCAGCTGAATGCTAAAGAAAGTAGTGTAAAATTCCCATACTGAGCTGAACAGCTGCTTGCAGACTACAGAGGATTGGGGTCTATCCACTGGTGCCATTCTAACTGAGAGCTGCTGAGGTACTTTTAGTTTTGTTGCAACTGCTGCTGATCTAGAGACAGCAGAATAGCATCCTCAAGCGATATCTATTCAGTTCTTCTTTCAGAGGATTTCACCTTAAAGAGGTGCTGTTGCATAGGCTAGATGTGAAATGAGAGAACCCACCAATGTTCTATGAAGTTTAATTTGAAGAGTATAAGGGGAAAGGAGAACAGCTTCACATCTGGCTTGAAAAACATTCCCCTGCAGTGTTTGCAGCCCAGCTCAGCTCAGCACTAGAACATTTTATTCAGGGACTAAACTGAAGAAGCTGATCTCTCCCTCAGGGAGAGCAAAAACAGAGTTCCTGGAGATAAGCAACCAATAACAACAAAGTAATTTTTAGAGTCTTTTTGGTTTGAGTCATATAGGAGGTACTTTTGATAACAAAGACGGAAGGCGAGTGGTCTGTGTGCCCTGAACCTTTACCACACCCAGTCTTGGCTGGTAGCTGATGGGAGCACCTCGCTCCTGGGACTGGTTTGTGACAGCCTGAGGCAGCCTGCGTGCAAGGCTGTCCCGGGGTGGGATCACCTGCATACGGAGAGTTGTGCCACAGTAAGGTAGAGGCTGTATGGACTGAAGCAGGATAAAACCCTGCTACAATAGCTCTGAATCTCCAAGAAAAATCTCTCTTCCATTCAAGAGACACATGTGTCTCATGGTTTTAGTCTGGCTACATCCTCTTTGAAGGCTCTGGAAAAAGGCAAGGAGCTGATCTGTGAACAGACTACCTAATTTCACTAGCATAATAACTACTCCGTTTCTGTTTGACCCAGACAGTTACTTCAGCTTAAAAGCAAGACAGAGAGAGTTCTCATGGAAATTAAATTTTATATCCATGCCAAGCAAGCTGTAGTTTCTGTTTTGCACATTATCTTTTCCTAGTTCTTGAAAGCACTGCAAAGAAAAAAAAGTCATACATGTAGAAGGAAGTAATTTGCCACAAACAGGATAGTGGTGCTTATACACAGTAGTGCTGTTTACAATGGTTTTTATTTTCATTAAACAATGCACGAGGACCTCCTATATCTCAGTGAGTCAGAGCATGCGAGTGTTGCCTGCCCATTCCATCACTTTACTTTTCCTGTTGTTTCTCTGCAAGCCTTATGCTCCTGGAGGTGAAGCCGTGGCATGGGAACCCAAACAAGACCCGGCCCAGCCCAGCAATGCAGCTGGGGTTGCACATGTCCTCAGCTGCTGTCTCTGGGTCCACACTGCACCCGTGTTCTTCATGTTTCTCCCAGAAAAAAGTATTTTTCCCTTAAAGTATATTAAGCATACAGGACCTATTATTTCTCTAAGCTTCCCTGGAGTTTAAGTATCAGTTTCCAGGCTGTGTGAAGTATGAAGTTTGTCTCCTCAGAGATGGGGATCCATACATTACACTGATCTCAACTCCAATTTTAAGATCCCTTCAATCAGCTTTCTGTGTCCTTTTGCACAGTTGCATAAGCACGCCCAGGATGCCATACAAGCTAAATGAGGAGGTTTCCCTTTTAATTGCCAGCTTCACAAATCTGACTTTGGCACAGAAATGCTGATGTGTTCAGGCAAGCTTTTCCCAGAGATGCAGCCTGTTAAATTTGTCTAGCTTACCTGTAAGTTTTGCAGGGTTATATTTTCCACAGCCTTTTTCAGATGCTTTTGCATCTGAATTGCAGCATAATTTATTGAATGTGATGCTAAACAACAAACAGAAAAAACCCAAAACTAATAAGTTTAAAACATGACGGACATATCAGTTCTCAGTGTAATGCTTTAGCTCCTGCTATGAAATCTAAATTCTACCATGGAGACATTGTTGTAGTATCAGATACAGGCAATGGAAGCTTTATAGCCCTCTCAGTACATTAAAATATGATGAAAGCTAACCATATTTAAAGAAACTTTTCACATACTAGCTGCTATACATTGCTGGCTACACTTATAAAATACTAATTGCTTTATAGCTAATTTTGTTCTGATTCATATATTGCTTAATTAGGATTTTACTCAGGAGCAGATGGCTGTCTTCATTAAATCATGATATATTCTACTCAAATGGAAGCAGCTGTTTTTCTGAATAGACTATAATTTATTTCATACATGCCAGAAATCACTCTGAAGGGAATCCAGACTGTAATCATTCAGTTTGTTTTCATTGGAGCTTGTTTACTATAAACTTTGCAAGTTTTTAGCAAACAGAAGTCAAATATAGGTGATATTTGTTAACAACAAGGGCAGATTTCTATTATTTAACTTGGTACTAAATCTATACTCATGGAAGTACTTCCAGATATATACAGATGATGGTCCTACCATGCTACATACTGCATACAGACATCCGTAAAAAAAGCCAACATGCAAATAGCTCCCAAATATATATAACAAATATACACAGAGACTTCTGTGGTAGAACCCAAGATCTCTCTATGCATCTAAAATTTCAGATGCTCCTCAAAGCCTCTGAAAGTACTGAGGGAGAGCAGGACTCACAGATGACAAGTTCCAAAAATACACTGGTTAAATATAGTTTGGTAACCAGGCACTGATCTTACATTTTTTGTACAGTACTACTACTCCTTCTGGATCCTGGTTCCTCCTCCTGTTTTCCCTACCTCCACAGCTCAGCTCTTCTGCATCGTACTTCATGTTGCATGATTCTTTTTTGACTGTGTCTTTGAGTTCAAACAAATTCTCCTGCGTACCTTTTTGTATTAAGTTATACATTATAAAGACAGTAGCTACTCAGTAAACATCTAAGCAGGAATTATGCATGTATGTGTGTGTACTAAATTTAAAAATTAGACAATCACAGCATTTGTAATTACCCTGTACAGCCCTTGTTAGGAGAGCGCTAGAAGGTCTGTTTTCACTAATGAGAAATTCCATTTAGATTCCAAGTTCCTTTTTTAGATTTGAAAAGGAAATAACAACAACTTATTTTATATAACCTCATGTCTTTGAGAAGCCATATCATGATTTGTCTAATTTTCCAGAAATAAAACCACCTCATTATAAAAGCCCAATTTGATTTCAATGAAGACATGGAATCTATAACCAAGAGTATGTCAAAGAAGTATATACTGTGATTCAATGCAAACAGAGACAAGAAAACCTCTGGAACTAGGACAGACATATCAAGGTATATATATCCATCAAAAGTTTTCCCCAAAAAAACCACTACTGAGTTGACTTAGTATACTAGCATTTTCCATTTTCCACTCAAATTCAATTTAGAGAGAAAATGTTGTTTCAGCTTGTATGCTTGTTGGCAAATTACCTAAACCAAAAGCTAGAAATTCAGTGAATTCAACATTCAGAAAAGGTTTTTGAAAAGGGTTAGATTTTCTTTTGGAAGCCTATTTGATTTGGAAAAAGTTATGGGACAGAAGAGCCTATTAATCTAAAATATAGGACACTAATTATTTGGAGAAAAAAAGTCTAGTTCTCAAAACTCTGTATGACCATGCTAGCAGTTCACTGAGCCTTTCATCACTTTGTCACCAGTTCTATTAATGTGTACGGTTTATGGTTCCTTTTCTCTCAAAATCTGAGAACAAAATTACTCAGACTTATATACCTAGCACGTCTCTGTACCATCCCTTGGATAGAAGGGAACAGCGCAGATAGACCATGGCACCTCACCTCGGTATGAATGGGAATGACAGTAAGCAAGAGTGAGGTCAGAGAATTTTGACTGAAAAATACTCCTGGGAAAAGGAGGTACACTGAGTATTCAGCAAATTAACAAACATCATATGACACCCTCCTGTTTGTCTGCACTAGGTCTCATTTACGACACATAATGCCTTCTCAGCAGGTAAGAAAATCATACTTTCTTCTATTCCTGTCAAAACAGCAGAACTGTCTTTCTCAAGCTTGCTTTCAAAACAGTTCTTAAAGGAAAGGTATTACCTCAGGGAAGGTACCAAGTACAGGAAGTTTCTGTTCCCAAGATGACAGTTTCTTATACTTATAAACAACTTAAAAGCGGAGGGCTGTGCTTTGCAACTGTAACCATAGAAACAGATAACAGCACCTGCATTAATAGAGATCTGGGATTCCACCCTGCATAAATTACCTCATCCAAAAAATGCTTACCTGCTGAGGCCATGCAATTAAATAAACATTATTCCAGCATTTCTTACATCAGTGATGTAGAGCAGTCTCTTGCTGCTGGGGACAGAACTAGAGCCTCAAGAACTTGTGGCTTTCAGAGTACCCAGATCCACCTAGCTCAACAGAGAAGCCACCTCCCGACGACTCTGAACTCTGCTTCTTTTACTCCTCTATTTTGTTTTCCCTTGTCTTTCTTTTCTTTCTTCTCTTCCCCTTCATCTTTTTTTGTCGTATTCTTCACACTCTCCTTTTCTGCACTCCTCCTGCTTCTCTGCGAGCAATGCCAAGGAGTGACCAACACTTGAGGTCAAAACCGATTGTGGAGAGTGGGTTTGTAAGGTGGCTGCACTACCCAGAATGGTCACTGACTTCATTCCATATCATCTGCACTATCCTCTGTCAGAAAGCAAAGTATGATACAGTGTGCCATGTCCTGGAGCACATCTCCCCCCACTTTAAACTTTCCCCATCCCCACTGCCGGCTGAGGCACCGGACTACCAGTTTTCATGCATAACAGAAGAACGGCAGCACACGTCCTAAACCTAAGGGCTTCATTAATGAACAATATGCATTACTTGGTACCTGTAGCACATAGAACATAATTTTGATCAGTAGAAAAAGTCATTATTTTGGATTACTCTTTTTAATGGAGGATGGATGTGAAAACAAATAAGCCCCACAAACTTTTTTCAGAGATATATTTTGCTGTATTTCACAGTAATAAAAATGTAACTGCATTTTTTAATGCATCTGGCAAACACAGCTAGAGTGATAGTAAAACTGACATGCTGAAGTAGCACTGATATGCTAAATTTGACATCTTACTCTCCCTAACACGTCAGGACACTGGAACCAATCATTCATTAAGTCTCCTTTGAGATTTATGGAGATCAGGTTGAAGTGACAGTCCACAGTTACTGTTTTACTTCTATTGGAATGCAAAGCCAAAAATATAAGTGTGCAATACAGGGAATCTGCTAGGCAAATTGTGTTACAGTTTTAGGTCAACAAAAGCTAAAAAATAGTTTAAAATATCGTTCATACAATCCTATTTCAAAACAATAAGAACATTCACAAAACATTCATCTTTTGAGTTGATTTTTCATGTAGCCTAATATAATCTCCAGATATTTGTCAGGAAATAATGAGCTGATATAACTCCTTGTATTTTACATTTCATCTTAGTTCTTACTGCTGGGAAGAGACTCAGAGAGGGATGGAAAGAGTGGCTGATAAACAGCATCTACTCTCTCAAATAAGATAGCTTCACTGTTCATTCCCAGGTCTCTGCCTGATCATCTTGCTGCATTATATTAATTTACCTCCAGGAATTTATTTTGAAGTGAACCAACTACTTCCCTCCAAGACAAAACTGGAGTGTCGTTCTGATACTATTTTGCTCCAGGGACTGGTTGCTTCAGGCAGGATGAGCAGGACTGTGCCCAGCTGGGATCTCTCCATCCTAAAGAGTCATTCAGTCATCTCCCACCAGGCTTTGAACCTCCATGTACTTTCATGCCACCTCCAAGGGCAGGCAACACACTCTTTGGGCTTCAAACTACAGGAACATGCCTCTAGCAGACTGTGACAATCTTCAGAGTATTTCAGGAACTGTGGAAGAATTACCTCCAACTCCCTTCTTTGCATCTCCCCTGAAAAAAATACATTTTGGAACAAGAGGAGCATAAAGAAAAACACTGTGGAAGGAACTGCAGCTATTCATACAGTGTAAGGTACCATTCAGCCCCAACACCTCGTCTCACGTTGTCACAGTACTATGCATGTGAAGAGATGTTTTTAAGTGTGCTTGTGTATGTTATTAATGGAAACAGCAAGGGGAAAGATGGATGGATGGGCTGAGGCCAATTGTATGAGTTTCAACAAGCCCTTAGCTTTAGGACATGTGGTGCCATTCTTCTGTTATGCATGAAAACTGGTAGTCCAGTGCCTCAGCCAGCAGTGGGGATGGGGAAAGTTTAAAGTGGAGGGAGATGTGATCCAGGACATGGCATACTGTATCATACTTTGCTTTCTGACAGAGGATAGTGCAGATGATATGGAACGAAGTCAGTGACCATTCTGGGTAGTGCAGCCACCTTACAAACATGATCTCCTTCCATGACCAGGTGACCTGCCCAGTGGATGAGGGAAAGGCTGTCGATGTTGTCTACCTGGACTTCAGTAAAGCCTTCGACGCTGTCTCCCACAACATTCTCCTGGAGAAGCTGGTGGCTCGTGGCTTAGACAGGTGCACTCTTCGCTGGGTAAAAAAATGGCTGGATGGCCGAGCCCAGAGAGTCGTGGTGAATGGAGTGAAATCCAGTTGGCGGCTGGTCACAAGCGGAGTCCCCCAGGGCTCAGTTTTGGGACTGGTCTTGTTTAACGTATTTATCAATGATCTGGATGAGGGGATCGAGTGCACCCTCAACAAGTTTGCAGACGACACCAAGTTGGGCGGGAGTGTTGATCTGCTCGAGGGTAGGAAGGCTCTGCAGAGGGATCTGGACAGGCTGGATCGATGGGCCCAGGCCAATTGTATGAGGTTCAACAAGGCCAAGTGCCGGGTCCCGCACTTGGGTCACAACAACCCCATGCAACGCTACAGGCTTGGGGATGAGTGGCTGGAAATCTCCCCTGCAGAAAAGGACCTGGGGGTGTTAGTCAACAGCTCACTGAACATGAGCCAGCAGTGTGCCCAAGTGGCCAAGAAGGCCAACGGCATCCTGGCCTGTATCAGAAACAGTGGCCAGTGTGGCCAGCAGGACCAGGGAAGTGATCGTGCCCCTGTACTTGGTGCTGGTGAGGCCGCACCTTGAATCCTGTGTTCAGTTTTGGGCCCCTCACTACAAGAAGGACATTGAGGTGCTGGAGCGTGTCCAGAGAAGGGCGACAAAGCTGGTGAGGGGTCTGGAGCACAAGTCTTATGAAGAGCGGCTGAGGGAACTGGGGTTGTTCAGTCTCAGAAGAGGAGGCTGAGGGGAGACCTTATTGCTCTCTACAATTACCTGAAAGGGGGTTGCAGAGAGGTGGGTGTTGGCCTCTTCTCCCAAGTGACTAGCCACAGGACAAGAGGAAATGGCCTCAAGTTGTGCCAGGGGAGGTTCAGGCTGGATATTAGGAAAAATTTCTTTACTGAGGGAGTGGTGAGACACTGGAATAAACTGGCCAGGGAGGTGGTGGAGTCACCCTCACTGGAGGTGTTCAAGGAACGTGTGGACGAAGCATTGTGGGACATGGTTTAATGGGCATGGTGGTGTTTGTTGGTTGATGGTTGGACTTGATGATCTTACAGGTCTTTTCCAACCTTAATGATTCTGTCATACAGCCTGCATTCATTAGGTTTGTACAGTGCTCAGCACAACAGAGGCCCAGTTCTGATTAGCTGTCTTGATTAACCCATTCTTTAAGTCTCACAACAGCAGCAACAGACCCACTGTGCAGGAGACACCCGTTCTTCTCTGTACAACAGGTTGATGGCATCTTCTCTGTATTGCATACCTATGGCACATTTATAAAAGCTATACTCTGCACAGGAACTTCAGTCATTCTGTTTTCATAGTGGCTGCTAAGAGGTCTTCATGAGAAGATTTTTTTAGGCCATTCTCTTTTTTCTGAGAGATGGTAATTTTCTAATTACCATTAGTTACCTGATATTCTTGTGGAATGACGATCCTTGGAAAGGGATGGTTGGGACTACCCCCTAGCATCTCCCACGAGCTCTTGGTCCAGATTTAACATGCATGTGAAAGATCACATGCAGGGGCAAGCAAAGAAAAAGAAAGAAAAAAATAAAGGCAAAAAAGTCAATTTTGCCTTTACATTCAAATGCATGCAAAGCTAGGGCAAAATTACCCAGAAAAAGAACAGACCAGAAAGATCACTGAAGTCCATCCAAAGCTGATACCATTCTATTCTTTGGAGATGCACTGATCTAACTCATATTAAGCAAACCAGAGTAGCAAGGAATGACCCCAGTGAGACAGTGGGATCAGATCAGCAGCAAGAACTTTGGATTTATTTTTTTTTATTACTGTATTTATTAAGTTGGCTGTCTGAGCTCTCTCCAAGTTAACGATGCAAATGCAGTCAATCTTTTTGCAGTTCAGTGCAACAGAGGGACTATCCCAATTGAAGGTCCTCATTTAAAATATGCTAGCTAAGATCTTGTAGCCTTTGGTTGCATTGGGAACGCAGAGCTTCAAATTAGCTCCAAAAATACTATACAAGAAAGCCAGAGTCATCATGTTTACTACTTCACTTGACTTTGTGCTTGCTGTTGCATTTCAAAGCATACCTTGTAGTTTTAAGTCCTGTTGCCTGAACAGGCTCTCACAGGCATTTTCCACACTGCTGGTAAGGTCAAGGATCTGAGAATTAAGGGATATTTATTACCTTGGGAAACACCAAACTTTACTTCAGGCTTTTACAGAAAGAAGCTGAGACCCGAGTTCCTACTGAACATTTCCAAAGTCTGCTGACAATTCGTTTCATATTTCTGAAGCAACTTTTAAAAGGCAGCACTTAAAAGTAATATTCTATTTTCCTTGAGATCTCAGTAAAAATTCCTAACAGCAACAATAAGAGAAGAAATAAGACATGACCGAGCATGATACTGCTTGAGATGTCTTCATTTCCTGCATCAAAAATATAGATTTTTAATAGGTGCAAGTTTGGTTTGGTATAGAAAGAAGGTGCTGCCCTTGCTTGACAGGGTTGTAGACTGAGGGTTAATGATGATATATATTCTACTGTTTGAAATTAAGGACAGTGATCACAAGTAATCATGTTACTGCTTCCTAACAGGTACTTAATACGTCAGCTAAACTTTGGTAACTGCCCTTTGAGTGTCTCTCATTCATCCCAGCTGCAAATAAAATGTATTGTGGTGGCTTAATTGCTTACCACTTGTCACTTGAGCTGGTACCTGACTATGCATGTGATCTTATGTGCACACTAATTGTGAATCATAGTGCATCACCTTAACCCACCACATACCTTGTGACTGCATCAGGCCAGGGACCGGACCTTGGTAGTTTCTGTAGCTCGGCTGATGTAGGGTAATTCATCAAGTCATGGTAACACCAAGTAGTTTTTGTAAGTTTTTGTCTATACTCTTAAAGTGTATGAAGGCCCTGTGAGACTAATTCATTTCACATGGGATACTATATGTAATACTTGAGCTATGTTTCAGCTCAACTTCTGCAATGAAAATAGTTGTGTGAGAGGCACTGCTAACCCAATCCACTCAAAATTCATGGACCAGACTCAAAATAAATCAGAAGATTGCCAAGAAGTTCTGCAGTTTCTTACATGCCTTCTGGGTTTGTTTGTTTTTTTCTAAATCCCCCTAGAATCTTTTAACATTTTTTCCCTCAAACCCTACATACTAAAGCCCTGCTCTTTAATGTATGAACACTCTGATGCTTCAATTTTCATTCAGGAACAGGGATTTGCAAAAAGCTATTCATTATCATGAGGCTGTACGTAAAAGTATAGAAGCTATAAACTCAACAAACAAGGCAGCCTTTTAGTAGCATGTACTTCACCAAAGTCGTATGTGAATGGGTTATTAGAAAGAGTAGCTCTTTAGTACAACAGCAGAGGACCGAAATCCACAACCAAGTATGAAATTTTCTTGCCTGGATTTAAGGGACTAAGAAAATAAAAGCAAGGCTGATTTTAAAAGGTTGGGGTTCTAGTTCACAAAAAACGTGCGAAAACATCTTGGGTGAACATTGTCAATTTGTACTTCCACAGAAATAGACAGCAGATAAGTGATAAAAGACAAAGTACAGTTGGCCAAAGGAGAGAAGCCAGTCTCTGACTCTGAGCCACAGCCTGAATTTACATCCATGGACATTCACAAAGGCCAGGTTTAGCATCATGAAGTTAACTTCCTCAGGCAAGAAAAGACACAGGCTCCTCCAGCAGGATCTAACTTAGCAACTCTTCTCAGGCCCTCAGAAATCCTTTTCTGTCAGGAAGGAAGTCTTAAATTACACTTACAAGACAGTTAATGATCATCAACTTCTGAGTGGCATGATGAGATAACCCTGTTAAAAAAGGCCATCTATTTAACATTGTTACTTTAACGGTGTGACTGGTTATATGCCAGCATAATTGATGCCCTTCCCCTTTAACAGTTGCTGTTATTGGAATAAGCAGTGTAATTGATGCATTATTACTTTAGTTCTTCATTATGAAGGTTGTTAATGTGCACTATAAGGTAGAGTAATTGTACATTTCAATTAAATGGTTAAGGAGTTTGGAAATAAATATCTCAAGGATCTAGCACTGATGCTTGCCTTTGAAATGTACATCAAATGCATTGGTTTTGGCAGGGGTAGAGAGGTGGAAAGATATGAAAACAAGCAGGTGTTTAACTTTTTTGATTCTATTTCATGTAAGGTCACAATCCATCTCATTTGTTCTTTTGTACACCTCCACAAGTTTCTAAGCACTTCAGAGATGTTGCATCTCTGAAAGAGTGTGAGGTAGAGATGTACTTTTCCATTTTTCACAGAGGAGCTAAGCACTAGATGCACTACAGTCCAGCACTGCGAGAACTAAGTATTGCAGTCATTAAGGATCTACCTCCCTTTGCTCTGTGAGTAAAGATGACCTCGTTCTGTCCATACTCTGACTGACCAAAAGCAGCGTGACCATGTATGCCTTACCCAAGGCACATCACTCATACAGTCAAAGCTAGTTGTCTCCAGACTTGATCACTGTAACTTCATAACTACCTACACTGCACTATGGTCTCAAATATTTACAGTCCTATGCCCCAGAGTAGAGCCACCAGACCTTAATCAGCTACTGAGGTTCCCTCTGCAACACGTGGGAGTCCAGATCAGCCACGCATTTCAAATGGTATCCTCAAGAAGGCAGCGAGCTGAGCTCAGAGCAGACCAAGTGGGTGCTGCACAAACCTGTATGAACACCACAGATCAGCCAAACCATAATGACACCAGCTGCACATTGAAGCCACCAGGGTTCCAAGACTGAGTGTAACAACTTTTACGGCAAAACAGAATGAATCAGCAGTCATAGTATGAAGGACTGTCAGTAAGGGTATCCTTACTGAAAATTCTGTTTAATCCCATTTCATTTGGAAAAGGAGACTTTACAGGATGATTCTTATTTGCAGAGACAACCCTGTCATGGGGTATTTCAGTGGCAGCATTGAAGAAGTGGAAGACAGGAAACAATGAGAGAAGCTTCTTGATGGAGATGAAGGACTTTCAAATTAATCATCTTCTGTGGCTGATGTTGAACTGGCCAGACTTCCCTGGCTTCTGTGTGGTAGAAAAGCAGGGAGAGGGTGTCTTTTCACTGCCCCCTGATTTTTTCCATGCCCCGCTCGTCTCCCTAGACTGTAAGAAAGAGCACAGAAGACAGTTTATGCAGCTAAAGGGCACTGGTCATTGTACTGAGAGAAGGTTGTATCTTGAGAAAAGATGATGACACCTACACACAAAATGACTTGTAACAAATAGATAATAGGTTTTGATGCCACAAGTAAGACTTTATGTAAGTTACTTGAGAATACTAAATGATATATCTCCATCTGCTGCTCTGTGGCAGGAGAAGGAGGAAGAGGCACAACCATAGGATCTGAGGTCTCTAAGTGAGACTGGATGGGATAAATTAGTCAGTATCATAATGCTACTGAAGTCCATGATGAGTCAGACATTAAGCTGAACAAATGACTATTTTTTATTCTTCATTCTAAAATAATTGGCATGTTAAAACACATATGCAGCAAAAATATAATTGCAGACAATGTTCACAGTCATAAATGTGGATCTTGGTCAGTAAACTGTCATAAATGTTGCTTTTGCACTCAAAGACTGGACTCACACCCTTGCAGATGGCCATGTCATCCGACGATTTTAGAATCATCATATAGTAAATAAGAATAGTATCTATTGTACAGTATTTCTGCACACTGCAAAAACAGATCAATAAAACCAACACTCTACTGGTGAAGCAGTAAGGCACAGGAAGATACAATACAATGGGGACAGCAGGCCACACAAATACAAAAGATAGAGTAGACAGATACTTGATGGGCTACATTTAGTATAACCAAGTCTTTCCCTTGGAGCTTGCACATCATTGTTACAAAAGGTTCCGTTATTCTCTTATATGTTTTTATCATAAGATTGTTAATCATTTTCACATTATAAATGTAACTTTTCATCTGCATAGTTTCAAAGAACAAACCTACCTCTAAAATAAACTCTTTGCAAGGCCTTTCATCAACACATACTTCATCTTTTGCAATTGTAAATTCACACTAACACACCCTAGCAAATATTTTTTTCACCAATTAGCACCAGTTCTTTGGCCATTTTTGAGGTTTTATCCCTCATACCCATTTTCCTGACAACTCACATAGGTGGGAGGGTGAGGATAGGGAAAGCTTTCTCAGAAGCCAGTTCCCAAACATCCCTTTGTGCAAGTGGTGAGGTTGAGGTGCACTCCAATTCAGTTGCAACTTGAATCATGTCCTTGTATCACAGTTTTCTGAGCTTGCCAGAAGAACATTTAGACTAAGTGATAAATTGCAGACGCAACTACTTCTCTGTGGCAATAGCTTAGTTGCATAGACAAATTTATTTGAACTGCCTGAAACAGCCTAACTCAATCTGTGTTAGATGGCCAAGCAGATTGCAACAGCTTTCAATAACTTCCCAATCATTCATGGCTGAATCAGAAACCTGCTGCAACAGAGAAGATCCTTTTTCAAATTTCTTGGCTTGATATTCAGCTCATAAGGTCTGGGTCTTTGCAGTCATTGTATTTGGGGCTACAAAGGAACATTCCTCTTGCCAAGGTGAACAGACCCCCTTTTCCACCCTGATTCTCTTGCCAAGATTGTCTCAGCACATCTCATTTTGTGACAGTATCTGGGCAATGGATATTGGTGACATTGTTTTTTCTAATGATTACTCTGCGTAAGACTGAAATGGTTCAGGCCAACTGTGGTGTTTTGGTTTAACAGGGATAGTTGTACTACTATCTTTAGACGACCTTTAGATGATTACAGTCCTGAAAGTATTTGTGATTTTCTGAAAATATTGGTGCTTAATTTCTGCAAAAGTAGAACATAAATGTTGGCCACTTCCCGTCAGTCTAAGAGACCATCTTTTCAGGAATTCACGCAGGATGCAATACATCTTCCAGCACTGCACTGAGCAATCACAAGTTATAATCACACTAGTGACAGACTGCATAAAAACAATAATATGTTAACATTGTGAGATTGTAAGTCAGCTCAAAATCATATTAGTTCTATTCTAGTCAAACTAGGGCTTTTGAAAACAAGGACACCATTAACATCGCCCACTAACCATTTCTCTACCTTAAAAAGGTAAATGTGACTGGTCACAAGAGGATATATTTCTGTCCCATCCTTCATACACAGGCATGCAGACAGCAGATACAGGAAAAAAAGAAAATCAGTGAAACCATTCAGCACATAGCTGAGTTCTCCAGTTGTTTGTTATGTATATGGTAGATTTATGTGGCTAAATCTGAGCACATGAAGTCGCTTCAGGCTCCCCTTTTCCATAGCTAGGCATACATTCTGTTTCCCTAAGGACTGCAGATATTTACATGACGGATTTAAAACAGAATAGCCAGACAACAGTTCCATTTAGCCTGGTTCCCTTTCTTCTTTTTACAGTGAGTAATGGCAGATGTTTAGTGTAAGAGTTTAAGAATTAGAGCAGCTGTAGACCAAATCGCCTCACAATACACCTTAGCTATTTAACTAACTGCACATTTAAATGTTAGGGATGGGATTCAAGTAACCTAACTTCAGTCTTGGAATATCTCGTTATCTACTCCAAGATGGTTGTTGAACCATACTCTCTGGTCAGATGGTGACCTGCAGATAGAAATTCATATTCTCCAAAAGCAGTATTGAAGAACAGGCTTAATAGCCCTCTGGACACGCCAGTCTCTCCACATTGACTGTGGAAAAAAAACTAGATACTGGGTTAGCTTTTCAAATACAGTGGTTTAGTCCAAGAGTTAAGCAAGAATAATCTTACCCCAAAAACTAGCACAACAGCAAGAGCTGGTGGTTGACTTCAGTTTTTTGTAGTCCTATCGTTGTGCTTACTGGGTCAGCTTACAGCTTCTGTATGCCGCAGGAATACTCAGCAAGCAAAAAAAAAAAAAAAAATCAACTCTCCAGGAAGAGTGATTTGCTATATACACACATTTAAGATCTGAATCACTGGATTTACTGCATAGGAAAACATTAACCCCAGATTTACATAAAGCTGGGGTTAGGGAGCTGCCCACTTGCAAAGAAAATAATGCAACTGGAGGTAGCCTTCCTTATAAAGGTCTCTCAATTTGTTTGGATCATCCAAGAATGATTCTTTAAAATACTGTTTCTAAAATTACTTCGCAGGTAGTTACACAAGGAAAGAGGAAAAAAAGAGAGATATAAAAGCTATATTAACTGCTTATGCCTAATACAGGCCCATACATCATAACTATCTAAGGAAAAGAAAAAAATCAAATGGTGACCAATAAATGGAGCATATAACAAGACAGCAAAAATATTTTCATCTGTGAAACTATAGAGCTACAAGAGCTTTAATTTTTTGTTAGTTGACTGGCATTTTTCCCCAATATTTCTATAGCAAATTTCAGATTTTTCTTGAAAATTACATTTGTTAAACATAAGTTAAATGTAATTTTGGTTTGTAGTTAATTTGCCCTGAATTTGTCTCATTTCATGCCTCAGAGAGGCTTTGGGGAGCAGTGGAGTCTAAGTACAGAGCCAAGCCCTCTTCAAGGACTGGGCCAGTGTAGGAGGGAGAGGGGAGCACTGGGAGAAGCAACCTCAGAAACACACTCTGCCTTACTTTTATGCATTTTTCATTTTCTATGGGTGAGGATTTGTGCTACCACTCTGGCTTTCCAGCATGCACATATAAACATAACCCTGTGGTTTAAGATAAAATGCTTCAAACAGGACTTCATGTCATTTCCTGCTGAAGGGTAAAAGACCAGCAAAACCTTCCAGCATGAGTCAAGACTGGTTTTGTAAATGCAGCTAACAAAGGAATGAATCCCCTCTGACAAGTGTGTGAGGTGTTTGTACCAGACAAATTAGAGGTACAAAGCTGTGTGTTTAATTCTGACTGAAAGCAATTGAGAGGTACAAATTGTACCAGAGGAACTTTCTAAATTGAAGGGAACATAGAAAGAGAGGGAAAAAAACCATCACTAAAATGACCTCCACACAATGACAGTTGAGACATGATAAAAACTTAACAATTTGGAAGGGGGGAAGGGAACAAGGCAGGCAGGGGACAGACAGAGAAGTAGTCTGGAAGTTTTTCATGGATAATTTGGTTTTGAGAACAGAAGCGCCCTGCTGCCATGCCTTCTTGGACTATTTCCAGTGTTATAGATGAACCCATAGTTTAGTGAATACAAAAGCCAGGACTTTTTTTCTTTGGGTTTTTTTGTTTGTTTGGTTGGTTTTTTTCCCCTCTTTCTTTTTTGTATTAGTGCAAAGACAGACAGAAACCATGTCAGAAAAGATTTGGTGGGTTTAATTGAGCTGCAGTTGTATCCTTTCTTGTGTTTTCTATCATGTCAATTTTCCAAGTGGCCATCAAGTTTTTGTCAGCTGAAGCAACCCGAGTGTACAAGGCTGACATTTAGAATAGCTCCAGGATTCGCCTTCCTCCTGGCAGCACGATCAAGAGGGGCTTTAAGCAAGCTTAAGTTGACTTTAAATCAAGATGTCAGCTTTGAAATCAGGCTGTCTTTGGCGTTCTTGTCAATAATGCTGAATTTGGCTTAAGCCCTACACACCTTCATGCATTAACCGACCAGTATTTGAAGCTATGCTCCTCTAATACATATCACAATCTTTTGTCCTTTACTCAGGATTTGGGACCTTTACAGGTTTGATTGGGTGATTTTTTTTTCCCCTGCTCCTTTAATGGGAAAACACAAGTGTTTTCAGTCTGAGGTTCGGGGAGGAGGAGGAGGAGGTGTTGCAGTGGAGCAAGGGCGTAACAAAAAGTGAAGAGATGAAAGTTTTTGCGTATGTGTGTTTATGTATCTTTGTGTCTATTCTGTAGTGGAGGTGAATGCAAAATGGCTTCCCATCACCAAACACCCTTGGAGACAGAAGTGCTTACGACACATAAAGGCAAAACTCTTGCAAATGCACACCACAGAGGCCAAAAGGAAAAAGTCAGGGAGCTCTCTGTAACAAGTACCTGCTAGATAGCCAGACAAGACAAAGGAACAGGATTATGCCCAAATTTTCCTCTTTCATCAGTTCAATGTTACTGCATTACAGAATCCCCAAAGTGGTTTGTCATCACAGGAGTTTTGCGAGGAAGTCCAACACACAACATCAAGATTGATCTCGCTTTCTAGGTCATAGCTCATTAAAAGAGCCAAAGCCCTGACCTTAGAGCTTTGGGGAGTTCTGCTTAAACCCATAAGGAATATAGGAACACTTTTGAAAAGTGTTTGCTGAGTTACATTTGCGTTTCAGAAGTCAGACATCTGAAGATCTCAACTATCCAAATGGAGGATTTTGGCTTGTTTCTATACCTCTTGCCTTTTACACTACAAAGAAATATTTCAAAGTTTCTCAGATGGCATAAACTGGCATTGAAATCAATGAGTTTTCAGCCTGAATGCACAAGCTGCACTTTTGACTCCTGTATGAGAGACAATTAATCCAGATTAAAGGAGAATAAGGGGGCACAGCAAAGTAGCTATTGCAGAATGTCTCCCACATGGATACAGTAAGAGAATTGCCGAGGAGCTATTCTAGAACAGTCTTCCCTGAATACATTGATACTACAACAACTTTTCCAGTTAATTGCATGGTGCAGACAAGTTCCTAAAGCAAGAAATTAGTAGTCATTATGAACAGAACTAGAATATTATTCCTGTCCTGGATTGAAAACAATGAACTAAGAATATTTGCTTTCCTATAGAGTCATCTCATTCCAGAAAACCCAGGAGTATTTCAGAATATATAAAACCTTAGATTTGGACAAGCATCCTGAGAAAACTGTTTTAGAGGGCAAAGAACACCCTAAAAAGTGGCAAGAGGTGAATTTCATAGAATTAAAATCTGACTACAGACAAGATTTAGTCAAAACTGTAAAAACTCATTTTACCCAATCCTGTAAGGAAGAGAAACACTAGCCTTTCACTAGCATAAAGCAGGATATAAAATAAGAAGTATCTGTAGCCAAATGGAAGTGACTGGGTTATAATGTACAGGGTAAAACTTTTAAACATTAAATTTAGCATAGGTCTGACATAAAAAGTTCATCACAGTTTCATGAAAATATTAGATGACTTCTCCAGTCACTTTATTTAGTGAATTCCCATTAATGTCAGTTTTTTCATCACAACTATTTATGGCAGCTTCTTCCAAAATGACCTCTCAGTATTCTGCAGGAATTATTATTTAATTATTATGCCAAATCAGCCCTAAAATAAGTCATAAGATCCAAAATGCCATTATTATTAGGAAAATACATTTGAAAAAAAAAGTTATTTTTCCAACATCCTAACAGGACAAAAGCCCACTAAAGCAAAGGAATGAAGATTAAGCCATCAACTAATACCATGCAGCACAAGTCAGCACATCAGCTCAAACTGAACCCTCCCATACCCTTGTGTGTATACCAAGCAGAGGGTGAAAATATCACAGTCCTATTGGTTACTGCGGCAGGCAGTATCCAAAGACAGTAGTACCACAAAAAAAGTTTTTATGAAGCAGCTGTCAAAATTGGGATTGGGAGACAAGCAAATTCAGAGTAATGATTGTCATGTGGTGCTCTATGTACAGAGGCAGTCTTGGGATGGAGATTTGTACCCAAGGCAGAGTCAAATAGGAGGACTTATTTTCTTGTTGCCTTGCTTATTAGGCTCACGTCATTTACTTAAGAACTTCAACTTCTCTATAATGAAGTTCAGTGGGGATGGGAACCAGGGTGAAGGGATGAACGGTTGAATCTCTGGGGAGGCAGGAGCACAGTGGCTACAAAAAACGGTTTTACCTGCCAACAGCTCTAAACAAAATTCTTAGGCCTCAGCTGCTGCACAGGAAATCCTCCTTTGTAATACAATAAAATTTGACAGTAAAGAGTAGATTGTGCCAGGGAAGAGTTCGTGTTCTCCTTGTCTCTATCACTCATATGGCTTACAGCATCACCCGCAAAGATTTTCTTTTTTTTTTTGTGCTATAGAGAAGGTGAAACTTCACTAAAACAGCCCTACATTTAAAAATCTCTCATTTTACTGAAGTGAGTGTTTTGGTGACCAGAGTGTTTAACACTCCACTGAGCAATGAAAATACCAAACTGAAATTTTGGCAAGTACACAAATCTAAAACCTGTCTCTAGCAGCGCAAGTAGAAACAGCACAAAATCTTCACAGAATCAGAGGCAATTAAAGCCAGAAGCACCATGCATGAAGCAGGCACTCACATTTCATAAGGTCATAAAAAAATTGGCAGGCAAAGACCTCAAGAGGTTACCAAGCACACACAAGGACAGGATATAAACTACCTATTATACTAAAACAAACAATAGTTTGTCTACTTTGTACCTAAAGTTCTCCAGAGACGGAGACTGCTGTACTCAGCCACCTACTTCACTACCCTTGCATTAGAAAGAGGTCAAACTTAGAAAGAACTTGTATCTTCCTTTGTACAATCAAAACATATTCCATCTTTTCTCATCCCTCATATATACTGCCTTTTCCTGAAATCTTTAAAGTTAATTTCTGCTGTGAGGCAGCCCTCTGTCCACTTTCCTAATAGGACTCATCTCTCCTCTCCTCAGTATGAACTGATGTCCCACCTTACATTCTCTCAAGGGCAGGAGTTTGGCTTTTTTTTGCTAATTGCAAGGCATCGTGTGAGCTGATGGCTCTTTTTCAAGTAATAATAATGCATTCTCTTGACATTCCCTTTAGCCATTTTACTTTTAAGAGACTCTCAAAGTGTCTGGTGTCCTTCTGAGCCATATCATGTACAGCAGAGTGAAAGCTTTCCTGCCATAAGACTATAAAGCTGTGTACTTTTCCGTTATAAAGTACTAATCCTGCAAACGCCTCTGCATTCTACCACACTACTGGGAAAAGTAGATATATTGTTAATGTGTTTCATTTGGACCATGTGAGCAGTCCTTTTGTAATCTCTTGCATGCATATGAGTCCTTTTAAGTGCATTAACTTGATTTACAATAAGCAATAACATAATAGAGATTTGAGATTCTGAAGTTAGGTTAAGGTTTCTTAATAAAGTAAATATTAACTCTGATCATAGATGGGGGAAACTGAAGCACAAGAAACCTCATCCAAAATTACATAACAGATGCAAGCACCAGAGCAATGTGTAATTCTCCAGACTCCTGTTTGCACACCTCCCCCCTGTGGCACCTCCCCTTTTAAATTAAGAAAATAGGTCTTTTCAAAAAGTCAAACTAAGGATTCCAAGCAGCATACGAGATGAGAGAAAAAGTTCGAACTTTAAATTTCAAATGCACTTGAAAAATAGCTGAAGTGCACTCATAGTTTAGAAAAGAAAAAAAAAAGATGAAAAGGAATTTATTTAAAAGCATCCATTTTCATTAGTTGAGATCCATTTTGACTGATAATCAAATATAACACCACTACTGGTTTCTTAAGGATGTTTATATGACCCTTCAAAATGCAAAAAGCTCCAAGGTCAAACTGTCATTTAATCTCATGATTGTATAGATGGGACAAAAATATCAATGTTCCCCACATAAAGATACAATAAGGAAGAGGCATAGCACAGGACATAAGTCTGTATGGCTGGGTAAATATAAATTATATTCGTTCTCAAAAGCAGTCAAAAAATCCCAGGAACGAACAGAAAAGCAAAGCATTGCAGTCCTATCAGCCCCAGCTACTCACTAGGGCATAATCATATTTGCTGGTTCCCACCAGAAGGCACTCTGTCCCCTCCAGGGCCCCTTCCTGCAGGGTTTTAAGGCTGACCCATGCAAAAGGTGGCAGAGCATGGCTCTCCGTACCTCGAGGTGAGTGATCTCCCTGGCACACCAGACAGAACACAATCAGCAGTCCTGCTAAGTTAGTCACAGAAGCGGCCAACTGCACATCATACAGCGTGAATCAACCACTTCTTCCTCCTCCCCTATTCCCTGTTTATCATAAACCAGAAGTACCTCAATGGAAATCTTGGTTGGTATGAGATAAA
Organism: Gavia stellata; assembly: GCF_030936135.1. Classification (NCBI taxonomy): domain Eukaryota; kingdom Metazoa; phylum Chordata; class Aves; order Gaviiformes; family Gaviidae; genus Gavia; species Gavia stellata. Next base: position 17,206,326 of record NC_082600.1, read on the forward strand.
GTGACCAATGCAGAACTGGATTGTTAGGAGAGAAACACACTGATGTTTTGGAGGACAGACAGCTCAAATAAGTCAAACCAGCATGGCAAACTAACTCATTCAGAACTAGAACACAGAGCAGCAACCACTGCCAGGAGAGGGGGGAATAGTTAAAGGATGCTTACAAAAAAAGCCTGGCTATAATACCATCTTTTGGAAGCCATCACTGTCCCAGAAAAGAGCTATTGTGAAGCTGGACTGTGGCAGGACCTGTTGGTGCTCAAGTCAGAGAAAGCTAGAAAGAAACTAAGGGAGGCCTTGGTCACAAGTAGTGGCAGAGGACAGTCTGATAGAGAGGCACTCAGCTTAAAGTATGAAGTATTAGGACTGATCATTTACCTCAATTTAAGAACCCAAACATTTTCACTATGCAAAAAATAAACTTCATTTGAACTGAAATCATCTAGAAGACCAGATTGCTTCTGACCTGTATCCACCCTGCAAAACAGCAAAACAGCAAGATAACTTTGTGACCTTTTCCAAGAAGCAGACAAAAGTCCCTATCCTGGAACAGCTCAGCTGGCAGTACCAGAACAGATAGTTGCTACGAGAAACAAAAAGTCTGCCAAATGCTGCCTGCCCATAAGAAAGTGCCGGATTGGGGCAGAAGCACACAGTTCAACGTAACTATAACGATGTAAAGCAACACAAAGCTCCAGGAGCTGGCGAAGTAGCAGATGATCCATGCTGGCCACCCCTACGCGGCATGCGCTGTGGTCTAAAATGGACTGTGAATAAAAGCTGCTCTTGCTTTCTGCAAGATTAGTTTCTGTAAATCTCAAAGCAATGCTAATAAGGATCCAGTTTATACAATCAACAAAAACAAATTCCTTACTCAAATCCCAGGCCAGAATCCTTGTTGAAGACGGAACTGCCACAGCGGCTCTTTGGGCTGTTGTCTGTCTACAAACAATAACATGAAAGCTGGTTTAAGCAAGCACCTGGGCTCACCCAAAGCTGTTCCCATCATGAATACAAAGGCTAGAAACCCTTTGCACATTACACAGCCTGGTCTGGGAAGGAACTTTCTAAATTCACTGTGCTAATGAACATTACAGGCGGGTTATGGTTATCTGTATTCGCAGATTTGCAGCAGCAAGTTTCTACTGATGTATGAAATGAGAAATCCTTGCCTCATGCACAAGGAGAATTACACAGACATTGCTATTCAGTCAGTGGTGTGCCACACTCAGGCTTGCTTCACACATACTGTTCAGCTTGTAGAAATGTAGAGACACACAAATACACTGTGCCCAGAAGTCTCTGAACATTAAAAAAGAGGGTCTTTGGAAGACTTTAAAAACAAATACAAATTTTAAAGCAAGTCTTCTATTCCTTCCTATCAAATGGACCCTGCCAAATCATTTTCTTGCTGTTCCTTTAGGATACCCGTACCGCCTTTAAAAGCTCTAGAAATATGCTGGCTCAGGAGAGTCTTCAGGAAAAAAAGTTAAGAAAACCAGTAACTTACTCGAAAAAGAAACTCAGTGTTAGAATGAAGCAGCTTCCTGTTGGAATGAGATTATTATCACTTGATGCTATCATTCTCCCCAGACCCACATGCTCTTTAGTAGTGAGAAAGCAACATCAGCAGAGATCGAATTCTGATGCTAGCCATCAGTGCCTGCTGTTGCACTGGAGCCCAAAAGCCACACAGTGTGAGGGCACAGCAAACCTTCCTCCACAGGCTGGCTCCAGGTAGACAGGAATTACTTTGTCAAGGTTGCTGCTTGCCAGTGACAACAGTTTAACGGAGCCTAGGTGTAGCAGCACATGGGTCCAGAGTACTGGACTACTCAATCAGCCTTCCTTGCGAACTACTAGCTAATTGCCAGCCAAGGTTTTTGTTCAGTTTTAATGAAAACTTCTGGGTTTTTAATGACATCTTGAAACACAGGAGCTTGCCCATTCTGTGTGGGCATTAGAAGAGCATAAGCTACCATTTCTAAGCTAAAAGGGTTTACCCCTCAATTCTTTGTACCTTACTCATATGTGCCCTGCAAACAGAAAGAGTTGCTTGTTGGCTCTACCACCCTTGAAGGATCTGATTCTCAATTTTCTGTTAGCTGTAATCCTTTACATCAGTACAAAGTGGGTGAAAAGAAAAATTAGAATAACAGTTTTCCTTGGTTTGCATTTATTATTATTAACAGTTAGCCCACACCTGACACTACCATTTTTACTCAGGCTGCCTGGTCTTAATTTTTCCTCTTCCTATGTCTTTATTGTGTACCAAAAATACATTTGTTCCAGTTTCTCCTCTAATTCCTATATTTTTCTTTCTTCTTATAATTCCACATCAGAGCTGGGTGATGTTTTTCACCCCCATATTTTCCCTACCAAAAGTATAAATTTGGTAACATCCCCAGAATCTTTAAATTCAGATTGTCTCCTTAAAAGCCTTAAAAATAAAGGACAGTCAATGTAAGAGTCAAGACGTTTCATTTTGACATTTTCACACTTCACTGCCACAGCTACTGCTCATTTCAGCATGTCCTTCCATTTTGAACACAATAAACCCCCTTTTTCAAAAGTTCCCCTTCAAATTCATATGTTCCATCCCCCTCACACACACTTTTTCACAACTCCCAGTGAACTAAAAAATTAATTACTCACTCAACCCCCTAGCCCTGCACAGGACTTGGCACCATCCCACTAACACAAGAGGGGACTAAGGGCACGTCTGCGCTGGAGAGAGCGGGCAGGGCGACTGCAGGGCTGGGAAGCTGGAGCAGAGGTGCCTGAGCCAGCAGAGTTCTGGATCACCGCAGCCCCATGGTGCTGGGCTGAGCTACCAAGCCCTGATTTTGAGTAAGGCTTGTCAGCACAAGCAGACCATTAGGCAGATGCAGCTATGCCATTTCCCATCCCCAGATGGCAAGCATTCTGTGCTGACTTGTAAACGGTTAGCAAGTCCTTGCTAAAAAAGCACAGCTTATTAGGGTAAAACTTCCAAGCATGATGCTGCGGTCTGGTTGCTCTGACGAAGTGAGTGTTTACTGAACTTTGCTCGCCAGGCAGGGCTTGCTGTTCTGCATGTACCACCGTTATCGGCTTCAAGCCCTTTTCAGACAGAGTCTTTTTTCAGGTGGAAATCCCAGAAGGCCAGACGTCGATGTTTTGAATTACACAACTAGTTTCTGCTTTCCACAGTGAGGGGTCAGCTCCCTGCCAGCAAACTCATTTGTAACACTGCACTTGTAAATTCCTGATAAAAGGCTCTGATGGAACCACACTTCGCTGGGTAGTGGCAATAAAACTGCACTGCCTCCTTTTCATTATAAAAAGCTTCCAAAAACCTACCACTTCAGACTGAAGCCTCAGTTTGTGGATGGATATAAACCCATACAGGTGAGATTTACTATGAAACCTCAGCTATTTTCCGGTGTTATCAGCCTAAAGGAAAACATCCTCAAAAGTCAGTCTACAGAAGAATCTTAGTGACAGCATGAAACGTTAAGTACATGTTTCCTTCCACGTTTTTCATGGAATTTCAGTGCATTGATTCTAAACACAGGGGTCAAGAATATCAAAAGAACAGTATGAGAGGAAAGAAAAAAGTTGTCTTATTCCAGGGGCTTGCCTTAAATACATGACAGAAGTTATCACAAATAATTAGGCTGATACTTGCTTCGAGTTACAATTGCCTTTTTAAAATTTCTAGTCTTGTTGTAGACTGTTTAATGGGGTGACATATACCACAAAACTGCCTCCAGGCCATGTGAGATTGTTTACATTCAGGTGCCAATGCCACCCTGGAAGCAACCAAACAGTAGATAAAGGCGGGTTTGGAGTTAAAAAAAAAATAAATCTAGCAAAATTTAAAATTAATCAGTAAGAGGGTGAGGAATCAATGGGTAAATGAATTTGGAGCACTTCTCTTGAAGTTAGCAGACACTAGTCACATTGAGACTCTGTCTGTGCTGAATGCAAGGGAGACCCTTGAGACATCCTTTGAGACTGGATGCCACAGGTCTGTAAGCATGGCTTTGGGTACCATTGGAGCAGGGCTCCCGAGCACGTGGCATCACCAGAAGTGCCTGGAGTTTCCATGCCAGCGCAGAGCAGGTGGCTGCCAGCAGGGCCAGCCCATGCCTGAGAGTGTGCACAGTGCTTGGACTTGCACTTAGAGGTTGTGAAGGCAGATCTCAGCTTAAGCTGTTACTTGCTACTTCTGCTAAAAGCTAGATTTGGTAATTATATAAACAGGAAAAACATACCCCTTCCTTCTAAACATCATTTTCATTTCCCCACCAGACAGTCTGACTGACTCCTAGGCAGCCAAGTAATTTTCAGGCAGATCATTGTCCCCTGAGTGCAGGAAATCAGTACAATTGTACACAAAAAAGAAAAAAAGCTAAGCAATACAGCCAGAAGACATAATGCATATATTTTGCTTCAGGAAATGTGTTTTATGGCAGAGAAGGGATAAGAGACAGCCCCTAGAGACAAGGTCTCTCTAGTCCTTATTTGTAAGCACACATCCTTAAAGAGACACTGAGAAATCTCAGGTTTAGACTACATTGAATCCTGCACTGCATGTTCAGACCAAGTGTTTTTGTTGTCCTCAGAGCAATATCCCAATGGGAAGACTTTGACTCCAGCCTAACACAAGAGCTTCATCATGTCTCCAAAACTTCGTTAGCATCACTGGCACTCACAAATCCTTTTACACTGGGCCAACTGTCTGCAGGGTCTCTGTAATCACGCATCCACTAGCCACGTTATCACACACACAGACCAAACATTGTTGCAACAAAGAGAAAGCAGCTCAGCAGACACACAGTCAAGCTTCTCCTTTGGTTGCCCATATTCTGTTGCAAGCCCAGGGCAGCTCCTCTGTGTTGGGCCCTGCACGCCTGTGGGTGCCACCCACACTATCATCACGGCACAGGGATGCCCATCTGTCTAACCCAGGATGGCAATGCAACTGCATTACACAACTAGCTTTCGTATCCAGCTCCATGTGGCACACAATGACCTTGTCAGTGTTGGCGCACTGAGGTAAGTAAAACATCTATAAACACCAGCTGCCTCAAGATCTGCTAAAGATCATTCTTTTAGGGGTGTTCCTGTGTGTCTGCATTTACACCTTGTACATTTTTAAAGATCAGGATTGATTTGGAAGATCCCAATTGGAAAGCCTAACATTTACACAGGGCACACAGGTACCCAGCAATGACTGCATATAGGAAAAAGTCCTAAAAGCCTTATTTTCTGAGTGTGAACCTTGCAGAGTTAAATGAGAGTCATGCTTGAATTTCATCTACAAAAACTTTGTAATAAATGATCCATGCATCTCCAGAGGCAGTATCACCATAATATACGCAATGCTTGTTGTGCTGCCTATATCTCAAATGTCCCTTTGTAGAACCTGCTTTGTGAGTCTTTTTGGGCCATGGAAATTTCCCGATGGGTGTCTGCCTTAGGTTGAATTTTGGAAAATGCCAAGCAAAATCATATAACTGTTTTGTTGTTCATGTTAAAAAAAAAAAAAAAAAAAAACCCACACCTCCTTCAAGGTAACACATTCAGAAGGTCTGCTTTCTAAAAAAAAAAGTCTGCTCACTTTCAAGAAGGAGCTTGGTTTTGGAAGGATATTGAATTTTCCTGTTTCCAGGAAAAACTGCCAAAGTTTTCAGTTTCCAAACCGTGAAAAGTTCCATTTTACGCATGACCACTAACGGCATATTTGAGTTTGGCAGCTGAATGGTTTGCAGATTCCATCTGGACTGGGCATCCCCAGCCCAGAGCTGCAAAGGTTGAGCAAAGCTTCTGCTGAAATCTCTCCCACCAGCTGCTCAGGGTCACTTGTAACATTGGCAGAGTTCCTGTAGGCATTCAATATGCAGCCTTTTGCCTAAAAAGAGAAGGTATTTGATCTAAAAAAGTGGCAATGTGACACACCACTGCATATTGCCATGCCTCCAACATTGACTTTAAAGCTGCATGGAAAAAGCAAGTTTGTGCCTAGCAGGAATTAGAGCTATTTATTAGCACACCACAAGGCCTTCATGATACTCACATAGTAAGAAAAGGAATCTACAGCCTAGATTAAACATGGAAATGAAGAGAAGTTGAAGGAAAAGTTGCAAAACTTTAGCCTATGACATTGTTTTAACATTGACATACACCTACTTAAAAGGACTACTTTAACTGGACAGAATTGCTAAGCTCTCCGAATAAAGGCTGAAAGTCTGAGTAGGACATGGATGACAGACTTCTGGGCTCCCACAACAGTCAAGGATGGGAAACAGGTAGTGCTAGTTCACAGCTCATCTCACCTTGAGACAGACTTGCGAAGCAGAGCAGGTAAGTGCCTCTTTCCATGGACTCTGCAGAAAGCTTTGGATGATCAGCTAAGATGGGGCTTGTAATACACACATCTGAAGCTAGGGAGAATAATTTCACCAAAGCAGCCAAATAAAAAGGGGAAAATTAACAGAAACGTTTAAGATAGCTGAGGTAGGAACATTCATTCACCTTCAATCAAAAGAACAAGAATTGGAGTAAATCTGTCAAGCAATCAAGACTTTCCCCACTCCTGCCCTCCATCCCTCTAGCCTTCTCAGTCCAAGTCCCCATGGAAACTTCTCCATCTGTGCTGTTTAGCAAGCACTGAGAAGCTTTGGCTGAGGCAAGATAGCTGTGTTGATTTTTTTTTTTTTTTTTTTTTTTTTTTGAGTACATGAGCACCTAGCCGAGAAAGAGCTTGCTCAGGGTTCTGTAAACATCTAGTTCCCACAGGGTATGCTTGGAAGCTCAGCAAGGTATTAACATAATCATTCCTTGTACTGGTAATCTGATATTTTTCCCCTTCCCAGCTTCTTTAATTCCCTTCAAAAGCATTCGCAGTTTTACAACTTAAGCTGTAATCCATCAAATGATTATTTTAAACTTTTTAATTTCTTGGTTTTTTCACCTTTGTGTACATGCTTGATTTTTATCTCAGAAATTTCTGTTCCCACTTCAGCATTTTCCAGGTTACCTGGGGCCACCACCACCACTCACATCAGGGTTGAGTTTGCCAGCACACCATGTATGTAAAGTAGACTTCTGTTAATACTCTGGGAAAATTCAGAGTAAGCTTTGCATTAAGGCATTTGGGAAACTGGCCTCCCATTCCAACTTCATTAGCTGACCTCCTTGCCTTAGAAAACACCTTTAGCGATCCAGCTAAGAGTAGCATAAAAATTTCTTTTAAAAAAAAAAAAGGATCCAGTGTGAGCACCGCTCATTCTGCCTCTCTAGCTTATCCTAGCTTATAACAGCAAACCTACTGGAATACACTGTCAATATAGCTCCTAAAAATTCTCATCTCAAAATGTGTGAATTGGTCACTGAATTTTTCCTTTTTAATATTCTTTCACTTACACATAAATGTTCTTATTCTAGGAGAATGTTTCATACCTTATCACACGTATTTTCAAGATATTTTTTAGAGATTGCAAAAAGGACATATTAAAAGAACACTATCTACGTAAGATTTCTTACTGAAGACAGATAAATTTTTCAGAGGTGTCCTAGATTCATAGGTACAAGAGTACAGATACATCTGGAGACTGTGAACCCAATTGCTAAAGGCCACTCCATCAAAATCTGATCAGAGTGATAACCAGGCAAGAGCTGGAAGTCTTACTTAACTGACACGTGTTCTGGGCTGCCACTGTGGAAGAAAGTGTCAAGCATGAAAGCAGGGCAATATCAGAGATAGTATCTTACCAATATCCTATTAGCAGGAAAGAAAGATACACTGAGAACAGATCCCCTTATCTACAAAAAGCCAAATTAACAGGAGATAAGAAAGATGGGATTGGATAAGGTTCTAAAAGAAAAAGAAACTGAATGCAAAGCTTATTTGATGTTGATACCTTCATATTGTAAACACAGAAATGAGAAATAGGGACTTCCAAGTTCTAATGTTTGCTCTATTTATGATGCTGAGCAAGATTTACAATCTCTGTGCCTTCCTTTCACAACCTATAAAACGTAACAGTAATTTTAAAAGTTCCTTCCTGGACAGGGATAGCATGAAAATTTTACATTTTCAAGAAAGGATTTTAGAACCTTGGATTGGTCCATACTGTTATTTCCATTTTTACTTAATCACTTGATTGTATGCCTGTTTTTTAAATCATATGCATCACATAATAGAACTAAATAACTATCTGATCCCTAAACCCTTCAGGATTCATGCACTTATTCATGCACAAGCATTTATTAAGATGCTTGAAAACAAACTATTAGTCTATGGCATTTCTGGGTTAGTGAAAGTTGCTAGCATTTTTTTTTTCTTAACAATTTTATTGTTGTAATGGCAATGAAATACAAAGTTAGAACCCTCTCTCACAGTGGAGAGAGTCAAACTCGATACTCCACTTACTTCTACTAGAAATCAACAAATAGTGTCATAAGTGGCATAATAGCTGAGATACTTACATATCCCCCAGACCTGATGAGATCAGACATGCATAAAAGCCCCAGAGCAATATTCTTTAGAAGAAAAGCAATTTCAGACATACTATATCAATGCACCCACTTATATTTGTACTATGACAAGTCCAGCACCAGCAAAATAGTCATATCGAGAGCTGGGTGTATTCAACAGGTGACTCAGTTTGACTCGCTGGGTCTCTTTGTGCCTTACAATAAAGCTTTGAATGTTAACTTTGCACTTCATGAAAAATTCATGAGTGTAAGACTAGCTAAAACAGCATGTGTATTAACAATGGACCTCTCTGTAAGAATAGACCTTTATATAAAGTGGAGTTTGAGGCAGTATAAAATAAATATGGTTGATCCAGAGCATTTCCACATTTCCTCTACAAAGGCCCTCAGAGAACATCAACGAAGAAAAAGAATTGTGAAAAGATTTGGACAAGATGAGACTTGTTTGCTCAGCAAACGTCAGAGGGATAGGAAGACAAAAGCTAGAAGCAGAGATCTGCTGGAGATGAAAGGACTGTTAGGGAAGAGCTAGCATAACAATAAAGGGACACCTTGTTCTTGTCAAAGATCAGATACTGGGATCACAGACCACCTTCAGTGCACTGAGTATCACCCATGTAGCTATCATAACATAAAACAAATCAATTAAGATTTAGTAGCTGTCAGGATCTTGATTATTCAGCATAGATATGAATAGTTTATGCGATAGGGAAGAAGCTGGTAAGTCTATATAACATGTGGGTAGAGCATCCTGAGCAATCTACACTGATACATCATGAACCAGTGAATATGGCCCTGTATAAATCTGACAGAAACAAGTTATAATCAAAAGTGATCTTTGCAATTCAGTTAAGTCACTAATTTATTTTTACAAAAAAATAAAGGATTTTTGCTATGAATTTGCCTACCTACTTAGCTGTGACATCTTCAAAAAGAAGGTGTAGATGGTATTTACTACAAGAGATAGCAGCTGAGGAAGAACAGGGACAACACATGCCTTAGAACTTAGTAGTAAAAACAGGCAGAAGATAAAACTGCTCTCAAGCTCATATTTGCACGTCCATGTTTCCACTCTGCAGGTGACAGTTTTCCAGCTAGTAACTGGCAGCTTCTGTCCTTCCTTACTTGTCTAGGCAAGTTCATTCTGCTGGAAAATCGCTTTTTGGTTTTCCCTAGAAAGTTTCTACAAGAACATACAATGTATCAGATTAAGTATGTTGCAGTCAGGGAAGTGCAAGCATAGAATTGAAGGATTTTGGTAGCGGGAGATTCTGTGGACATATCAACCATTTTTTTTGCACAAGTATATTCCACCATACCTTGGAGCCTGGCCAGAACATCATTTAATAATTCCATTCTACACTAGAAGATCTTGTCTTAGATGAAATATCCCCAGAATTTTCTAGACTTCCAATCACAGATTCACAGAATCACTAAGGTTGGAAAAGACCTGTAAGATCATCAAGTCCAACCATCAACCCAACACCCCCATGCCCACTAAACCATGTCCCGCAATGCCACGTTCACACGTTCCTTGAACACCTCCAGGGATGGTGACTCCACCACTTCCCTGGGCAGCCTGTTCCAGTGCTTCACCCCTCTCTCAGTAAAGAAATTTTTCCTAATATCCAGCCTGAACCTCCCCTGGTGCAACTTGAGGCCATTTCCTCTTGTCCTGTGGCTAGTCACTTGGGAGAAGAGGCCAACACCCACCTCACCAAAACCCCCTTTCAGGTAATTGTAGAGAGCGATAAGGTCTCCCCTCAGACTCCTCTTCTCCAGACTGAACAACCCCAGTTCCCTCAGTCGCTCTTCATAAGACTTGTGCTCCAGACCCCTCACCAGCTTTGTAGCTCTCCTCTGTACATGCTCCAGCAACTCAGTGTCTTTCTTGTAGTGAGGGGCCCTGAACACAGGATTCGAGGTGCAGCCTCACCAGTGCCGAGTACAGGGGCACGATCACTTCCCTACTCCTGCTGGCCACACTATTTCTGATACAGGCCAGGATGCCGTTGGCCTTCTTGGCCACCTGGGCACACTGCTGGCTCATATTCAGCTGGCTGTCAATCAACACCCCAGGTCATTTTCTGCCAGGCAGCTTTCCAGCCACTCGTCCCCAAGCCTGTAGCGTTGCATGGGTTTGTTGTGACCCAAGTGCAGGACCCGGCACTTGGCCTTGTTGAACGTCATACAATTGGCCTCAGCCCATCGATCCAGCCTGTCCAGATCCCTCTGTGGAGCCTTCCTACACTCGAGCAGATCAACACTCCTGCCCAACTTGGTGTCGTCTGCAAACTTGCTGAGGGTGCACTCAATCCCCTCATCCAGATCATTGATAAATACATTAAACAAGACCGTCCCCAAAACTGAGCCCTGGGGGACTCCACTTGCGACCGGCCGCCAACTGGATTTCACTCCAATCACCACAACTCTCTGGGCTCGGCCATCCAGCCAGTTTTTTACCCAGCGAAGAGTGCACCTGTTTAAGCCACGAGCCACCAGTTTCTGCAGCAGAATACAATGCCACATAGTTCACTGGATTCCATATCGCAAGTCAACTCAGTAGAGTCTAATGGGCACCAAAAGGATTCTGCCCACGCCGGAGCAAGAAACATACAGCTTACCAGTATAGCTCAGTTATTATAAACACACATCCCTTCAGAACAGATCCATCTGTTCTATACTGACTGTGTTTGCACTTATTTAAAAATGAGCCTAATTTCCACCCACTCCATACAACATATCATTGGATTGTAATCTGCCTACTTTGTACAGCTGAAACTGGAAGCCTTCCCCAGCTATACTCATAACAAGCCACACTAGTGTTTATATATATCTTTCCTACTACTTGGTCCTTCAGAAGGTTCTTTTATAGATCTATAAACTTCATCTTTGCACTGAGATCATAAACATACATATCTCTTCAGCCACTGAAATTCAGTCAGACTTACCATTTTCTTTGCAGATGCAGCATCTATATTAAAAGCTGAAAAAAAATTAATAAAGCAACTGGATTCTGCCTTGCCAGATTAAATTCCACCAGTGTCCACATGTGCTGTAGGCATACTGTGGTGAATGAAATCAAGAACTGATTCTGTAATCCGCTTGTCCCAATTTATTAGCCCATTTGGGCCATTCCCCTTTCTACTGAAGTCAGTGCTGTATCCCTCTTCAAAGAGCAGAGCAAATTCACTGGAACTCAGGACCTCTGAACAACACCTCTTGAGAACAGATATTCTAGGGTATTACTTCTAAAACAAGTCCAAACAGTCTCTAGTTAATATTTCTAAATGGGAATGCAAGACAGCATTTAGCTACATTTAACATACACATAAACAATCTGTTTTGGGCATGGAAAAGACCCCTGCAATTTTGACTTGAGTTGTATCTAGAAGAAAATCTCTGGCTGTTGCACATATAAAGGCTATTATTCCCTTAGCAGTTACTGAAGAAGGAAATAAATACTTTAGAAGAACACTTTATTCTTTCTTTTCCTGGCACAAGCTGTGCTTCAAATAGAAATTAATCTGTATCATTTTTCTATTTGTTGCCTGTTTTTATTAGTCTGCCTTGGCTTTTTAGAGAGTAAACTCAGTAGAGACCGTTGTCTACTCTATACTGCTGCATTGCTTAATGTAACGTCAGCCTTCAGTGAAGTCCTTAGCTGTATAACAACTTTAAATTATTAACTGCCATGACAAACATTTCAGGAGAAAAATATTTACTGCAAACAGAAAAGGTGACAAAAAAAAACAAGTGCAAATCATTATTTGGCACTTACTTTTATGGGCATTTGTGGCTTTACTTCATTTTTTTTTAAAGGATTACGTGTGTCAACAGCACTTAGTTAAAGTACAGGAACAGAAAACTTTGTTACTTTGTTAACAGAGTACCTCATCCTTATTAAAGCTATTTTAACAACTTCATCTCTAGCTTCACCTGCCTCCCCCCATCCTTGAAGTCAATGCTTCATTTTTCCTCTACTGGGGTTGTCAAAATGGGTTCATCTAGAGTTTAAGAATCTAAATTAATTGTGTTCTCCTTCTCTACTGTTTTTAACCACTCCTTGGTCTCTTGTGAACAAAGCCTGGAAACTTGTTTGTGTTACAAGTGGTACTCGTACATAATAGATGAAGAACCCTTTTGAACTTCTATTGTACTTGATTTTGTAATTCCAAGCAACAATAAGGCATTAACCATTCTACTCAAAGTTAACATATGTGCAGATCAAAACAAATGCCCTATACATCTTACAGTTTAGGGACACAAAGGAAACTTTGCATTTAGCCCAGTGTTAGTATGATCTCCCTTTGAACAAAACATATATGATATTCACTCAGCAGCCCGGATCAGTTCATTCTCCCATACTTAAAAACAGCAAAGGAGTGGAGGAGCCCTCAGGGACCACCATCCCAACGTTACTGGTCATGAGCACAAGAACTGTCCCATTTTATAAATCAGGAGCAGGCATTATTATCCAGAGGATCAGCGACCATCATCCAGCAGGCTGGCCTTCTGTACAAATGTAAACCATAATGCCCAGATTAACACCAAAAGCCCAACATCCTTGAGCAGAACCACGAGCCCTAAGGGGAAGTTCCAGACACAGGGGAAACCTACTCAGAGATGAAAAGCAAGGAAGATTAAAGGTCTTTCATCCAAATTTGGTGTAAGAACTATAAGCAGCAAACAAACAAACAAAAAACAAAAAAACCCACCAAAAATACTCCCAAAGCCTAAGAATATAAGTAGGTAGGACAGGTTTTGACTGCAAGGGGGGCAGCGGAGAATGAAGTCAAGACCCACACAGTACAATGACAAATGACCAGAAAACATATTCTGATAAGTTTGACCCCATATCACTGTAACTCAAGACAGTTTCCATATCAAAATTGAACTCTCAGGTAGAAAACAGGGGAAAAAATTAATTGGCTTTTGTGAAAGTAGCCAGTTTTAGCAGACTGAAATTGTTTCTGGGATGTAAATCTATTTCTCTCTCCAGATAACACAGAAAACAATTACTCACAGAGAGAATACTTTTAAACACCGATCTTTGTCAGGATAGATCTCAAGAATAGCTTATTGCATTGATTCTCAGGGGTAAGAGAAGCTAATTATTTCCATCAGGAATCTGTAGGATAATAAACCAACTTCTCATTTAGTAACAAGCTTTAGAAATTCAAATAAGTATTAAAAAAAGAAACTAATTTATGTTTCATTCAATTGCACCCAGTAATCTTGATAGAAAGATTATTCTGACTTCAGAGTTGTTTTGAACATAGCTCGTCTGGTTACAACAGTTGTACAAAGATACTCAGAGACTGACTTCCACGAGGGACAAGCTTGGCACGTAGAAAACAGGTTGGAGCAGAGACAGACTCCCCTTCATTTCCTCTCATTGCTTACAGACAGAAAGATACATAAACTCATATCTCAGCTGTTCCAATATTTAAGATATACATGGGCAAAGGAAAGTCTACTGGGTGCTTAGTTCAGCTGCACTGGGAGACTATTAAGCTCAAAGAGAACTGTGGAAGAATTGCACACAAATTCCAGAGTGCAGCTCTCAAACAAGCTTCGTGAGGAATAAATTTCTTTTCACAGCTGCAATGTGCACTGTGGTTTAACAAAGGGAAAACCTTCTGTTTCACCACTTACTTTAAGGATGCTGACCACATTTGCTGTAGTGAGGTGTGGGATGTGTCCTTAACATTCACTGCATGATCATGTATGAGGCACTTTTTTTCCCCTCCTTGCTTTGTTTTTTTAAGCTTTATTAATAGAGGAAGAAAAAAAACACACCCAAAGACTACATAGACAAACCACCATGAAGACACAGGCAGTCAGTCAGGCTTGACATCTCAAAGAACATCACTGAAAAACAGGTATACTGACTCCCTACAGCAGTTGCCACTGCTGTTGTCACTGTGTGACCAAAGCACATTTTATTTCTTGTCTTGTGGTCGTCTACCCCACTTTCCATAATGCATTTCTTTGCGGATCAGAACCTCTGGCTAGCTCAGAGGCAAAAATTTAAAATAAATGCTACACATCAACATCCTCGAGTTCCTCTGCTTACTTTTCCTGACTACGTAGCTGTTTTTCCCCATAGGAAACTCTTTATGCATTGAAGAGTCTCTGACGACATAGACACACCATTTGATTTTAAGTTAATTTCTTCCCTATATTCATTCGCAGTTCTTCAGCATTCACAAAGAGGTTATTGAGCCACTTCACTGCAGGGAAGGATGGCGCATGCTGCAGCCAGACAACATTAGATGTGGGCAAATGTAGCATAAAGAACTGGTTGCTCTTTGCCACAAAAAACCCTGTGGTGTGAAGCTCCCAATCTTAGGTTTTCAGTAAAAAGGAATCCCTCATGAGTATCATGAAAGACCAAATCTATGAATGCACCAGGAAAAGTTTGTGTCGTCTTTTTCTGTGTTGTTTGTTTTTGTTTGTCTGTTTTTAAAGATGCAAAAGCTTTTTCATTAGGATTTGTTTTAAACAATATTTTACTAGATAGTTGACTGATGCAAAAACATTGCACCAGTTGCAGATGCAACTTCTTTTCTTTCCAGTACCAACTTCTTGCATTATTAAGGGCAAGTGGTGGTGGAGTTAAGAACATGTGAGAACTTGGAGACACCTTAAGACACTTCAGACACCTCCTGCCAGTGGATTCAATCAAAGGTGCGAAGACGAGTTCAGGGGGAACTAGCTTCTCCTCACCTTTCTATTAAGTGTTTCTGCTGCTCTCTATGTCCCATTACAAGGCAATTAACAAAAATAAGCCTTGGATAATTTTACAAAAACTTATTCAAATTACTCTAGGAAGTATTCTTTAACATCAGGAGGTTATTAAAGCCATGCTTAATTTCAGATTCCATTCCATTGCTGAATCCAGGCTTCAATGGAGTTACACATTTAAAATGCAATTTAACAAACATTAAGGTTTCCAAAATCCCACAGCATCCACTTAGCTCATTTAGCCTCCCCTTCACACTTATACATTACCAATGAGAGAAGATACCACAGTGACTAAAAGAGGTTTTGAAGGTTTTATAAGCAACTGCAGTTTCTTCCAGTACTTCTATTGTTTATCACGTATTTTCATTTCAAATGAGGAAAACTTGAGACCAAAAATGTTTCAAGTCCATTCTCCTGTATTGTAGCATTTGATTCTGCTCCTCAAGCAGTATTGGAGGGCCCTGTAGTTATCTTAAACCCTGGCTATCGACTAAATAGTTGCAGAAGTCCAGAATTTACTTTGGATTGCAGCCCATACTAGATCCATTTGTTTCTGATGAGGAGCACGTGTTTAGATCTAGAAGAAAAATATTCTGTGATGGGAAGAGCAGCAACATTTGCTTTCATTACTTAGTCTGACTGCTTTTCTGTACTGCAGATAGAAATACATCCTTGCAGCTGGAGGAGAATAAATTAAGAGACGAGAAGAAATTTGGATGCAAAGAACAACCCTTAAAGTAACCAGAAAGAAAATAACACTCCGTGCAGCCGATCCAAATGGGGATGTGATAGACACAAAACCAGAGGCAGGGTGACACAACACGAGATAAAGTTTAATAAAGGATCATGTTTCAGCATAGTTGGAAAGATTAAGAGTAAAGAAAAAGAAAGACTTCACTAAAAACTATCCCCTGATATGCATCCAATTATGCATATAAACATGCTTTTCATTTGTAACACTATAGCATTTCAGATGTTTCACGAGTTGTGAAATTTAACAAGAGCTATGTTGCTTTAGGCTGAGTCTGGTTTGGTTTTGCCTAAATTACTGAGCCAAACACAATGCATGGAGTTTCAACTCAGTGCAGTGTTTTTGTGCTAACGTTTTCCCTGGTTAATGTTTTCTTATGTATGGACTCGCTATCAGTGGGAAGTAATTAAACAAGCCAATTATTTGTCGGCTACATTTGACTGTTCCTCCTCACCCTTCAGGAACTATGTGAAGTCTGATGCAACCTCTACCCTCTAAAAATCTCTCAGTCACTTCTGCATGCATACTTCTGTGGGGCTCAACCAAATGAGAGTGAATGCCACCAAACTGCTGTCTTCTTGTATGGACTTGCCAATTGGTGTCTCAAAACCATTTAAGACTTCGGGAAGAGGTACCACGATACATTTGGTTTTTTATTCAACAGAAGTAACAAGCCTTGCAATAGGAAATCACACCATGTCAAAGTTTCAGGCATATATGGTACCATACCTGCCCAGATATATCGAAGTATTTGAGCCAACACAGGTAAATCACGCTGTTGTTCATTAATGCTTCTTTCAACAGAGTTTCAGAAATATATTAGTCTATAAGAAAAGTGAAGACAAATCAACTAAAAATTGCTAGTGAAAAACAAATTTAAGTCCCTTTCTGTATATCTTGTCACATACTACAACATGAAACATTAAAGGGAGTTCTGACAAGTCCAGTTTTACAGCTGACTTTTTAGACTAATGACTAAGCAAGCAAACAATTGTTATGGCCTTCAACTCTCATACAAGATGCAGCTAAAAGCAACTATTCTTGGTTAGGCACTCAGTTAGAGAAGAAGCCTGTGTGGAAACCCAAAGAGTTCTAGAAATAAATGCTGGTAAAGCAGTATTCTTAACTGACAGGTATAAATATAGTAACCCAGCACTCTTCCAGAGCAAGCTAGGGACCATAAAATTGTAGTCCAGCATCACTGCCAGAAAGCCCAGTATATTGCTCCCTTGCTGTCATGTTGGTAACTTAAAACATTGTCTGAATATTATTCTACCAGTAGTGTTGCTGTTAAAGCCACAGAGATTGAATTTACTGGCAGGGGAAAAAAAGGAAAAAAAGCAGCCAAAAATATTAAGACAACATAAGGCCAGATTCTGATTGGAGCTATACTGTGCACGTGCATTAACCCCGGTGACTTTAGAGTAATTACACAAGGTTGCTAAAATTAGCATCTTGCCCATAGCACTAAGCAAATTAGAAATGCATAGGCACAGATGAAAGGAGAGACAAGAACTGAGAGCAGCAAGACACTGCCCCCATGAAGTCTTTGCTGTGCTGCTGACAAACAAAAGGTATTTGGGAGAAAAAGCCATTCTATCCCAAATGCTCCGCAGGAACCTGAGTGGGAGGGTGCTGGGGTGGAAGGTACCTTTTTGCAAAAGAAGGGAGAGTAGTGGAGAGCTCAGGAAGCCTTTCAAAAAGAGAGACAGTGAGTTTGCCTGCCAGGCAGGTTTTTTCAAGATCTCATCGTTCTATTTATAACACCACATGCCATGTTACATCACATCACACAATGGGAGATGCACACCACATGCAACAAACCACATTAGAAACACTATGGGTTCTCTCCAGAATAAATGCCCACAGCTCACAGTAGTGGCTTAGAGGTAAGTTTTCCAGGAAGGATATGAAATTCCTTAGCAAAATTTTGTAATGTATGGAGTTCACTTGCACATTCTGCCAGCTTAGCACTTGAAAGCTCTCAGCATCTATCAACATCCCCTGTTTCCATCCCCACTTTTTTCATTTGTTTCAGGTTTATTCTTGTCATTTCCCCCTAAGAACAAACTGCAGTGTGGTATTTCCTATATTTAACTGTGTTTTATCCCTCTATCTACCCAGGAACTCATTCAGGCATCCCGTTTCACACCATTAAAGCAAACATTCACAGGTAATTCTCCAGCAGGCTTGGGGTGTCCCAGATGTTTTGGAGCAATCCACGGGCTTCACTGCACTCAGGAAGGTGACTGGACCTAGCCTTGGACAGCCTGATCTAGTTAGACCTGTTCTGAGGAGACAGTTGGAGTAGATGACCTCTGGAGGTCCCTTCGAAACTGAATTATGATTCTATGATTCTCAATATATTCCCTAATGATGTAGGTACCATTTGCCTACTATAACCACTAATATAACAACCAAATGTATCACTCAAATTATTTATAGTATTTGCTTTACTTTCATTTATTGAGGTTGGAGTTCTATTAAAGTAGAATAGGCAACACTTAAGCTTGACTTCTACAAGTGTTTGCTCTTCACAGGAGGATGACATTGCTAAAAATGAGAACGAATTCAAGGGCTCATTTTAACTTCTGAAAGCTGCAAATATCAATTGTAAAACAGCAAGACCAGGAATTGTATGGAGGCAGAGGAACAGTTGCACAAAATGGATCCCCCAAAAGAAGCTTTAGGAGCTTTGGATTGGTATAGAAGTGAGATAAGATTGGGATCAACAACTGAAGGAGGAAAGACAAAATCATGGAAAAAGTCAGGATGAAAAATGCAGGCCAAGGAGACGAGGATATGGCTAAAGAGGTAGGGTGAAAACATGAGTGCCCATGACTGTTTCATCAGGGGAACCCAAGATCTCAGTATCTCACTGGTCCTTTGCTGTACCCAAGTAGAGAGATGTGCCATCTCCTTCTAGGGCTTGTCGACACACAAACAACTTTGCATTGGTATCAGTTATGTCCTTAGTCAAAATGGAAGATAATCATATATTTTTAAAAAAAATCATAATTTTGAAATCCTCAGGAGATTATATATGAAAATCCTTATTAAATGCATATTACCAAGTTTTTAAAAAAGTACTATGTAAGCACACAATTAATAGAAGACTGCATCACAGCAAATGTGTGCAGTGGCACTGAAGAAAGATTGCATGGGACACTCTCAGTTGTTATTCCCTAAATCCTGTATGTTTGACCTTATGACTTTGTTGGTATTTGTTTAGTACAATATTTTGGAAAGGAATATTATTTTCTGTAGCATGTCAGAGCTCATCCTGGAGCAGGGCCTCCATTTCATTTAAAAGGTGGAAAGCAAGGAAGAAGTAGAAGTTTTTGCATGAATTTAGCAAATGGGATAAGGCTGCTAACACTGCGACATGAAGAAAATTTTAATGAGAAGAGAGAAAAAAGGAAGCAAGCCCAGAGTTATGCAAGGAAAAACAAACAAACATATTTTAGATACTCTGCAAAAACCAGCATCAGGATTTCACTCTGGCGTTTTCAGAACACATGGTATTATCTGTATTTACTTTGGTAAGTGAAGTAGCCAACTATCAGACTCAGTTCTCAGTGCCTATTTAGTTAGCTGTCTGAGATAAGCATGGTTTAGTCTGAAGCGTTTGTTGATTCTAAGCATAAAAGGTTCTCATCTCTCCACTTCAGTTAATAGGATTATATATGCTGGGCAATTCTCAGTGTGTCAAATACCACACTGAAATCTTTACTGAAGTAATTGTTTAGTCTCCAATTTTGAGTCACAATTGTAGATAGTTTTTGCCCAGAGCTTGTTATGTGGAAAAATAAATAATGCCTTAGGCTGCTAAGCAGAGCAAGTTAAAGTAGCTTTTTAATCAGTTTGTTTTAAATTTAAAGCATTAAAGCTATACCTGCTTATATTGCTTACACAGCATGTTGCCCAAAAACATATTCTAAGAAAATAAGTGGTGTCCCCACAACACTAGACAGGATCATGACAGCTTTCATGAGGAAATGCCCTGGCTCGGTGCCAATTGCCTGGACCTTTCCATAGCATCAGGCCTCATACTATGAGTTCACTGGAGTAGAAGACCCCCGAGGAAGTGATGATCCATTGCTGGGTAAAACATTAGACAATAGTGGAAATTCAGAAAAGCGTATTGAGTCAAGACTGATGCTTTCTCTTTCTTCTGTTCTCTATACCTGAGTATATGAGTATTTTGGAAGAACACAAGAGAGGTGTAGGGGTGATCTGGACTAAAGGTTAGTCTTTGAACCTAAGGCTGCATGTCCCCTACTGTTTGTGCAGCAAATGCTGCAGCAAGTTGGTGCCATTGGAGATGATATTCAGGACTCCAAAAGACTGCCTGTGTTTACATCCGCATCAGCACCTGAACCTGACAAAGACCATTTTAAAAAATAAATCTATAAGCACTGAACAGACATGAAGGAGGTTGCATAGGTGCCTGCTGCATTTTTAGATCTGCAGTTTGTGTTACTTCACTAACAGGTGGATGAACGCAGATAAAGGACATGAGTAGAACAAAGCACTGCTTCCTCCTCCCTCTCCCAATACCAATTTCACCCAAAGCACACACTTCACACCACCAGACCAGACGGAGAGCACGGACCAGCGAAAGAGCTGTTCCCAGCCAGACTTCTCATCCCTCTAGCTCTCTGTGCACTTCTCTCTGAAACAGGGTCCTGCAGACGGAGCACTGAGCATCCCTGACCTGCTTCCTACAGGCTGACCCACTGTCACACTAACTCACTGCTGAAACTTGTAGCCAGCTAATGAGACTGCTAGCAACAGGAGAGAGCAACTTCTCAGCCCACAAATCTAGGTTTCCTAGAGGACAGTGACATGCATGGTTCACCTGTAAATGATGGGGGGTTTCCTTGGTTTCAGTGTTCAAGGAAAAGGGAAGTGTCCAGCAGAATGCACCACAGTTCTTTACTGGCTAAAATTTTTCCTGGTTTAAAAAAAAAAGCTAAGTAAGATTGTTTCTCTTCAATCTCTTCACCATTAACATAAACTTACAGCAGGATGCACTACATATTCATATGTGTTTCTCTGTTTACATACCTTTTATTCAGCCACATCTAATCCTTCCACTGGGACTTGTCGGGGGTGAATCAGAAGTTCAGTTGCTTCTAACGCACTGGCTGAAGCCCCTATCTAGAAACTCCACTTTCAAACACAAGTAATTTAGGTTGCCAACCAATATTTAAAAAAAAAAAAAAAAAGCGGGGGGGGGGGAAGTGGAGAAAAGAAGTACCAACAGTGTAGATAAACAGAATAACATACAATACTTGCTCCCCAAACTATAATATTATTTCACAATCCTTTGCTCTAGATAGTTAATTATTAGATCCACCAGTTTCATTCTACCCCTCTTACAGTACACTGAACTCACAGTTTTAGGTTTAAGTCTTGCAGGGCAGCAATGCCCAATGAAAAATGCCACCAGCCCAGTGACAGGAGCCCCATGGGACATTCCTGGTTGGTGAGCAGCCTTCGCTCTGGCTCGCAGCAAGGGGTCGGCAGCACCACGAGCAGCACAGCCCTCCTGCATGGAGGAAATTCCTGAAGGGCCTCTACAACACAAGATTTCTGCACAAAGCATCCTATCTTACTGGCACAACTTATGCGTCAGAGTAAGGAGCTGAAGGGTGCCTCGTGTAAGGGCTCTTAAAAAGCATCCTTCTACTAGGCAAGCCTAAAGCAACCTCCAGCTTCACTGTCATGTCCAGGTGTGATGAACTAAGAAAACGGTTGTCGCTGAGATCAGCTGTTTTGCCTGAGCTCTGTCCCCAAGAACAAGGGACAATATTAAATTATGGCCAACCTGAGCGGAAACAAAAGTTCACAGGATGCTTGAACAACTGATGGAAGGCTTCTTACAATTGCCATGTCTGTCTCAGCAGAGGTTATCAGCAGAAATCATTGAATTACTATTTATTTTGATGAAGTCCAGTTTACTACTGCTTATGTTTAACACAGGCAAAGATTTGCATTTCTATCAGACAGCTTTAAGTGACAATGAGTTGGGAAAACACAAAAAAGTAGGGGGATCAACTCAGCCTTAACCTACATCCACAAGGTCCTAAAACAGAGATTAAAAACTTGCTTGTGTCTGCATTGTTCTTGCGCAACAGAGTCTGATAGCTGTTTCTCACTGACCACAAATTAAATTATAAAACATATAAGCGAACTTCTATGGTGTTTTTAGTTATTACAATTGCCATGGAAATTTTAATGGAAATAATTGTTTGGGGAAAATATTGAGGCAAGTAGGATTTTAAATTTTTCTAGCTATCATCTGTGGCTGGAGTAAGAATACACTAAGTGGTTTAATATGTCTTTGCCAGTCAGTGAATAAGCCATGACAAGGTAAGAGAACAGGTTAAGTTGTTGGAAGCTCTTTCCTCTGATCAAACCCAGCTACATCTCTGCAGAGGCAACAATTTTTCCCAGCAGCTCCTGCTCCTACGCACATAATTTAATTCCAAGTTTCCCTTTCAAGGCAGTTCCTCTTCAATAACCTCCTGAAAACTGTGGCTTCATCTTATGCTTGGTACAACCATCAGAGAGCAAGCACTGGACAGCCAGTGGGAGCACCACCCCTGCTGCAAAGACACAAGCTGATGAAGAGCTTCCCCAGCCGCTGCAGCAGCGTGTTTTGCCTCTGGCCAGGGAGATGTGGCCACAGGCATAAAGCCAGTCAACTGCGGAGTGGTGACTAATAGCAAGCTGAACTCAAGCTAGAAGATATTTCGCATGACTAAGTACTACTTCAATAGGAAAATAAACCTTTATCCAGAACCACCCAAAACCACTTGTCTCTGGTATAATACGGCTCCCATCGCAGAACACGAGTGCTCAGCAGTATGAAATGGGAAAGCAATATTGTCCCCATTTTGGGACCCACTCAAGTTACCATTACTTGACAAGGTCCCATTTACCAGCAAAGCTGCATGCACTGTCATCACCTGTCACACGTGCAAAATAAAAAAATACATAAAGCCTGATCTTTTCAATAGAAGCTGATACTTTTAACCTCTTGCAAGTGTGAAGTAAAAAGCATGCACACACTTCGTTGACAGACGGTAATCTCAGTAAGCAGCAGTTCAGCTGGATATCTGAGCCAGTGTTCAGGAAGCCAAGCTACACAGAAACAGATCACAGGTCATATAGAAAATCCACAGGCAAGGAGAGAACCCAGCATAAATTTCTCACATCTTCAGACATTATTCTAACTACGTGGTCTCAGCTTCAGTTTTGAAGGCACCTTTTAAACAATTATGACACCAACAGTTTTTATTATGTTGTTTGTTACTCTGAGGGGGTTATGTTGCACATTTTACTGAATCAGTGTTTCCAATATTGTTCTTCTGGACAGCAACTGATGTTTTCATAGCCAATAATAGCTCTCAAGGTCTCTTAA
Source organism: Gavia stellata (assembly GCF_030936135.1). Classification (NCBI taxonomy): domain Eukaryota; kingdom Metazoa; phylum Chordata; class Aves; order Gaviiformes; family Gaviidae; genus Gavia; species Gavia stellata. The sequence goes on from NC_082600.1 coordinate 17,229,746, forward strand.
AAGCCTAAGTATTTATTGATACATAAAGTTATAGTTGCCTAGTACTTTTTAAGTAGTCTTTCATGATCCAAATATTCCATAAGCTTTTTCTTATTTGTCAAAATACAGCATCACAATATAAACATCAGATATATTTGGAGAATTTTGGGAATGAAGATTGTTTCATTACTTCTCCATTATTTAATTTCAGTGCATTTGTTTTCGATTTAATCCTACTGTAAGTGTAAGGGGTATGTGTTTGTTCCCTGCTATAGATTATGTTTAGGACTTGGAACAATCTAGCCCTGCAACCTCTGACAAAATATTTGCCATTTTATCACAAGTTCCACTCAAACCTCCTTATCAACACTTTGAGGCAAAGAAGTTCATAGACAAGGGAAAAAATATCCTGGATGATTTCCTGCCCTGAAATGTAGATAGTGCAGAAAGTATTCAATGCTGCATAATAATCCACACAGAGTAGGGTCAGGAACCCAGATCCCACATACTAAAACCATGGGCACTTATGTACATGGACATAAAGGACATATTGGTAAGCATTTTGACATGGACCATCTATTAGTGGCTATGTAAAACCTTACAACGCATATGTGTACAGGTAACAACTTTCCACCCAGCAAACCTACTTGGGGATTTTCACTGTTCTACTTCTTTCCCCTTTAAGCTTTAACCCATCCCCCTGGATGTTCAGCCCAATGACCTACCATAGGAGATATCCCAACTTGTACAGGGGGTAAACAGGCATTTAAGACAGTACACATCAGGCATTTTCAGAAACACTCACAAACACCCTGGGTATATTTTTATTATTAAAGTCACTATGTAATGCCACACTGACAGTTTCTTCTCTGATATCTTTAGACCTGGAGCTCTTCCGGTGGGAATAGAGATTGCATAAGGGCTGGCAAAAGAAGATTCCCGGCTCAATTTAAATTGCAATGTAGATTTCTTTGCAAATGCCAAGATTACACCTGACCTGTCACACTCTGCAGTTTCCTTGTTGTCATAATCCAGGCTGCAATTTCTGCAGGTGACAACACATCAGAGGAACAGTCAAAAGCCACATGCTGCTCTGTTCCAGACATACGCATTGTCCCAAGTCTTTGGATTATTGCGCCAAAGAGCACAAGGTAGGCAAAAAGATGGCTAAAGACAAGAAAAGGAGATTTATGAATATTGAAGCCCTCTTAAATACCTTTGAAGTATGTAACTTCCAGAAGTAGGTACTGGAGAAATCCAAATACTAATGCATCTTCACGCTCTATTCTAACAAAAAGACATTAAGCACACAGAGAAAACAGATGATTGGACTTTAATCCATCTCATGCTGAAGCTATGGCTTATCCTGCTGGCCTGGTCTCCAGGTGCGTGCCTTTACCGTGTCCCACCTGTAAGTCAGGAGGAGAGATGGTGTGATCACCTCTTCTTGCGATCACTGCAGTTCCTTCTGAGAGGAGACTTGGGTACGTGGGGAGGGAAGGAGCTCCCTCGAGGTACAGTCTGGGCCTGGGGCTCAGGGAGGAGAGCAGTCCCACCCACATGCCAACCCATCACAATTTCAAACCCTGTGTTGGCCTTATGCAGGCTGATCAAACACAGGACAACCTGATCCACCGCGACACTGAAACAAGTCCTGTTCAGAATGACACTCCAGTCACTCATTAACGAAGCAGTTGTTTTGCTATGAGATTACACAGGGGTGTTCAACCCAAACAGGCTCCAGTTAGAGCTGGCTTTTAATTAGGCTACAAAGACTTTAGTAGCACAGTGGTTATGACTGCTAATGTTTTGTTCCACAATCGGATCTTAACAAACAGGTGAAACAAAGTTCCCTGATAAAAGCAAGAAAAAAAGGTTAGAAAAAAGCTTTGAAGAAATCTGTAAGGAAGACTCAAAAAAGATTCACACCCTGAAAAAATCCTGCGTCAGAGAATTAACTGCAAGGTGAATAATAACTACACCGTGTTCAGAAATTAAAGGTTGGATATGACTCCAGGGCTGTAGTTAAGAAGTTCAGACAGAAAGCGAGTGCCACCAGTAAGGAGGTATAACTCAGATGAGATGGTTTCGAATGGGCCATCTGGCCAGCAGAGGAACAGACGTGGAAATTGGAAAACTTGAAGACACCTCACTATAGCACGTCACAACTGAGACTATGACTTTGTTTCCACCTCTCCTTCAGCAAGCCTACCCATACAGACAGAACCCAGGCAACAGCTACTCTGATTCAGTGCCAGCCCAAGAAGGCTCAGGTTTTGGCTGCCTGTACCATCTCTCAGCAGTGTGGAACTTGCAAAATAAAGGCAGCAGCTGTCTTTGTAAGGGACATCTATCAGGGGCTCTGCATGCTGCCACTATGGTGTCCCCAAGCAGGGCTCCAAGAACCAGCACTGCACTGCTGGAGAAAACATCTGCCACAGGTGTTAGGAGGACGATAGGCATTTTGATAGGCAGAGGTTGTTTAATCCTCCCTAGGTGAACTTGGTACTTACAGATAGCTACCAATGCTTTGGTTCATAGCTAATATTATTCTCTTGCTTCTCCCCCCTCCACATCCCCTTTCATGCCAGAGACACCAACAAGGAGGTTAGAAGGAAAACATTCAGTGACCTCAAGGCCACGTCTCATACAGAATTTACTCTATTATTTAACTGGGAAGGCATTAAAACATAGTTACCTAAAGTCTTACAGCACATATGCTCTGCTACACTGAAAGATTCCTTAACACTAGACACATTCATGGTCTTCATTAATACAATATGGGGGGTTTTTCCATTGCTTTCCAGCTCTGATGCCTGACAATCAAACTTAAAACTCTATTGTAAACTCTGCAAATAGGTTAAAGTTAACAAACTTCTGCAAGGCAAAGGTTTCTTCTAAAACTTATGAAAGACTATGTATAGCACACACTTAGGTTCTATCTGTTTGTTGGGGATGCTGTTTTGTTTAACTGGAAGAGAAAATGTTGTTTCATTCCTTTTCTTGTTAAGGGGACATGAGGAAGAGGGAGGGAAGAGGGGAAGTAATGAAGAAATTAGAACCCAAGTTTTTCTGTTGTGGAGTCACACAATAAACCATAAAGCACTACACACACTGGTACAACATTTAAAGGAGCCTAGAAAAGTGAAATCATACTGTTCCCTGATACCAAATCTTAAAGATGGAGAGAAACTCCTTTTTGTTCAGCACTAAGAACCAGTTCACATCAACAACAAGAGGTTGTTTCTAACACCATTTTTTCCCCCATAGTTAATGAATACATCAGATCTCTGCTCCAGCCCTTATTGTAGTATAAATAAGCTTTTAGGAAGACAGGTCAGCACTAATTTTAATAGCTGCCCCTCCTATGTCCTCTCACATCAGGAACTGGGAAGATGGGAAAGCTGTTTCTGCTGGGATGCAGGGCAAAATGTAGCTTATACCTCCAGAAGCCCATTCTCTTCCACAGCAGGCAGTCCTGTGCAGAGGATATTAGCATTCACGTGCCACTTCAGGAGCCATGATATATACCTCGCTGTTTACCGACAACAACATGGACTGGAATTACCAAGCCTCTGACTCTGTTTCTGGCTTCCTGCAGGTCTATGATTTACCTTTCCCCTTGCAGACTAACTTTAACGAGTGGGAAAAGTGCATCCTACATACCCTTGAGTAAGCTTATGATGAAATTCCCAGATATTCTTATTTGTAAGGTTTCCTTTGTTTTCATTGTTCTTTCTTTACACGATTCTATCTCCTTGGATGCTCTTCATATTTTATTTTTAAACTCCAAGCCTTTCTACTCCTTCATCAATTTTGATTATATGTAGGTTTTAGACTTTTTTCTGTCCAATTCAAATGCATAATGCATTATCTTTGTTGGAAACTTCTGCAAGTTCTCCAAGACTGCACAATGTTTAAAATAAACTGATTTCCCACACTAGTCAGCCCAGCAAATTTAATGCCTCAAGCACTGTAATAACATGGTTTTAAATAGACTGCTAAAATATTAATCTTAGCATTCATTATTCTTTCACTCTGCCTCTATTGTTTGACATTTCTTCTCATGCCATCCAATGTTCACTCTGTCTATGTTTCAATATCCTCTGGACATCATCACATCCATAGGATGACTCAGATGTTGGGACAGCTGTGTGTTTTAATCCTCGCTGTGTTTCAAAGGAACACTTTCCTTATTCTTCACATGGAGCCAGTTTTATTTGAAACATCTGACCTGTGTTTCAAAAATCTCTTCTTCAGGTTTAAAGATCTATTTATATTAAAGTTTGTAATACTGTAGGTACCTTAGGTGATCAAACTGTAGCATTATCTTTTCTCCTTGGGCTTAGTATTCCTCTAGTTGGTCTGCCAAGTCATGAAAAAGTAGATGAGCCCCTCAGCAATTTCCTTCCTGCATGCAAGGCATCAAACTGAAGGACATTGTGAAATGGGATAGCAAGCATAAGCAGTAATACCGGGCAATGGTTTTAGAAATTGAGAAAGATACTGTTTAAAGAGGGACTCTGTTCAGGCAATCTTTTACAAAAGTTTTATATTATATCCCAATTGGCTTTGAGACTGAGCTTTAATTTGGTTATTTAAGATATGCAATTATTCAATGCATAGAAAAACATTTTTATACTACATATGTAACAAAATTCTAACTATGGTTTTGTGTCATCTACCTGATTTAGTCAAAGGGTTATAAACTGCCCATGAATGTAAGGCTAGAAATGAGAAGTCTTGAAAACAGCCAAGGAGTCATATTCTGGAACAAATCCACAGTTGAAGAAGTGGGAGGAAAAATTTTCAGTAGCTAACTTTAAGGCAAAGACACTTTTACAAGAAGACTGGCAGTTGCCTCCAGCAGCAGGACCCCAGCTCCGGTGAGCAGAAAAGTCCTCCTGCTCCTGGTAGCCCTGTTCCTTCAGCAAGAATGTACTTAGTACAGCAGAGCCAGCAGATGCAGCGCTGTGTCCCCTTGGAAGTACTACATATCTATCACCCTACATACCTATTACAGAGGAGTTTTCTTCCTCAAGAAGAATATTCCACAGCTTAGCCATTCTTTCAGGAAACTCATCTTTTGCTCCTTAAATCTTCAACTAGACCACATACACACAAAAAAAATAAAAAAACAACACCAACCACAAACAACCCGAACTGTGCTTTGGAGAAAGCAGCTTGTAGGCCTAGGGGAGTTTTAGGCTTCACACTACTATTGACAAAGATGAAGACTTAACTCCTGTGTGCTGCTGGCAAGTGCCCTTTGGCTCACAAGTTGAGCCTCCCACAATTCATCCAGCACAAGCCCTATGCCCTGCTGCAGGCATCATTTCCTGGGTATACGCACACAGTGGTCATCCTGGTCTTCTCTGAAAGACTGAATTTCATCCAAGCTTAGTGTGCAAGACCTGACCTTGACCTGCGAATTTGATCCCCAGAACAAATAAGAGAGTCAGTGCTCACTGTTTGGCCAGATGTTTCTCCCTTGCAAGAACAGGCAGTTTGATGGTTACCAGTTGAAAAAACATTATATTTTTAGCTATTAAAAGTGATCCTTAAGATTCCAGCATGCCTTGGTGAGATGCATGAAAATATTTCCTCCTTTCCTTGGGGTTTTATGCCTTGCACGGGAGGGAGAAGATGAACACAGGGATTAATGAGTAGAACATCACTTTTTCCTCAATTACTTACACTCCACACTACAGTCAGATGCCTGGGAACAGAAAATAAAGATGCCAACCTAGAGCAAATCTATCTTCTTCTGAATTCAGCCACCCACCTTCTGGCATGGCCAGACCATGCAGAGACGATGAAGGAACCATCCAAAAATATTCTCTTTGACTTTTTCTAAAGAAAATGGAATAAAGTGACTGCACTGGATTGTTTTGGTCAAATTGATTGGCATACATATTTTCCTCAAAGCAGTTTTATTACCTGTGCATACAAGTTTCATAATAACCAGCAGAGGAGAAACAAAAGGTACCAGGAAAGTTCCAACTCTAAAAAATTCGATTCATAACTGGTAGCCTCATGGAAAACCTAAGGGCTTTTTATAGAGTAAGCTAATGGATGGAAGGAAAAAAGTATACAGACCTTAAAAAAAAAAAAAGATAGAAAGGTACACTTAAAGTTTCCAGCCACAAGCAGTCCAATTCAGTTTTACTTTCAGTCTGCAATTGTCTAAGACCTTATCTCATTTATATGGTAATAACTTGCCTCATGTCAACCCAACAAGCAGAGATAGCAGCTACAGGGCGCCGGCTCCTTGAACGCTGTGGCTGGCTGAAGCCTCCCGGCGCGGGCGGATGGACCTCGCTGGGCTCAGAGCGCCAATCAGACTTGCCAATGAGCCAGGGCTAGCAATGCTGTGAGGAGCATAACAAATGCAGGTAATTTCTTGTGGCTATGAGTTTAACTTAACTCTTTGCAGTTTTCTGCATGCTGAGGATGAAAACATTTTTAGAGATATTTATTTGCCCAGGGAAGAGGAGACTTACTGCAGCATTTTGGAAAGAACTGTTCCTCAATAAGGAGCAACAAAATTTCATGGCAAGGTTAAGAAATTATTCCAGGATGATTACTATAGAGAAAATGCAGCTTTGCAGTAAAATTTTAATTAAATATAGATAAAGTAAGAAAAAAGGCCAAAACAGATCTGGACATTAATGAGAGATAAAGGCTTTGGGCTTTTGCAATTTCAGAGGTAATTACTAAGGGATGTCTTATCCCCTCGCCAAAGCAGAGGAGATGCACAGAGACCTCCAAGTTCCAACCAATGCTACGGCTCTCAGATGTATTAAAAAAAAAAAAAAATCTAACATTAGCCAGATAGCAAACATCAAGACAGAACAAGGATCTGGAATACAAGTACCCCACATAGATAAGAAACCTCACATCGCTCTCCTTATTGAAAATTCAGCTACTCTAACAAGCTTATTCTCAAAAGTTTTTGCCCATAACCCATTATCCACTTGGAGGCATAAGAGAACGTTTTGTTTCAAAGACTAATTTCCCACCACAACCTAGAAAATGAGGTGCGACTATTGTTTGTACCAGAACTCCAACTACTGCAGAGTAGTTTGTGTTTTAATGACTGTAGTCATCAAGTACATACTTGAGACCATCCAAAATGGAAAAGTTTAGGTGTAAGGGGGGGTGGTCAAAGTGTATCTTTAATGAAACCCAGGCAGGATATGGTGTGCAGTCTATGCTTTCTGAAAGAGTTCTTTGCCTTCCACTAGAGGGAAAAGTATTTTGTAATTTAGGAACAATAAGACAACTGGTGTTATTTGTGGGGAAAAAAAGCAGAAGGGAAGACCAGGGTTTGGCTTATGCCCCTGTAATACGAGTACAAATTGTGCTGCTTTTTTCTCTTCCAGAAGAGACAGGCAAATTTCCCGGAGGATCAGGTATGTACGCCCTCCCTCATCCCTTTGCAGGGTATAGGAAGGGGAAGCCTGCTCAGATCACACTGCTGATGGAGCACTGGGAATCGGGTGTTTTAGGAACACTGTTTAAAATGCTTTGAATTCAGAACATTGAATTTTATATGGGATTTACTTACTGTATTTAAATACAGCACAGAAATTTGTATTGAAATATTATCGTATACATAGGATAGCTGATGGTAAAATAAAGGATTTAACATCAATATGTTTGAGGCCTGTGTTATTCTTTAACACAGAGGATGTTACACATGAATGCCTCAATCCTTATCACATCACAGTAAGCCCCAGCCACACAGTGCAGAGAAAGAGACTTTAAGATTCCACTTAGAGTTTCTAACCATCAGCAAGTGTTGGGTTTGCATCACTTCATCACTAAAATCATCCCTTCCAGCCACACATGCTTCAGGTGTGTGTTAAGAATGTGAAATTAAGGTTAGCAGTTCAGAAGAGCTCTGAAAGGGATCTAGAAGTTTTCCTGTAAGTGCAGCAATGCCCACCACCCCAGCAATAACAAAACCCATCTATTTCCACCCCAGTGGAATCGTAATACCCCCAATCTCAGTCATATCACAGACTCATGGAAGTGCTGGATCATGGGCTGCTGTACCAGGACAGAGGGAAGTCAACGTCAGAGCAGAGGGTATGGAAATACTTCTGTGAAGCGTTGGTAAAAAGATGCTAGCCATCAAAAGGTAAGTCAGCTTTGGACAATCTGAATTTGCCTCGGCAGAAAATGTGTGAAAAGCAGTCAACATAAACAAGAAACTGTTTTGCTTTAGTTGATACAAGCAGAACGCAGTTCATAGGCGCACTTCAGGAGATTCAGCTTTTAAGCCTGAACACAAAGGATTCAGTCTCCTGCCAGCTCAGGAGCCAGGGAAGGATTTTTGATAGTGAAGAGCTGCAATCTATGCCATCTTGAAAAAAGTAAAAATAAAATATAAGCAGGCATAAAACTGCTTATCAGTTGAGAACAACAGCATCAATAATGAATTCTCACTATTAATAAATCCTGCCCTCATAGTTTTCCCAGAAAGCTTAATAAATATTTCATTGTCTTTCATTCTGAGAAGTAATCTAAAAGAAAACTCTGAAAATCTTGAGGAAAGGCAAAGTAACTGTTTAAAGTGTAAGTTTCTGAAATGCTAATAGCTATGAGGAAGCATTAGTGCAGTTTAGCTTTGATTGCATCAGGAGTGGAATAGCTACAACAGAGATTTAATGAGCAAGACATCCAGCGTAGTGCTATTAAATGCTTCTCAAGCATAATAGGGTAATATTCCAAAAACACTGCAACCACCACACCGTAGTCTTCAGCAGAAAGAGCGTTGCCTCAGTGGAATTTCCCCGCCTCCCAACATGGGTAAATTAGAATTCAAAATACCACACGCACACACACTAGTTTCATGCAAGGGAACCTTGTGCCATGGAAAACATCTCACTTCTGATTCCTCGAGCACAAAACAAAAGGCCACTCACTCAGGGCAGAACAAAAAGCCAAGAAAAGCATCTCACAGTATGGAAAGTTAAAATAGTGAGGGTAAACCGCATTAGAAGTTGTAATGAAAAGCTCAGTCTCTAAAGGCTTTAAATGAATAAGCTAACACACACTAGTAAACATTTTAAATATGTATTCAAAGTCCTGTTAGATTCTAATGCTCCTCTGAAGATTAAAGCTGATTCTCCTCCTCAGTAAATAATTCAGTAGCAAAGAACTGCTTGGCCTTGAAAAGAGCTGAACAGTGGGCTAAGACTTTAGATGGTTGCTCTTTTCTGAGCGATCTTGGCCTCAATTTTGACTTTGTGAGGAGAGGTTTCTGCAAAAGAGGAAGTCCTGCAAAAAAGTTTACGTGTTTGTATTCACAACTGCAATTTAGAATCAGCATTTTCTGACCTTTATTCTGTTAGTGGAAGAACAAAAAGCTGATGGCATGAAAACAGAACCCAGCAACATAATTTATATAAGCTACTGCCACAGGAAAGCGATTTTCTTATTCAAGGGCAACGTACTGTTTTGTTCTAGTTGTGGTCAGGTTCGTCCTCTGATCCAGCATGCTGGTATTACATACTTGGGAGCGCAGATATCTAGGAACCTCGTCTAGAGTAGACTCCGGAAAGCAAACACAATTCTGTGTTTAGGGGTGGGTTTTGCTTATTTAATGTTAGCACAGAGATGCATCTCTCTAAGCACTGAAGATAAATCGGATTAGGAGTGAGACTAACACTAATAAAGTACTCTCGAAAAAACAGGTAACTCAAGTTTCCTTCCTCCTAGAAGCAAACATTTTTAAGCCAGAGACTTTAGAGCTGTGTAAAACCTTTCCCAAGTTAATTCCATTAACTCTGTTGGATCAGACCATGGTTTGTTCTAACACACCACTAGGCCTGATGCAAACCCCATGGGAACCTTTTGAATCAGACCCTAATAAGGGACATACTGGACAAACACACATACCCACAAAAGATAGTAGTTCTTTATATTAAAAAAGTGCAGGAACTTGAGCCACACGTGTTTTTCAATATTGCTTTTGTCACATGATTATATAGAACAAGGAAAGGCATCACTAAATCTGAAACAACAGTCACAAAGCAGAAGCCTCTTAGAGTGCACATGAGCCTTCCTTTCCAGGCAGCAAAACCCCAACCCACCCAGCTTCTCTGAAAAACAGAGCTATTCACAGGCATTTGCAAACTATTAGCACGTGACACTGCAAAATTTTCAAGCCACCCAGAGAGATATATACACACAGACCAAAAGAAAATTGCTCTAAGAGATGTGAGATGCACAGAGGCACATTGAAAGAGAGATAACTATAACCAGCCAATTTGGAACTACACTTTAAAATCTTCCCCAAAAAAGGAAGCTTTGAGTACCTCTAAAGTTAGGAGGAAACCAGAGACAAGATAACCCAGAGCCTCACCTCATTCATGTTATATTTTTTTCAGCTTAAGGGTGTTTGGATCCAGATTGTTCCTAGCCCACTTTAGGAAAAACCTTATTTCTAGACAGCATTTACCACAAATAACTTTAAAAAAGCAAACAAAAAATTTAACTTTGTATTATTTCACAAAACATTTACCTCCTAAGTCAGGAGAACAAAACTACATTTATATAACTGACCTGTTTCATTTAGAGCTTTCTTCACAATCAGTTTGCTTAGCTGCACAGATAAGTCTTCATTGGTGAAGTCTTTTGACTGTGATCTTGGCACTAGAAACAAGGAGTGACACAACAACATGCTTCAATCTGGAGGCATAATACTTAAGACCTAAAGTCTTAAACAGATCAGTTCAGGAACTATTAAGTGCAAAAAAGACTTTAAAAAAGAGTAAATAAAAAGCAGCAGTCACTACAGAGTATTTTCTAATGAAACAATTTTTCACAAGGGAAGACTGCACACAGTTACTCACAGCTGTTGCATTTTGTAACTAGAAGCCATCATTAGCTAAACCCCATGAATATCAGCTGTATCTAAACCCCCCATTTGACAACATTTGTCCCTAACATTTTCCCTTTATCCCAGCTCTGCATCACACCAAGAGCAAGTTGGACCATATCCATCTCACAGAGAAAATCTTCTTCATTCCAGACCAGAACTACTATAGGCTGCCTTATTAATTGCATTTAAATACATCACCTGTGTTTTCCCCCCCAATGAACGAGCACCATCACTCAGCCGAAGTAACTCAGTACAACTGCCTTGAGCCCTGCAGAAGGGCAGCACTTTACACCAGCTGAACCTGGATGGAAGTCCAGGGGAAAGTAACACAGTCAGGGTGACCCACGCCCAACCCACAAAGTGGTTTCAAACACTTTCTTGCTTAACATTCTTATTAAAACATAGCTATAGACCAACTCCTTTCTTTTTTTGTTTGTTTGTTTGTTTTTGCATTGCCATATTGTTTGATTTTCTATCTTAGACAGGCTTTCCCCCAGGAAATGCTGATTTTTCAGCTGGACCTTCCTTGGGGGGTGGAGGACAGAGTGACAGACGTGGTCTTGGGATACCACAAGTACATGTCTCTTTGTCTGATGTATGTTTATGAATGAACAGGCTCAGAAAGATTTCTGTATTTTTGAGGGGACAAGCATTTCTGCAGAACTTCTTGCTGGAACTTTGTATACAAAACACTAGAGAAATCCCATCTGGATACTGCACACAAGAACTCACATCGAAACAGAGGCATGGAGGGACTTATGGAGGTGATCAGAGGAGCATTTTTTCATGACAGAAGGCTAAAAAACTTGTCTTGCCCAGCAAAACACAGACTGAAAGAGGAGAGAATTGCAGTCTGTAAGGTATCCAAGAACTAAGTACCAGGAGACAAAAAGAACAATTTAATTTAATAGAGATATTGACATAAAGATATTGGATGCAAACCTACCACAAACACATCCATCCTGGAAACTAGAAGAAGGATTCCAGTTATTAGGAGGATGAAGTTTGCGAACCCTCTTCCCAAAAGTCATCTTTTACAAAGAGGCAAATGAGGCACAAAAAATTAAGCCCTCTATTCAAGATCATACATAAAGTTTGTGTCAGAGATGGGAATCAGATAACAGAGACTTAAATGCCAAGCCAGGTCCTTTAAAACAAAATCAATATTCTTATCAGTGAGGGTCAAATGTGTTGAAAAGATGGTTTGCTGAGCCAAATTTTGCAATCTGATATAGGTGAAGTGAGAAAAGGAAAATACGAGAAAACAGATTAGATTTTTATAGTATTAAAGAATTGTTAATAAATAATAAATAAATTGTTAGTGGTAAATCGGTGCCACTAAACTTTGGAGTGATTAAAAAAAGATTTTCATTTAAAGAAACATTTGCATTTCTGACACAGGGTTTTACCTCAGGATGCTACAGAATTAATCAAGATGCTTATGCGCAGCCTTTTCCTTCTTTTGCATGGCAGAGCAAATAATTTATTGATACCTCAGTGTAACCTGTTCTTCTGTTTGTTTTTTTTTTTCCTTTTAAATTTTATTGTTGGAATTATCAATGCAGCCGTGTCCTTAGGGAATAACATCCATGCCATAAAGATCAGAAGATCAGTTATAAACAAACAAGCTTAGACACTTCTCTTTCTTCTGAACCCCTCCTGATTTGACATTATGACCTGACGGTAATTTAAATTTTTCCCTCACACAGTACTTGTCAATCTGTTGACCTGGCTTTTTCTTTCTCAGTGTCAGAAGAAATCAATGAGGATTTCCATTCAGGGATTCCTAAGGGTGTATCCCTTATTATCAATTTCATTGGCATGTCTATTTTATCTCAAGTCCTATACAATACTTGCTCCATCAGATTTCTCAAAATCCTAATTCCAGTACCAAAATCCCACATTTGTTATTTCTTAGTTAATCCTTGGATGCTCACTTGATGCAAAGAGAGAGATGTGTTTGCTGTTCAGGAGTGAAGATTTTTAAAAGTGGTGTTTCTTTGGTTCCTCAGGTCCCTGTTGCCTCTTCCCGCCCCAGGAACAGGGACCGTGTTCCAGCTATAAACATGTTGTCACCATCTCTGGGAGGGAGATGGTGCCACAGGGTCACGCACTCTCCCCAGTGCTCCCTCGTGCTCACAAGGATGTACATCTCCTGTCTTGGGGACCTGGATTCCCAAACAATATTAAAAATGCAGTCCCAACCTTCTTTTCCCCTTGGCCTTACATGAGGCAGAATCTTTCACATTTTCAGGTAGCCCTAACTTTGTAAAATGTCACTGTTCTTCTTAGCTTCTGATTCACACTTCAGTTAGAAAGTTACCTTCAGTAAGAGCAAGCAGCTCTGCACTCTCATCCTGACCTCCCAAAACTGGAACCAGAGGGTACACTTGCTTCATCCAGTCACCAACGTGCTGGACAACATTTGAAAGAGAAGTGAGAGGGTGTGCAGGCAGCTTTTACAGGAAAGGTTGGTCCTCGATGGCCACAACCACACTATCTATATTCCTAGCTTCTCTGCAGCCATTTCTGTCGTCTGGCAGCTCCTACCAGCAATGTTTCCAGCCTCCCATGGGAGTTTGGTCTGAATGGTGCACTCTTACTGCTTTTTCTCTGTTTTTTCTTACAACACCAAGACCCTTCATTTTCCCCTTTTCCAGCAAAATTGAAATACCAGCTTCTTACATTCAGTCCCTGGGATTGGAATGGCAATTCCTTAACATAACGCAGTATTAAGGTAAGTTGTGCAAGGATGAAGAGGTGACAGCTATTCTTTTCTTCAGACAGCTGCAGAGTTGGTGAGTTCCCCTATCTCTCTGGAAACATGTTTACAACTTCTCTCTCTCCCTGCTTTTCTATCAAAGTGTTGCCGCTGACACCCAAATGCCCTGCCTCAGCACCTCATGAACTCCAATGAATTAATAACAACGGCAGCTTTGCAGAGAAAAACACTTGAGCAGAAATACATCAATAAACCTTAAAGGCTAAGGCTTTCAAGAGGTGTTTAAGTGGCCTGAGCCATGGAAAGATACCAGCATGACTTTCACATCCCCCACGTGCATCACAATAAACCTGTATAGCTTGCATACGTTTCTGCCTAAATATCTTTAGAAAGCTGGAGCAGAAAGTATTTAAGTATGTCTTGCATTAAGTTTTTAGGTGATTTGGGGCATTTCTCCAATACAGCGATGCTGAACTTGGACTTTCCAAGTTAACACATGGAATTGTCAGAGCATCCTTGTGTACTGCACAGCTTTGTCCCAGCACAGGGCATAAGCTCCCAGGGACTGCTTAGGGCCTCCAGCACAGGAGCTGCCAGCATCTTCCAGAGAGGCAGACTGCGCTGGGAGGAACAGGACTCATGTGTGTACATGATGACAGGAGGGACAAGAGGAACAGCTTGCCCAGGTATGGAGGTGAGGTGCGGTCCCACATCCTCTGCTGGTCCCTGGGCCCTGCAGGCTGTGAAGGCACCGACATGTTGTTCTCACAAGTGCGTTGTGCAAGTGCGGAGGCAAATTTCACATCGCTGCCTGCAAAACCTGGTGTCACGTTGGTGCAGTACCACAGAGGTAGAGCTCCGCTGCTCGGCTTGAACTGAGAACTAAAGGCTGTGCTGGGAGCTGCCACCGGGCACGCTGAGCTGTCACTGTTCAAAGGGCTTGGGTTGTGTAAGCGGACCAAGGGAATCGCTAAACCACAGACAATGAAAACAACTTTAAATGAGAGACTAAATGAAAGGAAAAAAAGTTGTCAAAATGTCAAGGTTAATGTTTTCATAAAACTAACCAGGGAATGGCTAGACAGTAAACTTTAAACTTAATTAAAACTTTTAAAGTGTGCATACAAAACTAACTTCTGTCCAGACAGTCAATAAATCTATCCTCCTTAATGAAATACTGGTCCTTTTGGTATTTCTGGTCAATGTTTTTCCTCATCCTTGCAGCTATGTGTAACTTTCAAACTCGGATTCCTGTCTGTCAAAACCAGAGGAGCTGTGCGGAGCGGGACCACAGCCTCCCGTGGCTCCTACCCCACGTCCTCCCGCGCCCCTGGCTGGGCCAGCGGCTCTGGCCCCAGCCCGGCTACAGCTCTGGGATGGGCAGCAGCCTCTGAACACACACCAAGCCAGGGAGTGACAAATCTCTGCCCCCACCCCTTAGCTGGACCACGGTGGTTTCTGCAGATGATCTCAGATGCGGTTTCCTCCCTCTGCGAAGTGCCACAGCTCTGACCAGGTGCTAGAGGCAGCCCAAAGGAGAGGGACCTCCTTGTCTTACAGCCTGGCAGTGGCTCTGCTATTTGGACAACCAGAGACAGCAGAAATGGAGTCTGCAGCACCTCTGAGAAAGCCTGACCCCGGCAGGTCTCCGGCAGATTTTAAGAGATCCGTTTAAAGAGCTCTGGGATCTTGTTTTACTGCATTTTGTTGTTGGTCTGCATCATCATCCAGAGTTGAAGTTATCTATAAATTATCTACTTAGGCATTTTCCTGATCTTTCAGGCAGTTTTGTTCTTGAAACAAAGCTGCTTTTTAATAGATTTTAAGAAAGAAAAGGAAAATGGTAGGAACTCCTCAGATCTCAAATTGTTTGGTTATTATTGGCTCAGTGCACACCATATTTTTACATGCTATTCCTCCTGGTGAATGCTAGAAGGAATGTATGCGTGCTCTGAAAACACACAAGGCAGGTGTTCTTCCTTCCTTCTTTCCTTGCAAATGTTGCTCATACTTACTTGTGTGCACAAGCAGAGTTTGGTTAAATTGTCAAGAATTTAATGGAATCACCACACTTTTTGCTTGGACATTCAAACCTCCCTAGACAGCCCCTTTTTGTTCACCTTTCTAACCTTTGGCATTGTTTTCCTTAAACGAGACTTCCAATTTTGTGACCAATGGGTACCTTTTTTTTTTCCTTTTTTTTAAAATATGCCTTGTTCAGACACACTGCAGCCTGTGCTGCCAGCGTGCTGCAGCTTTCCCTGGGGCAGGATCTGTCCTTACACTGTGCTAAAAAATGATGGAGTTGGCAAAAAGGTGCAGGGATGATGAGCGTGTTCATAACCAAGATTGACCATCTGCTCCACCTTACAGTCTTAAACCTGGATTGATATTTGCCTTCATCTGTCTGACTCTACCGCAGCATGAACTCCACAGCTGTACTCCTGATAAGTCCATCAATATCAGCTCAGTGTTGTGAAGAACAGAACGCTAAAGTAGTATTATGGCTCCCTAACAAAATAAGGATATTGGAATCTTACATCAAAGCCATTTTATTAGGGAGCCATAATATTAATTTAGCGTTCTGTTGTTCACGGTGCTGAAACAATGCTATTTCATGTGGTTCGATGCACAGAGAGCAAACAGATACAACCAGCACTTCAGCTGCACATGAGCAAATATGATTCTGGATATTCAGTAAGAATAATTATAACTAGGAAGAGTACAGCACTGAAAGTTTTCTTTAGGAAAGTCACTAAGCAAACAGATTAGGTTGGAAACTCATGTGCTTTCTATACAGAAGAGACAATCTGAAGTTTAATTTCATTTTCATAAGATGAAAAAAAAAAGTTAATACAGCATATAAATCCAAGAGCATATTGCAAATATTCCAACTGAAGAAAAGCATAAGCTAAGAGCCAGGATACTTCAGATGAATGTCAAGATGTTTTGACTTACATATCATTTTTAAGTTACCGGAGCTGGCCCCATTAAAACGATATAAAGTTCTTACTTTCTTACCAAAGAGACTTCAACACAAGCCATTATTTTTTTTCCTCCAGTACATAAAATAATGGACTTAATGCAAGTAAATCCTCTCCACTTTTTCTCAGTTACTGGCGAGGAATCTCAGACGTGCAACAATGTGTGACAGAGCAGTAAAGAAAAATAATAATCTAACTCTACGGGAGATATGTCCTGGCATAGTAAATCAGCACTGGATGTTCCCAGGGCTACCGCCTGCATTCATGGTTTTCTTTTATTTTAAAGTGTTTTGTTAAATTGAAACCTGATGATGTTTTTAATGAAGAAGACCTTTGCTCAAAAGGATCTTTTTTTAATTTTTCTTCTCTTTTTTTTAAAGATAAAGATATGCTTTTCCTAGCTCTGATGGCAATTCTGTATCATGTAATCTGCCTGGTTCTGTGGGGTTGAAAATTTTACCCCTGCCACTGAGACATATTTCTGAAGAAAGGGGTGCAGAGGTGAGTGTGAAGGTGACCTACTCCAGCCCAAGCACATTGGTCAAAAGGAGAGAGCAGTCTCAGAAATACAGAAAGAGCAATAGGTCCTAGAAACTTTGGCCAGAATGAAACAGAACGGGGAACCTGTACTCCAGTGAGAGACACCCAGCAAAACTCTTAAGCACACGCACAGCTTTGGGCAGGAGACGCCCTGAGGGGACACGGTCACTGTTTTGCTGCCTTTGGCATGGGGTCGGAATTCATCCTAGAGAGACTAGAGCACTGATTAGAGCACCACCCCAAGCCTCCACACCACAGGACATCCCCAGCGCCTGGCCGTGCTATTGCAGCAGATGGTCTATCACCACGTGCAGCAGGACAGGTTTCAGAGCCCTACCCTCTGACCCCAGCATCCCCATCCCCAAGGCTGCCTGTCAGTTTAACCATGGGGTTGAACCATTAAAAGCAACTGCAGCTTCCTCAGGAGCTGCTGCTGCAGTAAGAAAATATCGGAAAGCAGCCCTTTGGACCCAACTTAATGTGAGCTCGGCTTCGCTACCAAAAAAGAAAGCAGCAGAGCAGTAAAAGACCATGCACATCTGAGAGACTGGCAGCTCTTGACTCCCCATCATTGACCCCCAGCAGGACCTGGCCACGGAGGTGGCTGTCAGCTCAGCTTCTGGGGCTCACACATACACAAAGCCATCTCCAGACCAGCCTGGGCAGTAGGCAAGACTCTGTGTTACCCTCCTGAGGTAGAAGGACCAGGCAGAGAAGGGGAGGTGGTGGCAAGCCAGCAAGCCAGAGAGCACCCTGGAGAGCTGCCCCTGGTGCAGCCTGAGGCAGGCGAGAAAATGCCTGCAAGAGATGCCCCAGCCTGTCTCTGCCTCCTGGCAGAGGTGAGGCAATCAGGGCTGTTTCACCACCGTCAGCATCCTGCCATCCAAAAATTGCCTGTGCTGAGAGCTGACCTGGGATATGTGATCACTTGTTGGGCTGAGTTTTGCATTTTGTTTTACTAAGAATTGCTCGACTTGGGAGAATTTATACTTGGATATTAGAGAGACATAAACAGCCATAAAAATTCCAGCTCTGCTTGTAAGAATGATCCACTGACGTGTGTTAAATGCACTCTATTGCCACACTAAAGTCAATTTGCAATTGATCATATTGCATTTCTAGTGTCAGCAGATATGAAAACATGTCATTTACCAATGCTTAATGAACCTCTGTGCTGACAAGACATAAATATCAATAAGCAGCTCTCCAGTTAAGGAGGTTAACCAGCAAAGTACTCAGTGAAAACATTAAAGAGGTAATCATCTGGCAACTGCTGTATAGATGGAGCAGCTGCCCTCAAGGATGACTAAACCTATCCAAAGGACCATTACAGGAAAAAAGGAGAAAAAAAAAGAGGCAATTAACTCCATGTTATAAGCTGAAAAATTCTATCTGAATGAAAACAGTAATTGCCTTTCTGGATTGCACTTGTACTCTTTTCCATGAGTACTTGAGGTAATCTACTCAGTAGGGCTCTTTGACCATGTTGGATATTTGGAAAGGAAAAGGCAAAGCAGCAAGTTGCTCCAATGTTCTTCCTCTTAATTATTCCTGGTAATGCTGATCCTTCCTTCTCCCTTTTTTGAATCTTTGCATTCCTTTCATAGGTATTTTAATCCTAAAATCTCCCTTTCTTTTTTTAGGACAAAGCTTTAAGTTTCCTGTAAATTTAAAGGAACGCAATAAAGGGAACATTACCAGTGCTTAGAAGCACTTCATGAAAGTAGAACATAGCAGATTAAACTTTGCCTTATAGTTAATGGAGCAATTTAACAACAGCTACATTCAGCACTGGACTGAACATAAATTTCAAGTTCAATTCAGATTTTAAGCAGATGTAAATAGCGTTTATATTTAATCTACAAAGCCCAAGGCAGTGAGAGTTTTCTGAGCAACGACATGAGTTCAAAAGAGTTTAATCTCTCACAGCTCAGATACACCTGCTACTCGCAGGACAGAGTATGCACGATACCCCTTTTGCAGTCAGCTCTGACCATGAAACGGGCCCGTTCTGCACGGTCAAGGAAAAGGACAGTACAATTGAGGGTGATGCTACAGAGTGCTATTGGCAGAAATCACATCTCCTGTGTGAGATTCCCTGACCTGGGCATCCTTTCCCCATTTTACAACCGTTTCCTACCCCAGGCAGATACCAACTATCCTCTGCCTGCAGCAACCACCGACCCATACCCCAGCCACTCCGGGGGCAGGGGTCCCCCTCCTTGCAAGTCGCTTTCCCTGGCCCAGAGGACCCCTGCAGCTGCCTCAACAAACCCCGGCATGCTCTGCGCCCCCCTCCACTCTGCCCAAGTAGCATCTCACCTCCCGGATCAGGCTCTGAGCTGATATCCCAGCCACGAACCCTCGCTCTGTAAAAGTCAGAAGGCCACATCAAGCCCACAAATGGCCAGACTGACCCAGCCTATGTATTGCAATGCTAGCTGTGCAAAATCACCACACGTACGAGACAGGGTGGGATCGAGTTAACTTTTGAGTTAGAGTTAACTTTTTTTGGGTGGGATAGAGTTAACTTCCTTCATAGTAGCCAGTATGGGGCTGTGTTTTGGATTTGTGCTGGAAACAGTGTTGGTAATACAGGGATGTTTTAGTTACTGCTGAGCAGTGCTCACACAGAGTCAAGGCTTTTTCTGCTCCTCACACCACCCCACCTGCGAGCAGGCTGGGGGTGCACAAGAAGTTGGGAGGGGACACAGCCGGGACAGCTGACCCCAACTGACCAAAGGGATATTCCATACCATATGATGTCATGCTCAGCATATAAAACTGGGGGAAGAAGAAGGAAGTGGGGGACATTTGCAGTAATGGGGTTTGTCTTCCCAAGTGACCGTTACGCGTGATGGAGCCCTGCTTTCCTGGAGATGGCTGAACACCTGCCTGCCCATGGGAAGTGGTGAATGAATTCCTTGTGTTGCTTTGCTTGCCTGCGCGGCTTTTGCTTTACCTATTAAACTGTCTTTATCTCAACCCACGAGTTTCTCACTTTTACTCTTCCTATTCTCTCCCCCATCCCACCTGGGGGGAGTGAGCGAGCAGCTGTGTGGTGCTTAGTTGCCGGCTGGGACTAAACCACGACACAGGAAAAGGGGTTTGTACATCAGAAGAAATGCAATCAGCAGGAAATTGTCTACGCTGTGGGATAGCCCTTGCCATACATGCTGACAGGGTACCACATAAATCCTTCTCATTTCAGGCATGCTCTCCAGCAAAAAACTCATCATGCAGACCCAGTCCTCCTCTCTCCTGTATACATCCTATCCTATTTCAACGCAAATATGATGCCCCCAGAGAACAACAATCACCCACAGCTCTCATATCACATTTTTCGTCAGTAGATGTAAAAGCAAATACCAGACCAACAGAAGTCAGTTCATTAACCCCATTTTGCAGCTTCAGGAAGTGAGGAATGGGAGATGTCCCTCCCTGCAGGCTGAAACAAAAGCAGGGCTTCGGTGCCCAGGGATGATCCCCTGGGATGCTTAACCTCTGTGCTTACAGCCCGGGCTGGACACAAGGTCAAATTCAAATGGCACAGCTGTATTGCACATGTTCTGGCGGACACATCTCACGGCACTCAGCATGGCTTCACTCTTTAGGCACTAGTATTCCCAAGTGTGCTCATAGGAACTTGTCTGGTTTTCCCTCATTTATTGCCAGTGTCCACACAAAGTTGCACTGATTTGCCTCTACTTGCACCTCTCAACATGCAAATGCCAGTTTTCCATACACGATTAAAGTGAAAATCTTCAAAAATGGAGTAAAAACTCAAATAATTTGCATGGATACTTTAAAACTATGATTTATTTTTTTTTAAGCATTCTGATAACTTCATGATGGCCAAGCTCCAAACCTCAAGTACCAAACATAAGATGTAACGGAGATGAGACAGAGGTTTCCAACATCCCTATTACTGTATGCATTAACTGTTGGTGATGAAATTCAGTAGGTATAATTGTAGAAATGCTTCTCAAAGAGTTTCAAAATGTGCTGAAGAATGCAGTACACAATAAAACAAGATGTCACAAAAGCCTTGATTTCCATTGCTAACCGTTAATTGGATGCCAGCTACTGTTTAGCCAGCTACAATTTGAAACAAACATGAAGAATGGCAGAATTGCAATCAGTAGCACAATCTTAATATTGAATTAAATATATCCTCCACATCAACCACGGTTATACACAAATAACTCGGGAGCATTCCACGTCACACAGCAGTACTCTAAAAATACATTTGCTTTCAGATAGGATTATAGATGGCCGAGCAGTTTCTTCTTAACTCACACCTGAACTTCAGAGTCTTTGCCCACTACAGTAAGCTTTAATCAAATTAAAAATTTGCTCCCAGGTATGATTATATTTCAACCTTATAGAGATCTTATTATTATTGCTGCTTTGTGTAGAGGAAAAAAAAGTCTTTATGTAACTCTGTGCTTGATTTTTCAGAAATTAAATAAAAGAAGAGGTTTCGGTTGCACTGAAGGATGAGATTTCCCTCTGGATTTGCTGCCCTCTAGATATCTTTCAGTATAAAACTGCTGTGCTTTTTAAATGGATTTTGCAATAATCTGCTTTAGCTGAGGATGCAATGGGGAGGGGATAAATGACTACAAAGGCAGGGAAGAGGCAGTGTTTGAATAGTTTGTCAAGAGGCCTTTTACAAAGATAAGGTGTCTTCAGACGATGACAGTTGTTGAAAGGAAGGGGGGCGGTTATATGTATCTATGGGGGAGACAAATCAGTGCTAAAGAAGTGCTGGCTGGTTGCTGCTAAGGGACAACATGATCCATTTGCCATACAGAAGGAGCAGTGAGATTATCAGCACACTATTCCCACATACTGCTCCGCCAATGGGCGTTAGTGCTGATGTGAGAAAACTGATGTGAAGAGGCGTATTTCTTCCCCAAAACTCCCTTGCAATGTGTCTCTTGGATAACACAGCTCTGCAAAGCTTTTCTCAGTCATGCCAAGCTCTGGGTTGCTAGTGCCACTCCAGACATTCCAGATTTGTTTGGTTTTTCTCTGCAGCAGAGAATGAAAATGTTTCAGAGACTTTAACAGAATCCTATTTGCTAAATTCTCCACTTCCAGTCCCATGGTGGTTCTGATCTTTCTGGTAGGGATCACAACAGAAAATGTTTTAGTAGAGGGATGTGCACGAGTGTACAGGCACATACTGCAATAGGAGTTTAAGAGAAAAATGTCATACAAAACAAGAGCAGCACTGGTGATTCATTATAAGATAATGCTAATAAAATGAGGATTAGGTAAGCAGGGCAGCCTGTAAGTGAAAGGTAACCATAACCGAATTCTTCAGTTTGTTCAGAGCCAATCAGGAAAAAAGATGTTGTTCAGACTACTTAAAGCAAAAAGACCTCTGAAGGTCCCTCCAAATGAGATGAGACAAATAAATTGTTTCTATTATCTCTCTATTTTGTGTCTTAACCAAAAGTTAAACTGTGTTTCCTTCAGGACAGACTTTGAGGGGAAAAAAAACCATTTTATTATTAGATGGAGAAAAGAACCACTTTATAATTAGATGGAGAAAATAAGGCCCAGCTTTCAGAGCCCCAAATCTTT
Source organism: Gavia stellata (assembly GCF_030936135.1). Lineage (NCBI taxonomy): Eukaryota > Metazoa > Chordata > Aves > Gaviiformes > Gaviidae > Gavia > Gavia stellata. The sequence continues at coordinate 17,252,460 of NC_082600.1, forward strand.
ACGCATGTATCTTACCCAGCTTTCAAGTAATTTGAAGCACACACAAACATATGTGTAGACTTCCCTCCAGACCAAATCCTGTAAAAAAAGTACTTTTTTTCTCAGCCTAGACGTAAGTAGTCCTATTGATCCCAAAGAAATAGCCATTGCAGCACACGCTGTTTGCATTTCAGTCTCTGCAGGATCAGGCCCTGTGATCTGACAGCTTGACAGAATTATAAGTTGGCATGTAGAAAGCACCATCCACCAAGGGAAACTAAGGGAAAAAGTTATTAACTCTCAAGGTCAGCGTAGGGTGATCAATATTATTAATTGCATGTGGATAAGTTGAGACAGCAGTTCAGCACTTTAGCAATTATCTGAGATTCAATACAAGTATTAAATACTAACAATACTCAATCATGGGTGGTTAAGAAAAGAAGAGAAAAAAAGAAAAGAAGCTCCTAATTCTGCTCACCTTTTGCAGGTGAAAGAAGGGTTCCTTCAGACTAAAATATTGTTGGATACCCTCAGCCCTGTGCTCAGACCAAGTGTGTATGGGAGTCAGAAAGGTAACATTTTGTCTGTCTTTTCTTTCTTGACACTGGAAACAGAAATCTCCAACTAGCACAAAATGCCCTGCCTTGGTGACATTTCCAGCCTTACCAAAAGCTGAAAATTCCCAAATCCACACGGACAGCCTGTTGCCAAGAGATTACAGCATGACTTTACCTGTGTTGGAACAGGAATCGGCAAATACACAAGAAAACATGCATGCAGGGAAGAGCAGACTGAACGGACATACATGCTTACACAGCACGTGGCACCACAGACACTTCTAACTAGGATCCTACCAATTAGTCAGAAAATAATCCCCTCTGAGTTTCCTAACTTTACCACATATCCAGTCCCAAATCCATCCTTTCACTTATCTGTTCAATGTCAGTTCTAAATCCTATAATGTTTTGCTACTCAGGTGGTAAGAAAATATAAATTCCTAATTTTAAATGCATAATCCTTTCCTCACAATTTTATCATAATTAAAGTGTTATTCCTGTCCTATTGTCATTCTTTCAGCTGTTTTCAGACTAATTTATCTGATTTAATCACTCCATTCCTGGGCACCAGCTTCTATGACTAAACGCTTTGTTATGGACACTCGCTCACTCCGCAGCTTTGGGGAAGAGGAAGGATGCTGAACCTGCGCCCTTTATTTGATTTACCTGGGCCAGCCAAGGGTGAACAAATTCCCAAACAAAGATAATTTGTCTTAAATTTTCCAAGTGTCCTAAAAAACAACAAACCCCTTTTTAAGTCCTTAGCCGGAATGGCCGGAGCTTGGCTGTTCTCACCAAAACTGCTGGGAAGAAAGAATAAGCACTACATGGTTGTTAGTCATGACATTTGTTGCTTGCCTGAAAAGTGCTCATTTTCTATGGGGATAAGCAGAGATGAGGAACCTGAACAGAATAAAAGTCTTGCTCTTGCTTTGGACCAGAATCTCAGGTGGATATTAGTATTTATAAATCCAAAGACTGCCACTGGTTCAGAGCTATGTTTCAGGCACTCGTCCAAATTGAACCCAAAGCTTAAGCCTTTTGACATGAGCCTTCCTCTCCACCAAGCACTTGTGTAATTAATACATCTTCTTTTCAAAACCCTTAAAAAAAACAAAAACAAAATCAGAAAACTGTATCAAATGAGCTGGAAAAGTACAGAGAAGGGGAAGCATTCACTGAGAACCCAGAAGCCATAGCTCTGCCTTATGTAAGTGAAGGACAAGCAGTGTCTTCTATATAGCAGAGCTTATTTTCCTGTCATGATCCAGACTAACAGTGGTCATGATCCAGACTAACAGAAGGTGCGTTCATTCATGTTGTGGTTTAGTCCCAGCCAGCATCTAAGCACCACACAGCCACTCGCTCACTCCCCCCAGGTGGGATGGGGGAGAGAATAGGAAGAGTAGAAGTGAGAAAAGTCGTGGGTTGAGATAAAGACAGTTTAATAGGTAAAGCAAAAGCCGCGCAGGCAAGCAAAGCAAAACAAGGAATTCATTCACTACTTCCCATGGGCAGGCAGGTGTTCAGCCATCTCCAGGAAAGCAGGGCTCCATCACGCGTAACAGTTACTTGGGAAGACAAACGCCATCACTCCGAATGTCCCCCCCTTCCTTCTTCTTCCCCCAGCTTTATATGCTGAGCATGTCATCATATGGTATGGCATATCCATTTGGTCAGTTGGGGTCAGCTGTCCCGGCTGTGTCCCCTCCCAAATTCTTGCCCACCCCCAGCCTGCTCGCAGGTGGGGTGGGGTGAGAAGCAGAAAAGGCCTTGACTCTGTGTAAGCACTGCTCAGCAGTAACTAAAACATCCCTGTATTATCAACACTGTTTCCAGCACAAATCCAAAACACAGCCCCATACTAGCTGCTATGAAGAAAATTAACTCTACCCCAGCCAAAACCAGCATGATGATGTTTTCTAGTGACAGAGTTAGCCACCCCCAATGTGCATGGGGCCATGATTTTCCTCCAGTTGCACTGCCAGCATCAACTGTTTTTCCCACCAGCCTAACCGGAGTGAAATCTCTCCTTCCAGCAATGACTGCTAAGGCACCTGCTGCCCTGAGGCAGGACTGCTTGATGAGGTTGCCTAAGCCTTGTGCTGACATACGCAAGCTGTGACAGTATCTGGAGGAGTGAAGGGTTGGTAAAATCAACTCAAAGAATTACAAGAAGTGGTAAAAGTGGATGTGAAGGCAGAGGTGCTTTATTTTCGTTGGATTTTAATCCAATTCTATCCATGGAAATTTGCAAGTAAGAGATTTTAGTGCTAGTTTAAAGAAAGAAAGGAAGATATACAGAGGGCTGAGCTGAGGGAGGCACAGATGTGTAGGGCGAGAAGGGGAACGATTGGTACGGATTCATTAGAAGTATCACATTTTCAGCTACACTGCACAACCCAGTTATCTTATCTCCCACTTCAGGATGCCAAAAGTATCCCTTGCCTTCTCTCTGTTCGCTCACCTTCAGGAGCTTCTCTAAGATGGGACATCCTCCCAAGTGTTCCCCCAGGGGACACTGGGAGCTGTTCAGCCAGCACAACATCTTCTGCTCTATTCCAACCTCCAGACCATGACAATAAGTTGGAGCCAGGAAACACAGCTGGGCCCATCACCACACGTGGCTGACCACTGGGTGCCAGGGTACCTCCCAAAAGCACATGGCATCTGACAGGAGAGTATTCCTCAACTGGACACAAGCTCAGTAGCTCGGTGGCCCCGGATGAGAGGAGTTCAGTTATAGGCTCATGCTGCCATCATAACCTATTAACCTAGCAGATCTCCAGAGCATCAAGTAGTGATGGCATCACAGTTTATTTGCACAGAGCAAACTTTGATAATAGCTTTAGTAGACAGCACTCTTGACTACAATGACCGGCATGTGTAGAGGGAAACCTGGACTGCCTAGGTGACTCTGCTACAGAGAGTCTTGTCGTTGTGGTGTAGAACTGAGACCCAGGAATCTCGACTCTTTTCTTGCTTTTGCCAGAGAGCTCTTGTGCAAATCCCCTGCAGTGCTGGGCTTCAGCAGCCTGGCACTGTTCCTGGCATTGTATTTGTTGTGACCCTCTTTTCATTATAACTTGTAAGATCATTCTGGATCTTTATAAACAAGGCACCACAGGAATACAGACAGCAAATTATCAGTGTCATGTTGTTGCTTGGTTTCCTTGGAAGTCCATACAAATACATATGCCCCTCTGCACGGATCTAAGCACAGAATAGCAACCATGAGGAAACTGCTGTCTGCCAGGATCTGCTTGGCTCTTTCAGCCCAATAGCTCTATGCACTCTACTTGGATAAATAAATGTGCATTTTTCTATCTATATGTAAATCAAGAATAAATAAGTGGGATCCATTTAAAGTTCCAGTCATTCTCATCATCTATATACAGATAAAAAGATAAACTAATCAAAGCATCTGCAGAACATTACATTCTGGACAATTATGGAGGCAAGATAATATTGTTTAATGATATATCAAGCTGACACTATCACCTTCTCACTAGAGCCATCAGCCCACACTGGTGAGAGTTGAATTCTTATTGGTATAAGTGAAATTAATCCCGCTGGAGTTAACTTGGTTTACACCCGTTGAGGATTTACCTATTACTTTGCTGCAATGACTTCCACTTCCCCATGTCCCCAGGGTGATCAGTGAACTGTGGATTTATAGAGTCCCTATGGCACTTTTCAGACAATCATTGTTGCTGCATTTTTTTCAGTTGTCCCAGTTTTTCCCTTCCCACCTCCTTTTAAAACTTTGACCATGTAATTCACTTAAGCTTCTAAATGAGATACGTCTATAAAGAGCATCTGGGTCAGCCAGCCTTAATTTGAAAAAGTCATTACTCCCACACTGAACTTCCCCCATCAATCCCACAGCAGCCATCACAGTCTGTATGTCTCCCAGACCAACCTTAGTCAAGCTGTGGTCTTTTCATCTTTCAAAGAGGACGAGAATAGGGGGAGGAGGTAAGAAACCGCTACCCGGGCTGTGAAGACTGAAATTGTCCAGGGAAATAAAGCAAAGAAGTAGTCTCATTTCCACAGATTTTTTGGGCTGCAGAAGTGTAAAGATTTATCTGGAGAAGGGAAAACAGTTAGCTTTCAGTTTATGCTTAGCTCAATTACAGCTATCTTTAAGTCAATTTCATTTTGCAAAGTTCAGAAATATTCAAGATGCTCCTGAGGTTCAGGATACCATTAGTGGGTCTCCCACACAGCCCTTCCTGCAGGTAACTGAAGCAAGCTGGTTTTGGGTCAGTGGAGTTAAAAGGATTACATCTGAACTAAAGGTGGGATGCTTTTCACTTTCTTAACCTGAAAGTTAAATAGCTAATATGCCTAATCTCTCTCTGTAGTCAGTCTGACAAAAGGCACTTTCAGAGAGCAATTAATTTCACCCTGTAATAGGTATTAAACCCAGGCTGAATATATGGCCCTCTGTAGCTACTTACCTAGGTATTTAACTCTAAGTGTCTTCAGAAGCTGGATCTGTATCTCTAGCCATAAGGGATCACATTCAGTTGGAGGTGAAGATGCCTCCATAGGTGTCTACATGCAAGTGATGTGTCCAGGTTGCCATTGCTGGGAGATTTTGCCAATAGAGTAAGCAGACAGCAATTCAGAGAGCAGAGAGCAATTCAGCCTACCTTCAAGCGGACAGCTAGGTTTGATTGTGTAAATTGACAGCCGGAGGTGTCCAGCGTGGCCTGCAGCAGCCACTCCAGAATGGCAAAAGTCCTGTGCCAAATCCTCAACTCTCTGCCGATGTCCCACTTACCCCACCGCATCTCAAATGGCACCAGACACCGAAGTTTAAGCAATTGAACTGAGGCCCTGGTGCCTGCACAGCTCTCTGGACCCCATTGCCAGTACTGATGGATCATCATTGATTATGATCAGAGCACAAAGAGCTGTTTCACATGTAAAGACCTCCATGCAGATGCCAGTGTTTGGACAGTGCCCACCCAGGTTTTACACACCAGTTGTGACACAGCAGCACCACAGCAAAGTGCTTTTTAGCCTGTGCATCCTACCATGTGCAGCCCATTTTCCCAAGGAGAACAGACAGACAGCACAAACAGACCTAGCATCACTGGTCACTTGTCACTGCTGCTACAGAAACAGGCTCAAGGACAAACCCTATTCAGTGGGTTAATCAGTGTTAGTTCATTGACTAAAAAATTTAGGTTAAGTCATTGATGTAACGGGAAACAGAACCTGACCCCTGGAAGAAGCATCTCCAGCAGAGTCAGCAACGAAGCCTGAAGAGTCTCACCATTCCTGCTCCGGCGTCATGACCATCGCCCCCCTACAAACTGCTGTAAGAGGTCAGGGTCTCCTCCCGAACTGTTTGCTCTGCCCTAATTGCAAGCAGAAGAGAACGCAAGTGCCTCTTTGAATTTCATCAGAAAGCGTACAGACTCCTATTATTATGGTAATAAAAGTGATACACATTTGCTGAGCTCCAGCGGGGCATATCAACCAAAGCAGCACTATGTTTTGAAAAACCGTAAATCAGTTTCTTAACAGCTACGCCGAACTTTGGATGTTTTCAGTTACACTTCAGTGTGGTAAAGAAAATAGGCACTTCGGGTTCAAACTTATTATCATTTAACTGCCTGTTTATAAAGGAATGGTAGGGGATGTTTAAAATACGAGTGCAAGTAAGTGCTCTTCAATCTCATGAACCGATTTAAAGTTAAGTGAGTGAATCGCTCATCTGAAGTCAACTAATAGGAGGAGAAAACCAACTCTGAGAAACCAATTATAGTTCTATACCTCCATCCTCCAGGGTTTGATCTCAAAGTCAAGTAAGTCCCCAGAAACCAGTCTCCAGGACTCACTGGGAATGTTCTGCATGCCAGAATAGGGTAAACTTGTTTTCAGAAGATCTAAATGGAGACATCCAGACTGAAAAAGCAAGATGGCAACATAGCATGGTCAACTGGAAGTAGAAGTATAAAAACCAGAAGACAAAATTACAGGGCTCTGATTGGCTTCAGCATTTGAAATTCCAATCAGAGCAGGACAGTGAACAGAAAGAAATATTAGCACAACTACTGATGCACTGAAACAAGGATTTGCGAACCTAATAAAATTTGAAATGATATGTTCCTGTTGACCTCTCAGGCTACTAGCTCCCAGTACTCTTTAGGGGGGTGTTGTAGAGCTCCATCATGCACTCTTTATGATCTCCACAAGCAAGTGTCAAATAATAATCTGGAGGCGTCTCACATGCAGTGTCCTATTTGGGGCGCCATCATTTTGTGCTGAACTTGAGGACTGCACTTCCTGGTGGAATTCAGCTTACCTCAAAGTGGAAAGGACTTTAAACAGCAAGGTTTCAGTACTTATAATCCCTGAAGTCCTTGAAGTAAGAGGGTCCCTCTGAAAAGGGAAGCCTCTGTTTCATCCTCACAATAACTGACCAGACAAAATAACGCATCTCTTCTGAGAAAAAATGGCTTTAATTTTCCTTTAATTTTGGCTTCTCCAAGTAGAAAACTAGATAGCAATTTCTCCTACACACAAGATCTGAAGTTGCACTCTCCCACTCCAGTTTTTTGGGAGGCAAAAAATTAAAAACAACTTGTCCACCAACTCAAAGACTCTACCTTAAGCCATGAAGGGGAGGGGGTGGGGAGAAAAAAAGAAAATCACAAACTGCATAGTTAGAACTTGTCTTATTCTGGTAGGATGATCAGAAAGCATATCTATGTTTTTCTGCTAGCTGGAGCCAAGCCAAACATTCACAACTTGGACATCTTAGAAGAGTTCACAAGATGTTGTTGATAATTAACACAAAGCTTTTCCCCAAGACTGTGCCTATAATCTCTATTTGCCACTCTACAGTCCTGCTACTGAGGACAAAAATTTTATTTGCCTTAACAATGAATAAAGTGTTTTTGAGAATTGCTCTAGGCAATCATCACCAACATCTCACAGTGTTATCTAGCCCAAAGTAGTTTTGCGTGTGGGAAGAGATGTCAGAGCTGTCTACTATTCTGCTGGTGTAGAAGTAACAAAATCACTGCATGTTGATCTGAGACTCAGAGATGGAAACCAGCTCTAAAGAAACATTTGGCAATGGCATTGATTACAAGTGGTTCAAGTCTTTTGTAGGGTCTTTGTTCTCTTGAGCTTTGACGGTTATGGGTGTTTTCATAAATGGAAAGGAAGGACCCAGAGCTACTGACCCTGAAGTGCTAGCAGTTCAACTCTACTGTGGATCTTGCATCTGGAAAAGCCCACCAGCCTGCATATGATCAAACTGGCACGCCAAGCAGCTGAATTACTGTGTGATGACATGAGCCACAGCGTACCGTGGCATTAGAGAGGGGGGACTTTTCTCGTAGAAGAGCACTGAAAAAGGTGAGCAGCAGGCCCGTCGGGACTGTTGGGGAGCTGAGTGAATCAGTCATGCTGCTCTGCTCCGTGCTGCCATGGCTAAACTGATTTTGCATCTAAATTAGCTAATTTAAAGGTGTCCTGGACACCTCTGAACCATCCTTTCCTCTCTTCTGTGACTGCATAGAAAATTTAAAGGAAATGGTGAAACACAGTCTTTCTAACATCTACAGTCTGGTTCATCACTGATAAATACGGATAGAGCTTCACCAGGCATCTTGCAGCTGATGCTGCTGCAAATACCCAGTGAAACACTAGAAATGCTGTATACTGGAGCTTACTGATATGAAAATAATTGTACAGAACAGAGAAAACCAGTAGGGTTATTCCAGGAGCCTGTAAATCCTTTATTATTTTTAGTTTGTATCATTTAATGTTACTATAAATTGGTATTTTCTAATCAGCAGAGCATGCTGCAATGTTCAGATGTACAGATCTCAAGAATGACACATAGCATCCTATGCCTTCTAATTAGCTATGCTGGCATAATTGACTCTGGCTGTGCACCAGAGTCAGTACAGCTGCGAGCTGACAATGCTGTGACAAGGAAGCAGCAGGTATAGAGAAAGATGAGCAACAGCAGCATCACACCCCTAGGAAAGGCAGGCAAGGAAGGGAAGATCCGAGGAATGAGGGAAGAATACATGGAAGCAGAGATCAGAAGAGAGGGAGGAGGAGGAGGACTGACATGCAAAAACAAAGGATAAAGGAGAAGTGGAAACAAGGAGGTAGTAGTTCTGTTGTCTGTCTAAAAAAGCAAAGAACCACTGGTGGAAGTTGATGAAAACTGTGGATTTCTAACAAAGGGTCTGGGCATGAAATATTTGTGTTTTTTCTTTTTTTTAAACTGTTTCACAGAATCCTACTGAGATTTTTTTTTCCAGGTGACATGGGCAGTTTGTCAACCTTCGCTGGCAGCATGGAAGCAGGCAAGTACCTTTGCAGCAGCACGTGGGAACAAAGAATACCATGAGGAGGCTACAAATCATCCCAATTTGCATAAAATTAAGATAGAAAAAACCACATTTTTAAGTGTAAAGGAATGGATTCTGATGACATTTTCCTCTCAGCTCATCCAGAGTATTCACTATAAACATACAGGGATGTTGTTAAAAGATGTTGACATTGAAACTGAATCTAATTAATTCATGCATGGCATTTTGGGTGGGGAATTAATACACTCCCTCTTCTTTCTCCTTCTGAAGTTAGATTCTTTGCCATGTTCATTTTCTGTTTCCCTAGTACCAAATTCCTCCTGTTACATAGCTAATTCAAGAGATTTTTTTTTTTTAATAAAAATATTTTTTAAAAATTCACACTGGAATAGGCTGCCCAGGGAGGTGGTGGAGTCACCCTCCCTGGAGGTATTCAAGGAACGTGTGGACGTGACATTGTGGGACGTGGCTTGATGGGCATGGTGGTGTGTGGTGTGGTTTTTTGTTTGTGTTTTTTGGGGGTTTTTTGTTTTTTTTATTTGGTTTTTTTTTTTTTTTGTTAATGGTTGGACTTGATGATCTTACAGGTCTTTTCCAACCTTAGTGATTCTGTGCGATTCTGTGTGATTCTGTGTGCTATACATACCTCTAGTGAGTGACCCTGACAGTGGTAAAGAGGATTCAGCCAGCCAGCCCCTGGCTTTACCTAAGAAGTTGGAGAGTCTTAACTTTTTTATTAATATTTTTCTTGCCCTGTGTATGCATCCACCACAAAGCTGCTACCTTGGTGCTACCTGCAGGAAGGTCCCCCCACCACAGCTGCCACTGGTGCTCCTCAGCTCCCAGTTTCTGCCCTCCTGCATTTCCCCAAAACAGCCTTTACATCCTCTATAGGACTTAAAATTTAAAAGCAGTGTGTCGGCTTTTGCAACGATATTCACCTTTTCAGACTCGTAAACCTAACAGACATACATACAGAAACAACCTGCGGCTAACCTCGCTCAGAGGCTGCAAACAGATCGCTTGTCCCCTTTCTTGGTTTCTCACCTCCCAGGGCAGCTGAAAGCGGGGCTTGGTGTCACTTGGGTGGGACTGCACCATCACGGACCGGGAACAAGTCACGGGGCTGATGCAGCAAGGGGATGCCAAGGACTGTCACGGCTTTTTGGAGATGCAGCCTGGCACAGTCACATCAGCCAAGACATATGCAGCAAGCTCCCCTCTCGTTGATGCACAGTATCCTAGACAGGCCAAAGGTCCTTTGGGGTTTATCTAAATCACAGTGGTTTTTTATTCTTTGTCCATGACAAGACTGGCCCAGTTGGAGTTATAACAGTTTAATGATGAGGCATGATTTTTCTTTGCACAAACCTTGCTCTTTAGATGCTATCATGACACCATCTTCCCTTTTTTTGTTTGTTTTTCTACTTTATGTTCTGTTTTCAACTAGTTTATAAAACGGAAGTGTATGGCTGGGTAAAGAGAGTGTATGCTTCCTCAAATTATCTCAATTCCATTTTTAACTTCAGGTATAGTTGTTACCCTCCACTTCTCCAGTGAAATAGTTGTTTTCAATTAGGGAAGGCATATTTTTTCTGCAGATCAGCTATTTCAAACTAAGCTCCTTCAGAACTTTTCAATGTACCATCTGGAGCTGATGATTTGCTGTTTTTAAAATTATCGATTTGTTCCAGCTCTTCTTCTGACACATCTTGATTACCAGAAAAGAGCAAGTCCCAGAAGATATTGCTCCAATATTCTCTGTGCTGAAGAGTGATGCAAAGAAATAATTTAGATTCTCAGCAATGTCTTTATCATCTTCTTTAATTTCTGCCTTTAATCTTCAGTGATACAGTTTCTGCACTACCAATTAATTATTCCTACTCTTCTGACTGATAAACCTGAAGCACTCTTATTTTATACCTTTAGCTGTTTGCAGTCCACTGTATTTCCTTTTAATTTCCCTTTCACCTAGTCTTTACGCTAATTAATGCGCCAATGTATTGGTAAGCTAAAGTTAGATTTTCAAATTTGGAAAAATTCCCATTTGACTCAAAAAAGGTCTCCAGCCCTGCCATTCAGTTGTAGTGCTTTACTCTTTGCCTGCCTAGTATTATTTTTCTTAGCAGCATGCATGCCCTCCAGACTCTGTTATTGTTCTTAAGTGGAATTCATGGCATCTTTAAGGATTTTTCTTCCTGTACACCTCCTTCAGGAGCTTTCTAGACTAACCCTCTCAATGTGACCAAAACCTGGATGTTCTGAAGTTCAAATTCAGCAACTTTTCTATACTTTATTTCCCAGTAAGCTACTGGACCATATTGCATTAATGTCTGTTAGCAACTTCAGATGCAATCTTGTCTTGGATTCCTTTCTGCACGTTGCTTAAGATTAAGAACGAAAAATCAGGGTATCAGGATTTAGGCACCTAAAAAAGGGGAATTTTGATCTGAAACGCCATACCTACTTATGGCTCTGGCCCAGGCTGAAAAAAAAGGCACCTACCCCCTGTTTTAGACCTGCCATAAGCAGAAACTAGGCAGTAGCAGGCAAACCTGGAGTGTGTATTCCATACCAGTAATGACCTGGTTGTGGAAGCTGCCTTTCTGCAACAGCCTAGTGATTATAGTACTTGCTTCTGGACATGGAAAGGCTGCACGTGAGGGAGGTCAAGCCAGTGTTGTCCATCTCAAACAAAGGCAAGAGGTCTTCTAGGTTTGAGTCATTGTGCACTTTATTTTATCCAAGAGCTCAGTGCAAAAAGGTCCCTAAACCAAATATGTACTTACTGTCTGGTGCCTGTTGAGACTCCCATTTAATGCATAGGAAGAGCTTATCTTTCCGAAACAGAGACGTGCAGGACCACGTTGATGGAGTTGAAGCTGTGGCCTGAGCCCTAAACCATCTCCTGCTCACAGCACTAATTCCTGAGGCCTGGGCTTGAGCAACAGCCAGCCCCAACCCTAAAACTTGACAGTTCTTCAGTGGAGCAAACTGAACTGTACCTCAAGTCCACATGAAAAGCAAAGGTATCTGATCAGGCTTGCTTCGGGCTACTTTATTTCTGTTATGCTCCTCCCTAAACTGTTAGAAGCTTTTCAGTATTTTCTTCTGGTTTCCTGCTGCTGACATACCTAATTACCACTGGACAACAGTGTTCCTCAACCCCATCCCTACCCAGCTCCCTCCTCACACACTGCCAAATGATTTCTCATGCAACGTGTCAGCATAATAATCATTTCTTGTTAGCAAGGAGTTGAAACAAAATTTTAAAAGTTAGCCTACCTCTGGCCATGCAAAAGTCAATGAGAATTAGTACTGCTCTGCCTACCACAACCCCTGGCAAGGCTAAACACTGAATTGCTGTTCAGAGAGGAGATGAAATGCAGCACAACAGACATAAATAATCCTCAAATCCTTTACTGGCCTCCCTGGTGGGTCCACACCATGTGTGGTTTGGCCATCCTCCCCACGAATGGCTCTCTCTTCACCAACCGCTTTGCCGCTGCCGGCCACGCTCACTTCAACCACAGACCGTTGGGTGCAACAACTCAAATCGAGTTTGTAGCAGAACGGTGGCTGCACTTAGCAAGGCCCTGTAAACCATCCAAACACCTGCAGTAAGCTTGCTGTCTGCCTCTGTGCCTGAATGTAAAAAGACCTCATTTTGCTAATACCCATTCAGATAGAAAACAGCTCAGGTAGAAGTCTTGAGGAATTAGAGACGCTGATTTATGTCACGTATGAAACCCTGGTCACTGGTTACACATGCAAAAACACTCAGAGGCATAAGCCCTCCTGCAAGTGGGGAAAAGGCCTTTATTGCTACAGCCACTGCCAGGGCATCTGCTGACATGATCCAGCTCCTTCTCCTCTTTTCTGGCTGAATTTGAAGCCTCTGAACCCAACTGGAGGATGCTAATAAAACAGCAACTCAACAGAAAACATCACCCCAACCATCTGACCTCTTGCTCTGCTGAGACACCCCAGACTGAAAGAAACCCAAATTCCCCTTTGCCACCTCAGATTTTCCCATCCTGAACTGGCTGCAGACCCACGTGCTGGCTGTGGCCCACCGGCGCAGGAGGGAGGCGGGTGCCTTGTGCCCTGAGACGTGGGGCGAGAGTGCCCCAGAGCTGCGCGTCCCATCAGGTGCTTGCGGCACCTCTGCTCTGCGCATCCTGCACCCACCATATACTGGAGGCAAAATGGCATCACACCCCGCGCTCGGCCCCACTCGAGTCGTCACCGCAGAGCTGCATAGCCACCCTTGCGCTTACCTTTCCCAGACACGTGTATTTGGGGACAGGCTGCCTCAGAGGATGGCGGAGGGAAGCAGGCAGGCGGTGGGTCCCCAAAGAGACCCCGCGAGCGGGCGCACTGCTCCCCACCCCTCGCAGCAACGCAGCGGGCACCCAGCAAACGCTTGGCTTTGGCACAGCACTTCTCAGGCGGTTGCTCCGATGAGGGCAATGAGCTGTGAAGCTGTTCCCTGCCTCGGCGTTACCATCTCGCCGGCCACGCAGTCCAAGGAAAAAACATCGCCTTCAAGCGCTAGCGTCATCCCCATGGAGGGCGTAGGGTTGTCTGTCTGGGAACGGCATTACATAGCAGACCGGGATACGCTCCGGGTTCAACACTGACACCTTCTTCTCCCAAAAGAAAACAAGGACCCCAAAGACTAACATGCAACACAGACAGAAAACAGGGAGGACCGCATTGAAAGATGCTTCTGGGTCAGGGCTGCGCCGCTTCCCCGGTTCAACAGCACCATCTCCTGGGCGGCCTCGGCCACTCCGCCCGGCTGCCGGCAGCTCACCCCGCCAGCATCTCCCCCGGGAGACCCTCCACAGCCTTCCTCTGGAGCCTCCTGAAATCCTTGCTTTATTTCCTTTCCTTTCAGACAGTATCAGTCTTCTTGCACCTGTTTCCTTTCACATACTACTGTTTCTCTCTCGTGGAGCATCACAGGCAGATGAGTAAATACATTAAATACTGAAGGAAAGCATGTCCTAGATTATGCATATTTTTCAAATCAGCGGTACAAGACTTTCAGCCCTAAAACTGATCTCTTCCAAGCTGTGAAGGTTTGAATATGTACCCAGTCTTCATGGACCACAACCTCTTTGAAGTAATCAAAGGGCACCACCTTACAGAGACTACTTGAATTTTCTTTAAGCAAAAAAAAATATCCCCAAACAAACAAAAAAACAAACCATCAAAAACAAAAAAACCCCCAACAAACCAAAACCCCAAACCTAAGTCTACTTGGAGAGCTGTTTAGATTTTAGACCAGTGAAATTGTGGATAAGAACAGAAACATTAGGTTTCATAGTACTATCGTTCAATGGGGAAATCTTGTCTGATAAGTAATATTTCAAAGATACTCATTGTAGTGTGCATTTGAAAGCTCTAAAACGCTTGTTGAGATATCCCTGTAAAAGCATGTGTTTTTCACTCACTAGATCATAGGTTTAAGTTAGTCTCCAAAACTTTAACCTAATAGCTCCAAAACTTTAATCTAATAGCTGTTATAGTACAAGCAGCAAATCACTTCTCTGTATTTATATAGTTTATAGATTTATATTAGTCTGCAAAATGAAGATTTGAGTGCCCTACTTCACTGTTTTGAGGCTAAATTGTACATAAAATACTTCAGTCTTTGAAGAATGTGCTTATATAACACACAAAAAAGTGTAATTCAACGATTTTTTTCTAATTCTACATCCTTCAAAGCCCCTTTTGAATCAATTCACTGTTAAATGCCAAGTAAAATTTGACAGAAGCTCATCTTTAAAAGATGCTAAGTAAGCCCCCTGTGCAAGCTTCGTGTTAGAAGGGACAACATATAACTACAAAAACACAGACATACATGCCAGCGTCTCAGTGTATGTGTAGGAGCAGTCTCATGGCTTTTTATGTGGAACAGCTGCAACAATTTAAAAAAAAAGAACAAAAACATTGTCCCTCCACTGCTTGTTAGAATTAACTTCTTTAATTAGCAAAGCTGTTTCAAAATTAATATTGAACTTGGCCCTTGGAGTCTTCTTAGGTCTTTATGAACCATCACCACCTGCACGTATTTAAGGCAAACAAGGTACTTTGGAAATTACAGCACGTATTTCAACAGCTAGAGAAAAGTTTCTAGTGACTCCCTCCATCTTTAAGGAAGTCAAGTTTGTTTATTTGCTCTGATTCAAAAGATCTTAAAACATTAAAATCATTTGAGAATCAAAGTCACCCTTGAAAGGTTTTCTTTCTTCTTGAGAGGTGAGCACAAGCCAGCAGCCTGCTGTTCTGCAAGCATTTCTGGTGTCTGTTTATTAAGAAGTGATCTCCGAAACTGTGAAGATGATAGGAACGCTTGCTTATTATAGACAGCACTGCACAGCCACACCCTACGACTACCATGAATTTTTATACAGTATGATGGTCTTTCTAACTAAAACCACCTTTGCTCCTGGTCTACTCCCTTACTTCCAGGGGAAGAAGGCATGTGCAAGAAGCTGGATGATGAGAGAAAGTTTGTAAATCAGAATCTTAGCTACTTCAGTCCTATTTTCTGTGTAGCTAAAACCTGTTTTTCTTAAAAGGTATGTCAGGCTAGGCCTCGAGCAGGTAGATCAGTCAGGAGTTTCTATAGCTGTGATCAGGGCACGTAAGAGACAGCACTGCTGTAAGACAGAACTATTCAAAGAAACAAGCAGCATCTCAACAATAAAGTCAAAACCAAGTAATGAACAACAGCCTCTTCCAGAGCAGCGTTTTCATCTGAACCCTTTCAGACAACAGCTGAAAAAAAGCAAGCTCAACCTACCACCCAGCACAATAAACAATCCAAAACCTTCAAAGTCTCTCTACCCTTCCTCATTGTCTTCCCACCTTTGCTCACAGAGACTCTTTAACAGGTAATGCGTATCTTGTAACTAATAAGCGGTTTTTTCTTACACAGTCCTGTAATACAGATGTTGAAAAACCCTGTGTGAGAAGATCTGGTTTCTGCAGAAGGGACATGCAAACCAGGTTAGACAGGGATTTATTGTTAAGGCTGCCAGCTCTGCTTGTTAACATTTTCCTTCTTAGATGCAGGCACTGACAGGGCCTTCATGGGTTTCTTGGTGCCAGCTCAGGAAAGATTTTCTTTGGTACAATTCTTCAATTTCACATTCCCACACTTGATTGTTTTCTACAGACTTTGTTAGCGTTGACAGACTCCTGGAAAAATCCTGCCAAAGATTTCTAGACAAGCAATGGAGAATATGGCCACATCCAAACATCTGCTAGCAAAATTCAGGCAAGGAAAAGGTCATGGGGGCTGAGAAACACACTTACCATGTAACCCATTAAGACATCCTGAGCTGTTAACAGCTCGTTTTCTCAGGGAAAAAACTTTTTGTTTAATTGATTTGAATTCTCCCAAATCAAAACTACCAGCACAATAACAAGTGTTTGTAACCTGCTTCCTTCTGCTCCCCGCCAAGACCAGTGCAAGAAGAGCAAAGAAACCCTACCTTCTCTTTGGGTGAAGGTTTAGGACACCAGATTGGTTTTGGAATGTGAATAATGTCATTTGCTTAAATCAAACAACCTTGATTTGTATGTAAGAGGCGAGAAGTGTTAGAAGATGCAGAGGATTAGCTTCATTTACGATCTGGTGAATAGGTTGGTCCACTCAGTTCAGCCTTTTACCACAGCAGCAGCACCAAGGACATCCTCAGAATAAAATGTAAATAATTATGACAATGGTTTCCAGTTTGGCAAGCATTCATACTACAATCCTATAATAATAGAATAACAACCATAGATTATAGTTTACACACATTCATCTCATTGTAAGCCCTCAGCAGTGCAATACAGCCAAAATGAGTCCAGAAGCATCTCGCTGGAGGAGCAGCCAGCCAGAATGCCTGCCCAGTACAACGCACTAAAACACAAATAGAAGGAATGGGGCTATGTGGTAGTCCCATTGGAGTTGGCAGCTCCATATAGCCAACCTTGATCTGTAGAAGCCCTGCAGATGACAATGCTCATGCACAGCCCTGACGCCTGCCTTTTTCTTGTCCCAGCAGACCAAACTGAAGACCAGACAGCTTTGCTTCTTTCTTCACCAACGATGGCAAGGGCGGCTCCCCATCCTTGCTCTTCTCAGCAACTTCAGCCAGACTTCCCAAGCTGTGTTCCTGAGCACTATCACCTCTTTGGTCTCTGTTTTACTGCAGAATGATCAGGGAAGCACAAGCAGCAGTGCCAGTGTTTTTCCCCCCCATCACTCCCCTCACTTCCCGTGACAAGCCGCTCCTCCTGCGGGGAAAAGACACCCTTTCCCCCCCCCAAGAACCCTTTGCATCCTCCCAACCAGGGACTGCTCATGGATCTTTGAAGCTAGCACCAGTCCCCCAGCACATCCACTGATTGTCACCCCAGACTCCAATATTATCAGTTGCCGTCTCTTACTGCCAAAGAGCATGAGAAAAGCAGGTGCAAATCTCTCATCAATGAGAGGCATGATTTTTTCTCAAAAGAACAGCTCATTTGCAGCGGCATCCCTTTTGGACTGGAAGTATATGCTTCCTTTTGCCTCTAGTTTGAGGGACAGCAAAAGTTGATGAGCAGAGTGCAGAACACTGCTCATCTTCTAAAATGATCAACCTACCTGAGAGCTAGTTTCTTGGGGCAAATACTCCCAGTCAACTCCCAAAAAAAGCCTCTTTGTGAGCATCTGAAGCTTTACAATTTAAGTAGATGGTGATTTTTTTATTGCAGCTGGATTAACACAAGCATTTATACAGATGTAAAACAACTGCTTATACACACAGAGGCTGGAAAGATAGGGCTTGTACAGGAATGCAGGCAGAAATCATATTTTATATTCCTACTTTTGTGGCTTTGTCACACACGCTTTATGGTATCACTGTTGCTTTTACTTGCTCAATCACAACACTTTCCAATCAGGCAAAGGATTGATACAAACACTACTATATATGTTACGCAAAATTCTAACCAAATAATCAAAAACTCCAAAGTCTAAGGAGAAGGAAGTAGAGAAAGTAGAAAAACCTCATAGTTTTGGTAAAAGCAGGAACTCATGCTGGGACAAAAATTTTCATGCTTAGACCAAAAAGATGACCTGACAATGCTAAAGTTACCTTTTGTTAAACTACTAGCAGATAGTACCAAAAAATATTCAACTTTCACAGAAGACTAAAGAACAGAGCTCTATGAAACAGCAGATTTGGGGTTTTGTTTTTTAATAGATTTATTTAATAGCCAGACTAAGAGTTAACCATTGAAGCAGAAAAGAATTTTCCTTCGTTACCTTATTCTTTGTTTACTATGTACATCTATTTCAATAGGTCTTTTGACATGAATAACCAAAGACTTTTGAAATTTATGTATTTTTCTAAACATTGTTTTACATTCAGAATGGCAAAAACTACTTGTGAAAGATTAGCCACAAGAAAGCTTATTGAATTTGAATTCCAAGAGAGGTAACACTGAAATGCTCAGAACTAATCTTCATTTATACCTAAAGCTTTGCATTTCATTAATGTGATACGTTGTATGAACAAAGAAATCTTGCACTCATATCTCCATGCCTAACAGTCACAAATGACTGCCTCTGAGGGTAAGGTATTCATACTCAGTAGTCATTCAATCATCTCTACTGGGACCGGGCAGCTGTCATGAACAAGTGAATACACAGAGCATGTACACACTGTATTTAATCCTGGTGGTACTGATTGCATTAAAACTATACAGTAAACTTACTGCAACCAGTTTGGCAAATTCTGTGAAGAATGCACCAGTATAGTTTCTCCACTGGACAGCTTGCTCAAGTGGACAGGAGAGTTTCATTAGAGTAGTCATTTAAAATAAAGAGGAACTACTGTAGACAATCAACATAAAATAGTTTATTTCCAATCATTTGCCTAATTCACATGCAAACTGGTTTATATTAATAAAAGTAAACTGCATTTAGAAACAGTTTGGTTAGCCTTTAACCTCAGCAGTATTGCTGTACAGCTGAAGCTACACTGGTTAATATAATTTGTTTTAACTTAGGGAAATGTGGTTAGATAGGTATTGAAGACTTCATACTTTCCACAAAGAAATACTTATCTGTTCAGTAGCATCTCTATTGCACTCATCTACATGAAATATTTCATCTGTTAATCCCCTGTTTGAAGACCATATTCTTTAAAGCACAACAGTCAGGAGAAAATACTTGGAAATACAACAAATGTCAAAAGATAACTTAGTAACTAGCGAATAATACAAGATTACAGTAGTAACTGAAGTATTCTCCCGTACTATTTCAAGCTAGAATACTGAAGCCCTAAAAAACTCCCACATTTTAGCACTGACACAGAACTGCAATACACAAAGTATATAAGCAGGGGTGAAAAGCTGCTTTGCAAGAGGTAGAAAAGGTTTTCCAAAATCTATAGGCACAATTCTTTGCAATCTTAAAAGCCATCAGAATGTTACAAAGTAATAATGACCATTATACAGATATTTGTACAAGTCTGTTTATTTTTACCCTTTGGAATAAAAGTATATTTCATGCACTCTCATATAATCTTTTTTCTTCTATATTGTTTGAAGACTATTTTTCTCCTAAATCATATGTGATTACAGAAGTTTTACAGGCTCTCAGGAAGTCTTATCACCAGGAGTTATACAGCAAAACTGATGCACTATTATTTAACACTTTTTCAAGAGGAGCAAGGGAATGCAAACACTGTTTGCATAGGTTCATGTATCAAAGAACAGAGAAACACACACTCAAAATACATAAAAATATTATTAGTTCTTTTGGTTTACTCCTGCCTCAATCAAGAAGAGAATGCTTTTAGAAATGAACTTTTTTTTTAAAACAAAATTTCCACAAATGTATGCTTTACAGTGCAGTGGTTATACTCAAATTTTCACAATATCCATAAACCAAAATACCAAGATCAGTACATTTACCATGAGCTAACAGACATTCACAGATAAATCTTAGTGTCAGTTCAAAAAGATGCCTTCTTTGAGCTAAAGTACGTAAGGCTTTACTGGTAACAAGTTCTTATCAAAGATTTGCTTCATTCCTGTCACAGCATCTTTCCTTCCTCATTTTACTTTTTGTCTTGGTCTTTTTCTGCATCCAGAAGTGCTGAACGGATTCCTAGCTTCTTCAGCTCTTCTACGAGATCTCCATTCTGATGCATCTGGAGGAGTATATCACAGCCACCAACAAACTCACCATTGAGGTATACTTGTGGGATCGTAGGCCAGTTAGAGTAGTTTTTTATTCCTGCGTAAGAAAAAAAAAGTATTAAAGGTTTTGCCCCCTCTCCAAATAAAACGGTATTTTAAACAGAATACATTGCTTCTGCCTGACAGTATTACTGATATTTTCACTTCTTTCCCACTGAGGCAAAAATTTATCTATATAACAGGAGCACTATCAGAAAAACTACGTTAAAGTTAGGTTTGGTTCTCAGTCCAACTCAAAGATGTGGGTTGAAAGATATGAAGTCGGCTCCTATACTGACTTCAAACAGGAGCTGGGAAAATGTAGCGTTTCTTTTCCCTCCCAGGAAACAAGCAAATATGATTTTTCAATCAATTAAAGAAATGAGAAGTCTTGAGAAATACTGAGAACTGTTTACATTAAGTTTTCCTTATATTTCCCAAAGGGACTTAAAAATATTTTATGTTTTTACTGGATTCACACAGTTATACTTCAATTTCAATTGCAAGATACACTTGAGCGTTTAGAAGCCTTATGAATTTCAATTTGCTTTATCTGTCATTGCCAGACCTTTCAGCCCATGGGAGGGGCACAAAGGCTGAAGTCTCTTAAAAGTACTCACTAAACAAAACAGAGCTCGAGTCACAATTCTGAAGTAGAGAATTAAAGTTTAAAACTATACTTCATAGAAGACAAATGTAAGACCATCCAAAAATATTAACTGATCAGCTGGTATAAACTGAATCCCAACTTGCACTTAAAGACATCACACAAAAAAATTACACAGAAGAATCATTATATCCAATTTGCCACTTTTTAAGTGACCCTTCCTTCACACAAAGCCATTATTTCTGTAGCAGAGGAAACAGTTAAATTCTACATCTGTGTGCTCTTATACCAAGTCCACCACCACTTGCTTAGATACCAAGTTTTGAATTCAACATTTTTAGAATTTTACAATATGCAGTGGCTGCTATTTTGCTACCAAAGGCACAAAAGCCCAAAGAGCAAATTTAAGCCTACAGACAACCAAAGTGCTTTTTCAGATCATCAGAGCCCACTCACCTTGGAAGTCAACCCTCTAAACAAGCAGGCATGAGCTTTAGCATAGGCTGTCAAAGTACAAACAGCAAATATTAGGCCTGTATAGCAGAAAACACAGGGGAATTCGCTTTGGCCTTAGAAAACATTTTACTGTAGAGGTAAAACCCAAAATATCTGAGAGAAAATATAACCATATTAGCAAATTATGGTTATTTTATTTGAACTTAAATAACTTTCTTTTTTAACAAATATGCATAAGCGCATAAAGATGCAATGGTATTACGATTTTAATGCATAAAAGATGAAAAAGAGCTAATAATTCCCCTTAGTCAAATACCAGTGTGTTTTAAGAAATCCACTAATATAATAATACTAAAGAAGAAAAAAAAATATTGTGACAAAGTGTTCCCAACCATGAAGTACAACATCAGCTAGGAGATTTTATTCTGATTTATGATTTTGTGCATGGACAACCAATGCCTCAAAAATCCAAAATAGCAAGTTTAGCATATAAATCAAGGCCAAAGGGAACCCACAACCATCTAACCTAATTTCCAGCATCACCACCTGTAACTTCTTCCTTAGCATTTCATTAAAACCTCTCCATTGTTTAGATATAGTTTGCAGAAATTAGTAGTTTTGATGTGAACTTGTGTTTAGTAGTATTTTTCTTAAACACTCCTTGGCCTTTGTGCACTCACAAGTGGTCTGTCCTAAAAATCTTTTAGCCCACGACAGTTGCAATGAAAAACTGAGTCCCAACGCTAAGGCACACTTAAGGACAACCCTACTCAAAGGAGCCACTGCAGATACCAAATAGGGTTTGTTTTGTTAAGATACTACAATGCTAAGCATTAATTGAGAAGGAAGGGCTCTATATAATAAAATTAATTGCCAATAAACATTCCACAGTAATATTTACACCAATTATTCTGTCACAGAAATATTTTCTTCAATGACCCAATTGCACATCCATACAAGCACTGATAGCATTTTCAAGGATCTATCCAACTTCAGGCAAAAATAGGAATACAATCAACCTTAGTTGCTTTGTATGCTGCATTTCATGTATTGGACAAGCTGCTTTAAATGCCTGCATGCACGAGGCTCCACCAGATTACAAACTGAACACCTCCTGAAGCAGCTAACCAACTCCTAGCTTAGTAGAGCAGTTACTGGTACTACTTCAGTAGTGTTAAAGCAGGTTAGCCTGGTCCATTCCTGCTGCACTCGGGATGCACTTCTGTGGCGGATCCTTCAGCAGTACAGACACCCCAAGGGATCTCCTTCCCCCTCCCTGCAAGTTAACACTTCTCACTGCACTTCAGAAGCTGCAGCTTCTGCTTTGAACCACCGTTTGCTTTGTAAAACCACACTCTACAGATCAGGTTTACAGTTTGACAGTAAGGTGACTGTGAAATGAGAATCGGTGCAAAGTGCTACTGAAAGGGGTACCGAGCGCACTCCCACCCCATTTCCCCAACTCCAGTTCCAATCCTCAGCTTCTCTCTTGCCAGCATTAGCACTAATCAATGATGGGCCATTTCAAAGAACTGACTCAAGCAACCACGCTCACTCCTACCACACTTTCTCCAGAAAAGCAACCGTTTTCATGGAGATCATTAGTACTGGTGCAAGCATGACTGAGGGAAGGCTAGCCCAAGGGTGGGAGGAAGATCAAGACCACCCTTTTGGCAGCAGCCCATGCTTAGGTAATGTAAAGCAACGACGAAAATAATCTGAGGGTGAACTACCACAACAGTTCAAACCAGTTTAAACCACCACTTTTCCAGTATGGAGTCCCAAGCTTCTGTGCCACCTTAGTGACCTGAACCAGCCTAATGCTGTCCATCAGCTGAGAGCAGGATCACTTGCGGCATAGCAAACTTAGAGAAACTTGAACAGCCATGGAACCACAGTCCAAGAGAGAGTGCTGAGGTCTCTTAAACAAGCTTTAATAACGAAGAATCTGTGTCAGGGAAGCATATCCTCAAGCTCAAGTTCCGATAAATCACATGAAGTACAAATAACTATTTAGTTTCACAGATCTGAGTGTGCTTTTAGGTGAAGAGGCAAGTAGGGGAGTTGTTTTGGTTTTATAGCTTGCCATATTTTAGCACAAGGCAAGTTTCAGCAGTTGAACTGTAACAACCTGAAAATAAGGTGTTTCAATAGATACAGAAAAGACATCAAGCAGCACTTCAAACATGCCAGAACCACCATTTCTGCAACAGTCTGGTCTTACTACAAATGGTATAAGCGTACATATATGAAAACATTTAAGTTATGTTCAGCTGAATACAAAGCTGGTGACCAGCTCACACACAGTAATCTCCTTGCAGATCAATCATTAGGTGATTAGATATTTTCACAGCTAAAGGCTCAGCGTCCCCTCGCTAACCCCACATGCATGCAGTGCAGATTATGTTTACAGAGAGGGCTTAGGAAGGCATCACATGCTGCATATCTAACTTTTCAGTGCCTGAGGCCAGCTCCAGGAGGAGACTAAGGTGGCCACCATCAGGCAGCCACTGCTGAATCACACTTGGCAACTTACAGAGCTACAGCTTCCAGCAGCCCTGCCCTCTCCTCTGTCAGAGACAGCTATCCACAGAAGCAGGCACATACTGGCTTTTTAGGGTGCAGTAGGTAATACAGTTGAAGCAATATGACAGCCCACTGGCCTTGAAAGCAGTGGTGTCGTTCCCTAACTCTTCACTTCAAGGCTCCATCCCTGGTGCTGGCTCTGGCATTCACCTCACAGTACAACAAGCTAGTTCAACTCGCACGCCCAGTGATCCAGTTAATAAACCGAGCTGGCTCTCCGTGCAGTCGGACAAGTGCCAAAGCTGGTGCATGGAAGGGAACAGAACAACTTCGTTAAGCACCTGAGAACTAGCAGGATATTGTGCAAATGTACGCTCTGTTACCGCATTCAGCACGGCTTAGCCAAACAGTTCAGATCAAATCACTAATTTCAATTTAAAGCTCAGGTAGCCAAGAGGGCAATAACCTCTCGGATCACCTAGCACAAGCCAGTGTTTCACGTGGAGGAAACATTTGCTGTGCTCAGAAGGGAGATGTTCCTGTTACATAGGAAGAAAATAGTATATATTCACATGGTCAAGGCCCAGAGATTATAACTGACAAACACATTGCCTGTTCAAGGGCTCACAAAAGCCCTCTCAGACAAAAGTGAAATGCTGATGGTTTCATTTCTAGGTTTTGTTTCCTCCTTTTTAGTTTATGAGTTTGTTCTAGTAAATCATAAGTTTAAAAAATTTAGATATGTAAATTAAGTTTAGAAAACTACCATGATTTGCTCACCTGCCAAAGGCAGTAGAAGATTTACTTGAACAAAACCAACATTCATTAACAAAAAATGTCATCACACCCAAATTCCAGTATTTAAGTTTTTATACCATACCAACTGTTATACCTGTGAACTGAAAAGCAAATAAGGGTTGGAAAAACCAGCCTTTTGGCTAAAAGCTAATGAAAAACTGAATTAGTCAGACGACACCAAAAACACAGGAGAAGGAAGTCACCTGATATACACAAGCATGTGGCTTTAAAGCACATTTTAGTGTATTCTGGAGAAGAACCATTAATGCCATGCAGCTGCAAGACTAATTACTATGTACTATTATCTTTTTTTTGTTTTAAAACTTTCTCAAATAACCACATAACCTCAATGGTCAGCTATATACATCAAAGAGGGAAAGAAGGAAGAAAAGCATTATGAGAACAGAGAACTAGCCGCCTACAATTAGCAAAAAACCTTATATAGAATAGCCCCCACCACTCAGGCAGTAATGGTGAAACTATTACTAAATATTTCTCATGCAAGTGATCAGCATAATTTTGTACTTTATCAAAAGAACCCTAGCATGGAATACAGTATTATAAGTCCAAGCCATTCATGAAGTTTCACTATACTGTTCACAGGGAAGAAAAAAAGTCTGACTAGATAATGAAGTGTTTCAGGGGACTTTCAGTGGAACTTTGTATCCCTTAACTAGCCAAGGGAGCGTGGCATGAAAAGGCCGATCTCTAAGAGTTACCCCGTAAGCATAACTGCATTCTTCAGATAACTAAGACGCTCTTGGACACAGTAAGGGTTGCAGAAACCAAATGGGGACGTCCAGGCAAAGCAACCTCAATAGCGCATCTCTGATACGCTTCAAATTCCACAAAGCCCCAAACGCCGGGCCGCAGGCCTGCTTATAAAACAGCAACAGAAACCCCAAGAAAGCGAGCAAAAGCAAGTTAGATCTGTGACAAGCACGCAGCGGCGGCCACACGGAGCCCGGCGGGGTGCTCCTACAACCCACCAGGAGGTCAGCGGCGTTAAGGCAACCCCGACCTCCCAGCGGCGTTACACGCGCCGGAGCCTCCCGAGGACCTTTCCGATAGGGAAACGGCTACTTCGGGGTTCTGGCTCTGCCCCGTACCAGCGGCGTTTCACAAGGGAAAGCCCGGGACCGGCTCGGGCTGTGTGCAAGCCCTGGCAGCGGGGGGGGCGGCGCCCAAAGGTGACCCCCAGCAGTCGCCGCGCCCGGCCCCGGCCCCGGCCCCAACCCCGGCCGCCTGCCCCGGCCCGGCGCTGACCTTGGCGGAGGTCGGGGTCCTGTAGGACGTCGTGGGCGCGGTAGTCCTCCACGCCGTGCAGGCGCAGGATCTGCACGACGGCGTTGCTGAAGCCGCAGAGGGGCTGCGCCGGGCTGCCCTTCATGAACACCACCACCGGGTGCGCCCGCACCAGCCGCTCCACCGCCTCCCGCGACCCCGAGCCGCCGCCGCCACCACCCTCGGCCCCGTCGCCCTCGGCGCCCCCAGCGGCCGCCTGGCTCAGCGGCCGCCCGGCCCGGCCCCGCGCGGCGGCGGCACCCAACCGCCAGGCCGCGCGCACGACCCCACTCATGCTGCCCCGACCGCCCACCCGTGCCCACTGATGGCCCCCGCCGCGCTCCGCCGGCCCCGAGCCAGCGCCGACTGCCTATTGGCGGAGAGCAGGAAAGGTCGCGGGGGAGCTTCTCCTTCTCATAGGCATAATCAGCCGCCAATCAGCACCGACAGCCAGTAGCGTGAAGATCAAACGAGCCTTGTCCCACCCAGCAACCCTGAGGGCACCTTGCTTTCCTATTTGTAGAGGGAACTGCTCCGCTACAGTTGCATTGGGAGAAGCAGTTGTCAATCTAACATGATTTAGTTAATCCCCGCCCACTCCGCGGACGCGATTGGTCAGGCTTCCCTGGTGCGGTGTTTCTCTCGGGAAGTTCCGGGGGCGCGTGATTCGTGGGTAGCTCCTTCCGCTTCCGGATAGTGGCTGCGCTCCTGGCGGCGGAGCCCGGCGCGCCTCAGCCGCCTTCTGCCTGACTGGTGGCGGGGCGATGGATGGGCTGGTCTTCCCCGCCGCAGGGCGCGGAGCCGGCCATTCCCCCCCCGTCCCCACCGCCGGCTCCGTGGGGCGGCCGGGACGCTGGGGAAGGGAGGGTGGGGAGGCCTGTCGGGCGGCCGCCGCTGTGCTCAGCCGGTCCTTTTGGGCCTGGTGTGCGGGCAGAGCCTGGGGGCTTCGCGGAGCCGTGAGGGTGATGAGCTGGGGGTCTGTGGTAGAGCCGAGGGATGTGCCTCCTCCGTCTGCCCTCGGGGTGGGGTTTGGGTTTTATCCCGCCGGCCCTTTGGTGGTGCAGGCTGTGGATGAGCTCTCTGGGGCTGTGGGGCGAGCCGGGAGTCAAAACAGTGTTAACGGCTAAATGTAGACCGGGAAGAACGGGGCTGCGGAGGGACAGGCTGCTCTGGTGTATCGGCTGCCCGTGCTGAGGGAAGCTCCTGGGTGGTGAAGTGGGTACAACCGTGCGAGTTGTAGCGGTGGAAGTGTGTCCTCAAAAGAGCAGCGCTGTGGAGTCAGCACCTTTTGTCACCTTGGGCAGGCGGAGGAGGCAGCAGAGGCGTTATGTGGCCAGCTGACAAAGTGCTGGATGGGTCTGTCGCCTTGATAGCTTTGGCTGTGTCTAGTGGCCTATTTGAGTGCTTCCACTTGTTCAGTTTTGGTTCGTTTTTAATGGGATGAAGCTGGCAGTTTATATCCCTGAGAAACTAGCAGTTCCTTGCATGCTTTGCTTTGGTACTAGGAGAGGAGTCCTGAGTGACCAGTAACTTTGTGCAGCTTGGTCTGTCGCTGGAGCAGCTGGCAGGGGTGGCAGCAAGATGGAGAGATGGGAGCAAGATTGGGCCGGTTGGCTGCATGTGCAAAAGGGTTGGTTCAGTTGATGCTGGAAGACGTGCAGAACTGCCTTACATCAGCCAGAGAAGTGTTGAATTTGGAACATGTCCTGGAAACGGCCGTATGTGCAGCCAACTTCATTTGAGCTCCTGGGCAGACACCAGATTCTTTACAAGAACTTGGACTAGAGCGTGGAGGTTTCCTACAGTAGCCAGGTCCATCCTGTAAGTAGAAGAAAGTGTTGAAAAGTTTTTCTCTGTACTAAACCACAATCTCTCGCAAATAACAAATCAAAGTGTATTTCTGAGTAATTTACATTACAGTTCTGGTATCTGGACTTTTGGTATATTAATGACCATTTGTATTACTTGCCTTTATAAGGGAAATAATTTTTTTCCACCCAGTTCAGTTCATGTGAGAGCTTTACAAACATGACCAGCTTGTCTTCAGTATTCAGAAGACTGTTTGCTAGTTCTTGATTTTTGTGGAATCCAGTTGGTGCTTGAGTAACAACTCGTTTTTCATCTCTATGAAACCACCTTCAGGCATCGCTTCTGTTGCCTTTTATTTAAATAGAACACATTCCAAAGGGAATTGTGGCAGACTTGCAGTTTGTCATCCCATTTGAATAGCTTATGAACAAAAAAAGTGTTGCTGTAGTATTTGAAAGTATATGTATTTACGAAGAAATACTTTCTGTTATGAATCTAAAAGCAAAGTTCACATATTGTATTGTTGATGAACGTGGTGCATTTTGTGTGTCAGTATGTTTTGTTTTCAATAGAACAGTCATGCTGATCAAGACACAGAAAAGTTACTGCTTTCTGTGCTTCGTATGTTGTGATTAACATGGTGCAAGGTTGTGCAATACGATAAAAAAATCGCATCCAATTCATGCTAGATAACATTTCAGTAAGTTCTGCAAAGTAAAAATATGTTTTTCTGTTTGTGAACTGGTACGATATACAGAGACAGAGGCTTAACAAGTGTTAAGTGTAATAGCCCAAGTGGTCTAGTTTGTCATTTTAATCTAGCAGAAAGACTCGGGCCACTTTAAGATCCTGGGGAGTCAGAGGGGAATTAAATGAAAATTCAGTAAAAAGAAAGAGATCTTTCTATTCTTAAAGGCAACTAAATGCCTTCTTTCAAAAAAAATGTTGGGCTGTGAACAGAAATTTGTAGTATTTGCCTTCCTGAATTTCATTCTAGCTATTTCTACAAGGAAATGGTTCATTAGAAATTTTAAGTGAAACAAGGACATCAAACTGAAGTGTAATAAACCTTTGTGAGGATATACTCCTTCTGGAATAACATAACCACAGTTGTAGTTTAATCCTCTGTAGTCCAAGAGATGCCCTTGGTTGTTAGTACTCTGGGCATACCAGGCTTGCAGAGAGAGCACCTGTGTGAGGAAGCCGAGGCATGCCTGTAAGAGTTGCAGCAGCAACATGCGCAATATTCCTCTAACAGTTATAATTCTGTTGCCACGGAGATAATGACTTATCCCATGTCATTATTGATCTATCAACAGTAAGAGCAATTTTGCAGTCTGATATTGTTTAGCAAATAGAGTAACATCTGCTGAACACTGAAAAACTGCTATAAATGTTAGAAAGCTTCTCTGAAGTCTGTGTACTGGGTTAAATAAAAGTACCTGAATTTATAGTTACTGTAGTTTTGTGAGGTTGCCCTGTGAGATAATACTAAGCTTAACAAAATGCTTTTTAATACAATATTTAGTATGGTCAAATGCTTTTGGATTTTGCAATATGCAGCACTCATGTTAGTGGATAAACACCCTTCCCTAGTGGTAAGACTTAGAACAGTTAGCCCATGTACACTCTAGAAACAAAGAGCTAATTATTTGTTACCTGGTCCAGTCTTCTATCAGTCTAAGTGAAACTTCTTGTATTTTCCAGATAATGATTTAAATCATCTGTTCAGAAGAAATATTAATGGGACTCCCATAAGACTCCTGACATTTTGCTGATGTTCCTGTTAGAAGACCTATCATCTAATTTTGAAAAAAGTAATAAAAGCACCAGTATTCAAACTGCAGGGCTTAAATGCTCACAGTTAGTCACAAATTAGGTCACTTCCAGGCATTCTGCTGCTGAACAAAATTACTAGTTATGAATTGGTGGTTTGAGGTTTGCACAAGAAGGTAGACATCTAAGAATGATACTGTCAGCAGAAAGTTTTTTGTTTTTAAAAACAAAACAAAGGGGAGGGCTAAATTAGTTGGTGAGAGAGATCAGAAGAAAAGTCTCATTTCAGCTTATCAGAACAGGACGCCTCTCCGTGTCCAAGTCAGATATCTGTGTGTCTTTCTGACTTGTGATAGTGCCTGGAAATGAAGTCCCTTATTGTGCCTTAACAAACTGAGCTCTACTTTGGTGGTTTTATTGTCTCTTGAAGCTTTTTAGTGGAATGGCTTGAGCTCCAGCTGTTCTGCATGCCAGGTAAATAATTTCAGCATACCATCAAGGCAACATCTGGCAGCACCAACATATCCTCAGTTTTGAGAGCATTAAGAGTGCTTATAATGTACCTACAGTTCTGGACTGCACAGTTAAAATTTGTGTGGGATGCCTAAATTGTGAACACTGAAGAAATGTCTGTGAAAAGTTCCTGGTTATTTTGAAGATGTGCTGGTTTGAAAAAGTTGTGCAACAAATAGCAGAAACGTAGAAGTGCTGTGGGGGTTTTACTGGCATAGAAACTCATGTTCCATGGGAAATTGACATTTTGGAATCTGAACTGTCTCTAACTTCCTGTTTTGGATCCAAGGTGGAGACCTATAAGCAAGTTTGTTTCTGAACTACATGGGTAATTAAATAATATTTGTAGGTTTATAGTGTATTCCCAAGAGGGTGTTTGCATTGGCTTTAAAATGCAACAGTCCATTTCACAAATGACAGAGGTGAAGAATATGTATGAAATGATGTAAGGCTGTTTAACTGATGCGTGATCTACATGATTTAAGGCAGTTTTTTGACTTGGATCATGTAAGGATGCCTTTGACAGAGAGAGGTGATGCTAATAATCAAAGGAAAAATGTCTGAGCCCCACAATTAACAAATAGAATGGAAGATCATGTTCAAGCTTGAATGTGGACCTTTAAACAAGACACTCTTTAGACTTGAAGCTTGCTTCTTAATGACCCTGATCTCAATATATGCCTCTCTGTAGTAGCACTCTGCTTTGTGAATTGTGAAGCTGTCCTGGAGCCAAGGACATGACCTTTGTAATGGAGGCGTAGAATTATTCTTTGGGATAAGCAAGCTTCTTGCAACCATTCTGCCTGACCAGAGTCTGTTAGACCCTTGTTCCTTATTTGCAGATGGTAGTGGTGCTTGAGTCTTCCAGTATTACAGAGGAAGCATAATTTTATATACATCGAACTTACATGCAGAGCTGAGAAGTGTTACCTCTGATGAGAACACCTCTTGCCTCTTTTCACCCAGGAGTTAAGAATGCCAAAATCTTTCAAGGGCCTGAAAAAAGACTGGGCAGACTCAAGAAAGTAAAATTGATCTGCTAAATACAAAGATACTCTTATTGGATCAAGTCTTGAGCCATAGAAAGCTGGGGACTGGGATTATAACTATATGCATGTCTTGTTCTTTGCTTCCTGTACATTCACTTTTGACTAGTGTTGCAGAAACAGGGTCCTGAGCTTCTGATACAACTTGGTATGGTAATTCATACAAATAGCAATTTACTTAAAATGCTGGAAATGTATTCTGGTCTTTCATAATTGTGGGAAAACCCCAGGGCACTCTGACTGTAAGAAAGAGTCTTGTGCCTCAGTTAAGTTCTATTGGCATGCTCTGAGTATAACTATGATGACAGGAGTGCTTTTGTTGGCTTAGCTTGTTTTAAGAATATGCAGTTCCAGTGAGGCGGGAAAAGTTCTGATTAGCGTGTTTCATGTCTGCGAGGGGGCTCTGACAGCTCCGGTCTGGTGGCTGGTGATCCTTGAACTACATGCTTCACTAAAATGGCAGGCTGTAGTAGCTGAATGTTTGTTGCCTCTGAGAGCAATCACATCTGTTCTTGCTCAGCACTTTTGAATTCCCTTATCTCTTCTATATAAAGTTTAAAAAAAAAAAATATTAAAAACTTGCCTCAACTTTAATAAACAGCACTGGCCATTTGATCTCCTCTGTGGCAGAAGACAGTACCAAGCATGTGTCATCACACGTGAGTTTCAGCTGTAAAAATTGAAGAGTTTTGCACACATCAGTGTATTTGTAATGTAGATGGAATTGTTATGGAGAACCTTAATTATAAGGTGTTTTTTAAGTCTTAGTATTTTTAAACTTGGTACTACAATATTTCAATAAAGATTTTATTTTTTTGTCACACACCCCTTAGTCTTTCAGTTTTTTCTAGGAATGTATGTACGTGTTTTAACACTCTTTTAAGTTCTCATAACGTTCCTTTGAAAAGGAACTATGATTTAGCCAATGCTGTGACCCTAAATCACATGAATTGCTGTTGCTTAATCTTTGCTTCACAAATCTGTGTTGAAGTAATTCTGGGGAGCCTGGAAGGTTTTTGTTAACGCATTAGTGTTCAGTTGCTAGTGTTATCAATGTAATTTTATATTAGATGTAGTATAAATAAGTTCTCATTACTGTAAAAAATGTTGAGGGTAATTCTCGGCTATATACCACATGCTTGTGGAAGTGCAGAAGTGATATTTTAAAGCAGGGATGAAGAAAAGCTTAAGCGAGTAACTAAACTAATATTAATCATTGCAATCAATGATACTTGTTGTAAAAAGATGTTCCTAGTCCCACTATTATAGAAAGTATTGTGCGGAATAAAATGACCCTCATCTCACTTGCTTACATCTTTTCGTATGGATTGAAGCTTTCGAGTTTTTATGCCAATTGGAGTTGTTTTGACTAAAATTTCTCACAGGAGTTGTGCACTGGTTTATGTTCTGCTAAAGTGAACTTGAATTTGGGTGAGGCAGATGTAAAGTGTGATGTTGGCAGTGCTGGATAAAATTAAGAATAGAAGAGTTCTGGGTATAAAAAAAATATATAAAAAATGGGCTCTGCCACAAACAAGATGGAGGGGGATAGGACTGAAAGGGCTAAAGTTGTGTGGCACATGCAAAATAGGCTTTCCCAAGAGCACAGAAATGAAACCTCAAAGCTTTTAGGTGAGAGTCTAGGGGCAGCATGTCTCAGCCTTCTGTGCTACTCGTCACTTTAGTGACCACCTTATGGTGACGATTAACCAGCTTGTGATCTTCTAGTCATTCCCTGCATAAGTTACCAGAGTTGCATTCTGAATGCAATGTGAATTTGTAATGTGAAGATTTTTGTTGATTGACTTCTAAGGAAATAAGCGTGGATGCAGGTTGTTAAAGGAATGTTCTTAAAGTTGCAAAGTCGGCTACTCAAGAAATTAACGTTAGATTTAGGCTGAACAACTTTCAAAAGCATGTGCATGGGAGGTCAAACCAAGACTTTCATTATGACATCTTTTTCCACAGAAACCCTGCATATTCAGTGCACAGGCATTGGTTTTCTTGGTGTGCCCTGAGGTTCAAACAAAGGAAGGCTGCTTGCAGGAGGACACTACCAAAGCCTTTAACATCCCCTCCTTAGATGGACGTTATTTCAAGCTCTACTATGGAAGGAAACCTGGAAAATTCTTTAAAGCACAGTCCTCAACAGTGCTCACTGCTGGTGTTTCTCTTTGAGTGTTCATGCTGATGTAGTTTGAGGGCTGACTTGGAAAAGTTCTTGGGCTTTGCAGTTGTAATTAGAATCAATAAAGCAGAGAGTATGTGAAGTTGGAAAATACTAAGTACAGCAAAAACTATTATGAAAAGTTAGGTGTCTTAAACTGGATTTCTGAAATCAATGGGTGCTTTGAACTTACTGTGTTTTAAATCCCTGTTTGCTGACTACAGATATTGATGTTGCAAGTAAATTGTGAGCTCCTGTATGTCAAGCTCTCTGAAAAAGTTTTCATGAGTGTGGTAGGAATATTTTGAATCACTTGGTTTTCAGAGGAGTTTTTATCTAATGTGAAGAAAATTAGACCCAAAGTACTAACAGAAACTTTAAATGGGAGAGGAGGATTGTGTGTTGGCATACTTGCATTTGTAATATATGGACTAAAAGCTCAAGAACAGTCTCAAAAGTATCTTGTGGGAGGTAGAAATACAAATTCTTAAAGGGGACGCCAGAAACTTGAGGTTTTAAATCTCTACGTTTTGCTTATTTAAAAAACAAAACCCCAAAAAAACAATAACAAAAAACCACAACCACTTGTAAACCCAGAAATATCAATATAAAGATGAGGGAAGTTTGGGGGGGGTTGATATTCTAAAGTGTTTTTTCTCTCCTTTTTTGGAGTATGAAAACCTGTATCTCCTGAAAATGTGACTGTTGTAAGAACAGGTGAACTAATTGATAGAGCACTGCCAAATGCCCCATATAGATACTGTGATTGTCTTGATTCTGACTGTTCACACACAGTGTTTTTAATGCTCATACCTGTATGTTTGTGTCATGCTGTTTTGTTTGGTGGTGGTTACTAACCATGCACTTTCAAGGACAAGCAGTTCTTTCACAGAATAAGCAGCTTCTCCACAAATACAAGTGTATGCACCTTTCCTAAATTTGCATTAAAGTAATTGCATGGAAGCTCTCTTTAATTTTAATGCTTACCTTTAAGTTAATTTCTTGCAATGCAGTGATTGAAGTTTCAATGCTGCAATGCTCTAAGCTCTTCCTCTGAGGTTCATAGTAGCCTTCCTCCATTGCTGATGTCCATGGCAGCTGAGATTGCTCAGAAGCCTCCTTGGACTGTACTGTACTTGTACTGTAAAGTTGTGTGCCATTTAATTGTAGCACTTGGGCTTGTACAAAGGCCTGTTTTATAATCAGCTTGACTTCATTTAAAAAAAAAAAAAAAAAGGCGTTTGCACCCTGTGAACAAAAGCCTGGGGAAAAGCTCTCAGTTTTAGAACAATCACTTTTCTTGTGACAGTGGGGTGCGGATCACTCTGAATCATCCTTGAACTCCCTTCCCCATCAGTAGCCCTTTTGCTCTTTGTCCAGAGATCTGTTTGGATACTAGTTTTCAGTTGCTTCTAGTCCTGGGAGGCATGAGGAGACAAAGGTACATCCTAGCAGCTGCCTTCTGTCACTGTACTTGAGTTTCAGACACTCAATCGGAGGAAGTTGGTCTGTGCTTTGTTGTCGTTTCATGCGAGACTACAGTGGCGAATGATTTAAGGTCCATTTGCCATGGAAGGAGGAAAGTAAAACTAAAGACTTCCCCTAGAATTATAGTCTTTTAAAGACTGGCATACGAGATTTGTTTTGTGTAGCATGTGTTTCCCATCCCTTAAAAGACTAGATGCAAACAAATAAATTGTTTCACAAAGCTGGCATATCTAGAAGCAGGGATACTAGTACAGATGAAGGTGTAGCTCCGGACTACTGAGTCTCAGGGAAATCGGAACAACAAAACTGCATTTGTGGTGTGAAGGGAAACAAGGAGAGCCACATGTAGTCATGTGTGATTAATTTTGATAGTATAAAGTTTATGGAATGTTATATTTAAACAGTTGTATCTGCTATTTATCCAGAGGACTCCAGAGAATATTTTTTAAACCAGCTTCTGGCATGTCCTCCTGTAACTTAAAATTAAAAAAAAAAGAGTATGTGGAGAGGAGCAAGGAAAAAACGCAATCCACTGGAGTTGGACGCAGGAGATTTGTCTTCAGATCCTGATTTTTCAATGGGCCTTGGCTTGTCTCCTGCTGGTGTCAGTGGGGGCATTGCTGTTAGTTACAAAAGTTAGCACTGCATACCCCTAAACATATAACCTTCTGTTTTGTTGCTACTCCCTCCACCATTTCAAAGGAAAAGTCAAGGTAACCCTTTTCTCATCCACTTTCTGGCATAATTAGGTTGTTACTGCTCCAGAACATCTAGGCTTTTTTCTAGGTGCATTCAGACTCCCTATCAAACTGTGTGTCTGCCTGCAGTTGGAGGTCTCTGGGTGCTACTGTAATACAATCACTAAACCTTTTTTGGTCCACAGAGTTTTCACAGCATAAATCAATAATTGCATAAAATCTGAGACTTTCCAGCTGCTGTCTCAAAAAAGATTAAAAATGCTGCTTATCTGTAGGATTATTCATAAACCTAATTAAATTTCATACATTTATTTTAAAAAAAAATTGGATGAGTATTGATTTTTTTTTTCTTTCCCCTGTTTAAATAGAGTATAAAACACATGCAAAACAGAATATCTTTCATTTCAAAATGTGGGGAGACATTTGGACTTGTCTTTATTCCTACAGCAGTTTACCATGGATGTCAAGTCTATGTTCTTTAATTCACTTTAGTATTAATTAATCAAATTCTCACAGATGAATAACATGAAGATTTACAGATAAGAAATGGCTTCTGGTTTTAATATACCAGCTATAATTAATTTGATTTTTAGATTATCTTTCTTGATGTTTGTATCTTCACTATTTACAAGTGGAGAAATAATTATCTTTTTTTTACCCTCCCTCTTTTCTCAAAGATACTTTTACACTGTCCTCCAGTTTGCAGCCTCCTCCTATTTCCATGTTAACTTCCTAACTTAAATAGGCCACTGAGGACTGTAAAGACTCTTGGGAAAAGAGAGCTATGGAGAATAGTGCACTTCAAAATACATTGTGAAGGAGGTAGCTGAAAGCAGGGGAGATTTCTCAAACAGACAAAGTTAATTCAATGTTTTGTTCTAGTTACAGTTTCTAACTTGTCTACATTTTGCATTTCCTGCATAGTTGCTAACCTTGCTGATGCCTAAATGTTACAGACAACTTGCATAAAAAAACGCCCTCAACTCACCCTGGGGGATGGGGGGCACAGAGAGCAAACAGTGTGGGACTTCATAGCCTGCTAGTGAAGATGCTCCTTAGAGCAAGGAGTTGTGTCTTGGAGTTGTGCTTCTACCCCATCTGTGCCTCTGACTTGGTCTATGTTAGTTGTTCTCTGGTTGACACTTTTGCTTGAAGGATATTTTTAAAAACAAAATAATTATATTGGTACTCAATACATAATTTTTTTTCAATATAGAAGCAGTATAAAAAAAGTTTCATTTTAATAAAGCCAATATAAAGATTTTCACTACTGCAGATGCATCAGGAAAACTGCACCAGTGCAGTTAAGTGTACAACAACTTTTTTCTGTTGTTTTTCTGTTCATTAGCTGTGAAGTGATATGGTCTCCAAAGTTTGAGTCTGCTTCCTTTATCAGCTTTTAACACCCCTAGTGTATTCTTGTGAGCATGGAGTGTTTCTTCGTATATTTAGGAAGAAAAGAAAAGCTTTCTGAGTGCTTTCAGACTGTTAAAGATGTGTAGGCACCGGAGAGAGAACGAACAAGAGCAGAGCCTGCGAGAACCTGAAAAGAAAATAGGTAGAAGTAGTAATGATGCTCAGGAAAGGGAGAGTTGCTGCTTTGCTCTTGGGACAAAAACTGTTTGATATCAACATGGAAGCAGAATGTTATTTATTAATGTTTTGATAGTGCTGGAGGATTCCAGTATCATAATGACAACTGTTCCTTTAGAGTGTATGTTCCAAATAATATGGTGTGATTCAAGCAAGTGTTGTTCACATGAAGAATCCTCATGTCTAGTGCATGTGATGCAAACAGCATGTTTTGCTCATAAATAAATGGAGCAGTACCTCAGCTGGTTTGTACTGGCTTAACACTCTTGGAATTCAGTGGACTTCTGTCAGTTTTTGTCTGCTAACCGTGCTCCCACATTCTTTTCACTGTTAGGCTTGCTTCTATCAATTGCAGAAGCTGCAGAGATCTGAGGCTTCTTTGGCAGTATCTTGCACCTAATGGAAAATTTGAAACAAATTTCCTCTGTTCCTAATTGCATACACTTACTGCATTTCTGGGAGTGATATTGGGAGTAGTAAGTCCAGATTTAAATATCTTACGTGCTGAAGGCTCCTATTCTCAGAAGTGTATATGAGTGTAAAGGACTTGGTTTACAACAATTGATTTAATAGATGTTGTTAACACTTCGTGTATTTAACATTGTGCAAACTCCATTTTGACTGCACAGTTTTCTGTGATATTTGCTAACTTCCAGTTTGAGATGAAATTCTAAATTTAAAAGCTAATGAATAAGGGGCACCAAGTATCGCTTTTCTTCTGTTTACATGGAAGCATACTAGCACAAAAAAAAAATCCAAAAATCATTTCATTCGGAATCTGTCTTGTAGAATCTGTGCTTAAATTTCAAGTGTCCTTGGAGTGTTAAAATACCCAAGTCTGCCCATGAGTCAGAACTCGGGTGAATAGTAAACGCTTAACTATGGGAGAGTATTTGGGCCGGAGGTGTCAGAACTGATGCTGTAGCACACAGTCCCACTTCCCTGCAGAGATAGTCTGTGCCTAGGATGTGGGGCCTAATTAGACAAAAGGTAGAGTTCAAAATAATGCAGCAGGGAGAATGTGAAATGCCAGGTTAAGTCCAGATGATCTCTGTGTGGATACAGGGCAGGAAGTTAGCCTGGTTCACTGGTGTGATCCTTGCCCTAGTGCTCCTGAAGATATGCTGTCTTGACATAAGCACTTAGAGTTTATGGCTCTTCCTTCCTCACCTACTGAGGAGAGAGTTCTTCCATAGCAACTCCTACCACCACCCACTGAAGCTTTCTGTCAAGCAATGTGCAACTTCTAGTGGATATAAAACAAAAAAGAAAACCCTGAGAAGCCCCAATGTTGAAACCTGTCATGCCAAAGATATGTCACCGGTGTGCTGCACACAATGTTACTCTGCCAGCAAATGCTGTTCCTCCCACCCCAAGACTGCCATGTGACTCATTATTTGAATAACAATTTTACATTGCTGTAGCCAAGCAAACATAAAGGGAAACATCTTAATATCTTGTAATACTTGTTTGTCATCAGTTATAAGCGTGAATAAATGGGTGTGTTACGCTAATAAGAGAGAGCAGCTACCCTGCAGCATTTTAAGTGCTTCTCTGTTGCCCTTAAGATGTCGGCAGGTCCTCCTGTGGAGTAAACTATGCCAACACCATTGTTACTTTTGCAGTATTTGGTGTTTTCCACCCAGTCTCTTGGGTATTTTGCTCATCACAGGAAATGTCTGAAAACACTGTATATTCACTGAAAAATACTCGTGGTTTGGTTTAGAGGCTGAGCCAAATGCTCCTAAAAATATATTCTTTTCTTCCAAGGAAAGAGAGCTAGAGCTGCTGCTCCTTCCTTTCCAGAAGCTCCTC
The DNA here is from genome assembly GCF_030936135.1 of Gavia stellata. Taxonomy (NCBI): domain Eukaryota; kingdom Metazoa; phylum Chordata; class Aves; order Gaviiformes; family Gaviidae; genus Gavia; species Gavia stellata. Next base: position 17,291,164 of record NC_082600.1, read on the forward strand.
CACCCTTCCATGCTGCTTGCAGTCATTCTAACCTCTCCTTTGTTGTTCAGGTGTGGTGTGTGGGCACCTCTATATTGTTTGGATAATGTGCTGAATGCTCATTTACTTCATGCCTGCTGTTTGCCTGTGTATATTGTTTTTTCTAACTCAGCATGTACAAAGCTGTTTGAGGTAGTAAAATCAGAGCCACGAAAACCTCCACACAGGGAAATGCAGAAGAGGAACTTAATGCAAACAATTTTTAGGTACAGTGATGTCCCGTACCAGCAAGCTTTCTGAATACAAGGGGCTGTTTTTATTTTGGACTTAAAAGCTCTAGGTATACAAAGTAATTTCCTAAAGGGTGGTTTCATAAGGAATTAATCACTACCAGTGAGCGTTGCTGATATACTCACTGTGATGACTGAGCCAGTTTTCCCAATGCAAATTCACAGATAAGATTTTCTGTTCTCTATCATTTACCTCTTCTAGACACATTGCTTTAGAGTCTCACCCTTTTGCATTATATCCAGTTCCTCACACTATTCCAAAGGTCATTAAGAGATAATCAGCTCTGAATTACTATGGGGCAAGAGCAGTTGCATAGGCATAGATTCAATTTTACACACTGGTGATATAAACTTTACTTCAAGTTAATAGTCTGTCAAAACCATGCTAGTGAATAAATTAGATTTTTCAAGTTAGATGATAGGCTTGTCCACAAACAGAGGGAGATTACAAGCATTCAGTTTCACTCTCAGTGGTAACTTAAAAGGTCATACTCACCCCAAATTGTGCCACTACAGGACCCACTGTGGGCATTCAGAGCTTCAAGGACAGAATCAGCTATAGAAGTACGCTCCTCACCATTATGTTCTGACAGGATTTCCATTTGCGTTTTCCACTGCTGGTGAGGGATGGTGATTCCTGATGGTTTGGGAGCAATTTAAATACAGAGCTATTCCAACTAAGGCTGTGTTGGCACATGGATTGCAGTTCACCTTGAATACCTGGCTGTGGGCAGAAGTGAGCCCGTGAAGGCAACCCTGGCTGATGCAGCCAGATAACACGATTGACGTGGGCCAGCCTACCCCACCCGCATTAGAGGGTGGAGAGCTGTTGTCCCCTGCCTCTCACTGACTCCAGGAGCTCACCCTCTCTTGACTTCTGAACTATGTATCTCGAGGCTCCTGGCCGCAGTACTGTTATGTGTGGTCAGAGGCCTTTATCGCAAATGGCCTGGTTTTCTGCTCCTTAGGCGGGTGAAACGCAGGAGCTCCCAGCAGCAGAGGGCAGCAATATAACCTCTGCCAAAGAGCACGTTTTTGTGCCTTATGAAATACAGACGGATTTCTTCACGTGCTCATTCAGTCTGTTTACGTTATGTTATCCTTCAAATATGAAGAAGCTGTTTATTCTTTCCTCCATCCCTCCCTGTGGCGCAACGCGTTGGCTTTCATGTGATTGTAACTTTCTGATGCCGCAGATGGAGCAGATGTTGATGACTCTCTGGCAACACACCGCCACTGCTGCTCCTTTGGTTTTTAACTGCTTTTTCCAGAAAAACCTGAGCATACGCTGTAGACTTTTGCTTAGATAGGTTACAGAAGAAAGAATTGCCTGAATCAGACTACAGTGGAAACGTGTTTTGTTTCCTAACTTCTTGGTTGTTTTTTTTTCCCAAATGTCAGTTACAACACTCCATGCATCCAAATGAATTCCTGTTCGTACTAACTGCGATGAGCTGGGGTTGTTTCATTCACATACAAGTGCTGAAATGCAGGCCACCTTCTCGCTTTCTGGGCATTCAAAAGAAACGTTAAGAAACGTGCCCGTGTGTCGGCATGGATCGCTGGGGCTACCGGCACGTGTGGAGATTGTCCATGGATTGTCACACATCTCCAGGTGTTTGTTGACTCTTACAGCTCCAAGTCCCCCAAAATGTGATACTGTGAGAAATTCAGCTTTTCCTCTTCCAGTGCATTTTACTCTGCTAGGAATAGCAGAGTGCCGGTGCTCACCCGGTGCCTACGGCCGCGGCCCCCCGCCTGCCGCCGCGCAAGGACAGCCTGCAGCGCGCCGTGCCAGCCCGGCCCCGGCCCCCGGGCAGGGACGGGGCCTGCCGGGGCGCCTGCCCGCGCCGCCGCTGCCCTGGCAGAAGCTCTTCTCACCGCGGCTCCTCGCAGCGCGGGACGGCGGCGCTGGCCGCGGCCGGGTTACATAACGCCGCCCGCCGGGCCGGGCCGCGGCGGCGGGGGCGGGCCCTCCGCGCCGCCCCGCGCAGCCCCCGGAGCGGCGGGGCCGGTGCCGGGCGGCCCCGACGAGGGTGGGTGAGCGCCCGCGGCGCGGGGGGGGACGAGGCACCGCGGCCCCTTGGGCTGCCCGCGGGGGAATCGGCGGCGGCGGGTGCCGCGGCGGTGAGTGGGGCGCCGGCCCGCGGGAAGGGGCCTGCGGCGCTGCCGGGGGCGCTGCTCGGGGCCTGTTGCCGGTGCTCGGGGAGCTGGGGGGGGAGCGGGGAATAACGGTGAGGCGGCGGCGGCGCCCTGGGACTGCGGCGTCCCGTCCCGTCGCGTCCCGTCCCGCCGGGGAGGGAAGGAGGGCGGCGCAGCGCTCGGGGCGCTCGGCTGGGCTCGGCTTCGCCTCACTGACAGCCCGCCTGGCGCGCAGACCCGCCTCCTGTTGCTCGGCGCTGCCCCCCGGCCCCGGCCCGCGCCTCTCCGTCTCCGGCATCGGCCAGGCGGGGTGAAACGCCGCCAAGGCAGCGGGCGCCCGGCCCCCGCTCGGCCCCGCCGCCGCCCGCCTGGCAGCCGCCGCGCCTTGGCTTGTCCCCGAGCTGGCCGCCCGGTGCCGTCCGCCGCCGCGCAGGTTTGTGGTGCCGCCGCACGGTATAACGGTTGCAACGGGTACAGCCGGAGCCGCCAAGCAGGAGCGGAGGCAGGGCTTATCCTTGCCAAGGTAGCTCCATGGGTAGTATGAGAGCTCCCTATGTACTACTAATATTTGTAATAAAGTAGCTGCAGTAATTGCAGCATACCTCCCTAAATAATATAAGCTAAGCGGGTAAAACCTTTTATTTAACTTCTTTTTAAAAACTCGCGTCTGTGAATGGGTACCAGCCTGGTGGAAGTGTTCAGCTGCGTTCTGTAACTTTTCCTTCCAAGGTAGGTGTCAGGCTCTTGCCAAAGCCGGTTGCTCAGCATTACTGCCAAATTTCTTCATCTCTCGGTCCCCACTGCCAGGACTCTACTGCGGTTTGCAAGCTCCTTGTTTCTGTTCTTCCCCTTCAAATCTATTAAATATATCCTAACTGGGCTCTGTTTCCCCTTAAGCAGGTCTGACATTGTCTCCCTTTTTCTTCCCAAAGAGTTGGAAGGGTTCCCAGTTTTTCTGCGGTAAGAGCCATTACCCTCGTTTTTAGATTCTTTGCGACTTTGTATGTAAACACCCCCACCCCAATGTGTAGTAAGGCTTCAGTTTCTCATATGCTTCTTTCTGCCATCTCTTTTATTCCCAAATCCTTATTGGTTTGACCTGCCCGAATTTAGGTCTTTGCCCAGGAGAACCTTATTCCTAGAAATAGCTCTGTTCAAATAAGTTAACAGACTGAAATCTGCAGGAATTATAGATGTATATGATGATTAATTGTGAAAATGATGGTTGCAAGACACTTCTTTCTTTTGCAAGTTCATCAGAGCAGGATGCCTGCCTTCTCCTTTGCCTCAAATCTAAGCCTGGTTATCTTAAATCATTAATGAAAAATAATATCACTATGCCACTCTTACCAATTCCTTGCTGCTTCTTTTGGATGTTACTTTTAAGCCCTTGGCATGCTGCATGCCATTTGAAAAATCTTTGTATGTGGTGGTTGTTTTGTGGGGAAAGAATTTAAAAAATGAAACAAAACTTTAAAAGCTGATTGGTTGCCTTCAAGTGTTTTCCTTCTTTTTCTAAAAGTGTCTCAAATCTGTGGGTTGCTGAAATGTACATCAGCTTGGCACAGTCTCCGTGGCTGCCAAGTGTGGGAGCCAGTTGGATCTCAAGGAAATGTAACTCACTGCAATCAGTCTCGTGGCGACTTTTATTGCAACGAAAAGCAAACATCTTTTGGTGAGTCACGGGGCATTGTTCCCTACAAACTAGCTGTCAGGAAGTGGAGTCTGACAAAGCTGATGGGCTCTCTATAAAAACAGCTTTCCCCTACACCCAGTGCTGTTTTCGTGTTCTTCGTGAATCATCAGATCCAGAGTCCTCTCAAATTCCCAAGGAAGTCAGAATTAGCTACCATTTAGGGTGTGGTACTGTGCTGCTTGCTTTCCTTCTTCTATTCCTTCTTCTGATAGTTCCAGTTCTTTCCTTCAGCCATGTATTTCACTGCTCTTTCTTTCCCTCCCATCCTGGTCAAGACTTTTACCGTGTTTCCAAGTCTGTTCCTGGTGCGTATGTCCTCTGTGTGGCCTTTGTGCACTGACCTAATTGAAAAGAGTGTCTAGCTTTTCCTCTTGTGTAAGCCATTTTTCTGTGCCCCTGCAGTTATCTGTGGCTCCCAAATCATCCTGAAAACCCTTGTGTACACTTGTGGATGCTCAGCCTCGGGATGTGGCTGTACCTGCATCCACATGACTTTGAAGAGCAATGCCACTGCCTGGGGGGGATGCTCCAAACCCAGCACCTGCATCACATCTTCAAAAAGATAACTAGCCTTCATCTTCTTGCATAGCTTCTGTTGGAAACAAGGTTTATGCCATCCCTTAATAGGTGTATGCACATGCATCTTGCTCTTTGTCCCTTAAATATTGTTTTATTGCTGTTTCCCAGTTTCAACAGAATGTGACATAAGGAGAACAGCTCCAAGTTAATTGAGTTCTTGCAAATTTTGTGGAAACAGACCAACAGGGAAAAGCAAGTCTAGAGTCAGACGCTTGCCAGTTTTCTCCAGTCTTTAGCTTAGTGACTGAGTGATACATTCATATGTGACTGCCTGCATTTGGCAGTAAGATACTCGGTGTAAATCAAGTTGTAAAGAGAAAGTGAGAAAGATGTTGTGGGTGAATGCCCCTGGACTGGCATCTTCCTCAAAACTTCAAAGAAGATAGATAACTCTCATTCCGTACATCGCATTTTGAACATGGAAACAGAAAATCTTAGTATAGTTCAGTGTAAACATTTAATCAACCAAGGAACACAGTTCTGTAGGAGATCTGATTTCCTGAGCTGTGCTGGTCACAAAGCGCTTTGTTTTTACGTCTCTGCATCTCCAGGGCACAGCTCCTGTCTTTGTTCTGCCAGGCACACATTTGCGTAAGTACATCAAGTACAGAATGGCTATGATCTCAACTAGTGTATTTAGATCTACTTTATTTTGACAGAATTGGCCAACAGTTTCAAGACTTATTGAATGTCATCATATAAGCATAATTCCCTTGAAACCAAGCAAAAGTGATGATCGCTCATCCTGACTCAAAATAAATTCCTTGATGCAGCTGGTAGGGCAAATCCCAGATCATTTGTAGCAATGACAAGATACTGGATTTTTGGTTTGGTTTGGTTTTTTAAATTGTTAGTCCTTGTCAACTGTAGATGGGGTTTCTTGCACAGCTATGACCTGTCCTGGCAGACTTGTTCTGGGGTAGCTACTATATATACAGATGCAATGATGCCCTTAGAAAGGGTCTCTTTAAAACTGCATCTCACATGTCCGCTTAGGGTTTGTGGGCTAAATGTGAATCCTGGCGTTTTGGTCACGTGAAAGGAAAAAGCCAAGTGGTATCAGGAAAAATTCTTGAGCTGCAGGGACGTTAACAGGGAGTGTAACTGGCAAAGGAGTTTTTTACTTGGTACAATTATATGAAGACAAAGGTATTCAGGCACCTGAGATCAACAGGAATAAATACCATGTTCCTAAACACTTCTTTTTGTCTGGCTAAAAGCCTCCCCACTGTCTTTGGAGTGTAGGCAGTGGAATACTTTTATTCTTCAAGAAAATATCTGTTAAGGTAATGCTTACTGACGATCAGTGATGTCTCAGCTTTCTCAGGTTTCATTTGACTGCAATTCTGTGAAATTTAAAAATGCAGAACAAGTATTCGGGATCTTTTTTGATCATGCGGGTCTGCTCTGCAAACAACTGAATGGTAAGATTTGTGCCTTTAATATTGATTAAATAAAAATACTCTGAAATGACATGAGAAAAAATGAAAAGTATTTAAAACTCAGCCTGATATTGATTAGTGTTAGACCCCAAACTACATATCCTTGAATTTTGCTTAAGTTTTGATCTGAAATACAATTCCATTGTCTCTAGCTGATATTGGCATATGCATTTAGGAAGGTAGAATTTTCTTATTACAAGTCTTCCATGACCAGCTGCAGCATTGTCAGCATCAGCTAAAATACAATTTTGTTCTTTCATTTGAAAATTTACTTTTCTTGTTTGTTCTCTAGTGTTTGACTGTTTAGGGCATAACAGAGCTTTAAAGAAATAGAGTCTTTTTAAACGAAAGTGGAGATCCTTACATAAGGATCTCTCCTTACACACTCTTCTCCAGAGCTGGAGCTTAAAGTCAGTCCTTGCCTTCCACGAGAACTGATGACTCTGCAACATCCTGACTTGCGACTGGATGAAGGCAGGGCAAGCAGTAAACATGTAGTCTGTTAGACATGGCAAGCAGTAAACATGTAGTCTGTTAGACATTGCTGTTGGATTCACTGCTTTGTAGACTCAAAGTAGCGTGAACTGTTGCTTATCATGATATCTCCCTGTATTGATAATAAATTGAATCACAGGATGGTACTGCCTGTACTACAAAATGACTCACGGACTTGTCAGCCCTGGGGTATTTAACTTCAGCTCTCTGAAGTGTTTCCACCTCAATGTTGAGATAAAGATGGTAAATCGGACAGGGAAAGCCATTCTCATCGACACCGTATGTCAGGTTTATAAGCAATCTTTGATGTCTCTGTCTGTACACACAGCTTCATTGTATTCCAAGGAAAAATGCGTAGATTTTAAAGATGATGTGGACTAGATAATGTGTTTGTTTCCCTTTGGTAGAACTGACTTTTCATGTGTCTCATGTTGGTACAAGCATCTTTTTTCTATGTTACACTTAAACAGAAGGCATGGGCTTGATATGAAGTCCTTCATATCAAGGAATTTCAAGGGAATGTCTGCTTTGACTGTAATAGGCTGAGGATTAAGTGGCAATCTCAGCCTCAGGATCTCACTGAACAGATGCATGAAATAACATACTGGAAGAAATTGAAGGAGATAGCAAGAAACAAGGAGAACCATGAGATTGTAATTTGCTTGGAATGCAGATATCAAGCTGTGGCTTGCTTGTTTTGTTCTTGATTAGTGTTTGTTTAATGGTATTAAAAGGTGAAATAACTGTTGTTACAGTTGTGCTATGCAGAAAGCCTTTTCAGAAGTGTGACAGTAATACTTGGGAGCACAAGATGAATGAGAGGTCCATGTCGGTTAGCTTGTGCTGGGGGACTTACTGGTATACTTAGTAGATATAGTGACTGTCACCAGGGAATCCTAGAAACACTTTACATAGGGCTACATGCGGCTCCCCTTGAAGTTGATGATGATGATGATAATAATAATTGATGATAATAATAATTTCAGTTGGAAGGCACCTACAACAATCATCTAGTCCAACTGCCTGACCACTTCAGGGCTGTCTGAAAGCTAGAGCATGTTATTAAGGGCATTGTCCAAATTAACCTCTTTCAGTATCGCGCCTTGTGTGACTAAATAACAGAATATTCAGGAAGTTGTTGTCTTTGACGGAGTGAGAGATGTTCTTCAAAGCTCCTTGATAATACTTGATTTTCAAGAATGAGTGTACCTGTAAGTATTGTTTTGATCCAGGCTGGCATATATGACCAGAATTCTCATGAATTCTCCTGAAATTGTTTGCATAGTTCTGCTGAGTAAACAGCATAGTAGTCAAGGCCTTAATCCATGACTCCCAAACACCATACACATGGTCATCCTTTTTCTCTTCATGCGGTGGACTGATTTAGAAGAGCTGTGTTCTCTGCCACAGGTTTGCCCTACGATGTTGAAGAAGCATGCACAATCAGAGGTTTAAAATGGGACCAGTGATGTTGGGTGCTTCATGTGTTGTTGAGTTTGGCACTGTCTGTCGGAGGCTACGTTTGCAAGAGAGATGCTGCCGAGAGCATCAGTGTCTCCATCTGTGAAACGGGGACACTAACGTCTCATCTCATAGGGTACATTTGATGTGTGTGGCAACTGTTTTGTAGGTACTAGGTTAGAGGGCGTCACAGATGAGACAGAGTAAACCACCCATACTGGATCTGGATATTTGGGTGTATTTAAAAACCAACAAGATGGGAGCTTTTATGCTACATGATTATCTCACACACTGACTCACCTACTCACGCAGCTGGACTGACACAACAGCAATAAAAAAATTTAGCTATGAAAAAAGTTTAGAGGTTACTTTTGGGGGTGTTTTCTCTCCACCTTACATAGAAGTGATATGTGATTTAAAGCATTACATGCTTGTCTTTTGTTTCCTGCCATCATAATGAGGCAATCCTAGCAGAAAAACACATGTTGCCTCTGATTGAGGAGTAGTTTAAGAGATGTAACAGCTGGTCTTTATCTAGGCTTTGTACCCTGTTGTCAGTACAGCCTGAAGAAGTTCAGGGAAGCTGAAGGTGGAAAGCGTACAGGCAGTGACGTACCTCCTGTGTTTTGAAGTCAGTTAAATGGAAAGGCAAGGTCATGTGAGGAAGATGCCTTAAAGGTTCTATGAGTAAATAAAAGAAACCAATCTTTGGAGCTGTCAGTTCTTCCCCAGGCTGGGCATTTCCTTTAACTTAGATGACTCATTTTTCTTAATGCAAAAATCTCTTTGCATGAGCGCTCTTGAGTCTCTGTGGGAACGTGGTAGTGGTTATATGAATGGCAGATGACAGCAGTTGACAGATGTAGGTGATGTTTCTTATGTAAGTCAGCAGAAATGGTCTATGGCTACAACAGGTTAAGCACAGGCTCTGTGTGAAGTACATAGCTAATAACGCTGGTGCAGTAAACACCAGAGAAGTGCTCAGGTTAATTTAGATCTCCAGATAAAGACAGCATCCAAGGAGAAATTTTCTTGTTACTTGGTCTTTTAAATCCACAGGAGTCAGGGTAGAAATTTTGGCTCTGTGACAATATTGCCCTTGTCTTCACCAGAACCTGGGATTTTCCCTCGTATTCTCAGATATAGACCTGTCAACTCCATTAGTTGTTCTGTCAGTGGGTGCATGCTGCTGGTGTGAGATACCGATCTACAGAAAATGTCTTCAATCTAAAAGAAAGGAAAAAAATTCAAGCTTCTCTGTTTTGAGTTTGGTTTTTTTAATATACAAACTTCAAATTCCTGTGTTGTAGAACTTTTGCTCCTCTCCTTGTGTCCTTGTTCCCTAGTTATTACTTAATTTTTTTAAGACACTTTCAGCGTAGAATTAATTTCTTTACCCAGATTTTCTCAAATCCAACCCCAGGTGTGACTGCTTCTCCTCTGAAGCACTTCAGTTGGAAGGCAATGCCATCGGCCCCGAGCTTGTGGTTCAGAACTAAAGGTCCTTGTCAGAAAAATGGCCCATTTACGAAGATCCCCAAAATGATTGTTCCCTGCCTTGAGAGAAGTTCATGGGTAAGTGTAGAATAATTAAATTAATAAATAGGGAAGCAAAGAAGAAGGAAGAAAGAGAATGATGGTAAAGCAGTGAGAGGAAGTTACTGCAAGGAGGTGAGGGAGTAGGAGAGTGTCCCTGGCAGCTGCCTGCACCCTAGGTTGTGTGTGGCAACCATAGCTGTGCCACATCCAGCCCTCCACAGTACGGCTAGCTTTCATCACCACCCGTCAGCCTAGACCTTGCTGCCCACAGCCCTGTTTTGCCTGTAAAACCATGTGCCTTCTCCAGTGCTGTAGAAGATGGGTAGGAACATCTGTCCATTTGCAAGATACCTCTTCTTCAAACAGTCCCTTGGAGGCATCCTTTGTCATAATGCTTGTAAACCTTAACCACCTGATCACATTTACCTAGGGGTGCTTGGGATGGGGCTACCAGCAACTCTAAAGAAATTCTTGCCTTCAGCATTACTTTATTTCTCACCTCAGCTGTTTGCTTATCCAGCTGTTTTGTATTGTGAGAATATGTAATGATAGAGGAGGGCTGGTACTGTCATTCTGGTCTGCAGAGAGAAGTAGTATTTGCTGTCTGATCGAAGAGCTGAAGGTGTTTATATAAAACACTTGAACACATTTAATCCCAATACTTTATATGTCATGGCTTTTTTTTTTTTTTTAAGCTCTGCTAGCATTGAATAGTTGTAGTTAGTCAGTGCTGAAGAATTTACCTGGATGTTAACAGGCTGCTTCAGTGCTCCGCGTGTAATTGTTTTCTATAGTGCGCCCTTCCTGTGTCATCTATCGCTCTGGTATTTGTGAAGTGCTTTTAGGTTATTGCTACTAGCAGGTTACACCTTAGTTTGGGGATTTGCAAACAGATGTTTTTTCAGTTAAGCAACTATACCAACAGCTAACACACATCTTAGTTCTTTTAGTCTTGCTCAAATCAGATCCGACATTTTTCAGGGTTTGGTTTTGTGTGTGGGTTGGCTTTTTTTGTTTGTTTTTTTTTATGCTAAGTGTAAAGTCAAAATTCTTTTCTTCTTGTTGAATGGGACAGAGTATAATGACTGCCTCAGCCTAATCTTTCAGATGCTCACCTTGCAGGTGGGACACCTGAATCATTAGGCTCTGCCTAATGATTAGGTTCTGCATAATGATTCATTATTTACACAGAGAGAAATTGTACCAGAAAGAGAGACCAAGAACTTGATGCCTGCCTGTGTCACCCCCACCAGTATCTCCAAGCTCAGTTCTTAGGACAACTTGAATGCCTGGTGTGGGGGTTCCTTTTCTGAAAAGTCCTTCCACAGCATTTCCAAACCAGATTCTTTGGGGAGTAGCAATTGCATGGAGAGACCTTTTATACCAATGTTATTCTAATTCAGAATTAAACTATAGTTAGAAATATAATCTTTCCCAGAAGACTGAAATTTTGATTCCCATACATTCCCAAGCTGCATTTCATTTGTTACTGAGAGAGCAGCTTCCAGTTCTGGCCAGCCTATGAGACCAACCTCTGGTAACGCTTGGTAGATTTTCACCTGAGAACTTTCATGCTTTTTCTCCCAGTCTTGTCCTCACATGTAATCCTTCCCAAATCCATGTCATGACCATCCCTCAGATTACTCCTTAAAGCTCATTTGCTGCAGTGTCTATGGAAATCTGACTGTGGTTAGGCAGCTGCTGCTCTGCCTGTGGCTTTTCGTGCTGACTAATACTGCCTTATTGCTCCTATGTGTCCACCCTCTGTCTGTATCCATATTCTGCCTCTTCTCTTCTGCCTCAGCAGTAACCTCAGCAAATTGGGGATGCCACCGCTGCTCTACACATGCTACCTGCAGTATGGTGGAGTGCTGGTTCACAGCTAGGACCTGAACCTCTGCAGAGTAGTAAGAGCATATAACACAGTTGTGCTGGTCTTCTTGGAAGAAAATCTTTTATACTGCTGCTCCGTTTCCTACCTGAGGGGTTTCGTAGCTTTTTGTTAGAGCTCAGACAACGCTTTATAATTTATAACCCTTTTAATCCTACTGGGGTGACAATTTCTGTCTCCTGAAGAGTTAGCAGTCTTGCTCCTGGTACATCACTTCAAAGATGCAGATGATTAGTGGGCAGCGAGGCCAGTCTGTCCACTTAAGTGATACTTAAGTACGGCAGGTTAGTTGGTGGAGCAATGTAGTCCTTTAACTTCATGGGCTGCACTGGGGTTGCAGAAATGCGTTTCCCTTGCAGTGCCTACAGCCTGTCAGGTAATCTAAGATGATCCAGATGGTTTTCTTACTGATGTAATCGAATCCATATTTGAACATAGAGATACCAGGCTAAAGAAGGGGCCATTCGAATGCTTTCCACTACCACAACATAAATGATAGTTGGCCTGAAGAGTGGGAAAAACCCTGTTCCATCCCTCTCTGAAACGGAAAATAGTGTTCTTTGTATGGGAAAGAAGGGAATGGCAGGTCAGATGTTGTGGGAACATTTGGAATATTTTGCTAAGCTAGGATTTCTTTTTTAAATATGGAAAAATGTAGAATCAAATTTGGTCTAAAGGGAATTATGCTCAAGTGGTAATCTAGAATTTATATATTTAAAATATGTTGTGATACTAACTTACTGAAAGTTTTATGGGGAATGCTGCATTTCTGACTGTTAGTTTGATCCTTTCATTGCTGCCTCCAGGTCGTGGCTGTCTGTACTCACAAGGGTAGCTGCTGGGCTCCTTTGCTTTCTAGGTTAGTCATCCAAAGCAACCACTGCTTACTGTGTTTTAGAAGCTGTTGTGTATAGCTGATGTTAGCCATATATGCTCTGCTTCCTCGGTACTAGTAGTTTCACCCCCTTTTTTATTTTTAACAGGACTATGGCAAATTTACAGACTATGGGATTTACCACATGAGAGAGAGAAAGGGGAAAAGCGTGTGAAGGGGTTCATTTATAGGCATTTTAAACTCTGCCGTTCAAAGAGCAACACAATCCTAAAACAACCCTGATTTGACTTTCAGATAAATGGACCGCTCTCCAGTTTGCATTCCTCCAGGCATCGTATATTTTAGTCTGCAGGCTGACGTGTTTTGAGATGTTCTTATCATTTCCAAGGATTATTCATGTTAGTAAAAAGCTAACAAGACAGTTGGAAAACAGCTGGTGTACCAGTTCCCTCTCTAGAGGCACTGACAGCGTTGCTAACTCCTAAGATGTTCCTCCTCTTCTGTCCCTTGGTATTTTTCACCATAGGTGGCAAAATTCTGTGTTTAGTTGGCTGCATTGGGGTCACCATTGCACATGGGGGCCACAGCCTAGCTAAGGCTACTGGTCTTCAGTTCATCATCTGTATTAGCAACTTCATAGGGTTAGCTTGATCGACAGTTTCTATTCCATTGCTGTTCTTCCACCTAGATTTTTATCCCATCTTTGTTCCTCTCTTCAGTTTTTCCCCATGCTGTTCACTTGTGTTGCCTGATTCTGCCCCTGAAACAGGTGGATACTTTCATAGTTTTATCCCTGTTTGTGTCTGTATCTTCTAATTTGGAAGTAAAAGTTGAACCAACTTTTTTCACCACATTTTGTTTTCAATGATTTCTCCATCTTTCCTCCTTACTTTTATTGTTATCCTGGAAATGCTGCTTAGTGTAGTACAAATTGTGATACATAGCAGCTGTAAAACTAGAGAGATTTGTTGGCCATATGGACTTGCTTTGGATTTACACTAGCTTGAATGTAAGTGGGATTGGCCTTGGAGCATATTAACTACATTTACACCATTAGGATGGTGCAAATGGCACTGGGTGGGTAGACCAAACAAGTACGTTTCACTTCATTGAATGTGACGTTCCCAAAGGGATCATAATTATTTCAGAGAAAATGCTGCTTTATATTTTCCAATAGTTTTGGGGAATCGGGAATGGAGAATTCATCATGTGCTCCGTCATGAGAGACAGCTAATGCCTACAAAGTGTATTCCATTCAGCCAAATTGTGTGGCAGTGGTATTGCCCGAAAATAGCGGCTAACCTCTTCTTCACATTGCTTGGTTGTAACTGAGAGCAGAATCTAGATTAGTGTGTCAGTCTGTGAAGGGAATCTCCTGCTAGGGAGCTGAGAGTAAAAAACAAGCGGAAGATGAAGTGGGTAGAAAGGAAAATTATAATTCTGTTAGAGGTTGAGCTAACGATTTCTAAAAATCTCAGCTCTGACAGGTACCTGTCTGTACTTTTGCTTCTTGCTGGTTTTCATGCTGCATATTCTGGACTAATTCCTGTTCAGCGAACATCTGTCAGGCATAATAATTTCAAGCATTAATCCTTACAGGAATTAACCAGCTTGTTAGTTGATGACCTGAACTAGATAGTTTCTGGGGATTATTGCTATTTAAGTCTTACCTGCCTTTCAAACAGCGGGAGCATGCCGCGCTGGTTTTCTTTTCTTTCTTTTTTTTTCTTCTGGTCTGATATGTCTTTAGGTTGTCACCCCCTCTTTCACTCCTGCCACGCAGTAGGCGGCAGAGAGGAAATCCTGTGCTGCCTCCAACGTGAGTCAGGCGGAAGCCGCTGGTTTCTCTTCGCGCCAGGCTTGCTCGTGCTGGCAGCCGTGCCGAACCTGCCCAGCGGAGGCCAGGCTGGATTGCACTTGCTGTGCTGGATACCCATGGGGCAACTTTGATGAAATCGCCATAGACTTTTACCTGCCCTTTTTTCCAGAATTCCCACGATTTTGGTAAGGTTTTTGCAAAGTTTGTTACTTTTATTTCATAAGGAAGTGAGATGGTCATGACCCTGTGGCGTGTCTGTATCTTTTGGCTCCTAATAACTATTTGAACTCATTTTCCACTTTCCATTAAATTTGCCAGAGAGTTAGAAGCATCAAAGATACTAAGTTCCTTGAAATTTCAAGTATTTGAATTCTAATGAAAAGGAGACAGAAATAAGTGGCTGCTCCGGCAGCACCGGCTGGTTGCTGGTGACACGCTGACAGACCAGCCCATTTGCACGCTTGTCTCCAGAGAAAGCCCACACCTCGCCTCCTGCTCGCCGCGAGTGCTGCAGGGCTCTGGCGGAGAGGGTGGGAAGGTCCGAGGGCTGGGGCCCTGTGCGACGAAATAAGGCCTGATAAATGGTTTTGTGAGCAGCAGGAGGGAACTCCTTCATGTAAGGCAGGAAAAAAAAAGTAAAAATATCCCTGCCATGGTGCTCACCACAAGGGTTGGAGATAAGGGACAGCCAGTGAAGTTGATAGAAAGAGTATCAGCTGGAAGTGTTGCTGGCACTCAAGACATGGTATCAGCTTTTACAGCCCCAAAACGTTCACCAAATTGGGACAGCTGAGATCCCTTCCCTGAAGTTTGTTAAATTGTGTGGCTTTAAGGTCCCATATACAACTGTTGAAACATGACCTGGATGTATGCACTAAGTTAAAAAGAGATTAAAGAAATTATTATTATTTTTTTTAATTAGGAAGTACAATTTGCATCTACTGTTGTCGCTTATATTGTGCTCATTGAGCCCTTTGCACAAAATGTCTGATTATTGGAGGCTCTGTTGTGCTGTGGTTTAGCAGTGGTCCCCTATCACAGAGTCAAATGCGTTTTCCTCCAGGAAGGTGATAACTTGCTTCTCCTGTTTTCTGAGTCAACCTTTAGCAAGGTACCTGCTAAGCCCTGATCTATGAATTCAAAGGAAATAGCAGGGGAAAATTCCAGTGACGTTAAATGCCTTTAAAATATAACAAGTGTTGTGGTATCTTTAAAAGATGGCCATGGAGACTACTTAGGAAAGTTTGTTATTTCTTTCAGATCAAAGTTAAGTTTGTGTCATAATGTATATTACTCCTTGTAGAAGAATTATGTATTACTTGGGTTAAAAAAATCTATGTCTTTTTACCTTTCCCTTCTTTCAGGTGTTCGAGAGTTGTTAGTGCTATGACACGTTTGTCAGGAAATGTTTTTCAAATATTCCAGCCTGTGTGTGCAAATCCTCAGCTGAATGTATCTCTGTGTTAGCCCTCTGGCAACCAGCAGCCCCAAAGATATGTCCCATAACAATTAGGGTGGGATTTTCAAACTTGCTGAGAAATAGGCCCGGAGGTCCCATTGGGCTCTAAATAGAGCTGAGCTGCCTCATCCTTTTGGATGTGCACAGAAAAAAAAAAAGAGCTTTGGTTTGTTGTAGTGTTCTATTTCTAAAAGGTAATTAAAAGTGGATGATACAAGACTGAGAAGAATAAGCGTCGGCTTTACCGGCTGCTCAGCACGGTAATTATCTGTGATCACAGCTTTAAGTAACTCTCTGGTCCTCCTCACTGGAGGTGGACGGCTGACAAACACAGCTCACTGACGGGTCCTGCTGCCACCTTACTCTTGGTTTTGGTTTTGATTAATCTCAGTAGGAGAAGGTTCAGCTCCCCTTTAGGTTTATAAACCGTAGGACTTAGTCCTCAGTCAGGTTAAAAAGACTACTACAAAGGCAGTGCTGCTTCATCTCGGAGGTGTTCTTCATCCCTGTTGTGAAATGCTGGGCTACGCAGAGCACTGGCGTTGTGGCAGTGCTGATCTCTTTACCGAACCGAAAAGTGTGTTCATGCTCCCGCGGCTGCTGGGAGGGGTCTTTGCAGTTGAAAGCAGAGATGCGATCTTCCTCTTTAACCCACAGTGCCTGGCAAGCACGCACAGTGGGAGGGTGACGGAGACATGGAAGCTGCAATAGTTCAGGCAAAAATGAGTCACGAGAAAACAGCCTGTTTTATTCAATTCCAGAAATGTTCTCAACCACTCAAAATTAATTTAGATCTACCAATTCGCAGTGGTCTACTTTGTTTCTGAGTTTGGGGATGAGGTTGCTGGCAGTTCCGGTAGTGTATTTTGTTTGGGACATAGGCAGGCCTTGTTCGCCCATGGGTTTGTCTGAACACAAACCAGTGCCATTTTGCAATATAAAGCCTGGCATTACCAGCTTAGTGCAAATATTACTTTAAATTATGTCCAGAGTGCTGGCTGTTTAAGTCTAGCTTTACTTACCTAGCTGTATGTTTTTGACAGCATTTCAAGGGTTTAGCTCTTGCAGGGGTCATTCTTCTCTTTCTTTATATAATCAGATCTTCCTGTTCCATACAAATTAAAATCTGCTAATTTTTCCATAATCATGTGCTTTGATCCCATGAAAATCACTCATTTATTTTCATCAACAACTTCAGTATTTAAAATTAGTATTGTCCTACTTGCTAACTACTTTTTTTTTTAATTCCAATGAGTCTCACTTTTTCCATATAAATATCTCATTAGCTCATCCTAGTGATAATGTTTTGAAAGATAGATCTGAGATATCTTATGTTTTGGGGAATTAGTCCTTCAGCTGTTCTTCTAAAGGGGACAAAAGATATTGTGCCCTTAGAGTGCATTTGTTAAGTACTTGCCAGTGACTATTTCTAACAAATATTTCTAGTAAATATTTGGCTTACAAGGTTTATTAGTTTAAAAGCTGTGTGCTTAGTGCTCCCAGGTTGCACACAATATCTCACTCAGAGGCATTTGACTGATGGCCATATAAAATTTAACACTGGTTTTGTAAGAGGAAAAAAATTTCTACACACAAAACCCCCTAGATCCAAATGTGGAACAGTTATGTGGAAGAGAAAAGGATGCGGAAGAGGAAAGGATGCAGACTTGTAGACAGATTGACATCCCGTAGCCCTGAGCACCCATATTACGATTGTCAGTCTCTTCAGGACATGGGATTCTGACAGAAGGCAAGTTGTCCCACCTCTGGCAGAAGGGAAGTTGTCCCACCTCTGGCATGGATCGTTGCTTGGAAGTGCACCCTCTCTCGCACTGACTCCCCAAGGAATCGTAGGGCTCCTAACTCAAGGTGTCTGACTGACAGCCTGAGGTTCGGTGCAAGGAATCCTCTCTCTTCAAGGGGTGGGTGGAGGTCATGGGTGGTGGAACCACCACTGCTTGCACAGAGCACTGGCTGTGCAGCTGCAGTCTCTAACGGTCCTTTCCTCTGTCCACCACTCCATGTCCCTACGTACACACTGACGCTCTGCTTTTGATGCTGTAATCTCTTTGGGACAGAGGTATCATCCTTTTAACTGTAGGGCACTTCAGCTCACCGCAGGGTGCTGTGAAAGCACACTCTTCATACGTGGCTTAACACATTGGGGTCCTGATTAAGAATATGGCCCTCGGGAGTTACCATGTGACAAACTGCACACAGACGAGAGGAGCTGCTGCCAACCAGCCGGGGAAGACAGACAGTTTCTTACTAGGGTTGTGATGCCAAACCAAAATTAAGCAGCGCAGCTGGGGTATTAAGAATCACAAGGAAGAATTACTTGGGAATAGTCTATAGAGCAAAAGTAATTTGCAGAATATGTTTGGCAAATAGTTAGGAATAACCACACCTTTGAGAAAATGAGATTGTCTGTACACAATATATGACCAGCAAAAGAGGAACGATTTATCAGATACATTATTTACTCTGAATTGTTCACTGATCTCCAGCCAAGAGGCAGATACCACAGAGGTTGATTAGTCAGTATATCAGGGCTGTGACTGGCACCCAGTACTGAAGGATCGTACAGTCTGTGGCGGACAAGTGGGAGATAATTAAATACATAAATTCTAGCCTCCAGAGACTGTGAGACTAATGCTGTTGGCTTGCAGTACTTTTTCGTTGGCTGATTGACAGTAAAGCTCTCAGGAAGCTGAGCAAACCTGAAACCTAGCCTACTTCAGCATCTGGGGACAAGTTCACAAGATGCAGATTGCTGGTAAACCCGCAGGTACCCGCGGGGAGCAATTTCTAAAGCAGATACCCTGGATCTGAAGAATCTCTGCTGAAGTTTTAGAGCAGAGGTGTTTAACCTATGACTTCCTAGACTAAAGAGTCTTGAACAATAACTAGGAAAAGCAGGCCTCTTGTCGTTAAGTTTAAAGACACTAAAGAGAGATGTGCATCTCTGTAGAGACACTCGAAGGTATACCTATTAGAAAAGGTTGAAAATCACTGTCTGCAGTGTTTATTACTTGAATTACCAATTTTGTTCTTGTCCTTTCAAGTATTTCCTTATTGCCTAGAGGTAAGAAACAAAGTGCCTTTGAACCTGAGGTGTTACCTATAAAGGGGATAGAGATAGCCTTACTCCCTGGGGTGGCTGAATGAATAAATGCTCTGAAGATTGTTTAATACCTCAATAGTGTGGGGAAAGAAGATCAAAATCTAAACCAGACAGATATCCAATACAGATACTCTGTCTCCCTGGTGGTAAAAAGGAATTCTAGACCAGTACTAAACCCTGCATTTTATTTATCTAGTTGAATCATGGTAGACCAGCCTGTCTCCTAGAGTGACCTGGGAATGCAGAAGTGTGTGTGTGGAGTATATGGAGCGGGGAGAGATTTGTAATTAAGAGTCCTCACCTATACTTTTTACTTCCAAACGACTTGAACATTAAAATATCAAAACAAAAAATGCTGTGATCAGATCTACTGATTGTCATTCCTGATACTAAAAGGGAAGATAGCCCCAGGACCCAGCTCTGCCTTACTTGCACACGATGATTCCATTCAGAAATAGAATTATTTTAAAATTTTGTTTTCTTATTTAGGAATTTTTTTTTAGACCTGGGAATTATTTAATTTCCACAGCATATCCCATTTGCACTGGCTCTCACCAAAGCCTGAAATTAATCTTTAAACAAATGGTTGAAAAAATTAGGCTTTTTCAGAGTTAGCCGGCGCAAAGCATATCTGACAAACAATTTTTTCTCTCTGCTTTTCAGGTTTTTGTATCAAATAGATACGTAGAAAATTGTCAGGTGTGATCATGTTGTGGCAGGACGTCTTGTGTTAGCCATAGGCTTCCTATGGATTGTTTTATAAGGGAGAGGAAATGGTTATGATATGCACGAGTGCTGTAGGTAGTCATGATGTTAGCATTCCTTGGTTGAAGGGGATGCTTGTAACTAGGATATGGATGTGTTTGCTCCAAAAACCTATTTATTCTCTAGCTCATTAATTAGAGTAAACAATCGCTGACTGTCATAAACATTCACTGCAAATAACACAGGAAAAGGCTGTGTTGGCAGATGGCCAAGGTGATAGGATTAATGTTTTGAGCCTCCAAAAGATTATGCTGGAAATAACTACACTTTTTATTTGCAACCTTGAGGGCTTCTGCACCTACTCAAGCAGTTTAACTCTTCTCTATGTGGGTGCGGCTCCCCGGAGGCTTTCAGTCCCTCCGCTGGCAGAGCATCAGCTACTGGTAACGTGATTCAAAACAGCTCCTCCTGGAGTAGACCAAGAATATTCAGCTTTAGAAAGAAAACAGTCAGCGCTTTGCCTTTCTGTGATCTGTGCCAACAACTGACCCTCCGCTCCAGCCTGAAGCAGAGGGGTCTGAGCTCCCCAGCTCTGCTCCTTCTCAGATCTCTCTTTACAGTATCCAGGGAAGCTGAAAAGTTATTAAATTATCCCAGATACAATTCCCAGCACCAAAATTGCTTCCACACTCATGCATTTGTATAAAATTTGACACAGTCCAGTGGGGTTTTTTTAAAATCTTTTTTTTTTCACGTTCAATCCCAGAACCAAATGGAAAGGGTTATGAAAAGTTTGAAGGATTTTAATAATTGGAAAATGGTCTCCCTAATGGTGAATGATTTGAATTTTCTGGAGGATTTTTGTACTTTTATTTTTGTAAGAACTGGGTTCTGGAAACTAGTCAAGTAGTACATGAGTATAGGAATCCAAGACATATTGAAACCATTTTAAAGTCTGTGTTTTATAAATGTAGGGTTTAAAAGAATGTGTAAAATGGGAGTGGTTGTGAGAAACTTTTTAAGAAGTTGAGGTTTGGTTTTGTTTTTTTTTTTTAAAAAGCAGCATGACTTGGCAGAGAGAAAACAGTACATTAGGAAACATTGCAAAATAATAAGATAATCCTAACAAAAAGACACTGCACTTGCAAAATAATTTTGAAAGTTCTCAGTAGTGCATTACAGATATTAAATGAGTAAATCTCAAAATACCCTAGTGAGAATTACTAGATGCACTAGAAAGATTGCTGAAGTAGCTTTACTTAAGGAAGAAGTGCTCAGAGAAATCTGGCCCCATGAGAGCTGGGTGGATCACATGGAGGACATCCCATGCCTTTCACTGTGTCAGGGTCTGCTGTGGAGACCCAGACATCTCCACATCCCCCAATGGTGCTGCTGCCATGTAGTGGCTCCAAGAACTATAATGCAGAGCAATCAGCTAATTAATTTATCTGCTCTTTCAGCGAGACAGCTCCAAGACCAAAGCGGATACAAGGCTGCCTCTGTATCTCATATTCAGCCCAGCCCAGCACAAATGGGGCGCAGCGCAGGAGCTCAGCAGATTTTATAAGCAAAATCCAGCTTGCTGTTGCTTTGGATCTCATTAATTCATGTCGGGGTATTGAGCCTGTGGCCCGTGGGCAAGCTAGAGGGACAGCGCGTGTGCCCCCAGCGCCCTGCCAGCTGCCCCATCTCCTCAGGGAGCTTGGGAACAGGCGGTGGGTCACAGTCCTCTGACTTCCCTCCTCGCTAAATGGTTTTGTGCCTGGATGAGAGAGGGGGAGAGGAGTGATGCTGACTTGAGACAGGTGTGTGTTGCCACAGGAGTTCATCTTTCCCTCTTCCGAAGGTGCAGATATCCTGTGCATGGTAACCGAGTCGCAGGCGGCCCAGTACAAGCCCTGCTTGTGCTGCAGGTGTGCGGTGGGTCTGGCAGAGTAACTGGGCGACGGCTGAGGCATCGTGCCCTCTGTGGCACTGAAACACGCGTGCCTACCCAGACACACAGACCGGTGTTTTGGGGTCCATGGAGGGTGATTCAGAGAAGGTAGGAAGACTAGTGTTGTGGGAGAGGTTCAGCTAAAGGATTCTGGAGCTAATCTGTGTCTTACGTGTTCCCAAAACATGCTTTTTGTAACCTCTGGATGTGCTACAGGATCTGTCCTGGGTCAGTTATGCTCAGCACCTGGAAATATGCTTCTTCCTTACCTCTACTAAGTAACTGTTCATAGAAACATAGAATGGTTTGGGTTGGAAGGGACCTTTAAAGATCATCTAGTCCAACCCCCAAATTCGGCAGTTAAAGAAAAAAGAAATACTTCCAAATTTTAAACGAATGAATATATTTTACAAAGTGATAAAAATGACCTAATACATAGTAATACAGCACAACCATAGTATTTATAAAGTTATTGCATTTGGACAAATAAAACTTGATTTTGCTCAGCATCTTATTATCTATGCCAGAATTTCTTACGCATAGTTATTACCCTCATTTAGTAACATATGTATAGAGCTGCTAAATGCTTTCTGCAGTATAAATACGCCTTCCATGGTATGAATTAATACACCAACTCAAGTGGCATTAAAATGAAAAGCTGTTTTGAACAGCTACATGCATTTGAAAATGACTATGATAAAAATAATTTTTTACAAATTGCTCAGAGGATCTCACCTGTGATTAAGGGGAGGCTTTCCCTGGCACAGTGGGTCCTAGCGACTGAGCCTCCAGCCTGGGACAGGGGCTGTCGCACCATGGTACAGGTGGCCCTAATGGTCTGCTGCTGTTGCAGGTTGGGCTGTGAATGCTGGCTTTGCACAGTTGAACAGCTCAGGTCTGTTCCAGGAGCTGCTATGTCTCCTTTGTATTTCTTGTACTGCTCAGAGCCCTGTATTTCATGTCCAGAAGTATTGCTCAATCATTTAGTCCCAATGATGCAGCAGAAACAGGGCAAATACTGTTGATTCATTAACACTACTCCAGTAATCATTTATCTCAGCTTTAGGAGCATTTGCAGAGAAATTACAGATATTGCCAAATTTCAGATGAAGTCAACAGCTGTTCTTCCTCCCAAGCAGAAAATAAATCAGAAAACATACTTTTTCCTTGCAGATATCAACCCATGCCTTTAATACCTGGGAAGGGTGAGCGGGTTCCAGAACAAAAGACTCTGGGACACTGTAGCTGATTGCTTCAGCCAGGGTCTGGCTGCCCAGCGTGGAGGAAGGAGGGAGGACAGGACACAGTCAGTATCAACAGGCAGCCCAAACCCATGTCAGGTCGTAAGGTTACCATGAAATCTGCCTGGGCATTGGGTCAGAGTCCGTGCTAAATTTAGTCGTCTTTATTGTTCTAGGTGTAGGAATTACTTGGTCAAAATCCATCAACGATGTTATACAGACAGTTGGACTAACAAAGTGTTTCTCTTCCTTTGCAAACTAGTGATCTTAATATTAAAATAACATTTTTCATGGCTTCCTGCATTGGCTGCTTATGTGGCATGCCTGTGTGTGGGATGGGGGTCTGTGTTTCTGTGGTTTTTGGACAGAAAATCCTTATGCTCAGAGGAGAGCAGCATGAGGGCAGAGTGTGAGTGGGGTTTTCTTCATGTTAGATGACAGTAGGTTTTCCGTTGCTTCTTAACCATATTTGATTGCCCTCTACTTTTTGTAAGAAATAGGGCTAGGATAACATAATGTTCTATATTGGCTATTCCATGACCAGAGTCCTGAAGCCAGTTTTAAATATGATACAGATGTTGCCAGGAATAGAAACCTCTCCTAGGAAATGAATGCCACTCCTCATCAGAGTCTATCCAGCAAATGTGCGATGAGTTTTTCTTTCACAATAGCATAACTGGAATCGCCACAGCTTACTCTCGCACATTCAGAAACTATTTGCCCAGAAGTGTATGTATGTAACAGGGGAAGTTGTAGGAGACAGTCCCTCTATGGCTGCTGAATATAATGAGAAATGTTAATGTGGAAATGAGTTGATCAGTCAGCTGCAAAGAGATGTGTGCTCTTTTCTGAGGGTTGGATTATTATAGTTCAGAAACATCAGTTCTGGACCAGTCATAGTTGCAGAAGGACACAGCTATCTAGCAATCCACCGAAAATAACATTACTCCTTTAGCTGGCTTCATCCTT
The DNA here is from genome assembly GCF_030936135.1 of Gavia stellata. Lineage (NCBI taxonomy): Eukaryota > Metazoa > Chordata > Aves > Gaviiformes > Gaviidae > Gavia > Gavia stellata. The sequence continues at coordinate 17,314,766 of NC_082600.1, forward strand.
AGGACTCTTGTGATGTAAGTCAATGATTTTAGCTTTAATTATATATCCTGTCATATTTTTTATATTTGAGAGAGGGAGTAGCTGCCCCATGCCACACCACCCTCACTAAATCCAGTACATCCTGTTCTATTCTTTAATCTTTTCAAGATGAGGTCACACTTCTTAAAACTGCCCTCTAGCTCTGAGAGTTACAGCTTTGGATTCTGCCCCATTTCACATCTCCCACTTAGGAAGGAATTCCCTCTTCCATGCAAATGCAGCTCCACTTGTCTGCACATGGAGGTCTGACCCATCCTCTGCTCCAGTAATCCCCATGGGTAGGGCAGTAGCTGCTCTGGAGGTGCAGTTCTCTCGCTCTGTTCTGGGACCTGTTGAACATAAAGCCTGCTGAAGGCTGGGAAGCAACAATTTAGACTGTTTCTGTTGCCAGACATTAGTGTTGTGAACACTAACATATTGTTTCCTCTAGTCTAATGTGGAAGAAAATGCACTGGGAGTTATGGGGGAGGACATCTAATATTGCATGAATCCTTTTACCTCGTGCAGGAACATCAGCAGGATGCTGGGAAGCTTTCCGCCGGTGGGCAGAAGCAGGATGGCTCTCCCCTGTAAAGACTGAGCTGCCGAGAGTTAAAATGGTTACAAAACACCATTGGTCGAGCTTCGCCAAGAGCCGTGCTCTGCCTCTCGCACCAAACACTTTCTTCCACATGAATTGTCTCATGGAAACGGAGGGGGCTGCTGTGGAACTGAATTCTGCACAATAAACTTGGGTTCAGTAATTAACGCGCAAACTCTGTGCTGGAAAAACATTTCAGTGATCAATAACAAAGAAGAAGAATATTTTAATTTACAAGAGACACTGACTACTTGGCTGGCAGTAGCTGTGGGATGTGATCCAATACCATTTAATGTCAATGGCTATCTCTCTGTTCATTTCAGCAGAGCTGACCTGCGGTGGGTTTTGTTATGATTCATCCTTATTAGTCAAGTTTAGTATGGCAGTGCCTAAGGGCGAGCGTAGGATGGCTCTCCTCTGTTGTACAGGCACAAAGGAGGCCATCTGGGCAGCAGAGAGCTTATGCTTTAAACAGAGAAGACAGAGCAACCAACCATCATACTCGCCCACTGATTGGGAAGGGGCAACAAGAGGGAGGGAGGGGAAAATTAAAAACTTGGAGCCTGGTATCAAATAAAAGAGGTGGCAAAAGAAGAAATCCATCAGTGTTGATATTGCCGTGTGATGGCTTGTGAGTGGTTTGTGTTGGCAGTTGCTGGCCAGTTCCCGGTGTCTGCATATCCCAGACTTACTGCATGTGCATTCGGATAACCTCTCAATGGTCTCAGCAGAACAAGTTACCTGAGGGCCTAAGCATCTGACCCTGATCTCGCCAGCTTTAAAGGGTTTATATAGCTTTAAGTTAAGCATGTACTGAAGTGCTCTGCTAGTCTGGTGTCAGATGCTCGGTACATGAGCCTGGAAGGGCACAGGGAGAGTTTTGTACTGACTAGGCTCTGGGAAGAGACAGAAAGTGTTTTTGATTGGTGTAGCCAGTCTGGAATACACCACAAGCACCAGATTAATCTCATTTGAAAGCTTTGAATTAAATCTGTTTACTGTAATGGAGCCTCCCACAGCTCCCCACCTTCTTTTTTTTTCCTGGTATATTTTCATTTGGGAAAGCCGTAGTGTCAATGTGTTCTCTGTGCTCCACTGAATCTTGATACTGCTACATTTTTTGGTATTATCATTAAAAAGGAAAGCGACAACATCATTACCTTTTTTCCCTTGCTCCTTTAGGTTGCCTTGAATGCATTCCTGTTTAGGTCTTAACCAAAACCTACTTACTTCTCTGTTTCTTATCCTTTCAGCTTCTTCGAATGCAATGACTCAGCAGCTACAGGATGAATTTGACAGTAGCGTGGAGAATGCAGAAGCTTGGATGAAGGCCATCCAAGAGAGACTGAGGATCAATGACAACACCAAGGGACCCCGATCTGCCCTAGAAGCCAGACTGAGAGAGACTGAGGTAAGGGAAGAGCGATGGAAGACTAGCAGCAGGTTTGCCAGGTTAAAATGTTTACACTCTCCTATAAGCATGCTCAAACCTGAAACAATTGAGTCGCTGCTTGCAAAGATAGTGATTTGCAGGAGTCCAGCATATAGTACAAGAGAATCAGATCACATTAGTGTTCGGTCTCCTCCAGGACTCTGGCACTGATAGAGAAAGACTGCAGTGTCCTAGTAATGGGCTGTTCTAGAGTAATCACCTTGTCCTTTTCCATAAGCCCTGATGATAAGTGGGTTTACAGCTCCCCTTTATAATCTCTCTAAGGAAAATGCTTTATATTTTCGGTTTTTTTCTGTTCTTACTTAATCTCTTGTATAACTCTTCTCACAGAGATCCCATTGCAGATTGTGCCTGCTCTCTTACTGTGATTTCACATTCATTAACTTCAGTTTCATTAGATGTTATCTTGTTCTTGTAATGTCAGAGAATGAAACACTCCTGTTTGCCCCATCTCTACCATTCGTGATTAGAGGGAGTGGTGGTATTTTTATGATTAATATTGAAACCATTTTTATACTTGTATTACCTTTAATTCTAACTAGTCTGTTCTTTAAATTAAATGGCCAAATCTTTTCCATCATTATTTATCCAAAAGTCTTTGTTTTTGTGTGTCTATTCATGTTTGGACTGCCTCTTCTGAAGAAGTTTAACAACTCCAACAAAACATTGCAGGCTTACATGGAGGGCGAGATAGTTTACATGGTGATACAGCGATGTCTTCAGCCTTTTTGCTTAACTGTGGCTCATCGAAGGCTGGATCTTGCCTCTGGCCTAATATAGAGAGACTGTTCATGGAGGGATGGATGGTGGCTAGACTTGCATGTCAATCATGCAAATCTGAGGTATTTCCTCTTGGACTATGGATTTATTTCTGCCCTTAAATTATTTTCCTTTTGTCTGGAAAACTATGATATGTACAGTCTCCAAAAACATGCAAAAAATACAGGAACTTGAGTAGGGAGAATGGTAGTTTGGCAAAGGGGGTGCATTCGTGGCAGAGATAGCAAGATGCAAGGTTTAGAGGTTTGTGGTTATTTTATATGAGCTGAACTGAAGCCTGTTGACTTCTGTGGGCTTTGGAGGAGGTCTATAACACGCACAAAATCATGTTAGAAGAGTTTTTCAATTCAGACTTCAGAAATTCATCATTCTAAAGAATAACAGGTGTCTGTTCTCTCTTCCTGTGTGTACCTTATCCACCTCCTGCTCTCTCATTGGGCCTCCTTTTTGGGCCTGGCTTCCCTGCCCAGCTCACGTTCCCTCGTGATGTGCTTACTGCTTCACCTATTGGCTGTTTTCAAATCCAGTGATCATTTTTCAGTTTCTTTTTTGCATCTGGCTTGCCTTTTTTTCATGCTTCCTTCCTGTGGTTTATTTTCTGTTAATTTGTTAATGAAAATGCTAGCTGAGGATAGAAATCCTTTAAAAAACAGATTTGAAAAAAGAAAAATGTACAGCCCGTACAGCCATGGCTTTCTCTCCAGCTGTTGTTTGCTTTCACTTGCTGGAAAAACGTCAGGCTTAGAACACAGTTTTACTCTTAAATTTTTCCTGTTGGGTGATAGCTATGGCTTTTATTTTCTTTCTCTGCCCTACCCTTTACCCTGCTTTCCTGGATTCTTTTAATCACACTTTTCATAGTAGATAGTTTGGCCAAACACCTGTTTGTATGTCACATGCAGATGCGCTGTGTACATGCCAAAAGAACAGTCTTCTCCCAGAATGTGAGACTGGAAATCCAACATCTTGTGATTTGGTCTCACCTTTGCAATAACTGATGTGATTTTTTTTAACAAATCCCATAGGCCTTAACTTTCCAGAAGTAGTTGCTGATTTTGAAACCCGCAGTGTTTTCATTATAGAAGGCTTTTCCTTCAAACTTGAAAGCCTGGAGTTTGCCAGGAGTTCGTGGAAGAACAGCAATAAAAGCTAATCTGATGGTATCAGAAGTTTGGATAAAGTGATGCTGAAAGCTGATATCCAAATTGGGACTTAATTCATCTGTTATATTGTACAGAATTTGTGCTGATTTTCCATCTCTGGGTAGAGGAAAAGTGTCTACTTAAAATTAGATGGCTTAACTTTGACTTCCTGGCATTCCAATTTGTGTAAGACACATGTTTTCACCAATTCATAACTTAGCAATTTAGGGTCAAAGCAAAATTTGGTAGCAGGCAGAAAATTCCACTAGTTAATTTCTCTTGGCTTGTTTTCTGAGCCAACTTTTATTTGCAGTAGGAAGCTTTTTTAATATGCTTCATGATTTCTTATAGTAGAGCTTAAAATAGAGACATTGCAGTGTACCGTGTTGTGTCAACGCTCTTTGGCAGGTGGGTAGAACAACTGGCATGTGGCAACATAGTGCTATAACTTTATGACAGCTATGGAAACATAGCCACAGATATTTGATAGAAAATTACCTGGTTTTTGTAGCTAACTTAAATGTTTTTCAACTGCTACATGGTTTTCAATTAAATTCAGTCCTTTAGAATGTTTAAGAATAAACAAGTCTGAAGAAGAGTTCATCTTTTCCTTTCAGGAGAGGCTCTGCAGCAGGGACTTCACGATTCCTGGGTAAAAACAAAGTTTAAATTTCATCAATTATACTTGCTTTCTTTTCATGCTTTCAGTCTTATTTGTTTTTCTCACAGAAAATACGTGCGCTGGAACCAGAAGGCAGCTTGAAAATGGACTTGATTCTTGTGAAGGCAGATGCTGCTCTTCGCAGCATCAGTGAGGATAAGAAGCATGAGGTACTATCTAAACTGAAAGACATTAAAGCCTTGTGGGAAGAGACAGCCATATACATTACTCACTGTCATAGGTAAGACAAACGTACTCTTTGCACAAGACTGCTATTTGGTGTGTTGAGGCAGTTGTCTCATCCAGTGCTTTCATAAAATGCTTCCTGCCTCTTTCTGCTGCTTGGATTGTAGATAGCAATCACTGCTAATCCCAGTCCCATGAGCATGTCAGGGGCTGTGTGGGGAGAGAGGGTGAATGGGACCTCAGTCGTCTCTGCCTTCCCAGGCCAGCCCACCTCATGGTCTGGAATGATGAGTTCTGCCAGGCACAGGGACCTTGTACAGAATATTTCCTCCCCAGAGCAGGGAGGGCCTGGGAAGTGAATCTGGACCCTCTGAAGTCAGAGCAGCTTAAAATTGCTGAGAACCTTGTCCTTTGCTTTTAAGGCCTTTTGAGCTTGCCAGTCTTCACTGCTCCCACCATAATTTCGTCTAACTTATCTCTCTTACTCTTCCCAACAGCCGTATTGAGTGGGTCTGGCTGCACTGGAGCGAGTACCTGAAAGCCCAAGATGAGTTTTACGCATGGATTCACAACATGAGGGTGACCTTGGAGCCCGACATTGAGTTGCAGCTTGGCCTAAAGGAGAAGCATTGGCAGCTGAGCCATGCTCAGGTTCTGCTGAATGATGTCTTAAATCAGTCAGTCCTGCTGGAAAGGCTGCTAGAGGAAGCTGCTTCCTTGTTCAGCAGGATAGGTGACCCCAGCGTTGATGAAGATGTTCAGAAGAAAATGAGGGTGGAATATGAAGGAATCAGGGAAGAAGCTCAGGTACACCTATAAAGAGTGGGAGGTGTTCAGATTTCACCAATATACGGCATTGTTTGCTATCTGCTTCTTGAGTGACAGGGCTTATCTGGTAGGACTGCAAAAAGAAACAGAGCTGAGGACCCCTGTTCTTTCAGTCAGTGGACTGTTTGCAACAGTCATCATGTCCCAAAGTAAGCTGTTAATTGAGATGCTATTACACTGTGCTTTATAGTATGTTGTTGTAAAGTAACTGCAAGCTGCTTGCTGTGACCTAGTGAATATTGGTTTAGGTCATCTCTGTATAAAGTTTTATAAAAGGGTTTATCGAATAGTGAAAGTGGTTATTTTAAATTTTCTTGATAATTCTGCACATCCTCTCTACATATGCGTCTCTTATATCTACTATCTTGGGCACAAAGCTTTGGTATGTTTATATACATTTTCCTTCTCTAGAATTTTTGTTTGGCATTTTTAGTGCAGAAGGGGACGAATCAGTCTTGTGGCACTTCAGGACATGGTTTAGTGGGGATGGTGGTGTTGAGTTGATGATTGGACTTGATGATCTTAAAGGTCTTTTTCAACCTTAATGATTCTGTGATTCTGTGAATTGTTCCTCATCTTTCAGCACGTTAGTGATCCTCATATAACCAGATGCAAAGTACCCATTCTCGGAGCCAGGGAATATTACATGTACGCACCCTTGGAGGAAGTAGCATTAGTCCAGATCCAGAGCTGCACTCCCTGCCTGCAGAACTGGGAAACACGGAGGTGGGAGTCAGCTGTGGCCCAACACTGAGCTCAGCTGGCCAGTTCCAGTATCTGAAAGATTTCCACTGCACACAATTACTAATTCTTGCCTGATGCTAATCTTCCAGCTTGAACAGTTGTTAGATAGGCTAGTGTAAGACATCCCAGTTCATCTTTCGGTGCCAGTGGTTTCCTTGTACCCTATTCCTGAGTAAAGATTTCAGATAAGGCTCATACTTTTCACTTCTACAACTCAGGTAAAGATGGGATTGGACCATGTGGCATGGCTGAGGAGCAGACATCTGCAGGTGGGCTGAAGAATTCAGCTTCTCACTAGCCCATATCAATAGAAATACTCAAACGGATATTTGAAATATATATAGACACATCTGTCCCAAGCATATAGAGATTAAATCTAGTCTTTGTCTCACAGAGGCTTCCAGGAGTTCCATAGGCTGGAATTACCTTGTGCAAATGCAAATCATTTTCATTACATTGGTTCTGCTATCTGCCTCTGTCATAATGTTGCCTTCCATTTGTATACCCCAGTCCAGAACTGGAGCCTGACAGTGATGTATGCTTTCCCTCCCTGGGTGCTGTTGTACAAAGTTAACTTCAAATCACACTGGAAGAACAGGAACATTGGGATGCTCGTGCCACTGCTCTGCTTGCTCTACAGATACTTTTTCTGTTTACAAAAAAAAAAAACACCCTGAACCCAGAACAACGAAAAAACCCTGGAGCTGGCACCTTTAGTGAGCATGAAATTCAGATGTTTTTTAGCCATAAAGGTAAAATTACTGCTAATAATTCTCTCCAAAAACCACAGCATATTTGGAAATTCTGTAACTGCAGCTGCCACAGAGGGGCTGTAAAGCCACCAGCAGACTTGAGTCTCAACGTTGATTATTTATTTTCAAAGGTAGATCTCTTCATTACAAGGCAACTGGATTTACGAATAAGAAGGTTCCTGGGAATTCAGGTGTTGTCTATCTAGATTGCTATTTAAAATTCACATTCACTCCCTTCTAAGCAAGATTTGTCTTTGGTTTTGAAGCAGGAGACAGTCATTAGCTATTTTAATAAGGCAGTTCTTTCAAAGAAGTCATTTGAATACTTAGAGCCAGAATGTGACCTCTCTGAGACTGGTTTTACATAGTGTAATGCTCTAACTGACTTGCACACATGCTAGTGTAAATGAGATCAGGAAGTGGCTCATAGTACTTAGACAAAATATGTCTTTATGTCTCCAGCCAACTGAGATGCTAGAAAAAGCTTTTCTTTGGCATTGGTTACAAATGCCACATTTCATAGAAGGATGGAGTGAGAGAATCCAGCTAAGAAGTCCCTCCCCCAGGAGGTACGGAACAAAGAAGGGAGTTGGGAAGCCTTGGATTTTGCAACTGAAGTAAATGCAGAGTTTGTTAGCTAATGCCAAGGTTACAGGCACCTTGGGAATCGTGTTGGAAAGTATAACACTAGTTAGAGAAACCCTGCCACCTCTTCCAACAGGAGGGAGGAATGAATGAAAGAGATTCAGGAGTTGTAAGGGTATTGCTCCAGCCCCTCACATGATGAGAGGCCAGGCTAAATGTGACTTGCAGATGCCAGCTGAATGCCTGAGCTGCCTACCAGAGGAGGCTTGCTGGTGTTTGTAGATTACACTTCTGTTTGAAGAGCATTTTTAGATCCTGTGCAGTTGTCCAGCTCTATCAGAAGGCATGCTCTTGGACAGTGTTTCTTAAATGGTTTGCCTGTGACATTGCTTCTCTGGTATGAGCAAATGGTGGGGTTTTTTTTTCTTTCCTAGTGTGTCCTTATCATTCCCAAATTTTAAAAGCACATAATTTTCTTTTAATTACATTGACAGGACTATTTTTTGATGTGGCAGCCATTTCCTATGTGCTTTCCTTTGCCTAGTAAAATAATAATATGCGGAGGTAGATGGTTGTGGGTTTTAGCATAAATGATGACTGAAGATGGTAAGAAAAGTTACGATATACAGTATGTTGATATTTAGTCAAATATATCAAATATGTCTGAGCATATCAAGTTAATTTCAGTCCACATTGTCTCTGTTAACTCATTAGAAAGTTTCCCTGCCTAACCTCTTGCAGGGGGAGAGCCTCAGCCAGCTCTTTGTAAGCCTTTGGTCTGACAGCTAACACAGTCTGTCCAGATCCATGGCATCTCTTCCTTGACCTCATGGATCAGTAGGAGCATCCAAACTGTGCGCTCCTTTGTTTTGGCTGAATAGCCTGGCCAGGGGTTGGGTCATTTTGACTTCTTTTTTAACTCTCTATATATTAGTGCAAGACTTTTGAGTTTAAGAATAGCTCTGCTTTGTTATTCTGACTTGCTCCCTTTGGAGCTTCTTTTAGTGCAACAAATTAGCCTAATTCCCTGTAATCAATAAGCTTGGGCTGACTTGTTTCACTTCGATGTTTGGCCCATTTACACCGCTGTAAGATTGCATTCTACAAGTCCCTAACTTGAGGTCAAGGTGAGAATCGTTTAACCTGTATGCACCTCTGCAGATTTGAGAATTAAGGAAAGGGGATTTAGCAAACAAGTAAGGTGTTCTGCTGGGTACGTCTTGGCCACAGAAGTCTGCAGTCATAATTCTGCTTTTTGGTCTCATCCAAACCCATGTTTGCATAGGTGATGCTATTAAAGGTCCTGCCCTAATAAGTGGGCAGCATTTCATTCTCCATAGGAAGCAGTTGTCCTTTAGCTGTCCCTCTTCTGTCCCAAAGCAAGTCAACTAACTTTAGGGGAGTCGCTCTTGATTTGCACAAGTCAGCAGAGATTGCAGTGGCAGTGTGGAAAACACAGACTGATGTGGTGTCACCTGGAGAGTGGTGGCTTTGTACTGCACCGTGGGCATAACCTGTCCCAAAGGTGAAGGGCAAAGTCCCAGAGGGACCACCACCCCACAGCACATGGGAGATCCCATGGTGACTGATGCTCATGCCACCTTTCTGCTGGCCTGGCTGGAGAAGGGCTTACAGGATGGCGTTGGCCCACTGCTACCTCAGGCAGGTTGGTGGGTGTGGGGATATGTCCAGAGTCTCAGAGAGACAAGGGAAACACAGAGGGGACTTTGAAACTCTGCCTGCCATTGCGGCTATCACCCTGCTCTCTGTGGAGGGCAGCTGGGATGAAGCTCTGCTCAGAGGCACGGGATGCGTCCCATATGATGCAAAATGAAACTCAGCCCCATTGTCCGTGACAGCATTTCAAGGTTGCTGCAAGCACTAAATGGATTGCACAAGGAATATTTTTTCTAATTTAACTGTAGCGTACCTCAGTTGTTCTCCATGCCAACTAGTGAAGGGCAGGAAAAAATCAGTCTGATTTTGTAGGAAATAATACTTAGGTTGGGTATGATACTAGTGAACCAACAGAACAGGATTCCTTGTGATTTGTGTAAAATTTTCTTCAGCAAGGCCTAAACTTCAGCTGACAAACAAGGATAGTCTGAGCAAATGTGATTCTGCCTTGTTGTGAGCGGTGCCAGGCTGGATCAGAGGGAAGCAACTCATGATGCGCAGGCCCCTGTAAGTTCAGGGGTTGTCAGTTATAGCACACACAGTAACTGAGAAAATGAAGCCTGCTTCCCATAGGCTTAAATTTGCTTCCAGGGTCTGCAATACCACCACAGGATAGTTTGTGATCTGCTAACTAAATAAGTATGAAAGTTCCTGGGCTATGTGATTGAAGGTGATAGTCACTTTCCATACAGCCTGCTTAAATAAGGAACACTTAAAAACAAGTTTCATGCCCCTAGCACAGTCTCTCTTATTCTTATTTTGACAGAAAGGCAAAGTCAATCTGTTGTGTGCTAATCTTTATTTTTAACCAGCATGAGGAAGATAACTGCTTGTCTCCCAAAGTCAAAACCAGAAACAGTCTTCTGTCTCTTTTCTTTTTCTAATGAGAGAATAGGAAATTTTGGAAAGGGGAGGCTAGAAATTCACCTGAGAGGACCTTGCAATTTGTCTCCTCGGAGGTTAGCCACTGAGAGCCTGCAGCACAACCAAGATGGGGACAAACTTTTATGTCCTTTTGTGTCCTGTTTCTTGAGGTGAACTGTGAATTCCTGTGGAGGCCAACTGCTATCAGGACTCGCAGAAAGGGAGTCTTGTTTATAAATTCTGGGTTAGTGTAAAGGAAAAAGAGCTAAATAAGCACTGTCCTCACGGCTTCTGATGTCTCTTGTTACAGAGCAGAGTGAAACTGCTTGAAAAGATCACCAAGGAACATGAGCAGTACAGCACCAATGTCAACCAGTTTCAATCGTGGCTGAATGGTGTGACAGAAAGATTAAACTGCTGCATTGGAGAAGCAACCAAGTCTTCAGCAGAGGACAAGTTAAAGGCACTGAAGGTCCTTAAACAATATAATTCTGACAGTGAGCCAGGATTGTGCGTTCTCCATGCTTGTATATGTTTCTCAAACCATGCAAGAGTGTACTTGATAAAGAATTACCCAAACAAAATAAGGTGGTGATTGTAAGATGGGCTAAGGGAGAAGAGTTGTATCAGGTCCTATAACTGTTAGTACATATTGTTCTCCCAACTGTAGCATGAGTCACAGGCTGATCTGCTTTGTTTTTCTTAAAGCCTGATCTCCTATGTTTATGTGTTTCTTTGAAAATCTTGCCCTTTAAACTTGTTTAAATCAATGATATTGGTAAACATGATTCAAATAAAGCCAGAAGGCTCACAGGGTTTGAGAGTTTATTGCTGGTGATAAAAATACCAGTTTTGAGAACAGTATCCAGTATTTTGGTGCCACTGCTTAAACTGTTCGGCTTTAAATTTCTCAGAGATCTGATTATTAGTATTTCTTACTGCCTGCAGCTCCTGTTTTCTTTGTCAGGGACCTCAGATGACAAGCATTTCTGAAAATCAAGCCAATATTTTCAAAATCGTGGCAGTTAGTATTACTGAGAAGGCAGTCAAATGACCAACCCTGGCTTCTGGTCACTTTGAAATAAGTGGAGAAGAAAATATGTACAACCAGGAGAGGTGGTCTTATTTTCCTACTGCTTTCACCTTTTTCTCCAACTTCCCATTCCTGCAGCTAATCTTTATTTCACTTCTTTCTGCAGGAAATTGCCAAAAACATTAGGAGCGGTGGAAAGAAATGGAAGCACCTTGAAAATCAATGTGCAGGAGTGATTCAGAATACCTCCCCACTCGGAGCAGAGAGAATGAAGGATGAACTCGAAGAGCTAAGAAAAGCCTTGGAGAAGTTGAAACTGCTGAGTAGTGAGGAGGAGGAGAGATTGCTCAAGATCCAACAGTCAGAAAGTGCCTACGAGTCCCAAGCCAGACAATTAGAAGCAGATGTCCAGGAGCTGAAAAAAGATCTACAGAGACTAGAAAGTGACCTGGACCCTGGGGAAAGGGAAAAGACTGAAGACGAGTTTGTAACTCTGTGGAGAAAATGCAACGTGAGTTGTTACCCTTTGTATGCCTAAAACCAGCAGTCATAGATTGAATATGCATAGTCACATCCAACAGGTGTCTGTCCCATTGGTTAAAGGTGGTAAGGAAAGAGTACGTGTGTGTACAGAACAGACTGAGGAAAATGTGAATAGCAACAATGGAATCAAGTATTCTAACCTTTATCTCAGTCTGCACAGAGGGAGCAGGTTTGAAGGATGTGTTCAAGCTTGTGTCTTGAGTTCAAAGGGACCATATGCAAAAAGAGCGCAATACAGAGCAAACAACACAATTTGCTCTACTTAAAAAGAAGCAGGAAAAATAATGCCTCACTGTACGTACAAATATATACATACATACACGCACACAAATACATATATTTCTGGGGTATTTGGTAAGACAATTTTTATATTATATCCTTCATCTGTGTAAGGTGGGTACCTGTATTCCTTTATCATCAGACACCCCTTCATTCCTAAGAAGGCCCAAGTTTGTAGCAATCCAGGATTTACACCAAAATAAATCTGTTGCAAAAATGAGTACAAAAAGTTTGTCACACATAAAGTAGATAAGAATCTTTACCACTCATTCCTCTTGAGAGTTGGTTTTGCATTTATTCTCTTTTCTCAAAATACCTTTCATTGCTATATGCATGCCTAGAACTCAGCAGGATTGGCTGGGAAAAGTATATGCAAAAAGGACCCACAAAATACAGACTGGTTCAATCCAGCTATATTTGCTTGGGGTTTTGTTGGTTTTGTTTCCCTATGTCACCCTAGAATTAACATTCTGTATATAAGTTTGAGAAAGATCTATACATGTAAACAGACGTGGTCAAGACTGCTCCAAAAATGTATCTCATGTTATATACTGCAATCAGTGAACTGAAACTGGGCCTGTTTGTGATTCTCTGTTCAGTCAGTGAACCCTGCAGATGAGATGCAGAGGCTAGGCAGTGTGAGGAGAGAGAGCCTGCAGGAACAAAACTGTTCCTGAGAATGTTTTCTGCCTTAGGAAAGTCCATATTCATTACAACAGGAGAAAAGGCAGCAGAAAGGGTACTTGTGAATACCTTGAGGGACAGCCTTATCTCTTCATTTCATGTGCCAGACACTACATGAGATGTGATCTGTTCATTATTTTTATGATTAAGGCAACGAGAGCAGCTCTGGCTGCAGAAGAGTCCAAGGTTGAGAGGCTGAAGGCTCAGCTTAAGGAATTGCTACGGTTTTCCCAAGATGTGCAGCCACATGCTGAGAGTGTTGTCTCTGCAATACAGCAGTATCAAAGGTAGTGGGAAGTCTGATTATGCTGGGGGGAGGTGGAGGGAATCTTCTCTCAGACATTGAAGGGATTGACAAGGGCCTAAGAAAAAAGTGATATGCCGTCTGATTGTAGGTGATGGGTAGAAAAGAAAGGCTTTTGTTAATTACATCTTCCTCTACATTTCAGTAAACCTGAATTTAATTTTTAGCCAATTTCTAGGAGCTGTAAGCTGCTGGCCATTTTCAAGCAATTATCTTGCATCATTAATGTTGTGTATGGTTTAAAGAAAATTAGATTGTTGGCAGCTAATTTGATCTTCTTAGCATTTAATAGTAATAATTTATGTATTTTGCTTGCCTTTCATGACAGCAACTAGAAAATCAGGGCAGGAGCTGTAGTAGTAAACGGTTCAGAAGAATTATGGCCCTCTCTTGTTGAGTTTGTTGTGATGACTCATCAGCCTTAGCAATTACTTGGCAGAGTTTACTCCCCTTCTCCTGGCAGCATATATGCATGATTCCTGTTTTCAACTTGCCTTGGGTTGTTGGAAACTCTGAAAGTTTAGCCTCTCCCCAGACTTCAGTGTTTCCGTTTCCAGGCTGCCTGGAATCAGGAAGTAAAGAAGCTGGAGCAAATTTTGCAAACTAGAAGAAAGGAGCATTTTTTAAGGAAAAAGAAAGGTCAGTTTTTTTACTGTATCCAAGCTTATTTTCCTCTGTCCAGTGCACAGTATGCTCTGCTGCTGGAAGGGTTATAGGTCATTAGGGGAAAGTATTTCAATTTAAAAACTAACAAATAAACGATGTCGAAAGAGCAGCAGAGAAAGCAGGAGAACTTGCTTCTGAGTAGAAAATGGCAGCTGCTCTTTTGCCAGCTTCTCTCCAAAGCTTTTTTGCAAAATCTGGCAGCTTCACGCTGAGCCTGGCAGGGGCAGCAGAGCAAATGGTGAAGGACATGTAATGTCAGAACTTTCTATTTGCGGAGCTTTTGGCCTCTGCAAGCTTGCCTCTGTTTAGCTCCATAACGTCTCAGTGGCACAGGTAAGATTATTGTTCCCCTTTTTATAGAAAAGCAGTATTAATCTTGGTTGGCATTGTTCTTGCCTGCCTGTCTTGTGAATTTGCAGGATACTGTTCCCATATGATTTATATAGTTTGGGCTGCATTCTGTTATATGAGATAGGATTCTGCAAACTGGGAGGTCAGGAAAGCTGAGGAAAACAGGAGGCAGCTGCAGGGAATGTGTCACTGCTAGGCCTTGTTACTCAGTTGTATTTTGGATAAGTCTTTGTGAGAGAAGCCTGGGTATTTAATGAATGTGTGCTGATTTTATTTTTTTTCAATATGTGTATATATACAAACATACCTAGCTGTGCCTGTATGTGTATACATATATATACAAACACAAAGCTTTTATCAGAATCACTTATATATAAAAATAAATACAAGTGATTCTGCAAAATTTTAAAAATTTGTATCTGAAAAAAATATGTATTTTCCTCTTTTTATAGGTAACATAGGGTGATCAAAGATTTCTTAACGTATTTTATTAAAGGAACAAAGACTTGGTAATACGTAAAACAATACAGGCAACTGCAGTTAAATTCTAGACACTCTTGGCTTGTTCCTCCCATCAGTCAGTGAGACTGCTCCGATAATACGATTTGTTAAATCATGCTGATGGTAGCAGCCAAGAAAGATCTCATACAAGAGAAGACTGCTGGCTGCTAGAAAGGCAAAGTAATTCCTGACACACAGTTGCACAAGAGACAAATGTGTCTTACGGTGTCTAAATGAAGTTTTGTTGGATGACTCTGACTGACAGAGCAGCTGTCAGTAAGAAACCCGAGGCTCAGACAGTAAAAAAGACTGAGGCTTTTGTGTTGGATACAATTTACACACGAGTATTGTGTTAATTCGTGCCTTGATGAATAGGATGTTTGGACTTGGATTTCTTCATAATCCTTCTCTCGGCTGTCACTTTATCCTTGCAGTGTTAGAGGCAAGACATCTAAAATGAGCACTGATACAGAAACACAACTGAGAAGACTCTTCCAAAATCCCCTGCAAGATTTTGAACAGTGGAAGCCATCGGTCCAAATGCTCCTAGAGACTCCGGAGCCAGCGCTGGCTCACATTGAGGTAGCAAACCTGTCACTAAGTTCAGAAACTGATACGTGGTTTGTGTTTGCCCAAAGTACGCCAGCAGCTGCCTGCGTACAGCTGCCAGACAGCAGCAGCTGGAAGGGCCTTTCCAGTATGGCAGGAAACCTCACAGTACAGAGGTCAATACTCATCTCTAGCTGTAGCAGAATGTCTTACTTTCTGCCCTCCATTTGGTTAACTGGAGTTGTCAACTGAATAGGCTGAACTAACGTGCTAGATATCTTTAACAATTATGACAATATTGTTTAGCATTAGCCCAGATCTCCCTGGATGGGAAGTCTATGGACTCTGCTAAGAAGTGTGTAGTAATATAGTCATGGGATTATAATGCATGATTTCTGCATGTGCCCAGGAAGGTGTGTTTGTTACTTTGTCATCCCTGTGATCTCCAGAATAAATGTGTCTGTGAACAGGGATGGAGTTTATCCTTGGGATGAGCATTCAAGCTGTCCTTTCTGTTGGTTGTTTAGGCCTCTCCTCTGCACAGACAACTCTTTCCATAGTACAGCTTTCCTCTATTTCTGTTCACAAAATGGATGCAGCCCTGGTGCTTCTAACATTATCAGGAAGACTTTTCCTTTAACTGGGCACTGTCCAGGTACCTTCTGTTACCCCTTGTCGGCCCAGCATGCTGTTTTTACCTGACTTTGTCATACTGCTTTGGTTGTGTGACTTGTGTGAGAATAATATGGTTATATGGTTTTTATTTTTTAATTTTTTTGTATGATTTCACTGGAAGAATTTTTCTCCTTTAGGCTGCTCTAGCTGAAAGCTCCCAGTTCAAAGAGAAGTTGATGACATTACAGCTGAAGAAAGATTTGCTAAACAATATCCTTGGTGAGGAAAAAGCAAAGTCTTTCCTGCAAGAAGTAGCTGAAGCTTCAAAGGAGAGAGAAATTCTACACAAAAGTCTGCTGCAAAGCAAGAGCAAACTCCAGGTGAGCTTCAAAGCCCGTATACAGTCTTTGTCTGTGACAAAGACAATGAGCAATCTTTTACCAAGCCAGTTTTATAGATACAAATTTAGTAGTAACTAGCTTTGCCCAATCACTTTTTCTAGGTTGATCAAATATTCAATTAAACTTGTGGTCTGTTGCATACTGTAGCTTGGTCTTTGTTCTGAGTGTGAAATGGACATTGACAAAAGATAATGCCAAGGGATATATGTTGAATGCTGGATTTTTTTTCTTCTTTCTCCATCTAGAATTTGATATCGCAACATAAGGATTTTGATGCTGGTTTCGCACCTTTGCAGAAGAAATTATCTGTCATCAAAGCCAAATTAGATCTAGAGAAGCAACCACGGCCTGACCTCTTGGGTAAAAAGACACAACTCCAGAGACTGCAGGTACATCACAGTAACGTTTGACTGTGATATCCTCAGTTAATTGTGGTCCTGTTTGTTCATATTTTATTAGCATTAGGTATTCAGTACCTTGTCCCCTGTGTTAGATAATTTCATTTGGTACAGTTTATAGCATGGAGTAGATGAAATTGAAGCAGTGCAGCTGAAGAACTGGCAAACTGGGCTTGAGGGAAGGAACAAGCAGCTGGAAGCTCTTGGTGCTACACCTTCTTGGGCTAGTTTTCTTGCTAAAGAAAGTGTATCCTGATACATCCCCCTAGGAGGGAAACTGAACAAGATAACCTGAACCCATCTAACTCCCTCCAAAAGCAGGGAGTTCCCATCGTCCCACCTCCTTCTGCATCCCCCCTTCCTGCTCTTTATTTTGTCCCAGCTTTGACACGTGCAGGATTTACTTACTCCGTGGGCTAATTCAGCTGGCGAAGATAAGAAAAAGATGATCAACAGAAAAAGATTATAATTTTCCACTTGGTTAGTGTTTTGATCCAACATGCAGTAGAGCCTGCTCAAGGCATGCAGTGGGACTACACAGCTGGGAGAAAGGAGAGAAGAGCAGGAGGGGAAGAGAGAGGGGATGTGACCCTTCCTTTTCGCCATGGTGAGCTATGGTGATTCAGCTATACAGTGCCACTTCACCCTTGGTGACCACAGGGGTGGTATCATCATAGTTCTTTGCAGTACTTCGCTAATTATGCTATGTCTCCTCTGGCAGCTTCTCAGCAACTTGTCTTCTTTGTTATCAGCTGGTAATATGTAAGAACGTCCATTCATTTCTTTCGGAAACGTTTGCTTCTAGACATCAAAAAAAAAAAATTTTCTTAATGACAGTGATTGTTCCTTTTTTTTTTCCCCCCTCATGCTGTCAAATGAAACTACTTTTAGTGTATGTTTTGTGGAGGTCCATGCCACATCTAGCACGTTACCTATATGGAATCTGTCTTTCCTCTGCAGATGATCCAAGATGACTTGGCAGAGCTTGCAGTTCAAATGGAGGAGGTAGAGAAGCTTGTTCAGTCAAATACCACACACAGACATGAAATGAACCAACTTTCAGCTGACTCTCAGGCCCTGAAGAGATCATTGGAGGTAACATAAGGAAGAGTTTTTAGTTGCCTGAGGAATTGTCAGTTGCCACTATTTAAAAATACAAAAAAAATCTTTGAGCATATGAGATTATATGCTTTGAGTGACAGATATTTTCATTTCAGGGGAAGAAGGCACTGAATTCTTATGACTTTGATATCTCTTCCACAATTCTCTGATTATCTGTAATGTGATTTCCCTTTGGGATAGGATACCATCCACACAGATTTTATATCTATATACATTATTCCTGGAGTGGGCCTGAGATTTCTGACCAAAAGACCTCATAGTTATATTATCATGGAGGTGCTTGGACTTCTTCACAGATGCCTGGATAATGCTTTTGTATCAAACTGTTTGTTTTTTTATAGTTTTGTGACCTAAAAGTTAATGAGAGCAAAGTGTTGCAATTGCATAATTACTTGTTTTGACCTGAGGCATTTTGTAGCTTGTAAACATAGCTATAAAAGGACCTTCCAAAGCAATCTCAGAAGAAGAGCTTGTAAAATTACCATGGTTATGCAGGTCACCATAAAAATACATATGATAAAGTGTTACCCTAGTACGCACTATGGAATTCTAATTTCAATCTCAATAATCCCATTTATCACTGAACTGGACTTTTCCCAAAAAAAGTCTGTACATTCATTTGTGATTCAGGGATTATAAGAAGTATTTGATATCGACTGGGGTATATAAAAAAAATTTCTTTATTCTGTTTCAGCTGAAAAGGAAGGGAGCTATTCTAGTGGTTAATGCCCCCCCATGTGGTTGAATTCAGGCCTGCAGGAGCTTGTAGGTGTTTTCTATGCCGCTGATGCTAAAAGATAAAGTTTTTTGTGTCTCATTAACAGCTGGTTTTTTTCTTTTTGCCCATGAGATTCTGTGCCAGTAGTTACAGTGTTAGATCCAGTAATGAAACTGCTTTTTGTCTGTGTTTAGTTGCTGACATATTTTTATCATTTGTAGGTGATGATACAGCAGAGTGAAGAGCACGTTCAGAAGCATTGGGCATATAATGACAAACTCTCTGACCTTCAGCAGTGGATCACAGTAACCACAGAGAAGATTGACTCCTACCAGGGTGCTGATGGAGAGCAGAACACCGAGGGCAGGGTGGCAGACCTTGAGGTGAGAAGAGCATCTTAGTGTATGATGTTAATTATTCACTTTGCAGTATTCAGACATGAAGGGCAGGGGTTTTCTAGCGAGGGTTTCCTGACTGGGGAGAGTAATGATGGTTTGTTTCTCCTGCGATAACTGTTAGTTGCTGCTCTCTCCCTGCTTTGCCCTGTGGTGTGGGATGTGGAGTTAGGTAAAAGACAAGAACAGTGAGAAATGGATAAGAACTGTTGAGATGGATAAAGTATTATCAAACGATAGGTGATTTTAAAAAGAGCTCTTCCTGCCAGGGTGATCTCTCGGGACAATACCTACCTTTGCCTATATGTACTCATTGATACATTGAACATTATTACCCTGTTAGCTAACCTCATACTGTGTTGAACTGAGCTGTTCCACAGCCGCTAGCTTTTCCCTGTGTAGCAGTATTATGCTAGATTCACTCTGACAGGTTACTTCAGCTGGCAGCTTTTGCCTTCATATGGGAAACCAAGATATCTCATGGGAAGGCTACAGAAGCATTGACGGCTTGCGCCCCTTAAGTTTTGCCATCAGCTCTTTGACCTATGTTGGCTCTTTGCAAGAATCCACAGCATATTTTTTTTCCTGCTAGGTATGTTCTAGCTAGTGCCAACAGAACCAGCATAGTCCTGGGCTGAACATGGCCTTCAGTCTGACATAGCCTCTGCTTTACCCAGGATACCTAGAAGTAACTGTAAGGGCTGTACGTTTCAGAGATGGCTAGCTGAGTTTCCAGATAAGGAGATCCAGCTGCACCTTGTGGAAGCTCATGGCCAGCTGGTCATGGAGAATTCTTCCCCAGAGGAGACTGCCCATGTCCAGGCAGAGCTGGATCAGCTGAAGGAGTCATGGAGATCACTGAAGGAGATGGCAACTGGGTAGGTGTTCATGTATGTCTTCCTCATGTCCCTTCAAGGGGATGCTCTTTACTGCTATATGACCAGACACACTTGATGCTTTCTGCTCTGTGCTGTGTAAAAGTGAACAGCTGTGTTACAATGCTAGGAGCAAGATGAAATTTTATTTAATTGTTTGTAATCTGGAAATCATTACTTTCAAGAAAACCATATTAGAGAATTCAGGGACCAGAGCAGTCTATGAAGCTGCCTTTACCTCACTCTTGGAGTAGGCAGTGTCTCCTTAGGACCTGGCTCACCCTTGTACTGCCGGTTCATATCAGAGGAAACAGGACATAGACTGGGGGACTTCTGCTGTTCTGCCTCACCTTCCTGTTCTCCTCGCTGTCTGATCTGGAGGTATCTCCAAGAACGCTGTATCTGCATTGGGATTTGTGCCTTTTGCAAACCTGGAAGAGTATAAACAGAGCTAAAATCCTCTCTTAGCTGGCAAATGTAGACTTAATTTATTTTGCCCTCACTGTGCAGTGTCGAACTGCTGCTCGTATTTGCTGGTCTGTATTAAAATTTAATACTGTTCCTTGCCAACGTGACACCCATCTACAAGAAGGGCCAGAAGGAGGATCCGGGGAACTACAGGCCTGTCAGCCTGACCTCGGTGCTGGGGAAGATTATGGAGAGGTTCATCTTGAGGGCACTCACAGGGCACGTGCAGGATAACCGAGGGATCAGGCCCAGTCAGCACGGGTTCATGAAGGGCAGGTCCTGCTTGACCAACCTGATCTTCTATAAGCAGGTGACCCGCCCAGTGGATGAGGGAAAGGCTGTGGATGTTGTCTACCTGGACTTTAGTAAAGCCTTCGACACTGTCTCCCACAGTATTCTCCTGGAGAAACTGGTGGCTCGTGGCTTAGACAGGTGCACTCTTCACTGGGTAAAAAACTGGCTGGATGGCCGAGCCCAGAGAGTTGTGGTGAATGGAGTGAAATCCAGTTGGCGGCCGGTCACAAGCGGAGACCCCCAGGGCTCAGTTTTGGGGCCGGTCTTGTTTAATGTATTTATCGATGATCTGGATGAGGGGATAGAGTGCTCCCTCAGCAAGTTTGCAGATGACACCAAGTTGGGTGGGAGTGTTGATCTGCTCCAGGGTAGGAAGGCTCTGCAGAGGGATCTGGACAGGCTGGATCGATGGGCTGAGGCCAATTGTATGAGGTTCAACAAGGCCAAGTGCCGGGTCCCACACTTGGGTCACAACAAACCCATGCAACGCTACAGGCTTGGGGAAGAGTGGCTGGAAAGCTGCCCGGCAGAAAAGGACCTGGGGGTGTTGATTGACAGCCGGCTGAAGATGAGCCAGCAGTGTGCCCAGGTGGCCAAGAAGGCCAATGGCATCCTGGCCTGTATCAGAAACAGTGTGGCCAGCAGGAGCAGGGAAGTGATTATCCCCCTGTAGTCAGCACTGGTGAGGCCGCACCTCGAATACTGTGTTCAGTTTTGGGCCCCTCACTACAAGAAAGACATTGAGGTGCTGGAGCGTGTCCAGAGAAAGGCGACGAAGCTGGTGAGGGGTCTGGAGCACAAGTCTTATGAGGAGCAGCTGAGGGAACTGGGGTTGTTCAGTCTGGAGAAGAGGAGGCTGAGGGGAGACCTTATTGCTCTCTACAATTACCTGAAAGGGGGTTGCAGAGAGGTGGGTGTTGGTCTCTTCTTCCAAGCGACTAGGGACAGGACAAGAAGAAATGACCTCAAGTTGCACCAGGGGAGGTTTAGGCTGGGTATTAGGAAAAAATTCTTTACTGAGAGAGGGGTGAAGCACTGGAACAGGCTGCCCAGGGAAGTGGTAGAGTCACCCTCACTGGAGGTGTTCAAGGAATGTGTGGACATGTCATTGTGGGACATGGTTTAGTGGGCATGGTGGTGCTGGGTTGATGGTTGGACTTGATGATCTTACAGGTCTTTTCCAACCGTAGTAATTCTGTGATTCTGTGCTACATGTCTGAGTATATTCATAAATAGTGTCAGTATAGGCATAAAAATGGAATGACTAAATTGAGGAAGGCTTGCCTGCTGTTACCAGACTGGAAGGTATATTGTCAAGGTAGTGGGTTTTTTTATCCCTCACTCCCCTGAATAAAAGAAAACAAAACACTTGGAAATGTTAGAACTAGAGGACTGGGGCTGCTTTGAGACACTCCTGTCTTGATCTTATTTTTGTTAAAAAGATGCTGGAAATAACTTTAATATTAATAGTACTATTAATAGTAATAATAGTATAATAATAATAGTGCTATTTCACTAGAGGCGTGCCCCATAGCCCCAGTCAAAATGTGTATGTCTCATCATTAGATGTTTCACTGCACTGATGCCTCTGGTTTTGTGTTTTCAAGTCTTCTCAAAAAATGGCAGTTAAATAGACCAGCGGCTGATAAGAAGAACAAAATAGCATTTGTGGACAGCAGATGGATGTCTGGACCTGCCTTCCATCTTTTAGATGTAGATCCCAACCATAAGAAGGTGAGAGAGGGGGTCTGTATCTGCCTTCATATCAGCTTCACAAGAACAATTTTATTGGCTTCATCTGATACTATGGGTTATAAAGTTGGAGGTTAAGATCTTGGAATCAGGCCTTCAGATGAAACATCTGACATAACAGTAAGGGCTTTTTTGTTCCTGTTTTTCTGTAACCTAGGAGAGGATAGGAGAAGGGCAAAATACAAGCAGCCACTTGAAGCTCCTACGTGACTTTGAAGACTGGTTACAAGGAGAAAACACCAAACTGACCAAAATTCTTGCTGTGACTTCATCTTCCACAGAGGAAATCAGGGCACACCAGAGCAAACTGGAGGTTAGTTTTCAGGGGATGAAGATGAAGGCAAAGATTACAATAAGTGCAAATTCTTTCAGAATTAAAAAAAACAACAACAACAAAAAAACAAAACAAAACCCCAAACTATCACATGCCCCCCCCAACGAACCAACAAAAAAGCCCCCAGAAAACAAACCAAAAAAACCCTCCGAAACAAAAAACCCCACCCTCAAACACTACAGTCTCTGCTTTAGGAGACTGTAGAGTAGCTGAAACTCAGGGATTTAGGAACAGTATTTCACCCCTTCTGCTAAGAAAGGTCTGCCAGAGCTGGAGTGGTAGAAGGGAAGGGAGAAGCCTGGCATCTAGCTGTTGGACTGGACATTTCCAGTGTGGTATGGTGAAGGTGTTCATTAAAATCAGTGTTTGGTATTTGGCCTGACTCTCTTTCTGTTGAATATAGCCAGATGCAATGACAATGGATGCTGTAAGAAAACAAACAGAAATATCCAAGGCTACAGGAGTCCTGCAGATGAGTGGACCCTTTTATATCATTTAAGGCCAAAAAAGCAATAACAAAAATAAATGCACTATTCCAGAGTACCCAGTAGTTTGATTTAGTACCACTGTTCTTTCGAATGCTAGATTTAAAAAGTGGGGCCTTCTTGAATTCTGAGTTGCTGCTGACTTTATCTTTGCTTGCAGGAGCTGCAGTCTTGTGTGCCTGATGGTCAGCGTCTCTTTGAGGACCTTCTTCATCTTCATCCTGTCATTGGAAACTCTGAAGATCTGGAGGACCTGCGTTACCGATGGATGCTCTACAAATCTAAGCTGAAAGAGTCCATGAGTTCACTGGTAGGTGACAGCACTCAATTCACAGTTGCTGATCTCTGCCATTGCTCTTTTAGGTTGCTTCACATTGCTAGTCATAATTCAACAGTACGTGTGTGTGTCTGCTTAATTAAAACCTCCCCTTAGTAAATGCTGTCAAAGACAGAACAAACATAGCCATGGGTTTATAAATACAAGGACAAATATTCTTGTATTAAAATAAGAGTTGTGTGCTATCTTGCTTCCTTTGTAATCAATGCTCAGAATATTTCTCAAAATGGAAGGTTCAAAACAGAATGACAGTTGGCTGTTGTCAAAGATGCACGCAGTTGGGGACTGTGAGGTGTTTGTGTGTGTGAATATTTTGGATGTACTACTTGGGGGTAGTACTTTGGATGTACCTACTTCTGGGCACATGGATTTCTAGCTTTTTGTCCTTTCTCCACACAACATTCTCCATTGAATTATTTTTTTAACAGTTCCTGTGGTAATACATTCGCTGTTCATTATTTGTGTCTCCTGCTGTGAGACAGAGTGATCAGAATAGCCACAGACTGAACTGACTCAGAAAGTAAGTGTGCACAGAAGGACCTAGTCCTTTTTGAAACTGTCTTGACGGACTAAGGATTTGGAATGAAATAAAGAGGAGGTATTTTAATGCAAGAACCAAACAATTAAAGAAGTTATTGAGTTGTTATACATAAGACATGCTAAGAATGGCAGAATTCATCCCCATATATAAGATATTCCAGGGCATGCTAAAGATATTCCCGTGTTCTTAGTGTAAATGTACATAATTATTAATTAAGATTTTTCTAGCTTAACTACTTACATTATGTGTTCAACTTCAAGATACCTTAATCAGAGGATTAGACTTTACAGGTAGGCATTACAGGTACTTTCTGTATGCAAGTGCTTTCGAAGGTATCTGAAATCAAACACCTAAAATTTGAGGCACCTAAAAATCTTCTGCTTTGGGAAACCTTGTCTTCAAATCCAAAGCTTACTTAGAATACAAATCCTTTAAAGTGCATGGAAGGTAAGCATAATTAAAGCTCATAAATAAGCTGTATTAATAAAGAGCATATTTCTAAGAATTGTTTGCCATTGATTGTGATGAGTTACGCTTTGTTGACGAAAACCTTGTGGAAGCATAAATATAGTCAGTAGGTGTCAGTAAAGTCAAAGCTATTGCTGGGAGAACTGCTTCTCTGATTCAAATGGTCAAGAACCTGGAAACATTTCAGCTTTCTGCCTAATGTGTGTTAAAAAACTCATTAAAAAAAAAATCTCCTGCTGGTTCACTTTATCCAGGTGATCATGAATTTGAAAGAAACACCCCCTCTGAGGTGAATACTCATTTATAGGCCCCACTGGGAACTTAAGCTCATGCTTCTTTTTTCTTTTTCTTTTCTTTTTTCTTTTTTTTTCTTTTAAACAGACTCCTGGATCTTTGGAAGAAACAGACAGATTCAGAAAGGTATGACAGTTTCCTATCATTAAGCTAAAAAATGTTTGAGCAGACATTTTGCAGATAATTACTTTAAATTAAACTTTTCTAAAGATTCTTGAGATTAATTTGATTATTAAGAGCCTTTCTTAAAAATATGTTTATTTTCTCCAGATTCTAAAAGGAAAAATATTACAGAGTTTTTACTCTTGAGCTATGCTTACTGTATCCCTAGAAGCTAAATATCCATCTCCTGGGAAAGCAGAGGAACTCAGTTTTTATACATCTACATGCTATATGAACTTACTTCATTTTTCAAAAGAGACTAAGGAAGAGCCCAGATCTCACTCTAACAGTTTTAGGGGCCAAGTGCCTAAAATAATTTTGAAAATGGGACTTCTAATTCTATAGAGACTTCTGAAAAAATTGTTTTGGATCATTCAGCCCACCTTTTTTCTAATGCAGGAAAACAGAGAAAGTCAAGAGATTTATCTAATGTTATTAGACTAAATCCTTATTCTAAGCAGCAGAATTCCTCTTGTGAAGGATTTTCTTTTGGAAGTGATGACATCAGAAACAGAAGCAGTACAGGAGATGATAAGGAGAAGCTTAAAGAGAACAAAATGCTGCCAGTTTCTTATTAAACCCAAGAAGCATTTCTGATCCCATTTTCATAAAGTCAGCGAGTTTTTCTGTTGACCTGAGCAGTGTTGAACTGAGTCTTTTCTCTCTGTCACAATTTGCTTTGTTTATAGACACTGTTAGCTTCTACTCTGTACTGTCATCTCACTTTCCCTTTGTTTTCAGAAGGGATAGAATAAGGCTTTATTTGCTCAACACAAAGTAGATTGGATGAATAACATGTTGCAGGAACATAATCACATAATCATCTTAAGTTAAATCAAACCCTTGATTTCTCCTGTTGCAAAATCTCTTTAGAAGAGACCAATATTTAAAGGGTACAGTACAGTGCACTTCTAGTATGTCCAGAAATCAAGACTTCCTCATTCAGATGAGATATTCCTCTGGTACTCAAATGTGGAGTAGCATCTCCAATATTTTCCCCAGTGAAATACTGACCCATGTAAGGTAGTTTTTACACGTCCCCCGAATAGTTCAGCCTTCCTGAAAACCCCCAAAGAGTTTCTGTTCTTGCCTGTCTGGCTCAGCATTAATTGTTCGGTACTGTTGGTCATACAGAAAGGTCACCAGAATTTTTCAGGCTGGAAAAACAATGTGACATTGTAATACTTGGTGTAGAGGCAGCTGAACATTTAGTAGTGCTGCTTTTCCCTAGAAGAGGCCTAAGGGGATAGTCCAGAAGACTGATCAAGGAATTCTCTGCTTTCATGTGATTTAGTTGCGTCAAATGGTTTGTGGGGGAAAACAAAACAAAAGCTTTAGGCATAAGCACATCTCCACTGCACAATTAGATATTATTTTTTAATTCATCTGTCCCATCTGCCTCAGGGTAGGTGGTATTTATTCCTCCTTAACTTCTCTGAAGGAGATGAAAGTCTTCAATTAATTTTCAAGGATAGTGGAATAACATAATGGCAGGCAGCAAACACTTCTCAATTAGGCCTACAGCAAGAGCACAAAAAAAGCTACTGAACATAAACAAAGAGAAACAGCTCAGGGTGGGAAGGAATGAGGAACTGAAATACCTCATAAGCATGAAGGAAATGGCTCCCACTGCATCAACAAGTGATTGGCAGTTTCCCTCCGGCCCGTACAAATGTTGCAGTATCTTACAGCTTGCTCACTTCAGTGTGATTTTGCTGACTTCAGGGCATTCATCCTGGATTTAAGCAGTATCACTACAATAAAAATCCAAGTGCGGTAAGCAGAGGTGTCTTTTTCATTCAGGCTAAGGCTTTTATGAGGATGCGAGCCTGTGTTGCCATAAGGCTGTTGACCATCCCTTAAGAGAACCAGAAAATAATGTTGATCCCTTTTGGGTGCATTGCTGTTCACGCTGAGAGAAGAGGAAAAGCAAACCAACTGCACGATTTATGGCTTTACAGTTTATTTTAAATTCAGATTTAACACCTAAAGTGTGGCTAGAAATGAAAGAAAGATTAGGCAAAATATTTTTGTATGTTTTGAATATCCTTTCAAAACCATGGTGAAGGAAACAAACTACCCTGAGAGAATGGCTGATCTCAGGAGTTAGTATCTGCACAAAGTACACATGGTTGGGGGCTGCACCACTGTACTTGCAACATTCAGTGAGTTTGCATGCAATGGGGTTGGGTTATCTCTAATTTGTCAGCTCCCTCATGCTTTTGGGTCACACAAAATCAGCAGAGGTGGCAGAATTTCAGGTGTTTTTGGACTGATCTCTGCTTTCTGCAACATGAGGTCCCCAGTGACTCTGCTTGTCTCTCGTATTTGAACTGTGAATATTTTGCAGCAGCAGATCAACCTGGAGAAGGGGAAGACCCAGCTGCTGCCAGTCTCATTCGATTGCCTTCTGGTTTTATTCCATTTCTAGCCTGCATGGCCAAATGTCGGGCAGAATAGAGCTTGCTCCATGTATATTAATGTGCTTTTTTTCTGATCATTCATCCTTTGCTGAGGACATGCCCCTAGCCACTGGTGCCCTTAGGAACAGTATGAGCTAATGATTGCGATGTGAGCAACTTCTTGTTGATTAACAAAAAACAGTTGCAGGAAATTGCACTGGCTGCAGTGAATTTTTAGCAGGTGCCAGTGACAGGGCAATGTAGATGGATATTTCTGCAGGGCACCCAGCTCACCCAATGACATAATCACGCAAATGCTCAATAATAACTATGATAAATGTTACTTTCGAAGGCTGGCTCCCAGCTACCTGAAAATATTCCATGAGCATTCTTAGCATAAATATGAAGTCAAAGGCTCATTATTTACAGGTCTAGGTAGCACTGTGTGATTTATTTTCTCGAGTGCTCAGAGTAATTACACTTCCTTACTAAATAAATGATTCTGGCTTTATTGTTTGTACAAACAAAATAATTAGGATTCATTACATCAATGATCAGCTAATTGCTTCCTTTGAGATTCTGCTAAGAGTAATCTCCTATAACACACAGACAGAAGGAACATGTAATTTAATCTTATTTAGAGACAGCATTGATCTGGAGTCAATCAAATTAATGCAGTCATTCAGGAAACTGTGCAAACCAAGAGCTGCCACAGCTTGCCAGGAAGAAAACAGTCATGTGCTCTACTCTGCGCAAGTGCAGATATGACAGGAATTCTTCATGGCAGGAAGTCACATTACAGAAATGCACAGCATCGTGCGTACATGCCTGTGTTAGTGGTGCCTTTCTATTGAAAGTGTGTAGCCCATTTGTTTTCCTGAACTCCTGCTGGGTGTTAGCCACTTGAAATATTCTGTACAATTACATTCTTAGTAAAATGAAAAAGACTCATTAAAAGACATCTTTCCCTCAGTTTTCAAGACCTCTTTTATAGATAGAGAGAATATCTCTCCATATTTTTTACATCACTGTGCCTATAAGCCTGTGCCTGCCTGCTATAGGAATTATACCATGGCCCAAATGCGGGAAGAAGAGCATCTTACCATTAAAAATTAGCAGACAGACTTATTTTCCCTCAGCAGTGATGCTTGCTCAGAAAGGAAACTTAGGCAAAAAAATAAAAAGCTGAAAAATCCTGACTGCCTCTTCCAAACTCTGACCCACTGTCAAGTATGCAGCATCATCCCCTTTCTTCTCCTTCTCTCTTGAAAAATGTTTTTAACACTACTATAAAAAGCATGGTAGGAAAATGTAATCAATACCTCAAACTAAGCCATCACATTTTTAAATTACTTAAACAAAATGCAATTAATATTCAAATTATGTGTGGTGACCACTGAAGTTTAAGAAAAGTTTAATCTTGACTTGAGAGAAGTCAGCTGGAAACATACGTTGTTGACATGATAAACCAGTTTTTGATGTCAGTAGCCTCTTCTACAGGTTCCAGGACATGTTGTCTTTATTTCAGTTTTTATTCTTTCTATGCCTAATTTAATTAGTTTATTTCAAATTGCAAGGCTGAGTGGAAGCTGCATATTGGGAGGAGTTGTTTTACTTCTCTGCTTTCCTGAATAAATGTAGAACACTGATGTCTCCTATTAAATTTCAGATACTCTGACTGAAGAGTCATCCAGCTACTAGCTGCCGATAACTCTTCTTCTAAAAGTAGTACGGCATTGCTCTTAAGTACAAAATATAGTTATTGGGATAAATTGTATTGCTTATGAGTGTATTTAAAACTGGTGGGGTATTCCTGTGTTTTTAATTGAATTCAATTAAATTCAATAAGCAGCTCAGCCCCTCACAGCTGTTCACTCACTCCCCCCCCCACAGTGGGATGGGAGAGAGAATCGGAAGGGTAAAGGTAAAAGTGAGAAAACTCGTGGCTTGAGATAAAGGCAGTTTAATAAGTAAAAGAAGGAAACAAACCAAAACAAAACCAAGGAAAACAAGTGATACAATAAACCCCAGTGGCTCACCACCAGCAAACCGATGCCCAACCAGTCTCCAAGTAAGGAGAAAAGGAAAGAGGTGTAATTGTTAATTGTCTCCATGCGATGGTTCCTGAAGTACAGGGATGGCAGCAAGACAAGGCCCAAACACCAGATTAGGCTCAAGGCCAGTGCTTTTATCATGATTCTCCCAGGCAAAACACAACCAAGTGCTGCACAGCACACTGCAAAAGCCAAAACCAGCCTTTAACAAGCTCTCAAATTTGAGATACACACAAAAAAAGGGAGCGTGGCACAAATCAGATACAAGAGAACAAATAAGGCAACATTGCAACCAGCAACTGTTAAACAGATGTAATAATTATAGATTCCCTCTAACGCACTTTGGTCAAATCTGTTGTTATCTCAAACTCTTTAAGCCCCACGTTGGGTGCCAAAAAGGATTGTTGTGTCACTCACTCCCCCTGCAGTGGGATGGGGGAGAGAATCGGAAGGGTAAAAGTGAGAAAACGTGTGGGTTGAGATAAAGACAGCTTAATAAGTAAAAGAAGGAAACAAAGAAAAGCAAAACCAAGAAAAACGAGTAGTGCAAAAAAACTCAAGGGTTCACCACCAGCTGACTGATACCCAGCCAGTCCCCGAGCAACAGCAGCCCTGGCAAAACTACACACACCACACCACCCCCCCGCCCTAGTTTTTATGGCTGAGCATGACATTATATGGTATGGAATATCCCTTTGGTCAGTGGGGGTCAGCTGTCCCGGCTGTGTCCCCTCCCAACCTCTTGCCCACCCCAGCCTGCTCGCTGGTGGGGTGGTGTGAGAAGCAGAAAAGGCCTTGACTCTGTGTGAGCACTGCTCAGCAGTAACTAAAACATGGGTGTGTTACCAGCACTGTTTTCATCACAAATCCAGAACACAGCCCCATACTAGCTACTCTGAAGAAAATTAACTCTATCCCAGCCAAAACTAGTACAACTGGTTTAAAAACCTTTTACCCTGTTCTGAACCTTTTGCAAATACTTCACTTGTGATACTTATGAAACTAAGTGTAACTCACTGCCTGCTGTTGGATATGAAAATGTGCTTCAAAATTACCTCACTGCAAGTTTGACCTTCCATATTCTTATAACATGGAACTAAGATATTTTTAGCGACCCATCCTACCTACCACTTTACTAATCTTCCACAGTGCTTCCTAACTTCTATCACATGTCAAACACTTACCAGATAAAAAGAAAGTAGTTTCCACTGCTTATGTGCTGAAGATGGAACCAAACCAGGGATGTTTTCTGCTTGCTTAGGCCTGTAGAATTATAGAAATCAGTGCTACTTTAACAGATCAGGCTTGTAGCCCTTGTCCTGTGACATGCTTCTCCTAAAAGCATGTCATGTTGTATATGCACACAGAAGCTAACCTTTGTAAATTCATTTGTGTCACAGTAGCATATGGCACAGTACTTAGTTCTAAGTGACTTTGCAGTAGAAATTCTGAAATATCTGCCATATGTGACTGCTGAAACCTCAGATACAAACTGCTGGCTTTTCCTTGTTTTCTGTTTCTTTTAAATGAAGCCTTCATCAAAGATTCTAGCTTATCCAGCCATGGTGAGGTACTCCATAATCTCCCCTAAGGGAGAAAACAAAGCCTGTAATTTGCCTGTGTACTTATTTATTTACGTACATACACTTATGCTTTTCAGAATTGAAAAGAACGTTAAGGTTGCAAAGTCAAGCAATCTGAAGATAGAAAATGTAAGAGCTAAAATTGCTTGTGTGACCTCAGTTAACCTCCCTTCAGCACATTCATTCTGGTAGCTCTTTATGAGATGGAGAATGATAAGCACAGGACTCAAAGGGGTCCCAGCCATCCTTACCCATTCCTCACTGCCAGTTGCCTAACCCGGGCAGTGTTTGCATTTAGGAAAGAACAGTTCTGAACCCAGTGGCTCACTGTCCTTTTGCAGAGGCCACCTAACCTCTGTTTGACAGTATCCAACTCTTAGTTCCTGCTGTGGTGTATGGGAATGAGCCACAGCTTTGCCCAAGAGCGTGTTGGATGCTCAGTTCTATGGCAACAGTAGTGCCCAACTCCCCCAAATTATTTCTCTCTTGAAAAGACCAGCTGTGATTTGCAACATGTTGCTTATCTTAAAGAGGGATACTCATGGCTCTGAGTTGAAAACTGATGAGGAGCCCAGCAGCCCAGCTGCTGATGAGCAGCCTGTGCTCCCCTTGGAACTGATCTCTTCTTGTTGGCCATAACCTGCCTCTGTGAGTGGCAACTGAATTAGTACCCAGTGGGATCTCAAGTGGCAGAAACCCAGAGCCTCTCGGAGGCAAAATACCACTGATAAGGCAACTGCTTTACCAAAAGAAGTGATGGTGCATGATGATGGCACACAGAATGAAAGGGATGTATGGTAAGCTGCTGTTCCGGCCTTCCTGGCAGCTCTGCTTATTCTCAGAGGAATAATGAAGCAGTAGAATTCGTACCTGTGTAGATGATCCTTTCCAAGGTCTATCCTTCCTATTAAGATGTACTTCGTCTGTATCTGCTGCTATAGTTTAAGCCCATTATGTTGTGATCTGCCCGCTGTGGAGGTAGGCCTGGATTCATCCTATCTAAGCATTTAACTCAGGGGTTTACAAAATCATGCATGGTGCAGAGAGTGTAGATGGGACTTGACTCTCCATCTCTTCCACAAGAAAGAACTAGGAGCCAGGTTCAAAGCTAAGACAAGGGGGTTGTTCTTCATGCCAGTTTTGACTGACCTGTGGAACTCCTTTCTAAAGGATACTGAGGACTTTTAAAGTTTGTATAGGTTCAAGGAGAAACTGGAAGTCTCTGGAAGAAAGATTCACTGAGTGTTAACTAGATGGACAAGCTGCATCAGGCTCAGGGAACTGCCTGAGCTGAAAGCAGTTGGAGGCTGAGAACATTAGGGAGAAATTATGTATGCTTGCCTTGGTATCTACGCATCTGTGCTAATTGCTGTAGAATATAGGATACCTGAGCTGGCATGAAGCATCATGGCTATTGGTGTCTTTGTATAGTGTCTGTAGGACACTGGGGCATTGGTCCCTTTATCCATAGGGAGAGCAGGATTTTTCAGACAGCAGTGCATTTCCCAGGATAGTCTCTCAGTGAAATGCTCCAAGGTAAGAGGAATGAATCCAGATGCAATCTTTTTTCTCTGCTGGATCACTGATTCAGTGGTGCAGGTATGATTTTTGTCAGGCATGCTGGTGACATACAAGCAGCACCAAAAACCCACTAATGAGCATGGTATAAGATGCTATATTCCTCTGCTCCCTCAAATAGCTAGATTAACTGTGTGTTTTCATATATCCTGGAATGTGGTCAATAGCAAACCAGGGAGTGCACTGATTTTTAGCAAAACACTTCAGCAACTTACACAGGAATATTATGTAGCAAGTTCTAAAGTGCTTTTCTGCTGTTTCCCATCCAAGTGATTTTTCACGGTGCATTTGGTAAGGAGTTATTAACTGCAAACAGATTTAAGTGCTGAGGACTCCCTAGATCTAAACCGATGCTTGTCATTCAAATGTCCCAACATGAATCAAGTACAAATGTGAATGTTCACAGCCAGTGCAGTTCATTTGGTAACAAGCATGCATTTAGCATTACACAAAACACAGCCGTCTACCTCTTGACAGTCCTTGCTTGTCCTGGTATTTTGAGGGAGAAGGGGGAGGACATTTATCCTTGATGGTGAACTTTAAAAGTATATTTTCTTTTTAAATGTCAACCTATTCCTTTTCCATGTGTGTTTCAAAAATGTCTCTGACACTTTGGCTCAATACCCAGGTATTCCAGCTGTTATTCTAAGATGGTGGAAATTAAAGTTCTGTTGACTTCACTGGAGCTTTGCCAGTTTTCCTCAGAGGAAGATTTGATTTCAGAATATTTTGTGGAGCCTAGATCTGACACACATACTGCAGGCACTGTGGGTGCTGGGTAGTAACTGTACTGATGCCAGTAGCTGGAGTGATTGGGGAAGGGGAATTCCACTGTGTAGCAAGGGTTGTGATTCCCACCTTTGATCTTATATGGAAGTGAAATGTTCAAACTGTCTCTTGCAAAGGTGGAAGTGTGTCAGACTGTCCTTTTCTAACCCAGAATGATGTGATAAAGGGTTGGGAGTGTGGTCCTGACTCCAAGTAGACTCATACAACCTTGATCTCTCTGAGCCCAGCAGAGCAAAGGTTTGAACCTTGGCCTCCTCAATGCCCTGTTGGTGCCATAGTCTTAGGTCACCACAGCCTGAAAGCATCTCTCTCTCTCAGCACAGACCTAAAAAAATACCTTGACTTAATCTTAGTAAAATTGAAGTGCTGCTTTTTTCACACTCGGGAGACCTAGTCAGTGTCCAAAAGCTTCCCTGCTTTTTTGAGCTGTATCATCTCTCCTATTAGAAGTTACTTTGTCTCCTTCAAGATTTTCTATCCCTATCTATAACACCTCTAATAGTACTACCACCAAAAAAAAAAATATCATTATCACCAATTGTTCCAGCAAGCACAAAGCAACAAAACTAATGTAGGATTCACATGCACGAGAACACCAGAACTTGGGCATATAAGTAATGAATCCATTTGGAAGGGTATCTGCTGAACTCCATAAATAAGTAGTTCCCAATCCTGACTTTATTTAGTTGTCTCTGTGCATAATCCTGTTGCAGACACTGAAGTTAATGGTAAATCTCCCATGGATTTCAGTGCGTGCAGGTTGGGGCCCTCATATATTAAGGGCTTATCATTGCAAATTTGCTGAAAGCACCGAACCCTCACAGCTCCTGTGTGCCTCATCTTCAGTCCTGCAGAGATATCGTAATACCATGTTTATGGTAGCAGAGTCATTCCCATGGCAACAAATGGAGTCAGGAATACAAGATTCTGACCTTGCTGTGTGATCAAACAAAACAGAGAAGCTGGGCAGCAAAGACAAAAGTTCATCAAACACAAATGCCTATAAACCCAGCAAGCAGGTGGGAGAGAAGCAGCAGATAAAGACAAAGTATTTCTCCTTCTCTGAAGTTCTGCCCCCAGGCAAATGTCCCTCTACAGATTTTTCTAATGCTAAGATCTGCTACGGTTAGCCTGAGTATCTTACCCTGCAGAAAGCTCCAAGGAGAGCAAACAATAGCTTATTAATATGGCTATTTCACATTAATTCTTTCTGGAGGATGAGCTTTGAAAAGCAATACTATTTTACAGCTCCTGCCAACAGATCTAAAAACAAGGCACTTAACAAATAACATTTCAATCTCATCCCATTTCTTAGAGTAGCATTAATAGTCCTTGCTTTAGAGATCAGGTCAGAGTCAGTGACCTGCTCTGAATCGAATGCTGGATAGGTGAAAGAATTGGGGTAGGAACAACATGAGTGACTAATTGGCAGTGTGGTCATCATAGGAAGGCAAAGACAAACCTGAGCAACCGTAAGGCACCTGGTACCTGGGCTGTGGCAGGGACAGAGATGAGGAACAGCTGGAAAAGCCCAGTATTTCCCACCAGTTCATAGGCAGACGGAGGTTCCTGGGAAGACAGGTGTTGCAGCAGGTCTGGCAATAAAAGAATAGTTTCAAAATGAAGTAGCCTTCAAAACCAATGCTAAAGGATTGGCAGCTGTAAAGCGTAAGTTTTAGGTGCTGCTGGGAAGACTGGCAGCCCTTCACACAACTGTGAGAGGTGGGCTTCTATTTCCCAGTTTGTGTTTGTGAGGACATTTTTGAGACTTTCAGCCATAATGAACTATTGAACAGTTAGTCACAAGATCCTACCCTTAAACAACACCAGCGTTAAGTCTTATTATATCTTAGGGGTAGAAGAAAGAGCATGGTTTGAATTATTCCAAGGCAGAGGTAATTCCAATCTTCCACCAACAGAACTATACCTATTAATACATGCAAAAAAACTTGTCCATGGCTTCTGGAACCTGGAAAAGGCTTTTTTCCTTATAGATGGGACACTATGATAAATGTATTTGTCATATTGCTGCGTATTATGGATGTGATGGAGAATTAAGAATGAGAAATTGTTGATGAAAACAGAAGCTGTCAGTGACAGTCCATTGGTTTATGCTGATTACACCAAGGAGTGGCTGTTTCATCGCATTACAGAGCCAAGCCCAGAAAGCTCCGACCAAGAGTTGTGGCTGCTGCCCTTACGCGTAACAGTGGTAGCATTGACTATAAACACAGAAGCCCTGCAGGTTTTGTTCAGCCCATAGGCTCATGAAACCCAGGGGAGATGAAGGATTTCAGGTCTGGGTTCCAGGACTAGAGAAGAGAAAGTCCCATTAGTACAGCTACTTATGCCTGGTACTTTGGCTAGTGTTTCAGAACAGGTCACAGTAGGAGCAGATGACTCCTGTGGTGCAGCCAGGTTGGTGAAGCTTTGATTTGGAGGGTAAATGTTAGCTGTACCCAGGGAAGTTGCCCAACGGTGCTTAAAGTGAGACTCCCTCTAACACCCTGGCATTTACTCATTGCCCACTAACTACTGACAGTTCCAGTATCCAAGACCTGAGTTTTCATTGGCCTCAGTGAGCAAGTTACAACTCGGATGCTGCGGGCCAGAAATGATAGAGCAAGCAGCTATTGCTCTGCTGCCTCTACATCTGCCTGATACAATAATTAAATCTCATCAGCCATTCAATATAATGAAAGCAATCCAACTACAACAGAGGGATTTCACAGCACAACTGTCGTAACTGCAGCTATATATTTGCCTTCATAATTAATTCTGTAAACATTTATATAGAGCTGGAAGAGACTGCGAAATTTAGAAAGCCGTGGAAGAGAGAGACTCTTAAAAAATACAAAAGTGTAATTACTTTCCTCTACCATTATTCTGCTCCTTATCTTCTCTGATAAGGCTGATGTTTCCCATGGGCTATTCATGGTGGTGCTGTAGTGGGACAAAGGCATTGCCTGTTAAGTCAAGCATTCAGCAGAGGCCAGAAGCCCTCCGGAGGCTGGAGCACTGACATCGCCTGTGGCTTGAACACAACAAATTAACTTCCTCTTGTGGAAAACATGGGTCCCACTTCAGTGGATGTTCTGCATTGATATTTCTGATGTAGGTTGGTACCTAATGTTGTAGCCGTGTGAAGCGTTACCTCTATGTTCGGAGTATAAATCCATATCTGATGAAATTAATGGATTATTGAGCACTCTTCTTCAGGACTCCCTTACAGACAGTTGACTTGGCCTTTTTCTTGTGAAACACATGTGGTTCAGCTCATTGGCAGGAGATATGCAGGAATCTTGCCAGTGGAAATCTCACTCCTTAATTAATCTTTTCTGAATTCTGTAGCCCAAAATGTGTTCTCTCCTGGTATTGCTAATCCAGATTACATTCATGAGGTTAACTGAGCTACTCTAGATTTGCACCAGCATAAAGAAAAGTGTAATGGGACTTCTTTGTGTGTCCCTCCCATGGCTGCTCATCAATAAATATGGCTTTAATGTCTTCTTCACTGTCAGTGTTTTGTCTTACTCTCTTGCATCACATAAAAGTTTAAGATGGGCCTGGTAAGGTATAAATGGTATTGAGGCAGACTGCACTGCAGGGCCTTTTTTCTAACGTCCAGCCTCATGGACCCCAAAGTCAGGATTCAAAGAGCACGTTGCAGCTGAGGAGATGATTGTGAGCTGGATGAGCTGCAAACGGAGCTCCTTTCTCTGAACAGAGAGCAGAAGGCTGGCTCCTCTCTTCCAGCCATCAGCACTCCCGTTTTACTGACAGGAGAGTTACCAACGCAGACCTTCCATGCCATATGCTGACTGTGAGGAGACTAGTTGGCAGCTTTGGCGTGAACATTTGTAACCACCACTTCGTAACTGGAAGATGGACTCAGAGGCGATGGTTTTCCTCTGCTAGAAAGTCAGCAGTGTTTTCCTGCTAACAACGGTTTGCAGCAGGGAATTCTGTAAGAGAGTGAAATATTCTCCTAAAACAAATGGTTTAAGCACCAGCTTCATTCAGCTGCAGCGTACCAAGCACCCAGGCTGGATCCCAGGGCATGTTGTGCTCTGGACAAGTTGGGTCGTTCCGCCCAAATCTGGCAGTTTAATGTACTTGAAAGGCACATCCCCAGGTCTTCATTCTTCTGAGTTGCTCTTTGGTTTGTGTCTTTCAGAAGCGCTCTGGAGGCATTTGCTCATTCCTGCATCGAGTGTGCTGGGCAGCACTACCGTTGCAACTGCTCCTCTTGCTCCTGCTGCTCCTGGCCTTCCTCCTGCCCCTGGCAGAGGAAACCCACAGCTGCACGCTGGCCAACAACTTTGCTCGGTCCTTCAACCTGATGCTGAGATATGAGGGCCCACCTCCAACCTAACTTCTTGGCATGGCACGAGGTGACTCTCAGAAATACAGACTTTTTTTTTAACAATTGCAAATATTGTAGATTTTAGGGCTTCTAACAAGGCCATCATATCAACTGGATAGGTCACATAAATGCAACATAATATTAGTCCACTTTAATCAGGTATTTCAGCAAACTTAATATTTTTACAAGATTTTATTATATTATTTATAATGTGTATATAGAGATTGTGTATGTGTATGTATGTACATATATATGTAAAAAAATGCCTATCTGTGGTCAAACTAACATCTGCCATCCACTCATCCACTGTTTGAAAATAATCCTGCAATGTTTCTGTTTCTACCATCTGGTTTGATTGTGGGGTTTTTGGGTGATTTTTAAATTCAGATTATTGTTGTTTACAACTGAAATCAGAGCAAGTATGAGAAGATGTGGGCATGCAGCAGAGTGCAAATTGGAAAGCAGGTAGACTAGAATCGTGTTTGAACACAGTGGTTGACATTCAGCCCAAGGAAAATTGGGACTATTCTATTTGAAATCTTGAGCTGTTCTTTTCAGTATCTGGATGCAGGGATTGCAGAAGGTAATTGATATGCTTCCACTGACTTGAGTAGGAGTGGGAGTGGGCCTCCTCTTGTTCTCATTTTTTACCAGATTTCTTTTCCAGTTACTGTGTTCTCCAGCCCACCTAAATCAGGAGAGGTAGAATACAGTAGGAAGAAAGCTTGGAAAAGAGAATATTTTTTTTAACATCTCTATAGCAGGAGACCTTTTAAAATCAGGTCATAATTTTCTGAACAAATTTGTGAGCACTGAACAAAACCTTCTATCAGTGGTCTTGTCTTTAAAAAGCAGTGGGGTTTTTTGTTTGTGGGTTTTTGTGGTTGTTTTTTTTTTACTTTCTAAAGAGGCATTTGGTAATGGATCATAAAGTCTGAACAGTGGGATGCAGCCTGGCTCAGTGTCAGCGAAGCAAAAGTCAAAATTACTTTAATAATACCACCCTGGAAACAAGATTCCTTCCTAGGATGTTTTTATATTAATGGTTTAACTGATGTAAACTGATTGTATCAGAGACAGTCAAGCCTAGATTTCTACATAGTCTAAACTCTAAGATGATGACAACTTGTCATTTATTTACCTAACCTTATGCCTGATCTATCAAATTTTTGAATGTACATTCTAACATTGCCTTTTAATGAAAAAAAAATTCTCACTTTACTGTGATGAAACCATTCTTAGTGGTGTTTTACCTAACTGACTCCTGAGAGAAAAGGTAATTTCTAAAATTTTGTGCTGTTTCCGAGAGCTATCTTTTACTGCCTCATCCTTTTAGCCACAGTAGGAATCATGCAAAAAAAAAATTTTACCAAAGAAATAGTTACTTTTCCCATCCTGGCTATGTTGTGGGAGGAACTTGTCTTCTGGGTACCAGTATGGTGTATTCAATGTTGTTTTCCAAATAAGTAAGTTCCAAAATAATATTAAATCTATTGTGCAGGGAAATTATTTAGTAGTAAGGGACTGAAGGAGGAAGTCATACTTTAACAAAATCATGAAAGTTTTGCTAAAGAAGCAAACTTGGGTAGAATAGGGAAGCGTAGCAGCAAGGAGCTTATTATAGGCACAAAATGAGGGAGAACAGGCAGATGTGAAAGAGGACTAGCTAAAGATAGAGAAGAGTGGTGTCCAACAATTTATAAAGCCTAAGAAAAGGAGTCACGATGAACACAGAGGACAAGAATACAGGCTCTATGGAGGAAAAATCTGTGAATCTTTTTGGTTCCCTCTCCCTGATACAGTATTGGTACTATTGCATATTAAACAGCTTTTCTTCAGTAGGGTTTAAAATGGGGCAAGTAACAGGGACTCTTACCAGTGTTCTGAGAAGATTCTTCCACTGCCAGGACACTGTCACTGTGTTCCTAACAATGCTTCCAACTACACTGGGTTTGCTAGAGTTGGATAAAAATGCCAAAATTCTGCTAAAAGTGAAAAGGAGAGTGGAAATTAGAGGAAAGAGAGCTGGGATGGTGAAGGTATTCAGGTAGAGTGCAAGGGGAGTGTGAGAAGGATCTGAACTGATGCAGATTAAAACCTGACTGTCAGGAGGTAGCAGAAGAGCTCTGGAGAGCAGGTAGAGGGGAGCTGAATGCAGAAAGGTGAGGAGAGAGGATGTATGCTGAGCATACATGAAGGAGCCAGATGGAGAGGATCTATAATTCATCAGAGAATGGGGCAAATTAATTCCCTCTTTGAAATGGTTCTTTCTGGCGGCGGAGGACATACCTCCTTCTCTCCTCTGACTAGGTGTGCAAGAGCCATGCACGTTCCTGCAATGCTCCTCTAAAAATTGCTGCCAGCCCTGAAGGAAGAAACCCTGCTCGCTGTGCAGCAAGGAGCTAATCGTCACACACATCTCCATTTCAAATTAAATGCTCCAGTAGAAAAGTAGCGTGGGGTAAGAGGGGCAGTAACAAAACCTGCTGTGTGTGGCTGTGTATTTGTGTACTTGTGCATGCACTCTTCTGTGGCATAGCTACATTGCATTTCTGAGTTTTGCTGAGCCATCCCACATGATGAAAGTAAAATGCCAGTGAGAAAGTAAAAATAATGAGGAAAAATATAGCCACAAGAGAAAATCAGTAGGGAGATAGACAAGTTTTTCCTATGAAACCAGAAAATCTCACATCAGATTTCTTTCTGCCCAGCCTTTCTGATCTGGATGATTTTTATGGGTTCACAAATGCATTTGACACCACAGGAGTATGCAACTGGGGGAAAAAATTTCTACACAGAGGACCATAACAGAACAACTGCATCGTCACCTTGATTTTTCAGTGTTGTGGCAGGTTTAACAAAACCACTAAATTAGAAACACACTTTTGCTGCTGGGTTTGCATTCAATTTTTTCTGTAAGTTCTCTGTCTGTAATCTTGGAATTTTTTGCTTTAAATCTCAGCAAATCCATTCTCATTAATTTAAGTAATCTAAATATCTCACATAAGTGATGAATCTTTCTACTTCTTTGCAATGGAAACTATCCAAAGCACAGGACTTTGATGTTCATCTCACTCATAACAATTTGTCTCTTCCATAATGTCATTGACCTCACTCGTCCAACCCAAGTATGAGATTTTTCTAAGAAAAAAAGAATTTTTTAAAAATCACAGAAGTAAGCTTGAAAGGTAAATCCAAAATTGACTTTTATTTTCTTGTTTTTCTTCTGAAAAGTTTGTGATACTGATTCCTGGAATTGTGTGTAAATATTAATCAAGTCAGTAATTGGAATAATGAAAACAAACTGCCCTGTTCAACTTCCAGGAAATTTAACAAAGCTCAGATTCCTCAAAACACAAACTAAATCATACTGTTTCCAAATCAGTCCTTAAAATTTGATCACTGTTCTTCATACCTGAATCTTTGCTCACACATGATTTGGGGGTTACACCCTCACATCTGTGCCTATACAATCTGCATCTCATAGATCTCTGACATCCATACATAACCGAGATGTGTTACAGCTCAGCTTTGGATGGGGGCTACTGCCTTAAGACAACCCCTGCCAAAAACCTAGGATGCACAAAACAGATAAGCATCGACAGCTAAGGGCTTACACTACTTTACTCTAATCCAGATCCAGCCACTGTCAGAGGGTGCTAAAACCCGCTAAAATAGATTGAATATGCTTGACCCTGTAAATTGTTTGTGCATCTGCCTCAGGCCACGTAGCCTATACTGCATGCAGATACCCAGCCTGTTCACAGAGCAGAGCTCTTGTGCGCCTCTCCAAGCGCTTTTGTCTGTACTATTGGGCCCAGTATTTGATTGACCACATTAATGACCCCTCAGTGTTGAAGGCAAAGTCCTGCACTCCAGTGCACATGCATTAAAATAAAAATTCTGCACAGCCCCAAAGGCACACTTCAAACCCAGCCTTTGGAGTGAAAGCAAGCCTAATTTATAAATTGTAATTGATTTTGTAGCCAGATGCTTTCAACAGAATTTTCCATGACTGCAATACAGTGAGGCAGAAAATTGCTATTATGCCACGTGTCTATTAATAGCCCTTTCTCTGATTCCAGCTAGCAATTTAGATTGTATTAAATATTATTTATATATGCTCTCTCCAGAAATCTCTGTATGAAAAACATGTTCAGTTCTATGCACACACATTAAAAACGTGGTATTCCCCTGTTAGCACAGAATCCCCAGAGCAATCATGATTTCTACCAAGTACTAGCTTATTTGCCCTGACTGAGATACTAAACTCAAACATTTGGGGCTGAAAAGACGGCTACTAGCCTAACTAATAAAAACACCTGCTGATCACTGAATAATTTGGAGAGCTTTTAGAATGGCTTTCCATTTCTCCTTAATCCTTTTCATTGGGGCAGTCGAAGACCTCAGAGAGAAGTGTCTCCAAAAAATGGCCATGATTAGATTGGCAGATGGTAATCTCTGCACATCAGAAGAAATAGTATCTTCTCTTTAGTTGCTCTGGGACCTCAGGAGTTTCCTCCATCTGATCTCTTCTTCAGTATTAAATAGGAAATGTTTTACTTCGATGTGTGTGCATACACATCTCATTAGCACTAAAGAGATTTGAAGAGTCAGTTCATATACAGGAATTCTTTTAAATTGTGTTGACAAGAGAGTACATTGTCTTCTTTTCTCAAGAAAAAATGAAACCACTGTATGTCAGAGATTCCCAGAGCAAACAAAACTTTTTGGAATAACTGACGATTACAGACTGGAATTAAACTGGAGAAATAGTTTTGCCTTTCAAGAAATGCTGGTATAAATACCCTAATAAAGATATCTTTGCCAGACATCATAAGTGTCTTTCAGGTCATAGCCTATGTACCCAGCTGGCTGTAAGAACTGCTTTTGGAGACTTTACTATCCGTTGGACAGTATCAGTTGCTAGTCTGCAGCTGAAAACACATTTGCCCAAGGAACTATATCAGTTTCTTCCAGAGTCACTGGGGGTTGTTGAGGATATTCTTAGTATTTCTCAGATCATTGACCTGCTCTGAGCCATTACAAGTTTATTGCATTAATCTATCTGTCAGTAGTTGGCAACTCTCAAAAACCAGTTTATTAAAATACTAAGGATAACATTGTTGATACAGGCATCATGATTCATTCAGAAACCAATCATTATTTTTGCCATATTTAAACATAATTATCTATTGGTTATACTGGGTTATAAACAGATTAGTTGTAGGTGTTGGGTAACTGTGTGGAATGTTTTAGGCACAAGGCTTTTTGACTTGCACATGTAAATTTAAGAATTGTGGGTTCATTTTGCACTCACTCAATAGTAAAACAAAACAAAGATTCTTGAATGTAGCATTTTCAAAAAAAAAAAAAATAAAGCAGGATGAAATAATCTGTCATACAGTTGATTTTTTTATTATCTCTTGTCTATCCAATTTAAAATATGAATATGTGTCTACCAGAGAGATATCAGTAGATCTGGAAAGAAAAGGAACATCTATCAGGAAAGAAAAGGAACATCTATCAGGAATATACCAATTCAAGCAGTAGCCTAAATG
This sequence comes from Gavia stellata, assembly GCF_030936135.1. NCBI lineage: Eukaryota > Metazoa > Chordata > Aves > Gaviiformes > Gaviidae > Gavia > Gavia stellata. The sequence goes on from NC_082600.1 coordinate 17,357,959, forward strand.
GCACCTCTGTTACTTAACCTACTTCAGCAATTGCCAGATTTAGCTCATTGTATCTGTGAGCTAACCACCCTCCTCCTAGTAAACTGTTGGTGAGATGAAACTGCACATGTGAAGGTATAACATCCCAGTGGAAGCAGCAGGAGACATTAGGTCTTCAGAAGGCAGCGTCATATCTCAATGCAAGAGGTGAACATGTAGGTTTGACATAATGAGAGCAACCCAGGACTAATAACACCAGAACAAGGGTTTGCTGTCTTGCTCTACCAGACAGAATTTTGACAGTGGCCATCAGCACTGTCCAGTTTCACATCCCTGACTGTGGAAGGAGGCTCCCCTCATGACAATTCACTCTAGCTGAGATTTAAGTCTTGGGAGTGCTTTTTTCTTTTCATTAAATACAGAAGAAACTGCTAAATCAAATCCCTCAGTGACAGATTAATGGTAGGTGGTAGGCGCTGATGCACCAGGAAAAGATACAGGAAATGCTATTGTAGGTAGAAAGATAGTCATGAAGGTCTCTGTTCAATCCTTAGGAATCGGAGATTAATTACAGAACTGAAGTAGGAGGCTTTCTGTTCCTTTGCAAGTAAATGCTGTTGCCTTTAGTCTTCTGGATTTTGGGGATGAGTCTGTTCAGTGCCTTACTGAATGCTAGCGGCTTTTTGGCTTCAGAGCCGTTCACAGCAGTGAGCTCCACATCCTTCCTATGAGTTGTGTGAAAAAGGTATTCCCCAGAATTGGTTTTACATCAGAAATCTTTTGTTTGGGGGGTGAGGGTTGTTTGATTTTCCTTCTTTGGCCCCTGTGTGTTGAATCCAAGGAATCAGAAATACTACCAGCACTACCTTCTCCAGACCATGCTTTGTCTTTCCTTCTTTTATCAGAGCAGAGGAAATCTGGGCCTCTTTCAATAAATTGAAATTCAATAAATTTTCCCCCTGTTGCAGTTCCTCCTGCAGTTGCTCTGCCTGTTTCTGCTGCCCTGTGTCAAAACAGCCTTCATCACTATCTGAGGGGACTCCGGTCCTTGCCAGCCATCTCTTCCAAGTCTCCTGGCCATGTCCTACCCTCATCTGCCTTGTGCTGGCTCAGGGTCTGCCCTTAAAATTCACATCTGCAGATGGGAGCGCGAGGGTGTCGCTTAACAAACAATTATTAGTAATGAAAGCCGTGCCATTAGCATTGTTCATAGCCTGCCCAGACCCTTTGCTCTTCTTCTCTCTAAGCAGGTTCTGATGGGTAATCCAATTAACTGCATGCAGAAAATTGCCCCTTAATCAGCAAGGAGGGCCAGTGTTTCAGTTTCAGCTCTATTACCCTCACGTTGTCACTGCGTGTGTAAGCGCTCCCACGTGCTGCTGAGCCTGGGGCTGGGCGCTCCCGGGTGTGTGCCCTTGAGCTGCCGGGAGTGTTTGAATGTCGCTGTTATACACCCTAATAAGCCAGGACCCTTTTATTTTGAGCTGGAAAAAAAAAAGAAAGAGAAAGAAAATGGTCACTTTTAACAAACTGGTTTCACAACTCATTTATCAAGCCCTCTAGCAAACCATTTATTTTAGCTCCTTTTTGCTCCATCAAAAGCTGTATGTTAAAAGGGAGAGGTAAATTTCGAGAGGCAGGGAACTGAAGGCAGGCTGCAGTGCTACCCGCCCTCACAGGCGCTTTGCTGGGAGGCCTCCAGCTAGAATTCAGGGGTAGGAGCTGTTATTTTTCCTGAAGTGACTCCCGCCTTCAAGATCAAATTATTTCTTTTGTCAAGTCCAATAAGCATTGAACACCACAGACTTGGTTTCACTACAGATATGAATGAACACCTCTGTACGGTACTTTACATTGCCATGAAAAATATATATATGTATATATATGTAATGGGGAGTGTAATTATTGTTCTACTTAAAGAAAGGTGACATTCCACTTTAACGAAACTTTCAAGTGCAGCTTTTAAGAGAAACTGTGTCTTAAAGGGAAGCTGGAAGAGTTTAGAGGTATGTGTTTTAACTAGCTTTAATGACCTTTAATAAGCTTTGAGTTAAGGCTTCAGTCTCTAGGGCAAAAAGCACCCAAGGTGATTTTCCCATCACCTTCCCAAGATCAGACCCTGTAAGAGTTTAGTCTGGGAGTCACTGCTTGAGCACTGGCTATTCCTGAAAGTATTCGGATGCTGCATGTACTACATGTGTGTCTGTTTTCAAACGCCAACCTCCATTTTGTACACGTGCTTGACTGGAAGGCAGACGACACACCTTTATCTTGCTCCGAGACCCTGACTATCGTTTTTGTCTCAGCGGATGTATTCCTTTTGATCAGTGTCACTTTTTCAATTATTTTTTTTCTTTTAATTTGTACTTACTCAGTTTAGCAGGTGATTCCCGGAGGGCGTACTCCACCTGCCCAACCTCAGAGCTTCCCTTCCAGGAACATACCTTCTTCTCATTTGTTTACTTGGGTGTACTGGACCACTGTGAAGCAATTACACAAGCAATACTGTGGGTGTTGCATTTTTCTGTCACTGCCTTTTGTAAGACATAACACTCCATTGACATTGAAAAGTGGTAGGAGACCCAGAAGCTTCATTGTTGTTTACTAGCAATATAACCGATGTACAGTGCTTCTACAGGGGACCTGTCCTCACTTCTCAAAGCAGCTGGCTGTCTCAGGCCCAATTTAATTAACAGGGCTGGATTATAAACAATCTTGGATCCCTTCACCAACACTCCATCAATCTTGCTTCCATCAGTTTTTGTGCTTTTGTTTAGTTTCAAGCTAGAAGAAAGTTTAAAGAAATGTGCTAAGACTCCCGTATAGGGTGAGTAAATATTCAATGTATTTCACAGAAATTACAACAAAATGAAGGTATTTACTCTCACATTGAACAGAATTAATAAGAAGTTCTAATTGATGTATTAAAAAGTTATTAAGAACAGCCTGGAGTGAAGTTTCTGCAATCAATCCGTTCTCTGCTTTTAATTTAAAAATGAGCAAATATTTAGGTACATTTTGCCACCTTCTTTTAGCAGTGACCTAGAACTAAAATGCGAATCCTCCCAAAAGGGATATTTATTGATGTGGATCTAAATTTCGCCAGTATGTCCCATGTTAGATCACCCGCCTCTGGGCAGAGAGGAAACCAAGGCTGTTCACAAGAGAAACTCATATTGTGAATAGTTTTAAAATTCTTCAGAACTCCTATCCACTTCCAAATGTCGGTAATGGGGAGGATCAGAAACCTTCCCGTAAACCCTGTGCATTTTGCATGTTGAAATCCTGGCTTGAATTCAGGTCTCCACCTCAGCTTCTTGGTAAATGTTAATATTCAAGTAGAACAAAAACGTTAGAGGCAATTACAGCATGAACATCTCTTCTTGTTTATGTATAGTAGCTGATAGCAGAGTCTGTAATAATAATCTGTGTTTATACATGTGCTGTTCAATGTAACAGTTGCGTACAAAATACCTTTTAACTGTCACAAGAAAATAACTGGATTGATGTCACTTTTTGCTTATATGAATACAATTATTTGCCTTGCAGGGACCAGTTCCACTTTTGTCTTGTTATTTATGATTTTTAAATACATTTGTGATAAATTAGGCTCGTTTCTAAGGTAAACAATACTGGAGCCAAGCAGCTGTCTCTGTACATGTGCATGTTATCACAGCTGATATCAAGTCCAAGTCAGACTCCTTGTCTTGCTTGGACCTTTCCTTAACCTTTCTGGCTTATTCAGGGAAATGCGGACCAGTCTATTTTCTTATTAAAAATATGGCTTTTTGAAAAGCTGAACTTATTTTTTAAATCCTTTCTTTTTACAATTATTGATTCAGAAAGACTGTAACAATCATATTTTTCTAAACTGGCAATTGCTTGTGTTGGGAAATGATATATAGATATATATTTTGTTCTACAGATTTGCATGTAGTTTTGAAACTCTTTGTTTTCATATATATCCTCCTATTTGCTAGAATTATCTCAAAAAGCTGTAAGCTTCTGTATACTGACTCTATGAAATTGTATAAAAATGCAGATGGCATTGTATAAAAATGCAGCTGCATAAAAAGACTGACTTTATTTTTTATTTAAATTGTTAGAGCGAAGTCATCCTTAGTGTTACACCACACAAGATGTACGGAAAGAAATCAGGTCATTGTTTCGAAAGGCTGGACAGCGTTACGTGACACTTCCTAAAAAGTCTCGACTGAAAGTCAGGAGAATTTACCCTAGAAATGGTGGCATTTCGGGCCCTGATTCTATAGTTTATTCACACTCTTTAGGACCCTGTTGCACAAGTACTCCCATGAAATTTAATGAGAAATATTAAAAATAAGAGCCTATGATGTGTGAATAGCAATGATAGAACAAGGCCCTTTTTTAATGAAGAATGGGGCCTTTTAACTAGTTAAGAGGCTATATTTTGAGTATTTCAGGACAACTTTTTGTGTTCTTTTCTGCACTGTGGACTCCTGTGTATTCTGGATTTATTCCATAGCTGAAATGCCAGATTAAATCGGTTGAAGCCCCGTACACAGGTGAACATAATAGTAAGCTGCAGTGAAATATTGCAGAAAACGGCCTGATTTCATTCTTCAGAACAATAGTTAAAGTAACTCACAGCCTTGGCTTCTGTGCACCTGTGAAGCAGAGGCTTTTGCTTTGTACCTTGGCTGTAGTGTAACATGGAAGGATTTCTGCTCTCTGCCTGGAAAATACTGTCTATTCCTCAACCTCGTCAGAAGCATAATATTTTCTCAAGTAAAAAAACTCTGATTCTGCAAGACTCATCGGGGAGTTAAGGGGCAGCTGGGACCTTCTGCGATCAGGCCACCTTATTCCAAAAATTTATCCCTCGATGACAAATAAAATATGATGTGGCTTTGCTGTTTGCAAGTAGGATAAAGAGATGGGACATTCATCACCCCAAGCCCTAGCCTTGTGACTCTGTGATGCTCCACTGTTACTAGTGAACTATGTTGAATCAGATTATAAAATCAGAGTATTTTATTGCATGTGTCCTTTTTTGTAATGAAAATATATAGTTGTATTTGATGTTGCAGTTATAAGGCAGTAAATAAACACTTATGTATTTCTTTTTAAGGACTTCTGAATTATTCTGAGCGGTGGTTTCACATTTTTGCTCTGCTTATTTCTTACCATCAGAGTATTTGGGCTGACCTAGAAATACCCAGAACAAGTGAAAATTTGCTGCTGCCTGCCTCTCTGCTCATGTACCACTGGAAGAAGGTTGTGCTGAATGTACCTACTTCACTCTAGCCCTGTAAGATTTAATAGAAAATGTCAGCTTTTCTGTAAGACTGTGCAGTTGGTTGAATAGACTTCTACCGGACCCAAAGAAAATATGAATTTGCTAAATCATATTCCGATTCAGTATGATTTCTTACCGTGTTGGCCTCTGACAGTCTCTGTGGGGCTCCCCTCAGTCCCAAACCTGCTAAGACAAAGGGGCATTTCTTGAGAACCTCAGATTTGAAGGTAAGGCCAATCACATGTAGTGAGCAAGCAGTGTTTTAGTTTAACCACCGGTGATTTCTCTGAAGTGTAATCACTGCAGCATGTATGTGCAGATGCACAACTCTTATTAGCATCCAAGTAATTGCTGGTTTCTTTCCTGAATCTTTATGAGATAGAGTCTGCCAGGATCTCTGACAAAGAGCTCCACAGGCAGTTACTTCTGGAGGAGTGGAAAACCACTACCATTTTTTTGGTGAACCTGTGGGCTAGGTTCCCTGTTCCTTTTATGAACACACTGAGCTTTGTCCAGGTTCTTTGACTTCTCTCAGGTATTTGGACCATGTGGTCCTGTGCCTTCCTATGATCTGTCTCCCGCTAAGCCCCCAAAAGTACAAATGCAAACACTTCAGCTGATGATAGCTGTGTCAAGATCAGAGCAGCAGCTTGAATCCCGAAGAGAACGGGGTAAAACAAGTCCAGGGCTGTAGGAAGAGGAGCCTATGATGGTGGGGTAGTTACATTCCCATAAGGGCTACAATCACTGCACAAAAGAAATTTCTGTTCTTACTTTTTTTTTTCCCTTTGCGATGAATTTTTTCATCTTGCAGTTTATTTTTGTGGAGCCAGAAAGTAAGCTTCTTTGCATATATCGGGCCTCTTCTTCTGGAACCAGCAAAGAAACTTGGGACTTGATTTTGTTCCAGGCACTGTACATAGACCAGGAAAGACTGTCATCCAGCAGGGAGGAGAGAAAAGTGCCTAAGAATAGATAAAACAGCTCACACTTGTATGGTGAATGAATATTTTGTTGACCAGGTTCAGGCTGCAAACAACTCTACAGCTGATCGGTGGGAGTTGAGACAGTCAACAAGAATTATTATAAACACTTCTAGAGGACAATGAAATACTCTGGGCAGTTATAAATTTCTTAAGTCATATATTAGTAGAGAAACACCTGTTTTAGATAGCAACCCTGCTGCTAGAAGATGGAAGTCTCTGTTTAGGTTGTAGCAGTAAAAGGTGGCAAGTTCAATAAATAAAAATAATAGGGTAAGACCCTCAAGTGGAGTAAATCAATGTAGCTTCATTGAAGCTGTTGGAACTAAGTCAATTTACAGCAGTAAGAATCTGGCTTGTAGTCAACAGGCATTTTACAGAATGCTTAAAACTTCTCCATTTAGAGAGTTGTCCTCTGCCGTATGCCTGTGCACTAAACTGTATCTGCACAAAAGTCCTCGCCGGTAGAATGAGGTCATTTTGGATGTAAGCATTCATTATATGCTTATGTAAATTAAGGGGGGGAAAATAAGTGATTAGCAAAGTCTTAAATAAAAAAGGATGGAGCAAGGTTACCAAGTGAGAACCATTTAAATAAAATCAACCTCAGCCCTGGAGAGTTAATGGGGAGTGGCTTTCTATGGAAAAGGACTGATGGTGTGTTGATGCTGCACGTAGAAGCTGAGCGCTACGGCCATGAGAGATTAAAAGCAGGGAGTGAGGTTTTTTCTAGGTTAATATTTCAAGCTTTCTAAATTTCATTCTGTGACATACTATGAATGCAGCCTCGGTTTCCAACTGCAGAAAAACGCTCTGATAAACACATATTGCTGGAGCAAATGAAACTGAAGGCTCATCCGGTTTTACTGTAGCACTCGTGGTATTAAGAGGGATTGTAATATAATCCTCTTCAATGAATAACCCTAACAGATGTTATCAGGGTTGCTCTGAACGAGCCATGGACCTCTTGCTAGAACTCCCTCTGTGGAAGTCCAGTTCATAAATTGTCCTAATGGGCTGCCTGCCTCGTCCCACTGCTGCAGCAGCATGAAAGGGAGGCGGTTACCAGCGGCCTTGAAAGCCGGCATTATTCCCATCTGGTTTGCATTACAATACTGCTAAATATTTCATGCTTTTTGTTTTACAAACAAATAAAAGCAGAACTAATCTTTTTGTTTAATGTTCCTTGATTGACGTTTGAGTGGGGAAAAAAAGTTTGGGGTTTGTTTTGATTTTTTTTTCTTTGCTTCAGATCTTAATGTGGCTCTGCAAAAGCTTTTAATGGAAGATAGAGCAGATCGCCGTTGACTTTTCTGGTGGGCTTTTTATGGCACCATTGATACAGGAAAAGATACGGGGGAAATCCAGATGATGAATGTGCTGTTCAATCAGCTGGGATTTCTTTGCTTGCGAGGAGATAACTCGATGAAGTGCAAACAGAGACAGGGAGCAGACGTTGACTGCTTGTCAGCTATATACAGAACTATCTCTGGCTGGGGCTGCTGGAAAACACAGCAGCTATTAGTACCCCTTTGCCCTTTCACAGCGCCCTGTCAGAGGGTCCCCAAGCACTGCAGCAAGAGCCATCCATTAAACCGCAGAGCAACGAGTCTGTTTAATCACCCCAGCTTTACAGGGAGGGGAACGGCAGCCCTGGGAGAATTCAGCCAGCATTTTAACCTCCCAGTTCCCCAAACTCCTGCTGAGGTGGATGAGCGAAGGCGTTTCCGTGGACGCTCAGCATCTCCAGCAGTGGGTGCCGCCTCTGCCCCAGCGGGACATGGGCGACCCACCTCCATGCAGGGACCTTCATCCAGGAGGCAGAGGTTGCGGGGGATCAGGAGCCTCCCCTGGGATGCACAGCCTCCCCTTAGGTGCCCGCCCGTGGAAGTGCCGGCCGAAGGTTTTGGGCGGTTTCCTTCCAATCCAAAGCAGGTCCCGGTGCAAAGCGGGGCCTCTCGGCCAGTACTTCGCTCGAACGGCTGCATGGGCTGGTTTACCTGGTGTTTGGACAAATATCTTCATTAGGGCGCCCATTGGGCTGTGTTAGCTGTGAGGCCTGATCGCAGGGTGGATGAAAGGTATGAAAAGTCACTCAGAAAGGGCTAAATATTGAGAAAAGGTAAATACTCACTCTCTCAGCCTGTTGCAGCTTGGCCCTGCAGCAGGGTGACGGTGTGTCAGTGCGGATAGTTAAATCACCATACTACATCTGACCACGCAGTAGTCTTTTTTTATATCATTGTACAAACAGAAATGGGTTTGTCCAATTCACTCTTGAGATGAATTCTCTACAGTTACTGCGGGATGAATTTTTCCCCAATGGCTGATGCATCAGTCATCCCATCCCTTCCTCCCGTAACCACTGGCCTGAATTCAGAGGCAAAAGTGAGTCTCAGGGACTGACCCTAATGCTTGCCTGCAAATAGGCTTTATGACTTACGCTGAATAAGACACCCAAGCAGTAAAATTATATACTGCTTTCTATATTATGTTTCTTATTTTTCTAGCATTTTCCTCCTGAGGATCTCAAGGCTCACTGCAAGGTTTAACTAATTCTCAGCAGTCATCTGTGAATTAAATTCTTTTTGCTAATTACAGCTGAAATACTATTGCCAGAGCGGAAGGTTGCCATTCTTGAGCATCTCTCTACAATAGCACACGATAGTTTCACTCAGGATTGTAAAAATAAATTGTAACTGCCGCAGTTCCTTGCATTCAATCATTTTCATTGTGGATTTTGACGTTCCGCTTAAAAAATTTCAAATCCAGGAATAGTAAATGCCGAGTCATAAAAGCTTAGGAAATGGGTCGAATCCAGAGTGCAAGGCAGTATTACAGTGTCTGATCTGCTGTCTTTGATAATACCCTCACAAGACAAGGGTCTCTTTTTTTTTTCATTCCTGAACAAATGAATTGCAGCATGTATGAAATCTCCAGAGGCCATCTGTGACTGTAATTCATTTACCCACCATATTATGGAACAGATTTTCCAGTGAGTTCAAAACTCAGGAAAGGGGGGAAGGGAATAGTATGATGAGAAGGATCTGTGATCCATATCTAAAAATAAAAATATTATTCAATTGTCATATGTGATGGATAAAGTGTCTGACGCACCAGGCGAAGCCATAGCAACTAGATAAATATGTTTAAAACATTTAATTTTGATACATTAAGAATGAGTTGGAGCAGGGGCTTATTGACACTGAAATTAAGCAGACATTTCTAAGTTCCTAAAAGCCTCTGATTTTGTTTAGCTTGGAAGAAATTTTGCTGTAGATAACTTGGAAGTGTAAGGGGAAGTTGGACTTGGTGCACAAAGGAGCAGCTCTGACAGGTCAGGACTAGCAATTACCTTTCTTCTTCATCTGTTATTTTCCGAGTGCCAGCAGCCCCTACCTGATTTGCGTCAGACCACATGAGGCCCCTCGGCAAACTTACAGACCCTTGGCTTCTGCTTTTAAATTGAAATTAGTGCGTTCATTTATGACCTTAGCTGCTACAAAAATATTTTTATATATAAGGTGCTCTCAATATTTCTGTAGTGCTGTTAACATTCAGTAATTGTAATTAGTAACACTTCCTCATGAACAGCCAATTGGTTATGTGGCTGTAAGCATCAGATTTCCTCCCTGAGTAATTCCAAGGATGTTACCGAAGTTACAGCAGGAATGAATTCAGCCCACAGTGGCTGGCAAGGTTAGTGTTTACACTGCCTGTCATGTTGGTACCCACTGAAGGGTTTTACATTCTGCACCAGGTCCTGTGTTTCTTCATAAAGCGATACCATGCAGAAGAGGAAAACGGTGCAAACTTCTAAAAATTGTTTTCTGTAAACATCTGACCAAGAGTTATGGCTGAAGGAGGAAAATGTTCACTGCCACGCAGTAATTAGGGGGCTGTATCTGAGCAGAGAGGGGTGGAAAGGAAGGCGAGAGAAGGGCCGACACCCAGGAGGAGCGATTTAGCTTGCCGTCAGTCTAAAATCAATGAAAGGTGCTGCACTGAGCCTTTCGCCCGCAGCCACTGGCACTTGTAAGCACCAGCGTCAACTTTTTCCTCCTAACACATCAGGCCCTGAAATATCTTCTTTCTTCTGAGCCAGTGCAGAAGTGAAGAAGACACACGCAGCCACTTTCTCTTCCCTCCTCTTCAAAGGATTGCAAACGCACTCATCTCACCTAACTCACACGGGTGCTGTGGGGCATAGACCGAGAAGGGGCTGGGGAATCGCAGATACAGCTGAGCGTTAACAGCCCGGCTTCCAGCCTCTGGAGAAGGATTCGCAGCTCTTCGGTTGTGCAAAGTAAGCCAAGTGTGCTTGCTTGGGGGCTGAATGTAGCCTAATACTGCTAATACTGCTACATTACTGCTTTCAACATGACCATCACAGCCCATTAAGGATGAAGTAGATGCAGATTGTATTTCTTTTTTGCTCATGCCTTCACATCTATAGCAGATAAAATACTTTGCAGAGTGCCCATAATGCTGAGTTTAGCTTTTTGACTGGAATTATACAATACTGGCAAAACATTCAGTGACAGGACATGGTTTACACCAGCAAAACTGCATCCTTTTAACAACATTATTTATTTTTCTAGTGGAGAACTAGGACATATTGGCAGAAATATGCTTTTACTGGTATGACTATATCTATGCAACAGGCTTTTTTTTACATGCCTATATCTATATATATATACACACCATGATACTCATGATCAGCAACATTTGTAGTCGGGCTTGTCTTAGTGAATGCAAACACTAAGCAAGAGGTTAATAAGTAAAAGCAGTTTAGGCTCCTCTCTGTCTCAGCTCTGCTTGTTACTCTTCAAAAAACTGGGGAAGATGATGAGAAACGTGACCACTTTGGCATTATTGCTTAATTTACACAGGGTGGCAATTTGGTCCCAGAAAACTAAAATCAATTTCAAAGAAAAACAAAAAACATTCAAAACCCAAACTGTCCAAGGCAAAACCAAGGAAATTGAAATAAAGGAAAGATGCGGCAGCAAGGTTAAAAAAAAAGAATAACAGCATTTACGTGTGGAAAATAAAAAGGGTAAATGACAAATGAAGTGACAGCTTTCTAACAAAGAAAAGAGGAAAGCAGGGGGAGCTGCAGATGGAAATGCTGCACCGGGGGGAAGAGGAGGGTCCCGGCAGGCAGTGGGAGCAGGAGCGGGAGCGGGCAGGAAGGAGGGGGCTGTACACGATGCCGAGCGCAGGGCTGTCCCAGCGGGAGGGTGGCACAGAGGTAACAGCTTAATGCCACAACCAGCCTTTTACGGAGGCACTGGATGGGGCTGAGATCTCTGTTCTGCCTCTGGCTGGGTCATGGGTGTCTTCCAGTCACTGGGGGAACTGGGGTGAAATCCTGCTGTCCCTGGGAAATCACTGCCAAAACTCCCCTTGGCTTTCATTCATTTCACAGCACAGTGGCAATTTTGCACTTTGGGAATCTGGCTCACAAAAGTGGAGAGGAATTGGGGGAGGCTCGATGTTTTCCATGACCAGCTGTGGGTACCTGACTTGCAGGAGACCCACGAGAGGCAGGACTCGGAGTCAGGGCGAAGGCGCAGTCTCAGGCACAACCACATGCCCCACTGGGCATGGGAGCCGCATCCTGCTGCTGCCAGGGGATGCCGGTGCCACCTCCCATCCTCCCTGGACAGCTGAGGTGTGGTGAGACCTCCAGGAGCTGATCTGGAAAAAGGGGATAAACAGGGCTCCGCAGTGCTTCCTACAGGTCTGATGAAATTTGGGCCCCAGCTACATGCCCTGAAGCAGCGCTGGGTTTCCCGGGAGGAGAGGAGGAAGCAGGGCAGCATCCCGGGCAGTCAGGCTCCAGCCTGGGCACAGCCGTCAGCCTGGAGAGGCACAGCCATGCCAGGGATCTGCTGCCCACGCTTCAGCTTGTTTCCTCGGAGCCAAGCAGAAAAGCAAAATGCCTTCTGCTAAAAATCATGTCTAGAGATACTTTTTAATAACATTTCCAATCAGGAGTCACACTGCTTATAATTAGAAATTCCAAACTGATCTTCCACGTTGTCTCTGCCTTGCTGCGTTTGGCTCTCCAACTCTCTTTCGGCAGCTAGTGGGGAAAGAGGGGGATGCCCGATCCCCCGCAGAGGAGCTGGAGGCTGCACAGCAGCCGGCCCCAGCCCCGCTCACTGCTGGCAGGCAGGCTGGCAGGGAATCAGCGGGGCTGGTCTCCATCAGATATTTGGCAGAACTAACCCATACCCACAGGATCCTTATAACCGGCAGTTTTCTAATGGTTCCATTTTCACTCCAAAACCATCTTCAGCAGTGTTTTACTGCAAGGTTGAGGCCAACAAGAAATTGGCTTCTGACCATGCCCACTGCCACACGCACCCACACGCCATGTCTTTGACTCCTGAGCTGTCTCCAGCCTCCTTGGATGGTCCCAGGCCTTCCTTCAACCCCTGCCGTGGGGTGCTGGTGAGGGGCAGCGTGGCTGCCTGCCAGCAGCACGGTCCTCTCCAGAGGGTACCTGGCAAAGCTTGAGAAAAGCTCGAGGGAAAGGGTTTTTTGAGAATAAGGTTAAATTTCTGCATGAATGCAAGCAACCTCTGCTAGTGCCTGCCTGCCGTGCTGGAAGGGCAGCCAGTGAGTCTGGGTATCTCCTTTCGCTTCAGAGCAGTGCTGAAACTTGAGGTTTCATCCCAGGATGAGCAGGCTTGGCCGCTCTTGAGCTGTTCCTGCTCTTGTACGCAGTGCCCTTTCTAACGGAGATGAGTGGTTCATATTTGTCCTTGATAGAAGCCTTGCCTTGCCTGAGTTATTTTTATGGTATTTTAACCACCTTGGGTTTGCTGTGGGAAGAGCTAAATGCAGCGATTAGAAAGAACTGGCACAGTGCCACAATATTTTGTGGTGTGTTCGGCGGCTCTGTCCCCTACCTGCCTGACGTGGCAGAGTGCGTTACCCTGTGAGATGGCAGGGGTAATGCAGGTGGGAATGGCCAATACGTGCATTGCTGGGCAATTCCTCCAGGACAGCAAAAAGGTGCTTAATTTCTTATGACAGAAAACAGTGTCATGAGAAGAAGACTCACGTTAAGCCGCAGGAGGAGAAATGTAAGCATGTTCTTTGGTGCCACTGTCTTCCCAGCCTCTGAAAATGGAAGTCAACGTCTCGGAGAGCTGTGCTGGATCAAGTTGGTAATCCAAGGTAGCACCATGCTACTGTGAATACAGGTTGCATGCTATCAGTATCTGGAGCTGGATGTCACATTGCTCTGGATGTCTTTGCCTAAACTTGGGAAAAAAACTGGGTTCAATAAAAAATGACACTAGTTGTGTTAGGGCACAGGCAGCTCTCGCTTGCATTTGTACAAATCCATTGATATGGGAGAGAGAAGAAAGCCAGAACATTTCTACTGACACCTAACAAGTATCTAACATCTAACAAAAATTACACTCAGGCGTGTGTGCTGTGCTGCTCACTCTCTGCTCAGATGAGCGCAGGCAGAAGTGCCAGCAGCCGGCAGAAAAAGGACCATTTCTATTTTTAAACCCATTCGTGTTAGCCTCTTACCTGTGAAGAACCTGGGTGCCCAGGCAGCAGTGAGAAGTCTACAAGTTCTGCAGGCTGGGGCCACCGGCCCAGGAGCCTGGGATCCTCACAGAGAGGCGTATTCCTGTAGTGCTGGACACTCACTCAGTAGAAAGGTAACAAATGAGAGTGGCTGGGACTTGACTATGATCTGCAGAATGACAGATTATCAGATTTATTTTTTTTATTATTTTTTGGAGGACTTGGCTGATAAGACCCTCCTTGGAGACCCCATGTGCTGACTTTGTATGCAACCAAGTTTATATCTCCAATTTGCACTGTCGCTAGAGGAAGCTCTTTTGGAGGCACACGTGTGTGTAAGCACACGTGAAGCTGTGTGTGCTTCTCAAGGGAAGGGAGCAGGCTCCATTTCCTCTCCCCCTTTCATACAACGGCCTGAAACATTTGTGTTTAAATTCCATCACATCGTGCAAAACCTCTTCTGTTTCAACTGGCCAAAACCAGCTGCTATGTCTTCTTTTGTTTGAAATATCGAACCAGAACAGTGTTTACTTTAATTCTTAAGAGTGTCACAGATAATCTGTGGAATGGAGTCCTCATTTTCCATGCACTCCAAAACCACCAAGTGTCACGCACAGCTGTCGGTAGTACAAAAAATGATAAAAGTTCTGTGTGCATTTTCCTGTAAGAAAAAAAAGGAGGAAGGGATGAGGAGAAGAATCTTAATATAAAAGAAATGTGAGGATTTGAGAGACTCACAGGAGGATAAAAGAATCCGAAATCTGCCAGTAAAGAGGGATCTGTTGCCTTCCTGAAGCATAGGGATCTAATTACTCTTTTTCTCCCCCCTTCATTATGAAGCAACTATTGCAGAACATAAACGACCTTGTAGACTCACTAGATATTCCTGCCAAAAAGCGTATCCATTATCAAGTAATACATTTTCTGCTTGTGTAGTTCCAGTGTGCTCTTTTGAAAAGCAGTAAGTTCTCTTCTGACTCCCTTATCACATTTCAGGATGCCTTTAGTCATGGGACTCTGCTTATTCAGTAGTTCATGTCAAATTTACTTCAGTAAGCAAAACTTAGAGTTCTTTGAGAGTTGCTTTCCTGTTCCCCAGTCGAGGGAGGTGTTGGGCTTGCTTCTCTCACTAAAATACGTTTGAGGTTTGCTATTGATTTCATGGAGGCCACGAAGGCACAAAACAATACTGCTCAAGACCAAGCCTCTCTGGAGCTATGCTAATTCACACCATCTGAAGTGTCTTTTTGCAAGAAATCAGCAGCGAAGAGAAAATCAGCATTTGGGACAAGCACTTCAAAAAGTTACAAATGAATTTTAAAATGCATCGTAGTTCAAATCATCCTGGCTGGCTGTATTGCTGCACAACTTGTACATCATGAAACCTCGGTCTCTGATAGGGAATAACTTTAGGTTGAAGTCAGACAACAATCATTCTTGATAAACAAAAACCCCCAAATACTAGAAGCAATCTGAAATGGGACAGGCTGCACCCCAGTGCCTTCAGGGGACAGTCGTGGCCAGCCCTCCCTTCTGAGCTGTTCCCAGCAGCAGCTCAAGACCGTGCTCGTTGGCGTCAGCTGCAACCATGCCATGGACCATCCCAACAGGTTAACCACATAGATTACCACGCAGTGGGAATGGTCACTGCGAAAAGTAGTACTATAAATGCATTTTAGAGTCCCGAGTTCAGGTAAGTTTGTTGGCCTCTGATGCCAAAACCTGGATTTGAGTGCTTTGCTTTGTGATACATGAAATGCCACAATAATAAAAGATTATAGTTTTCTTAAGAGTGAAAAAATATCCACTATTTTTGGCTTACAGAGTGAGCCTTTTGTTTGCTCAAAATAACTCATAAATGGGAGTTGTGCCCTTAAGAATATAGCTACTTGCTTTCATTTAAGAAAAATTAAAACTGCTATTGTTATTGTGTCCCACATTGTAGTCAACCATAATGGTACTCAGGTTTTTATTGTTACTGTAAAGTATTCAGGCATTTCAGACCCACAGGGGATGAAACACCAACAGCCTGTATGTGATGCATCTTCTGTCTGCAGGTTTGCAACAAAAGAAAAAAAAAGAAAAAGGGTTTGCAATAAAAGAGTCTCAGAAGTGCAGAACATTGTTCTGATTTTTTTAAAGATGTTTCTTGTTAGGACCTGTCAGTTATGATAGTCTCCCCAGCATGCTGAGATACTGAGTGTCCCACATTCACACCAGGGTCATTAACGGCTGTCCCGCGTGCTGCGTGCACCCAGAGGAAGGCACGTTTTCTGTATCATCTTTTGGTTTCCCCAAATTCTGACATGAAGCAAGATAGACTTGCTCTGTTCTGCATGTACTCACATTAGATATTTCAGGCTTTTATTGGCCTAAGAAGTCCAGTGTCATCACCAGGCTGAGGTTCATGGCTCTTCCCAACTCCAGTCTCACTTCCCACCCATCCTCTTGACACATGGAAAGAGGGCAACATCTGAGCATGCTTTAGTACAAGTCCAAGCTGTTGCTCAACAGGGTAGACAAATGAAGCTTGATGTGGATGAATAGTCCACTTCAGCAGCAAATACTTTGGCTTTGGCATGGTTACGGCTACTCTTAACTTCTCACGGCAGATGGGGCCAGAAAGTTCTTTTGCAGAATCTGGAGTAACCCATAATCTAGCTCATTATGTTCCTGGAAATAGTAACGAATACTTGAAAGAAGATCCTCTTCAAGGTTCAGGCCATTGTCCCAACTTAGAGAGGGACAAGGAGGGGCTTCAGGCTGCCTTGCACGGGGTTACTTGGCAAGGGCCTCAGGACGACAAGGCTGATGTGATGAGTCCTTCACAAGAAATACAGTTTTGGGGGTGGGAGAGCTTTTCCTGAGCCCAGCATCCCTATTGAGCCAATGTTGCCCCAGGGAGTTGTGCAGTCCATGCTCTAGGGAGAGAGATGCCTGGGATGGTGCCTGGATACCGAATCCTTCTGCCCTCTGTGCTGTGCTAGAGCCGGCGGCTCCCCAGCCATGGGCAAAACGAGCCTGGCTTCTGGTTCGCTTGAAGGAAGCAAGGGGCAACCCCCATTGCTTCTGCAGAAATGGGGCTTCTGGCGAAATGTTCGAGAGCCACTGATTTATTGGGCCAAACAGTCTCTTACAGCTCATCACAAAGTTCTCTGTGTTGATCTGAATAGAGCGAATAAAAATTAAGTATTTACAGCTTCTGTTTTAATTTCTGTCAATCAGTTCAATTTTTTCTTCTTGTTTGCAAAATAGCCAAATTAATTCTTTTTAATTAGCTTTTTCCCTACTGGTAGAGTCCCAGTAGCGTCATCTGGGTAGATGTGACTCCTGGGATCCTTCCAGTCTCACTGCTGACCTGGGAACGGTTCAGTCAGATCACCTGTAGACTCCAGGCAAGTCAAGGCTATCAGTCTCACTGTGCTCTAGTTTTCCCCTTCTGAGGGAAATTATAGTGTAGCACTAGATAGTTCCACCTTTCTCTATCCCTGGAAAACAGCTTCATGCTGAAGGAGAAATGGTCTTCCAGATAAGGCAGTGGACTCATTTGCTATAGACTGTCTTCATTGCTCTGCCATCAATTTCTTATGTGATCTGGGACAAATCCCCTGGTCCCCAGATATAAATTTTCCCTCTCATAAATAAGGATATTAATACATGTGACACATTAAATGGAAAAAAAAATGTATTTTTGAGACTACAAATAAAATAAATGCCATAGAACAGCTTTATAACTAGCTCTAAGCAAATATCCACAGCTATCCGCATCAGAAGCAGCAGATCCTGGTTTCAAGTGAATTTGCATCTTGTAGTTGATTTTTTTTAAACTCAGTTAGGCTAAAGCTGCAGCATGTGTGTGTGAGAGGACATAGGACTTTATGAATGCCCTTAGCACCGGAAAAATTCAATCAGAATTACCTTTCATTACACACAGGATATGTTCTTCATCTGGGAAAGACAACTTGAATGATCGGTGGATTTTTATGTCTAATAAAGCATTAACCATAATCTAAACTTTTCCTGCAGTTAAAGTATTTAAAATGGTCTTTCCTGTGTGGATTCTCTGATATCTTTCTCCTCTACCTGTCTGCTTATTTAACATAGAAATTGCAGGAGTGTCCTATCTTTGTGATTTCTACTCCTCAATCAAATCTGGTTGAAACTGGTCCACGAGTTCAAAAGTTATTACTGCAAGGGCAGACAGACACGCACAAACACACACAGAGTATGATCACATAAGCCGTTTATCCAAGCTAAAAATAGAAAACCAATGAAATACCCAAAAATTACTTTGAAAGATGAAGCTTGGGCTGGAGACACTTTTTTTTCATCTCCAGTATTAATCATCAGTATTTTGCTGTCTGGCCTCAGTGTGCCTATGGGGTGTGGGGTAACTCACTGGCCCTGGCAGTGATTTCTCTGATGTGAACACTGTGCGGTTGTACAACAACCTCATTACCCGAAGGACTAGCACATGGGTGCAGTTGTCACCTTTGGGGAGGAAAAGCTGCTGGTCCTACCCTGCGTAGCTGGGTTGCCAAGTCGTTCCTTCTACACAAGCCTCTCCAGAGAATACCACTGCCCCCTAACTTAACATATTTTGATACCACAAATAACCATGGAAACGGGATTAAGCCAAGAGTCAGATGGGAATTGCTGTTGAAATGTGGATCAAAATCCTCACAGCAGGGCCCCAGGGCGGCTGGGAGCCTCCAGCATCAGTACCTTGCTGACATGCCTGTCGGGGTACGCCACTCCTTCCCCATAGGACCTTCCCCAGGACAACAAACCCACCAGCCTGTAAGAAAGGAAATGCACCTCTTGATGAAGAGGATGTACCCTGATGTACCCCGGTGGAGCATGGCTTACCCAAGCAAAAACCATCAGGTTAGTTTATCAAACAGTAGCTTTTTGCAGGCATGCAACCCGCTTTTCTTTGTCTATCCAAAGCCTAGGATCTCTTGGTTTTGCAGAGAACTGTTTCCATTCCACCTGCCACCTGCTGCAAAGGTGTAGTTGTGCTCCCATGCAAAACAGAGAAGGCTGCAGAAAAGCACCCAGACTGGCTCAACAAAAGGCCCTAAACGTGAGGGAAACATCAAAAAATAAAGCAGGAGATGTAGCTCAGCCAATGCAAACATGTAAGAAACTGTGCAAGGGCTCAGAAGAGAAACCAGATTGCTGTTGAAATAGCTGGTTAACATTTTGTCTGGAAGCACAGCTTCAATAAAATAGGTAAGGAAACCAGCTAAGGACCCCCAATGGCAAACATATTTATTGAGAATCCAATAAAAGTCTCAGAACAAATAGCCTGAAGGACCTGTAGACACAGTCTCTGCTGTAATAAAAATGCAATACAAGGCATCAGGGAAATGGTAAGGGAAAAGGGCTGCTCCATGAGAAAACCAAACAAGAAACCCAGAGCACGATGCCTGGAGACACAGGCTGGGATGTAATAAAATAACTGCCATTGGGGAAAAAGAAAGAAAAACAAAACATCCAACAAAGGCACAAAGAAGCCCCAGATACCCCAGCTAGTCTAGAAAATCAGCACAAGTTGCCATAAAAACACATGGGAAAATAGGAAAAGAATAATGGCTGCAAAGTGATCGACTCCTGCAGGTACCTAAAGGCAGCGCGTAGGCGAAAGTCCACAGGAAGCCATGTCAGCTGCAGTAAACTCTGAGGGTGCCTAGGAGACAAACCTGTAAAAGGTGACAAAACAGCGGCCTCGGAGGGGCTAAATCTCTGCGTTGGAGACAGATTTACATTAAATGCAAACCCCCACATTGCACAGAGCTGCGATTTTTGTTTTATTTATCTTGGTCAGCAAAACTTCTCAGTAGGTTCAAAAAGATGCTAGAGAATCTCTATTACAAGTGCACAAGAGAAACTGGTTTCAGAGACATACGTTGGCTCAAAGGGTTCAATCTGTACCCGCTTATTGTTAATTTTCATGTACTGTAAAATGCCAGAAAAATAGGCAATTATTTATTGTCAAAGTCATTGTTGTATTAAGTACTGTTAATGAAAATGACATAAAATAAGGGTTCATAGGAATAAGCAAGATTTTTTATTGAGGCAAATGAGTAAATTGAGAAAAGAAGGTGATTTTAATTTCCTGGCTTCAGTTGCACTCTGCAGGTCATGGCCATAAAAGAGCGGTTGCCTGTCACAAGGCAAGGACCTGTATTCTCGGGCTGCGCTGCTGCCTGGACCCCCATCCTGCTAACAGAAATGGTGCACGGACAGGGCAGCTCTAGGCTGGCATCTCAGCAGCACATCCTCCTGGCTGACGGCAATTTAGCACGCCCTGCTGCAGAGGGATGTTTCAGTATAGGTAGGTCTGCCATAGATGATTCTCATCGCTGCTCCTGGTTTTACCATCAGTGAGCGAGGGCAGCGTATGACAGTTCTGCCTGGGTTTGGGCAAGGATGCCCCCAGGACAGCCCAAGATGCAGACGGCACCTGATTTTCTCCGGGTAAATGCCAGCCTTGGAGGAGCTATGGCACACACTCATGCTACAAATACCATAGCTCTCTGCAGTGGAATCTTTGAGTCTCTTCAAAAATTCATTCAACCCATGCCCAGAGGTTTTGCTTTTTTTTTTTCTAATATATATACTTCTCCTGGAACAACTGCAGAGTTAATTTGCTTAGAAATGTGTTAGAAGTTGGCAGTAACAAAGTATTTTTTTGTTTATAAGCCTCTGAACTAGGAAACCTAATGCTGATGCTGACGATGCTAAGTTAGACCCATGAACCCACTTGTCAAGTTTTACTTTACATTGCTGGCAAAGAAGTATGTGCTTTTCCAACAACTCTCCTTCCACCTGTTTGTTAACTCTGTTCCTTGCACCAATCCCTCTAAACTGCCCACACTTCTGAAATTGTCCTTCCTGTACTGGGCTTCCTGGGCTGCAACAGTCCTAGGGTTTGCTGGGCACAGGGTTTAATGGTAGAGGATGGTATTTTTAAGATTTCTGAATGACTCTTCAGCTGAGCAGGTAGCGGGCTATTCCTCACAGCCTAGATCTCTCCAGCTCCCATTGATACCTTGGGGTGGATTTTGCCCTCCTCAGGTTGTTCACAGTGCCACTCCCTGCCAAGGAGACTTCAAGTTATAGCCACTTCTTCCAGCTGTCAGGCCACCTGATGTGGATTAATCCATCACTACCCGAGTAGTTTCCAGCCGCTGCCATGCCATGAAGTGCTCTGAGGACACGGCAGTGTCTGCAGTTCACAAAGCCATACGGGCAGGGGTGCTCTCATCACACACAGGTCTGGAAGGAAGAAAACCTGAAAAGACCCGTTACAGCAAAAAGGTTAAGCTGTTATGTCTGTGGTCGAAAAGAGTGGCGAGCTGAGCTCATTCCACCAACTCTCTTGCTAATCTGGTGCTCTCATGGGTGTGAAATATTATCAGCTGTTAGAGTTATTAACCAGTGTTAACCAGGTAGTGCATGCACTGAGCTATGTTTAAGGTTAACTGTGCCATTAAGGGCTTACAAACTCAATTAAAGATTTTAGTGCTCAACAGTTAATGGTTAATTTCTGCAGATGTCCTGTTTCCAATTACTATTCATATATAATGTAAGCAGCATGGCATCACACTTCAACTCAGACAGAGCGATTCTTTTTTTCATATATTTTATACCAGCAGAAGGTTTCACTTAATTGCATAATACTCAATATTTAGTATTCCTGGAGTCTTTGAAATCCCTCTTAAATACCGAGTATTTTCACCTTTCTTTTTCTATTATTATCACCACTCCCAGCCCCACTTGTGCTCATCTGACCCCGCAAGGGTATGGAGGTGTTCTCCGCGTTGTGCTGTGACCCTGCTGCCCGACAGAGAGGAAGGCACGCTGAGAAATGGCCATCCCGGTCCCTGCAGCCACAGGGAGCGGCTCGGAGATTTTCTTTTCTCTGTCTGATTGGAGAAGATGTGGGAAGCTCACAACCCCCGAAGTGTGTTGACGAGCTCAAATGCAGATTTAAAAGCCTACATTTGAGCCCACTGAGTTTGGAAAATTTTAAGCTACAAAACACCTATTGTAAGACCAATTCTGATAAGGGAGCATTTGACTAAATCTGCAGATGGAGTTAACTGGGAAGTTCTGAGTCCTGGAGTTACACCCAGGTGGAAGGAAACCTGCTACAGTCAGTAAAGAGAAAGAGTGAATAAATCAGCCCTCAACTAATGAGACAGATAAATTCATAACTGGAAGCTGCATTCTTACCAACTCACCCATTAGGAAAAATCAATTCCTTTCTATACATGCAATTGTGATATTCCTCCAGAGAAATACTCTCAGTTCAGTGAAGAACGTGAATGCATACCTAACTCTGCACATGTGAGTAAATCTAGGGTTATCATTAAATTTAAGTTAAGAATATAATTAAATTGAAATTAAGTATGAAATGCCTTGGGAATTACTCATGAGCTTGAAATTCAGTCATTTAAATGCAATATTGAACTGGGGCCTCTGGGAGAAAAGGACACAGGGAGATGCTCACCACGCTAGGCTTGCAAAACCCTCTGAGATAGTTTCACAAGCTCTTTCAGCCATCCGATGATTGCACTGTTATTAAAAAGGCATGTCCCACCTCTTGCCCCTGCCATGCTTCCTCAGTACAGCAATCGTCCAGGTTGTTTGGCCAACTGAATCAGCAAACTGATCTGGACAAAAAACAATCCCACAAAAATACTAATAATTTTCAGATGGGTGTGTTCTCCGATTGACCTAACTGTGCAGCCCGACCTAAGGTGACTGCAGGCACTGGTCCGTGAGACACAGGGGTGAGGGGATGGGGTGATCCCACCTCTTCTGGTGGCTGCACAGTCTTCAGCCAGTCAAGCTGATAAGGAAACCTCATGTGCCCTGAGGGCCTGTTACAAAGTTCACATCATTTGGGAAGTCTTTGCAGTCACTTCTGATCTGTTCTATTGCATGTGAAATCATGGCTTTTCAAGTCATTCTTTCAGGTAGAGGAGGTTTTTTGGAGGATATCTAAGGAGATAATGTTCTCTGAGATTCACAGAGGTGCAGCATCAGTGCCTCCTATGGCTACATAGGCTATAGTTAGTCTCTGCAGAAAAGGTGTGAGTCACACCACCCAATGGTAGAGATTTATTTTTTTCTAAAAGAAACATCAACAGGAGTCATTAACCCCAGTGGCATAAGTGTGCTCAACCATTGTGAACTGGGAAAGATCAGAACAAGAGGTTAACAGAAGAGAGATACAACGGCAGCTATTAAATACAAAAGAGGCAACGCTAAGTTCATATGACGGCATATCTAAAAAATATCATGGACAGAGATAACGGATGGTTGGGGCCCAGAATTTCTCTAGATGTCTCCAAAGCGTTTTGGGGTGACATCCATCCTTCTCAGGTGTACAGAGGTTTTACAGCGCAGGTAGAGCTGCTCTGGGCAGAAGTCTCCACTCTGGTGGTTGTTCAGAAACTCTGGGAGAAACTCCAGCAAGATGTAAAGCCCATCCTAATGCTCAGTGCTGCTTGCTCCAAATGTTAGGGGCACGTTTTAACCTTGTCGTCCCCGCAGAAATACAAACTATTGGGCACCTCTAAATGCCCCCCACTGAGTCCCCAAAAGGAGACACATCAGCCCACACAAGTCTGTCAATGGAGAGCAGGTGAGAGGATGAATGAAGCATGTGTGGCAGCTAGTCATCATGTCCTTCATGGCATCACTGGGTGAGGTTCACACGGGCCATGCAAGTATGAGCAGTGTAGAACAGATCCAAAAATGCAGGAGTTATCTATTAAAGGACAATATGTGGCCAACTTTTTCCTTCATTTAAACTAGTGAAAATGGAGATACAGACAATCCTGCTTAAAGACATGTTTCCACTTAGTGCTGAGCACCTTGTGGAAACACCTATGTGAAGACACCTATTTTTATCAGGCATTTATTTTACAATAGCGGTGGCACCTCTAACCAAGACCAGGCCACCAGAGTAGAGAATAACCCCACCTCCCTACAAAGAGACTAAATCAACTGACGAGTTGAAAGGGTTTCTCAGACCTCATAGGATTTCTTCTTTGCTTTTTTTTTTTTCCCCCCAGTGGAAACTCAGAAAAGCACTCAAGTGGATGGCAAAGTGTCTCACAAATATCTTGTATAATTTGGCAACCGACATGTTCCACATCTAATTTCATTACAGCACATTGAATGGTTTGGGGTTTTTTACAGTGGTTTTTGCACCTTTAACAACATGTTGATTATTGCGTTTTGAAATAACTCACTTACTTCTTTAAGAATAACTTAAGTGAAAATTTCATTTAGAATTGCAACACCTGGAGAAAATCAGCATCATGTGACTTGTAGGCACTTCTAAACAGGAAATACTCCATTTATTTTTTTAGCTGTGTTTGTGTAATAAAGTCTAGCATCCAAGTGTGAGCAACACATTTTCTTGTTTTATTAAACAGCATGAAAGGATTTATTACTTCTCCACTGAATGCACTTCTGGCACCAAATGGAGCTGGACAATAATTGTCAGGCACTGAGTTTAACATTATGAGAAAACACCTTTGGTGGAGTTCAGAGTTTATTGTATAATGAAAAATACACCTAAATGGTGAGGCTTCCTTTGAGAATTTGCTTGGTGAGTGTAATCTCAGGTACTGCTGCTTAATAAATTGGATTCTTTGAAATAGAAATTAAAGTACTGAAATAATATCTAAGAAGGTTATTTTTCTTTTCCTTCTCCAGCTATGTGAAGTTCCTTGAGAAGGAAAATAAAACTAGAGGGAACAGAGAACATTTCTTTTACCACTCAACAGGTTAGGGCTGTGAGATGCTCTCAAAGAGCAGTGTACCATGCTCAGGACTTTTCTCCTCCTCTCCTCTGATCTCTCTCAACTGCACTGGCTGCTCCTGTTCCCGTGGTCCCACCCCAGGTCAGAGCAGGGCATGAAGGGCTTTCCTCTCTGTTTTTGCTCCCTGTATTGCAAAGGAAATGTGCCCTGGGCAGGGCAGGAGCCTTGAAGATGGGCTTGGCTGGAGAGAAGCAGTTGCTTCTGGCTTGCAGGTGTGCAGCATTCTTGCGCTCTCAGAAATTCCCCAGAAATGGAGACTGATGAGAAAAGGGAGAGATGTGGTTAAAATCAAAGTCCTGCTCTTCAGAGGATGAGCAGAGGGGACCGATTTGCAGCACTCTGCTCACGAGTTCCCTGCACCTCGTACAGGCAAACGCGCCCATGCACAGCGGCTGGAAAATAGGGGTGCCAGAGCTTTATGCTCTCTTGGCTCTGTCACAAATGACTGCTCAAGGTCAAAATAAGGAAAAGACCCCATATATCCCTATGGTCCTGGACTGACAAATTCTCCCCAAGGTCTCAGAGGAGCATTGCAAGACTCAACATGATTCGTTTTCCACGGAGACTGGCAGTGCGTGTGTTAGAGGTTTTGGGTTAACTACAGGAATGGGAAAATGCGTTACACAATCCCCAAATCAGGGGTTCTGACTCATGAAAATCCTCTCCCATGAGCTGCCTTCCTCGGTGCTGGGTGGCAGGCTCTGGGCGCCACAGGATCTCCTGCCCCGCTGGGGACGGCAGGAGGATGGGGAGGGGAGACCGGGTGGGCCTGCTCCCCTCTAGTGCAGGCAAGCATTGGAAAGCTTCTTCCTGAGGATTACCACCCTCTTTGTCTATTCACCTTTAGCCCCCTCCTCTCTAGTGCTCTGTAAATGAGTAGGTCGGGTTACCAGCAGCGAACCTCCCTTTTTTTTGCCTCGTGTCTCCCTGCGGCGCGGTTCCCGCGCCCCCCGCCCCGAACGCCGCCCCTGAGGCAGGCGCAGCCCCCGCGGCAGGCACAGCTGCGCGCAGGCGCCAGGAGAGGGCAGCGGTGCCCAGGGCTGAGGGCTGAGGGCTGAGGGCTGAGGGCTGAGGGCTGAGGGCTGAGGGCTGCCCCGCCCGGCGCGGGGAGGCCGCGGGCCGCTCCCTCCGCGCAGCCCCCGAAAGAGGGAGAGTGCGCGCACGCAGGCGTTAGGGGTGATTTTCTGCATCAACCACAGGCACTACAAATTTGCTCCCTGGCTGAGGTGCCTTGTCTCCTTTGACGGTCGGATGGTGCATTAATCATCAGACGTAGAGAAATTCATCTTGCAATCGCCCGACTGTAGCACGGGCAATTTCTTAAGGAGCTGCAGGTTTTAACGCCTGAAGGGACTTTAGAGTGAGACAGTCCGATCTCTTGTCTGCAATGGGCCTTGCGCCATGATCCCTGCAAACACCGCAGATCCCTGCAGAGACCTCTCCCGTGTGTTTGTAATGCGGACCATGGGGGGTGTGTGGTGGGGAAAGGGTCCTCCGCTGCTGGAATCTCCTTTAGCTCCCACTGGCTTGGCCTGCCCCTTCCTACCCTGGGCATGCATGTGCATGTGGAGAGCAGGGAACGGAGCACCAGAGGAGGGAAGGAGAAGAAAAGTGGCCTTTAGCCAGCATGGAGACCACCCTCCCAAAAAAGCTACCGGGCTGACAGCCAAAGGGTTACCTGGTGGGTATAACAAAGTTATCTACAGATCAGGACTGTTGCAGGAGCTTTAGTTTTCCGCATCTTGTGACATCAGAAAAGAGGCCCTTGCCTGGAAAGTGAAGGTGGGGACATCAAATGAGTCATTCCTCTTCACACGACCAGGCAGCACAAAAGCTGCTCCTAAGACAAAGTCAAAAGTTCCCCATTGCCCAGTTTAACCTGTTATCAGATCTGTGCAGAGGTTAACGCTAATACCCAGAATTGCACTAGTTAGCATTGACCAAAAAAATCAGAAACAACGTTAAACATAATGTGTCTTCTTCTATGCCAATCTCTGTTTAAGGAACAAGGAAGGCTTCCAACACAGGGGACAGACTAATTCATGCCTGCTTAGCAAAAGGTTCTTGCATCTTCTGATTCTCCTGCTGCTAGTCACGGTTCCAGGAGAGGACACCGGACAAGATGCCCCTCCTGGCTGACCCCTTCTGACCAACCCCGTGCTCCATTTTCCATAGTCAAGAAGAGCTGCCATGTATGTTTTCTTTAAATAGTGTTTATTGGTTACTTTCAGTTGCTTCTTGTCTATTTAAATGATCCTTTTCATTTGGGTGTACTGCACATCTTATTGTCAATGCATGAGAACCACAGTGGAAGCAAACGAAACAAATGAAAAACCTGTCTATTAGTCTATGCTTCCTGCGCTCACTGAAGGAAATACAGAAAATCACACCCAGTAAATATAGTTAAAAGAAAGATAAATCTCAAAAATTGTTTATGCTTTTACACACTAGTGTCTTGATGCAGAAAACTGTTATGCACATAATTAATGTTACCACCGTGATAATCCCGTCATGGCACATTTGCTGTAGGTATTTGCATTTTTATAGAACCAGAAGCCATGATTAGATCTTTCAGTTCTATCTCAGTTATGCAAGTTGCAGGATATTATGTCCTTATGAACATATGGATAAATTACATTTTGAGGAAAATTATTATAATTAATAGATATTATAGGATCAAGACCTGATTATAAATAACAAGGTCATTGCTAACATGGGGATACTTTCCAAACAGTTTTTAAATTTGTCTAGCAAAAAATAGGTCAGGCGACCCTAAATGGCGTTTGCAGCATGGTTCCAGGCAATTCTGAAATCAGTTTGGAGGAACTGATTTAAAACTTATATGAGATGTATCATATAAATTACAACCTCAGGGAACTCAGATTGTACTTATGTGATTCTGCTCTGAGCATGAAACTTCAGTTTCAAAAAGCAGAGTAATACCTGAACCTACGAAATCAAATGTGAGAGAGAGGTGGTAAGAAAATGTCCTGAAAACAGTCTTTCTCTTATACTATAGGTATGTATGGGAAACGAATGGTGAACTTTCGAAGCAGTTCTTGGGGCCATACTTATTACCTTCATAATCCTCACTCCTCACAGATCATAGATGTCTCCTTGCAATCAGACCCTGGGGTCACTGATCCAGGGCATCAAGCCTTCATTTGGCTGGGAAATGACTCCTGGGTATTGCAGTTGCACACACAAAGGCACACACTGTATGAAGGCCTGTTCCTATGGAAAAATGCAGCTGGGATTCGAGCCATTGCTTATATTTATACTTGCTCTGTTTTTCATAAGAGGTCGATCCTGTGTGATACCAATGGTTATTCTTGGGTGACTAGACAGCCCCATGCCTGGAGACTGTTTCCACAGACAGAAAAACCTAGCATGATAACTCACATTGGTGAAACTGAAGTCTGGTAGGAGTAAAAATAATTACAAGTATTTTTTAAAATGTGTCTACTTTCAAGTTTCTACACAAAAATCTAGAGCTGGCACTCTTACGTCATTTTAACAGAGGGGACATTGTTCCTGTCTCACAATGCAGCAAAGCAGCTAAGCATTTACTTAGATATGAACAACGGCAGGGATGAAGGGAGGGAGAAAAACATGATCAAATGTAGCAGTTCTTCCTAGGTGGGCCTGGACCCTGGAGGTATCTTGGGATGAGGAGGTGGTCATTAGAAATCAGGTAATTACATCAGGGTTAGCCAGAAAAGATTACCTCTCAAGAGGAGAGGGAATCGGGAAGACCCACGTGGCACTGGCAAAATGTATGACAAGCTAAAACCAAGCCAATAAACACATAGCTGGCTTCCAAGTCAAGTCCTCTCCAGCATCATCCCCATGAAACACATGCACATGGCAGTAATTTCATCACTCTAGTGTCTGGGACCTGTGCAGGAAGAGGTTAATTCCCTCTCAGCCTTTATGGCACGAAGTAAAAGCTCCTGTTATTTTTGGTTTGTTTTTTTAAAAATTGTGTGGAGAAAGAGGCAGGCTTTAAATATTTGCGTAGGCTGCCTGGCAACAAATTGCATGTGATCTTTATAAAAACAATGAGTTCTCATAGAATTTACATTGTGTTTGAACTGGGTGCTAATGGCTCCTGACCAGTGCTCAATGGCTGGTTTGTGGGAAGAAACATCCAGAGACCTTATATTGTGCATTGTGTGCTGCTGCTCCAGCTCTATGAGAAAGACGGAGCTGCCAGAAGTCGAGTACCAGGGCGGGAATAAAGCTGTGGCTTTTACAGCACATAAAATGCATTAGGTGAGACTTGACGCTGGTCGTGGTTGCGCACGTAAGGTCACTGCTGTGGGGTGTAATCCGCACACAGGACATGGTGCTCCCAAATATAACTGATGGCTGCAGGCCTGGCTCCTTCGGTCTCAGGAAATTAGCTGCGTACCCAGTATTTTTGCCTCAGAAGTGATGCCTACTTGTCTGCGGTAAAGGTGCTATTAAACAGATTGTAATCCGTTCCCTATCAGCTGAGAACTGAATTAAAACTGATATATTGTCCATTCAGCCGTGCAGGAACGGCGGAGCATACCTGTGCTTGCAGCCGCTCACAGATCATTGACATCAGCTCAAAAATCATGAGATTTCTCAAAACAACAAGCACTACTTAGTCTTTTCTTTTTCTTCTTTTTCTCAATTTTTCCCCCTCCATTTTGGCGCTTTGACCTTTAGGGTACAACTGAAGCATGTTTTCTTAGGTTTCTTCCACTACTGCTGAAACCAAAAACATACTTCATCCCCCCGCTTTGCAAATTCTCTTCCTGGCAGGAAAATGGACTTTTAAGTGAATATCATTTCCAACGGCAGTGAGAAGAAACCAGTGGGGATTGCCTTTCATAATCTGGGGGGGTTACACCATTTTCCTGCACTGATGGCCTTAGGTTAGGACCTTTTGAACCATTCCTGGTGAGGGTAGAGGGGTTCAGCATGTGCAGTACGAACTGGGTTGCTCTAAAAGAGGATATAAAAAAAAGTTGAACACTCGTGCATCTGATACCCTACCTTAAAATGTGCATGAATGAAAACTCTGGTCACTGTTGCTTCACTTTTGCCACTCAAAATACAGCCATTGCTTTCTGTTTGCACAGGTAATAATGAAACCACACTGCTTTCCTGAAACTTCCTTCACGTGAAGACACATGAGTGTAGCAGCTCACAAGAGCTGAGGGAAGTAGGGTATGGTAAGCAAACAGCATCCAGTCCTGTAAATAAGAGAATATGAATTCAGAGAAGGTAAGCGACTGACATATGATCATGCAGGCCCTAAGCCAGAGCCAAAGCTAAACTAATGTCCAGGTTTTCCAAATTCAGGTGCTCTGAATCCAGTGAATGATGACAATAACTTCCTGTAGGTGTGTAGCTATTTGTGTTTTAACTCTCAGAACATACCTAAACGTGGAAAAGGAGCTCTCGAAAAGTGTCACCCAGTAGCAGGGCACCCACTGACTATCTGAGCCTCTCTCTGCAGATACCATGTGAATGTTACGAGTCATCGTGAAGTTGCATGAGAGGAGCATGAGGCAGTGGCTCCTTGTGCACAGATGTGTACAACTGGTAGAGATGGTGCTGAATGAACACAGACGTGTTCACATGTTCATGTTCCACCAACAAACTCTTCTGTTTACTCCATATTCATTAATTCCATATATATCTGTATGTATACGTACATGCATACATGATTTTATACACACCCATGGCAGAGAGGACATACAGGCTACATACATACACAGGTATGAACTGTGCTATAACAAATATCTAACATGTGATTTCAAACTTTGTGGCCATGGTTTTGTCTATAAAAGCAGGAAAACCTCGCAAAAAATGGACTGTGTGTTTTAGTAACTGTCTTGCTGAATTGATAGCAGAGGATTAAATTATGACTATCAAACCATTCACCTTTGTCAATGGATCTAATCACAATCTGTTTGATAGTGACAAAAAAATGCCGTCTGACGGCAGCTTTGTAGCTTTGTGAATGAGTGAATTAGTTCCCATTGGCTGAGCACTAAATGCAAACTGTTATCACTTCGCAGTTGCTGTTAATACTTTTGCTTTACTCAATGGCTTCATTTTCCAAGGTAGAAATCTGTAAGGAATGGAATTAAAACTCTTTGACCTACTCTGTGTAAGAGCTGGAAAAACAAAAAGAAAAACGATACCCTTTTAAAATAAACCTCACAAAACTAAAGGCAAAGGACCATTAGACAGATCCTCTGATACGACTTTCGTATTACAGGCCATTACTCTTTGCACAATTAACCCACTTTTGAATAAACTGTACTGTGTTTGAGTATGGCACATCTTCTAGAAAGGCATGCTCTCTTTGAAGACAGAGTTGGCAAATCATCATTTCTCTGGATGACTGACTCACTATTAAAATCTCCTCATTTGGATTCATCTTGGCTTCAGCTTCTGGCCATTGGTTTTTGTCTTTCTTGTCCCCAGTGCATTTAAAAACCCTTGATGCCTGGTGTTTTCTTCTTAAGAAGAAAATTAACTATATGCGTGGAGAGCCCTGAACACTTTGACTCTTCATGAAACACTTTAATGGTATTTCACCAATCATCATAAGAAAGAGCTCCTGGACAGGTGCATTTTTTCTTAATCAATTGTGCGATAAAATGCAACAAGACGTGTAAAAGCAGGTAAAAATCACTCAATACAAAAGGCAGAACTCTCCAGTGGGATGACGTGTAGTCACACTTTCACCTCATCCTGGAATCTTGAAGAGCTCTCATAAAAGTTTGCCTGAGTCAAATGGGGTAAGCCATTGACTTGTATGAAAACACATGAGCTATAACAAGAAAATCCTTGATTGTTCAAGCTCTGGGCAATTGGGCAGCCTTACCAGATCTTACCAAAGCTAGGATATTTCGCAGGTTTTTTCATTGGCAGTTCTACAGTCTTGGAAACAGTTATTGCTGTTGGGACTTCTGTTCAAACCCATCGCTCGCTACCATGTTTGTTTTGGCGGGTAGGAGATTGCACCTTCTTTTTTTTACCAGTTCTTCTAAGAGGAGAATTACAGAGTGTTTTCCGTCCCCAAACTTTCTTTTCAAATTACACCAACTGAATTTTGTACAATGAGATCATCTGCCAATTCAAGTCAAGGGAGTTATAACATAAAAGGATATATTCCTGAGCCTGTCTGAGAAACAAAGTACAAACATTTCCTTCAAAGCTGACTTAAGAATATTTGCCAAGTGATGATGCCTCATACCCTTGTCTTCCTCCTTAACTGCTGTTCATTTTTGCAAACAAGTTATTAAACCAGGGAAGACAATGCATAAATACATACAAATCCATCAATTTCTTAGCCCCTCAACACTCATCGCTGTGATCGAGGCATGACTGAGTGATACAGGGGGAGGCTGGACATGGGGAGATGCAACTTTAATGAAATCCCCTTGCTGAACCATTGGCAATTTATCACTTCAGCTTGCATTTCTCTGCTCATGCACACACAAATACCTACAGACTGACCGCAGGAAGTTCTTTTTGGTGCCCCACACCCCACAGATACCTCTGTTTGTTTTCTCTCCACATTTTTCTGTTTAAAGGTTTTGTTTGAAAGCCAGAGCTTGATTCTCATCTATTCTTATCCCCTTTTACCAAATGCATAGTGATAGGACGCAGGCAGCCACCTCTCACTAGAAAGACATCCTTACTGGGGTGCTGCTCTCTAACCCAACACTGAGGGCCCTGCTGACCCCAGCAAAGCAGGGACATCAAAATTTGCTTAAGCAAAGGCTCCACTGTGTGTTCTCTAACATGGCTTTTAAAGTAATTAGTCTTTAATGATATATTGGTTAGAGGTTAATAAACCCTGATAGATGCTTGCAGTTAACTGTGGTCAGGTGAAGTATCACCAACCATGACTTCCAAACTGCTGTCTACAGCAACCACAAGGACATGTCTGACATTGGTAGTGCTCCTCAAGGTCACACTTTGAAACATGATAAAGAGACACTTTCGAAATCATCAACCTCCTTCTGCTAAGGAATGACTGCAGGGTTTTAATTCTCCCTATTTTCAGAGGCTTCTGGCAGAACTGTGACATTAAATATTCAGTGAAATACAAGTAAGGTTTGAAAATGTCTGCTCCGAAAGAGCTTGGAACCATTAGTGCATCTCATACAGCCTCCGCCTGGCAGGTTATGCATCAGTCATCCACTTTTTACGTCAAAAAATGATCAGCCTATTTATCAGCTATGGGGAACTGCCCCTCCATTTGAAATGTTTCTGTATTTCTGTTACTTGCAAAGCTAATGTTGGTTGGGAAGGCCAGGGAAGGAATCTCTTCTCACATGTCTTTCACAGTCAAGCTGACTTGACATTGGATGTAAAATAGAAACCACTTCTTCAAACAAAACCAAACAAATAGGAGAAAGGTTGAATTACTTCTGAAGGGAGCTGCATCGACAGGCGGGTTAGCTGAATGTTGCATTTGGAGAATATTTGACAGCTCCAGCGCTGTGAAAGAGGTCAGGTAGTTCAAAAGGAGCCTTCTTGCTTGCTTGCTTGCTTTTAAGAAAGTCATTTTGTTATTATGAGGAAGTACACAGAACAGATCACACATAATTCATTCTTCCACAAATGTTTTATTGCAAAAATATGCAGGTTGTTTTCTATAATATAAAATATTATTTCAGGGCTTGTAGATTTTTGTTCAGGCAGGTTAAGCCAGGAAATTACAGAAAATTGCGATATACAAGAGATTTGAGATCTGCAGATGGAAAGCTGTGTATAAAAGCCATCAATGTTACCATTATTTTTATAGCATCTGCATCTGCAGTGCTTAAACACTGTAATAACTACCTGCTGCCCTGCTTCCAATCCTAGTATTCATGGGGTAAAAAACAGACCATGCAATCTCCATTTTCTACTTGAAGCATTCACTTCTGGTTGGTGTTGGAGGCAGCTGATTTATAATTTACACTGTGTTAAATATTTGTAGTTATGTCCAGAAATAGTCTTTACTAGTGAATATTATTGCACAGGCCTTGACTTGTATCTGTTGTGTATACAGCAAAAGTACCCCAAGTTTCTCTAACCAAGATAATTCAGGCAGAAGAAGGTAACCTGTCTAGCTAGGGCCACCTGAATCTGAACATTGTGCAGCAGAGTGAGTTGGCCTGCCCAGAGCAACGTTCAGTTGTGACGGGATTGCTTCTTCCTGCACAACTTCAGCAGCTTATATAGCTGTACAGGATCTTACCGTCAGGCATCATCATCTTCAGAAATATCCACCACACCAAACCACTGCTCTGTTGTCCCTCTATCCTTCCATGAAGTAAGCCCCTGCACGGCATAGGCTGCTCCATTTCTTGGGTCATTGTTTAAGCTGCTGCTTGCAGCAGGCTGGCATCTCTACCTTTGCATGGAGATCAGATAGGATGAAACAACGAAACTCATGTTCCGGGAGTGGGTTGTGAAGAGTTGGAGACTCCTAGGAGACACTCATACGCTCTCAAGATGAAAGCCTTACTTCATGGGTCTTTTTCCTGGCCTTTAGGGTGCCACACAACATCTATAGCTGGAAAAATGATCCCCTTACTGCTACACATTGCAACCTTTGTTCAGTATCTACTGGGGCAACAAATCTTCATAGCGTGCTGGAGCATTCAGAAGGGAACCTGAAGGTCCTGAATTCAGTTGGTCACTGACAACTGAGAGCAAGTCAAGCTCAAAGGGGCAGAATTACACAATATTGTCACATGGATAAGACCAACTGCATCCTGCATCCATCAGAAACAGAGGAAAAATAGGAAGCGGAAAAAAAAGGAAAAATAATGAACAAGTTTCCAAAAACTAGATGGAGTTTTTACCGTGTCAGGTCATCTCTGAATCAAGGAGGGGTTTTGCCCTAGAAAGGGGAAGATTTTGAATGAAAGACCCATGGCAACAGAAACAAATCAGCTCCACAAGTACATAATATTCAAATGAGTTTTACATAACTACTCTCCTTTTCTTCCAACCTTCAGACTGCATGAAAGAAAGGCATAAAACCAAACTGAATGTAAGAAAACCAGCCTGCAGGCCAGGGAAGGACCTTTCCCATTGCCTCTGTCAAATAAAGCATGCATGTTCTCAATAAATCACACCTTAAAATAAAACACGCTCATCAAAGCAAATGACAAAAGAAAAGCAGAGGAAGGACTGGGAGTGACCCACACAACCCTGCTCCCACCACACCAGCTGCTCCGGTGAAGAATCAGAAGAACCTTACTTGCACAACTCTTGCACATGGAAGCTCTCCCTGATGTGACACCATCACCCCAAAAGACCCAGTCTTGAAAATACCACTGCTCACTGTAAAGTGCTTTTTGCTGCTAAGTTGGTACAAACAAACTTCACCTTGGTAGCAAGCAAATAAAACAAATTCAGCTGAACTTGTCCAGGTTAGAAGCCACTGTAACTCCTGGCGTTATTCAGAGACTGTGTGATGAAACTTATTCACAGCACATAGAGATCTTCTAGCAAGTTCCATAGTCTACTTAGTGCCATTACGTGGCAACAGTTGTCGTGAATCAGTGTGGCTTATCAGTGTGGCCTATGTGGTGGACTTCTGGGAGTCAAGGAAGGAGGAGACACAACAGAGTAAAAGAAGGGAGGTTGGTCAACATCCAGAGTTTGTACATATGCTCAGCGGTTCATTGAGTCAGGGCCAACAGTGACCACACCTCTTCCTCTGTTAGCATCTGAAAGGGACCAAGAGGACTACTGGTTTAGTGGGGCACAGCACTCCTGTTTCTAAGCTGGTATTCATTTTATTGATTATACCAATTTTATAAATAAATTCACTGCTTGTTATTGAACTTTGGTTGGAGAAGTAGAACACACATTTTACTGTACTCTCCCTTGCCTTTAAAGGAAAAGTCATAAAGCACTTACAT
This sequence comes from Gavia stellata, assembly GCF_030936135.1. Classification (NCBI taxonomy): domain Eukaryota; kingdom Metazoa; phylum Chordata; class Aves; order Gaviiformes; family Gaviidae; genus Gavia; species Gavia stellata. The sequence goes on from NC_082600.1 coordinate 17,393,531, forward strand.
TTCATAGCTTATTTGTTTTTTTGCACATGACCTCACTTCCTCCAGTTGCTTAATGCTCTTATTACAGTTTCTCTCATTCCTTTTGCACCTTTTCCTGAGAGTCTCCTGTTTACTTGGTTGAATTAGAGTGCCTTTTCTGGTGTTTTGCTTTGAAAGTCTATTTTACATGGTACCCCTCCCATTGTTTACATGTGTGTGGGCAGAGGAGCCAGACTAAGGGGTGGCTGCTGTCAGACAGGGTAATAGAAAAGAAATCTTCGCTTAGCTATTCATCTGGCACAGCTAATGAGTCTTTTCTCATGGTTGGCACTCCTTGGTGTTTCAGATATGGGCTAAACACAAAAAATGAAGTGTTGATGAGACCTACAGTGGCATGATTATTGCCTTGAAATGGAGTCACCATTCAGGTCAAGTTGTACTGTATCTGTAAAATATGAGAGTTAAATAAAAATTACTTTCCTGTGCTACAGACTTCAACTTGCCTCCCTTTTCCTCATTCATCTACAGGGTAAGAAAGCCTCTGTTTTGAGTCCTCTTCCAGGAAGACTTCAGAAAAACTAAACAGATTAAAAATTGAGCAAGATCCGCACCTTCTCTGTAGCCCCTTTAATGAGCCAGAAGATCATGCCAAGACTCGAGGGCTACGCCAGTAGTGTAGGGGCAGGACCTAAATGCCCACCACCTTTCCAGAAACACTGTTTGTCATGGACAGAGGAACACCTTGCAGGCCTGTGGTGTTCAGCAGGGGTGTTTTGGGAATGTGCAGAGAGAGGTCTAACAGGGAAAAGTGTGGAGTTATTTTTGCAGCTCTTTGACCAGAGCAGCCAGGGATGGCTAAGGCATGCCTGGATAGGAAGTTACACTTCTCTGAGGTTTGTGTTGAATATACACAATGTCCTCACATGGACGTACCTATTGTAAGATAGACAACATCTTTTTCTGGTTACCATTGGTCTGGAACTGGTTTACAGAAAGCCAGAAAACAATCCATTCCTGGAATGACAGTTCATATGGGGAACTCTGTTTATAAAGCCAAAGCAATTTAGCTACAACGGCATAAATATCCTCCTTAATTCCATGAACAGCTTCCTTTGTGTCAGACACCTTCCCTGGCTGTTTAAGCAGGAGCCACAAGGTACCCTCCATCTGGACAGGCACAAAGTCTAACTATAGAATTTGAGGGTTTTGTTGCTACTCTCAGACAATCTTCGAGTATAAATTTTCTTCTCAAACTGAGAATTCAACTCATTAAATCACTCACAGGTAAGATATGCAAAGCTAAAAGCTTTTTAAATCTTTATTCTGCATACACTAAAAAGAAAAAAGATGAAGGTGATGTAGAACAGTGGTTAAGTTCCCCATGAACTTCCTATTAGACTCCCTGCCTTCTCATATGTGACCAAAATCTTTTTTTAATAAACCTGTTATTATAGTTCAGAGTCTCTGCCAAGTGTTTACAGCGTTGCCCTAAGTAACAAGTCTGAGCCAAGGGACTTAATTAAATGTAACCTGCTTTTTCAGTTATAGAATTGTCCTTAAACATCAAAAGGCAAGTGAACTTTAATAATAAAATCTGAAATCACTTTTTGTTTAAGAGAAGTTCTTTACTCCTCACTGTATATAATCAGTTACTTCTTAGAAGGCATATAGTATTTTCACAGATAATTTCCCACAAGCATTTACAGATTTTATGACAAGTAACATATTGTTTGGAGTTCTGGCTTTATGTGAGAATCTCGGATTTCATACTTTCTTCTTGAGCTGATTCATAGACCACATGGTTGCAGGGAAGAACGTAAAAACTTAAAGAAAAATGTTTATAAAGGATGTCCCTTTTGATCTCACAATTTTTTAGTGTCCTTACAATTTTAGAGGCTTAGCTTTTCATTTTGGAGCACTTAGTTCTGCATATATTGCAATTTTTTTTTACAACCATCTCAGAGGAGGTTCTACATATGAGGGCTTCTGCTAACCGGAAAGTTGGTTTGGGGAAGGTGCTGAAGAGCTATCTGAAAGTCTCGGGTGGACAAACGTAGGCGACATGGCTGCTGCCTCCCTGGACAGAGCTGCACGTCTGCTAAGTGAAACTGGACCAGAGTTTTCATTCACAGGAGCTCATGGCCCAGCATATTAATGTAAGATGAGGTCCATGCAGCTTATATTGATGTGCTGGGCTAGAAACTGGAGTGGCCAAACCTGCCACATGAGCCAGGACCCCAGGCCAAGGCTGAAGTCCCTCCTGACTCACCAGCAGAAGGACAGGCTGCAATGTTGATGCTCTTGCCTCCCGCCGGCGCAGGAAGAGCGGGCAGACACAGCCTGTGCTGCCGGCTGGACCACCTAGACAGTGCCGTCTTGCCTTCAGAGGATGGGGCTGCACAGAGCAGATGCTTTCCCAGGTAAGAAAGGTTTAATGCCTTTCTCCTCTCCCTAAGCAGAAGTTTTAACTTCCCCGTGCCCACAATGTTAATCATTTACAACATTTGAAACCCAGCCTGACCCTGAGACCCAGACTGTGCAGGTGAAATGCAGCTACCGGGCAGGCCTGGAGATGTCACTGGGGCTGTACCCTCAGCCACCCTGACAGTGGAGCTGGGCTGCTCTCGCACAGGGGGAGGGAGCAGGGTGAAGGCAGTAATCAGCCCCAGAAAAATGTGCAGAGAGCAATGAATCACAGCTGTAACATCACATGTCAGGTGGGGCTGGCAGCAAGGAGCTACTGGATTGCTTCCTTTGACCTTTGCTCCTTCTGCAACACCTCAGAGTCCACCTTCTGTATCAGTAATAGTGTGGCCAGCAGGAGCAGGGAGGTGATTGTGTCCCTGTACTCGGCGCTGGTGAGGCCACACCTCGAATACTGTGTTCTGCTTTGGGCCCCTCACTACAAGAAGGACATTGAGGTGCTGGAGTGTATCCAGAGAAGGGCAACGAAGCTGGTGAGGGGTCTGGAGCACAAGTCCTGTGAGGAGCAGCTGGGGGAATGGGGGTTGTTCAGTCTGGAGAAGAGGAGGCTGAGGGGAGACCTTACTGCTCCCTACAACTACCTCAAAGGAGGTTGTAGAGAGGTGGGTGCTGGGCTCTTCTCCCAAGTGACAAGTGATAGGATGAGAGGAAATGGCCTCAAGTTGCGCCAGGGGAGGTTTAGATTGGCTATTAGGAAAAATGTCTTCACTGAAAGGGTTATGGAGCACTGGAACAGGCTGTCCAGGGAGGTGGTTGAGTCACCATCCCTGGAGGTATTCAAAAGACATGTAGATGTGGCACTTAGGGATGTGGTTTGGTTTCGTGGTGTGGTGGACTTGGCAGTGTTAGGCTTACAGTTGGACTCGGTGATCTTAAAGGTCTTTTCCAACCTAAATGATTCTATGATTCTGCTGCTGAAGGTTGCAGACCTTTTCTCCTCGTACATTTACCTGCATCTCATACCAACTCCTTTACTCCAGCTGGCATACCGACCATGGCAAGTGGCCACTGGGAGGTCTCACGAGCAGGCCAGTGCAGACTGGGACAGGCTATCTAGGGAGCTCACAAAACCCCAGCTCCTGGAGGGTGCCCACACATGATGAGACAAAGCCTCAGCTGTCCCCATCCGGCACTGGCATTAGTCCTGCTTCAGGCAGCAGTGTGGACTAGGGACTTCCAGCCATCCCGTGTGGACAGTATTTCACCGACACCATGAAGTTATTCACCTGCGTTTCCCACAGACATACCAGCTCAGTTTCCAGCTCCACCTCTAAACGCGGTACTGATGCATTCAGCCGACTCGGAAAAGTCCTGGAAAAAACAGGTCCCCCCAGCGCCAAATGAAGTCAAAGCCCGGCGCTGCGATTTGTGCAAATCTGGCTGAGTTCAGGTGTGTTTTCCTTTTCACAAGCTGTTTCTTTAGCTCCTTGCATTCAGGTTTATAAACTCTTCGGCATGGCATTCATCTGTCCTTACACTTGTGCAAAACTTTCGAGCCTTGATACGTAAACAGCTGAAGACTGCCCCAGGCTCTTGGAGACCGGATTTCGGGATAGTTGACTGGTGCGTGTTATAGCGGTGACGAATAGTTCACCTATTAGATGCTTTAGGGTTGGCTTTGCCTGTTCGCCATCTCCATCTGATTTTGAGTCGTAATAGAGAGCGGGCTGTGGGAAGAGTGCTGCATTCCTGAGCTGGGTGAAACAACTGGTTGTGTGGAGTAAGCGTTTGCTTGGGATCACATAAACACTTCCAACTTGAAAGAGCCACAATCTCTAGATCCCACTTTGTTTATATTTAACTTTGTAGATCGGGGCTTGTGTGTTTTGCTGGTCTAACTAATGATGCTATACTAGTCTGACTGCATTGTGTCAAAATTTGCTGTTTACATTATACAGTCTTCACGGTTTGAAAAGAAAACAGGCACAAAAGTACAAATAGTGCTATATTGTAATGAAATGCCTTGTATGTAAAGGAAATGCTCACGCTGTTCACCAAGTTTGTAGAGCACAATCTTAGTGATGCTGAAGAGCCTTGATAACAATTACTGTCCCATTTTGATGAAAACCGGTGTAAATGAAGATATTCAATGTGAAAATTCACCGCAAAGGAAATTTAACAGCCTGAACAGACTAGCAAGAGCAGGCTAAAAGAGTATGCAAACGGCATATTAGTGCTTTTAATTTACAGTGGCGCTTATTTAATCTCCACGAGGAAAGGCCCTCTGCCCTTCATACATTCTTCTTCCATTTCTGCCGTGGATGCGTGACATTTATTCCCGGGGACGACACCTCTCCCGTCCCCGGGCACAGCAAGAGAAAGCGGGCAAGAGCTCGGTGTTGTCTGCAGCCCCCCTGCTGCCTCAGCAAGAAAAACGTACGTATTTAGAGTGCCAACAGGCCGCTCTCGAGCGGGATGGGGCGGCGGGGCAGCGGGGCAGGCGCTCCCGCCGCCGGGCCGGGGGTCGCGGGGGGCTCCGCAGCGCCGGGGCCGGGCCCGCCTGCGCCCGAGGGGGCGGCCGGTGAGGGGGCGCGCTGCCGCCCACGCCGCTCTCCGCGGAGGCGATGCGGGAGCCCCGCCGCCGCCGGTGAGGGAAGGAAGGGGGCGGCAGGCGCGGAGCTGCCCGCGGCGGGGGCCGCGGCCCGCTCCGCGCCCCGCTCCGCCCCGCTGCGCGCCAGCGTTCCGCCGCCCCCGGCCGGGCGGAGGGAGGCGGGCGGGCGTGAGGGAGGGAGGGGAAGGCCGCGGGGCGGGGCGCAGCGCAGCGCGGCGAGGGGCCGCCCCCCCGCCCGCTCCGCTCCGCTCGGCGCCCGCCGTCGGTGCCGGTGAAGGCGGCGGTGGCGGTGCGGCCGGCTCCCGCCGCCCCCCCCCCCGCCCCCCGCCCCGACCCCGGAGCGGGCGGCCCCGCGTCCCCATGGCCGGGCAGGAGTGGGACTGGTTCCAGCGCGAGGAGCTCATCGGGCACATCAGCGACATCCGAGTGCAGAACCTCCAAGGTAAACCGACACCCCCGGAGAAACCCCTCCCTCCGCCCCCGCGCCGCCCCGCTCCCCTCGCTCTCCCTCTCCCTCTCCCTGTGCCGGTCCTTCCTCCTCCGCCTCTCCCCGTGCCCTGGCGCGGGGCTGCCGCGGGCTCCCCAGCCCGCCCCCCGGGCCGCCGGGTGCCGGCTCCCCCGGCTCCCCGAAGCGGGGCCGGTGCGGGTGCGGGGCCGGAGCAGCCGAGGGGGAGGACGGCGGGGCCAAAGTTTCCCCCGAGCGCGGCGCCGGGCCCGCCCTGCCCGCGGAGAGCCCCGGCGCTGGGGCGAGCGGCGCCGGGCGCCGCGGGAGGGACGGGGCGCGGGGGGTCCGCGGGCGCTGGGGATGCTGCGGCGGCGGGGGGCGGCACAGCCGGTGTCCCCGCCCCGGGGGGACACTGCCACCCACAGCCTCCTCCTGAGGGCCGTCGGGGAGGGGGCTGCAGGCTCCGGCTCAGTCCGCTCCCTCTCGGGGGGACCTCGCCGGCTGGGCGGTGCAGAGCGAGCGGTGCCGGGGCTCACCCTGCCTCTGCGGTAACGGGAGCTCTGCCTGTTGTTCCCCGCGGAGCCCGGCAAAGGCGCCCCACGAGCTGGGGGGCAGAGCCCGCCCTGCCACTCCGACCTGGAGTTTCGGGAGGTACTCGGCCGCAATCAGGGTACGGCTCTAGGTCCCTATCAGCGCAATCTGAAGGGAAGCCGATGGCTATCTGAGGACTCAGTGTACCTTCTCATAAGCTGCTGTTGAATAAACATGGGCAGAGCTTTTGGATAAATCATCTACGGGATGCTCTCCTATTCTGCCACAGGCTGTGCTGGTGGAAAGGATGCAGATACCTAGGTTTGAATGTAGTTCGGCATCAGTGTAGTAGTTCCTCCAAAGTTAGGTTTGCCCCTCACCAGCTAACTCTTCCTGACTGGCAAGGACAGCAAGAATCGACGAAAGAAGAAAAAGCAGTAGTGGTTTATGGGAGAACAATTCGTTTAATGTGACATACCCATCTTAATCAACAGCTCACATTACACTGCAATGTATCTTCATGTTCCATAAAAATAATAGACTTTAATTATAGGTCATTATCTCTTCCTGTTTATGGATAATGATATTAAAGCACTGTCTACTGGCAGAGGCAGTGCAGTTGCTGGAAATTAGTTTTGGTTTGGCTTCATTGTAGAAGATGTATAATTTATCAGAAAAGAGACCCAAATTAGCCATTCTTTCAGCTCTAATGTTGTATTAATGCAGTTAACTGCTGATGGGGTCACTCCACAACATCTTGACCTGCGTCATCATAATCTCTGAAATTCAGATTTTGAGTACAGCCAGGACTGTCAATTCCAGGATAAACTCCCCTTGGGTTGTGACAGTCTCTCATTGCAGTGTAATTCTGCATTTCTGACTCCTGGCTCTGTCTCTTTCGATTCTGTGCATTAGCATGGATGGCCTGCCTCTGATCTCTTGTTGCTCAAAACTGTAGCAATTAAAGCAGGTTGAATCCTTAATTCATGGGCATTTTTTGAGAAGGAATAGAAAATCTGTTCTTAAAAAGAGTAATATGTTTTTTGGCTTTGCCTCTCACTCATTTCTGCAAGGAGTTAAACTCATTTCCCTTTCTGGAACTTAAAATGCATTTATACAGATGCACACAGCCTTCTCTAAAATTCCTATAGTCCTGTAGGAGAATGTCATCCTACAGGGCAAATTCCTGTGAATAACATTATGTTCATGAAAAAAACCTCCTGTTCCCTTCTTACCATACAAGAGGGATTTTGAGAGATATATTAGTTGTCACCTTGCCTGCACTACTAAATAGAGTTTTAAGAAGTTTTATGCCCCATGTGGGCTCTTGTAGGGGAGAAAAGGCATTTGTTCTAAAGTGCTGCTCCAAAGCAAGTGATAATATCTATCACTTACAGTATATATGATTTGTAACACATAGTTCTCGCATTATCCTCTAGAGATGAAAAACATTTTACAGATGGTGAGTCTGATACTCGGGAGAGTGTGATTTTTGTCACTCAGGAGCTCAGTGGCAAAGCATGGTGCTTCTCTTCAGTATAGTTTCTTGTAAAATGGCAGCATATGCTCTATGTTCATATGTAGTAATTAAACTTGCTCCTGCTTTAGAATTCAAAATTCATTCTCTCCTCTCCAAACAGTGTGATCTGAATCACCGCTAGTATCATTGTCTATCAGTTGCAGAATCAGTAACAGTTTCGATGTGCTAGAAAGACATGAGTCTAGGATGAAAAACTACCTGAGGATGACGTAGGGTTTCCAGCAGCACCGGCAGAGCTCCTGCAAGGCCCTGCTGCACGGGTCCACGTAAAGGACCTCGAGTGGTGAGGGTCCCCATCTGCCACTGCATCTCCTGCTCCCGCAGCGCTCTCTTGCAGGAACAGGAAAACACTGGCATGTCTGCATGCAGAGATGGAGACTGACCACCTTCTTCTGTTGATGCAAGGAGCCAGCCAAATATGAGGTCTTTCAGGTCTGGAGGGCGGATAGAGGCATTACTGTCATGCTGTGTCCGAGCCATCCTGCCCAGTAGCTGATGGATGAGCCCAAGGGGATGAGCCCAAGGGGTGATGACCATGAGAAATGGTACCACTAGCACCTGAGCAGCCTAGCTGGTATTAGATTTTCTGCAGGCATCATACAGCCATCTGCTGTAGCAGTTTTCCATATCCTTTCTGCCTCCTTTTTAAAAAGCGAAAATTATTCATTTCTCTTGGAAAGTTCTTCGTTATGTCTTAGCTAAGCTATAGAGCACTGCTGACGTAAAATACTACTTGAAGATGGCATATGCTTTTTCAGTCTGTTGCATCTTCCCTCTCTAGTTTGGTAGTTCCACATCCAGGAAGGATTCAGGATGCCGATTACTGGGAAGTGTCTGCCTCACGGGGGTGCTTTTGCAGTGGTGTGATCCCACTGAATTCAGGAGTTGTTCTAGGTGCATATGCTGGGTGCAGAAGTAACCTCAGGAACTATATATTCTGTCATGTAACTAATGGGTGAAATTATGGCATGCGTGGGGTTTTCAGCATTTTCACAGGGAGACTAAAACTGACAGCCAGGGGTGAAATTTGCTAAACTGACTGGACATAGGGGGGGAAAAAAGATGGTTTTAAGAATGGAATTACAGCTGGATACTTAGACATAGGCATATGATGATGGGCTTTTATTTTCCCCTTATTTTCCATTTTATTTTTTTAAATGAAGGAAGTGATAGTTCAAAGCTGTCGCAGGTAAGTGGTGCTAAAAGCCAGGCGCATTGCTTCTGTTCTCGACGGAGGTAATTTCAGGGAACAGAAGCAAAAGTGACAATCTGATGGAGAAGAGGAGAGGGGAATGTAAAGACGGAATATGCGCCAGGTGTGGTGATGCACAAACCAGGTTCCTCACTCCAGGTCTGTTTGGTTTCTAAATGCATTTGATAAACTGATATTCTTGTGTTCTTTATTCTCTTTGTATATTTTCCATAGCGAATTTCTCCACATACTGAAAGAGAAAAATGGAAAGACTGTGCAGAATGTAGGAGCGCATCATCAAGGAGTGGAATGCTTAATAATTAATTTCCTTCCAGGAGATGGGGTTTTTTTCTCTTTCTTTCTTTCATTACAACACCAGCGGGAACATTTTGTTACAACACAAGAATATTTTAAAATCTTCCCTACTGGAAGCTTGATTTTAGGATCATCAGAAATATACTCCCTTATGTGGTGAATTGCACTTGCTAAAAAGAGGCAACATCCTCAACAGGAATTACTCCCTTTTAGATGATATTTTGGTCCTGTGCTTTGCAATAGTCTGAATGTACATTTAGTAGTACGTATCTTTCCTTCCATTCCTTGGAATGAAATATGTGGAGATGAATACTTGCGCAGTCAGATGTTTTGTCCATCTCTGGCAAACAAGTGCTGTTACCACCATTTAAAAATAATTATGGTTTGAATGTCCATTTCATGTATTTATAATAAAGTACATGGGCTGGGATGGTAGAACTCTACCATTCTTCTATCAGAGGACTAGACAAGGAGCCCAAAGTCCTGCTACTCGTCATTTCGCTACTCTCTCGGGGTTTGATCCAGAACCCATAGAAATCCATAGATGTTTATTCCTTGATTTCAGTAGATTTAAATACTTTCCTAAGTCTCAGGCTTGCTCTGCTGAGGGTTGCATGGCCTTCAAACGCATTTGGAGGGCTCTACAGGAATATGCTGTGGTGTTGTCAGAAATAATGCAAAAAAAAAAAAAAAAAAAAAGTGGTGACAGGCTGGAAGAAATAAACTGAGCAATACCAGCCCCATCGGTTCCCCATCCTTGCCCTAGTTTGTGCCTTTGGGTGAATCACTTAGTCATAAACTCCCAGCGCTTTCTGATTTTGCTTGTCTTCCTGTTTGGATCTTTAAGATCTAGATTTTATAAGCTTTGGACAGTAGTAACTATAGTTGTCACTGATATGAACCTCAGCTTCCTTTGAGATAACAGGTCCCAAAGCTTGTGTCTTAAGAGGTAGCATGGGTGCTTAACTCATAATAGTTAACTCTCTCTCTCTCAGTAAGAGTATCTACATATCTTTACTTTGGGGGACTTGCACATCTCTGATGGACAACCACAGGCAGGCGCTCACAGTCAGTCAGGAACTCTTGAAAATGTTTCTCTCTGTATTTTTGTTTATCCATTTATGTATGAAGCATAATTCTTATGACTGTTGCACTTAACTACAGAGAGTAAACTTTTTTTTTAATTACAAGGTACAGCAGCATTCAACCTGTTTGCTATAGTTCGACATGCCTTTCAAACACATGGAAATTTTACAAATAGAAGGAAACATTTTTAATGTATCCATTCATTCTGACAAAAGTAAGGTGCTGTAACTGTTCATTACTTTAACTCTTCTGTAACTTGTCGCCATATTCAGCAGGATTTCATTCTGCCTGCAGACATGTTCATTTCAGTGGAGCTCTTTGTAGATTAAGGTGACATTTGGAAAGATTAAATTGCCTGGAGAACCTTAGACAAAGCCCTGTAGAACCACAAAGTGATCCTATTCTATATAAAAGTGAAGTTCAATAGGCCTGAGAGTTACAAATGTGAACCTCCAAAATCAAGATTCAGATCCAGGTGTTAGAAACCAAAGATAATGCTAGAAATGTAAGTCGTGTGGTGGGCACTCTCAGACCCGACAGTATTTGTCAGCAATGGAAGGAAGATTTACCTGCTCCAGATGTAGCAAACCCTGGCAGTGAAATAAAGGAGCAGCAAGAGGTAAGACAAAGTACAGGCTGCATGTTTCAGCATGCAGTTTTAACAAGGTCAATGCCTAATTTCTCTAACAAATTAGACGTCTGGTCTCTCTGTCCCATTGCATGGATGAAATGACACCAAATTCAAATCATGCCCAGTAGCTCCGCAGCCAAATGAACTCCTACACCCGCGTATTAACACTTCATCGTGAGAGAGACTGTGTTTAGCATCCAAGCATGGACCTGACTTGAGGCATGGGGCTGATCCGTTGTCACTCACCAACATCACCTTCTCTGTCTTTCCTTGGCGAGCTGTTGTTCAAGCACAACAACAGTTGTTGACTAGCCCCAATGTTAGGAGAGCTGGTGACATCTCAGACCATATCACTTGCCTGAAGTTGAATGGCATTAGTTTAAAAATGAGAGTCTTCAAAACACTGTCTTAAAACTAGTGCCGATATTTTAAAATATAGTGTACTTCTCATAGTTTCTCCTGCTTGTTTTTTGTTTTGTCCACTCAGCTTGGACAGAAATTCAAACAATTTTCTTTCTCCTAAAGACAATTTCAAGGTTATGTCACTTGCATCCTGAAGTATGTGTAGCATTTACTTTGAAAATATTACAAAGAGATGGCTTGATTTCCTTTTTCCATTTTAAAGACAGCTTTCTATTGGACCAGAAAAAGCAACCTTGGGCATTTTGGCTTGTCAGTGTCCATTTAAACATTATTTGTTTATGTCCTATGCTGTTTAAACTTACTGTTGTTGCAGAAGGATTGTTAAGGGCATATGTCTAAAGGGGAAGAGCAAAATGTTATCTGTCTTGTCACGTAGAAGTCACAAAGATTCTCAAAATTATGTATTCAGGAGAAGGAATTGCCAGATAAGCAGTCACATCTGTGTCAGTGCAGGGGTGGTGAAGGGCATCACAGCATCTTTTAAGAAATAAATGTCTTTTTCTATGTGTCTTTTTACCTGCTATTCTATTTTTATCTCTCCCTAACCAGTTAAATACAGGGACTGTAGGTGGAGGATTGCAGGATGGATTTTACTTCATTATAATTGCTGCATATTTCTGTGCAAACAGCTGAGCTATGTTTTAGCTGTAGTTTGAGGCTTTATAGCCATAAACACAAGTTTAAATTGGCATCTTCTAAGGAGGCTCATAATAGCAACAGCCTGGATGTCTACAGGGTGAACGCCTGTGGACATGTAACCTCCAAGCAGAGAGGATTTCTTTATAAAACCAGAAATCCCACTGAATCTGAAAAGATGTTATCAAAACCTCTTAAAAGATAACACTAATATCTATGACCGTTACTTAATTTGATGGCGTGATTCAAGATATATTTGTTGAAATAGTGTGATACTTTGAGGGATTCTGTTAATTATTTGCCATTAATTCAGACATATAGTAAAACATATTTTATGCTGTAGTATCTTGAAAGTTACTCCTGATATATATATATATCAGTGTACTTCAGACCTAGTATATCTATGAACAATGAGTTACGTTGTTTTTTATACTTTTTATGTTAGCATCGTTTACTGTTGGTAGTCAGAAATGAGACCTTTCTAGACCAGTGTTGTTGATTTGCTTCATTATGGCGGTTTTTATGTTCTTCTCTTTTGGTAGTATAATTCTAGTTGTTTACAAAATAAATGCTCACTAAATATGCACCACAGGATTAATTTCAAATAGAAACATTTATATTGCAGTCCTTGTTGTCTTTAATGCATGTGTCCCTTTGGATCTTCATCCTATCCTAATAAAGACTGGGGATGAGTGCATTTTTTAGTGTCCCAAGCTGGGCAAACAGCCCCTGCTTTTGTGCAGTGTCCACTACCAGGAAACACGGCTGTTTAGTGGCATGTTTAGATTTATACACCAGCCAGACCCCAGCCCTGCAGTGCAGATCCCGCAGGCTGCGGTGCTGCCTTGCTTACTCTGGTGATGTTCCGTATGTCTGAGTCACAGAATCACTAAGGTTGGAAAAGACCTGTAAGATCATCAAGTGCAACCATCAACCCAACACCACCATGCCCACTAACCCATGTCCCATAATGCCACATCCACACGTTCCTCAAACACCTCCAGTGATGGTGACTCCAGCACCTCCCTGGGCAGCCTGTTCCAGTGTTTCACCCCTCTCAGTAAAGAAATTTTTCCTAATATCCAGCCTGAACCTCCCCTGGTGCAACTTGAGGCCATTTCCTCTTGCCCTGCTGAAGTTAGGGATGCTCTACCCATACCCACCAAATGGCCCAGCTAGATCAGATTGCGGCACCAGTGCCTTCACATTCACAGGGATTTTAAGTAGAAGACCAAATCTTGTCTGAAGGCAGTAAATCATAGTCTGCTTGTCTGTACTGGTGGGTTTATGGCTTTTTTGGGAACTGGACTTCTCAGTTTTCTGTTTCATGCTTGGGCTGGGTGTCTAACTAACCTCTGTCATGGTGGATGCCATGTTCTTATACTGGGAACCCTGGGGCAGGAGCTCCACGTTTTAGCCAGACTTACATGGAAGCTCAGATTTAGGTCTTGCACCTGGTATTGTCCCTCAAAGGGACTGAAACTCTCTCAAGCAGTGGTTGTCCACAATGGCAGAGCAGTTGCAGTTTCCAGGTTAACAAAGAGCCCTTGAAAGAAAGCATTTTGTATGTCACAGCAGGAAGAAGATATTTACAGGGGAGAAAATGAACTTCAAATAAACTGCCTCCATGCATTCCCCCCACCCCCCCAGCTTACCATCACTGTCAATGGTAATATGGCAGGTCTTACTGTTTTGGACCTGTCCCTCAGGATAATTCATATGTTAGTACTTCTGAAACCTGTGAAAAGTCTCTGATGTGCACTAATCTTGCCAGTGCCTCATATCTCTCAAGTGCTTATGGTAAGCTACATTTTTATTCTTCCAGCCTGTTTTTCTTATGTTTTCTTAAAGAAATGCAAATAACAGTACAATAAACCCATTGATGATCAGGCGTCCATGCGTTATTCGTGTGTTGTGAGAGCCGTATCACAGCCTGAACTGTCCATTTCAAGAGACTCCAGCTGAAGCTCTGAATTGCTGCCAAAGCACGTGGACCAGTTGCACGGTGGGCTGTCCTTCTGTTGCGTAGTAATGATCGGAAGTACTTTGCCATTTTGTTTCAGTCTTTGCAAAGAACCCCCTAATGTATATCAATAGGTGTTTTGCACATGCAGTCAATGTAATTCACAACTAAGGGCTGATTATGCTTTTCTTGGCTCAGTGAAAAATGGGAAGGGCAAGAGAGTCCTGGCACCGTGACAAATGAAAGCAATGCCAACAAAGATAACTTTGTTAAAAACTGATCTTTCATATGACTGCGCCTGGACACGTCGTTAAAGCTTTCTGGCTCTTACTGATGTTCATGATAAACATGAACTGTGGTTATAACTTAATAAAGATATAGTATTTATAAATAACATAGAATGAAGTGTCCACTTCAGACTTACTGTCTGGGATATATGAAGCGTTTGGTCCCTGTCCTTGTTCTCAGGTTCCACGCTGGGCAGGGGACTTCCCAGCCCTGGTGATGAATGCCACTGAACAGCATTTAGTTCCTGTTACTCTCAGTTATTTTTTGTGTGTTTTTTTTTTTTTTTTTTTTTAAAGATCTCCCTGGATACAGGACAAGGAGTGATTTGAAGTTATAGGGACTCTCGCGTGAGTTTTTCCATTTCTGCCTGTTATAAAGAAAAAAGTTTTTAGGGGTCCTAATGTTAGTTAAAAAGAACTTGTTCTCAGCCTTCTTCCAGAAGTTAATATGATTATTGACCTTGGCTGAAAGAAGACAGAGTATGAATTTTTGCTTGCTAAGCTGCATTTCTTCTTTTGAAGGTAGATGGTCTTTTTGATGTATTCAATGTTGGCCTTTCAAAACTTTAAAACATTTTGTGTTTATCAGAAGGATCAAAGAAGATAGCGGATTTAATTGTCTTCAAAAACTGTGTGTATCAAGAGGAAGCATCATGTTTTGGTTGCAAGTACAGCTAAGGGACGCTATAAAATCCTTCGTCTGTAATGCTGGAGTTGACAGTATCACTCATCATGAGTTTATTTTAATTTAAGCACTTGGAGGTCGCACCAGTGTGACTACTCTGAAGTCAGGAAGCAGTTGTGACCCTGGTGATGGTAGCCCGTGTCTGGAGGAGAAGGGCAGCGCATGCTTCCTGTCCAGTCCCGGGCGACCAAGAGGGGCTGTCCTCAGGTGCTGAGAGATCCAGGTGTAGCTGCTGAGGTCTGGAAAGCTGATACCCATCTGTCTCTCAAGACTGTTTTGAAACTAATTAACACAGCCAGTTATATTCAGTTTTTGTTTCAGCTGGTCAGATCTTGGGTACCTTTCAAATCCTTGATGTCCTTTAATGTGGGGGGGGTCTAAGCATTTTTTCATTATCTATCCCACAGCTGGCTCTAGAGCAACTTTTTTTCATGCGTATTGAGTCCTTCACTTTTATGCTGAGACTGATGATGAAAGCCAGTTGGAGAGGTCATCTGGATATCTACAGCAAGCTCAGATGAGACCTCTATGTTGCGTCACTCAGGCCAGTAGACAGCTTTGTCATTCAGGCACTTAATTATGAACTGAATGTTCACTTGACCTCTTATATTCTCATTTCACTAATGAACCAAAACTTACGAAGAGTGACTGACAGCAGAGCTGCTGCAGTTCGGGCTCTATGAGCCAAAGTTTCCACTCATTTCATTTATCACACTAATGATCAGTTTTGGAGCCCAAACACAGGCTGCCTCTCAGGAGCTGCATGAAAAACACAGCTTAATGTGCTAACCTGATGTCCACATGACAAAAAGATTGGCGTGGGCTGCCCACTGCATTTTGGCTTGCCAGTCCTGCTACATGTGTATCTTCTTGCATGCTGCATCCTTACAGAAGGATGGGGCTGTTACGGATGTGGAAATAGCATTTAATAATTGTGGTTTTATAGAAAGGGTCCAAGCTTGGATTCTGGTACTCAGATAATATTGATTCCCACTGCTTTGCATTTGTCTTGACTAAAATCGAAATGTGTTCTTAACACATTCTAGGAGGGATTTATTTATACTTCTTTAGTATTTCAGTGTTTCATGGGTTTGATGTATTTGTCTAGATGACACCCCTATGTTAGGGTTGGGGATCAAAGGCACATAAAAGCCAGAGGATTTATTTCAAAGTTTTCCAGACAGCCTAATGACATACTTTTCTGTGTGTGAACATGGAAAGTTTTAGTGGAGCAGGCCTTGAACCTTGGTCTTCTCTTTCCAAGGTGACCATTATAACTACCTGGCCAAATTCCTCTCTTCACACCTTCTTTTTCTCTCCTTCACCATCTGACAGCAAAAGCTAACATCATCTAACAATTCACATACATGTTGCCTTGTCTATCGTAAATTTTTATAACTTGATAATTTACATGAAGCTACAAACCCATCTTTCATCCCAGCATGTGGTGTTCCCATGTTTGGTGGCAGGCAGTTTCCTTCTGGATTTGCTCGTGCTTGTTGGTGTTCTCTCCAGCACACACCAGTTGGTGTGAAGGCTAACTGAGTGCAATCAGATTTCATTTTGGCTTGGCTTAGGGTTTTTTTTAATGCAAGAAGAACAAAATGTTTGTGGAATGGAATCAACCTGCTTTCTTCTACTTCTCCCAATTTGTGGAGATACATTTTTTGAAGTCTCGTGTTGATCATCTTTATGAGTTACTATTTATCATCTTCAGGTAAAACCCTTTTTTCTCCAAGTGCTTTGGAATTGCCTTAGTCAAGATCCAAACCAGCTGTGCTCCCTCTGCCTCTTCTTACTATGCTTTCAGTTCACTGAGTTTGTTCCAGGAGTTTTGTTTGCTTTTGTTGGAGTATGTGTTGCTAAAAAGGAGATAAGGTGGAGCTGGGGAAGGAAGAAAACTTGCTACTGGAAGCTGGAAGAGGGTAATTCATGGTGAACATCTCCAGGAACTGTAATTTGTTTTCTTTGAGGAATGTATGCTAATAAAAGCTTTCCATTTGCATGCATAAATTAATCAGATTAAATTTTATCCCAGGCTGAACTTGCTGTCAAATCATACTCTTCAGTTCAGTTCTCAGAATCATCCAAATGTTATTTTAACAGCGAGCAGTGCTATATCCACTGTCCTGAAACCTTGTCTCCCTTGTGCATAGGTCTGAAAGAGCTTGGCAGGGTAAAGAGGAAGATCAAGGGAGAGCTTGCTTAGGGCATGGATGAGACACATTAATCCTGCATGAATGTAGAGAGAGATCTACCTAAAGATGTCTGTTTGCCCTGAATAATTATAAGGATATGTTCTGCCACAGAAGGAAGTCAAAGAGTTAACAGAAAGATAATTAGAAAAAGGAGAGCAATCAGATTCTGTTTTTCCTTTCTGCAAAGGTCATAGAAGAATGAGGCAATTAATTGCCTTGCCTTGATATGCGGTTTATAATGGAAGCTCTGCGATACCTGAGAGTGTAAGCTGCCTTGACTTGAAGCCAGTTGCAGCCAGTGTCTTGTGGAGTTACAGCTTGATAAATAAGCCATTCTGACCTGCTCCTGGAAGACTCCTTTTCTTCTTTGTTTTCTTTTCCCAGTCTCTCAAGCTCTTTCGTATTTGTCTGGTGATCTCCATCTAGGCTTAGCTTCGTGGCATAAGCAGAAGAAAGCATTGCTGTTTAGTCTCATGATTCGTAGAGATGAGTTATTAATACATAAAGGAATTAATAGATGACAGGTGTTTTGCTGAGCCCTTTCCCCCCACTTTCTCAGTCTTTCCTCCCACTGGAGCATGGGAAGTGCTGAGACCTGGTAACTCCTGAAATAGCCTTGAGTCTTCCCTGGGCAGGGCCTCCCCACTGCACACGGGCGCTGACTTGAGATCAGCATGTGCGTAGGAGCTGATCCATTGCTTAAGGCTTCTTTGGGAACCCCAAAGAACAATAATATCCTGTTGACTAGGATTTTACTATTTATATCCATCAGCTGAGCAGCCGCCTCCTCTGCCTGCTCCCTAGTTACCAGTCTGTAAATCTCTCTTTGGACCACGTTGTCTGTTGCATCGTTGACGATACGATTTTTAATTTCAAGATGAATTTGCTTGAGGCACTTAGGCAAATGCGTTGATGAAGAAAGGCATCAGTTTTTCTTGCTTTGTTAACCTGTTAGCTTTTTGGACATCAGGCAAAGAGACTGGCAGGAAGCTAACCTAAAAATAAGGGGTATCATTAGAAAACAGTACAAACCTATAGCAATGCAAAGAGGAAAACAATTAGAACCCTTATAGGTATGTTTGTGGAGAAGTGCTGACACACACTTGTCAGATTAAAGACTGAATCCTGCCACCCACATACTCTCCCAGCAGTTTATTCCTTCCCTCCTTCCCTCCTTCCCCCCGCTTTTTTTCTGTGGCAGATTTTCAATCTACTTGAGTAGAAAAGGTGTCATCTTCTTCCAAAAAACCCTTCCGTGGCTTTGAAAAATAGGGAAAAACATGTCAAATTTAGCCTGGTATTTTCTAGGCTGCTTTTTAAAGGTAAGCCTTTTAAGAGAGGCTGTACAATTTACTTTGAAGAGAAAAAATACAGTCAAACCTGTGGGAGTCTGCTAGGGTGAAGTGAAAGGAAAGCAATTATTTCACTGTGAGCTTTTTATGAAGATTTTTGAGGCTCCTATCAGAAACAAAAGTGTGTTAATAATGGGACTTAGTTATAAAGTCCAATTGCTTTGGTTCCAATATGGATAAACCCCATCACGGGGGGAGAGGGTTAAACCTGATCTGAATCAGAAGCAGCCCCTGCTCCTAGTTTGAGCTATTTTTAACGCTATGAACGTGGCTCACGTAGTTCCCTAGTTTTGCTTTGGTGCCATTCTGTATTAAGGTCTGCAGACATACCTTCCAGAGAGCAGGTCTTTTCTGAAGACCTTGCTGGCATATCCACCAGGGAAGCACCATGTAGCTCTTGGTTTCCCAGTTCCTTCTTCTTCATGCTTTGGGAATGCGATGGTCCTGCACAGCTCCCCTCTCCGGTGTTATCGGTCCCCAGCTCCGCCTTTGGAGATTTTCTAGTGCATATACATCGTCCATGTTAAACCACTGCAAGCGGAATACAGGGCATGTTCAGCAGTTAAAAATGAACTGGGAATACTCAGAAAAATCAGTATTTTTTCTGAAACCATTTTTAATTATAGTGAAAGCTTTGTGCTTATAGAAAATTTGGAGTATTTTTGGTACCATCTGGATGCCTAAGCTTGTCTAACAAATCACTTCTGACATAATGACGACAGTGTATAATACTGTGTTCTTCTAACCCGTGTCTCATTAATGTGGAAGCACATGGATTTTCCTGCAAAATGTTGATTCACCATCTGTGCTAGTATTCTTTGTATGAAGTGCAAGACTGCCCTTTGTGTTGCGATTGCAATGGACCCATTCTGCTTTTAATGACTTCTTTCTCTTGGACCAAATGGGTAGGTCACAAAACCAAATAAAATGACACCAAACAGTACTTACTGCTAATGCTTATTTACTTTACTTCCAATGTGGGAGCCATCAAAATTTATTAAATATGGAACTCACAAGATTAAGCAACATTCTTCTGTTGTTCTCACTTTTCCTTTTCCCATGCTGTGGCATTAATTTGCTTATTTGGGCTGTAAACCCCTGCTCTTGGGGAAACTGTGAATTCCTTGTATGCCCCTTGGAGATGTCAAAACCTAAATCGGAGCATGTGTAAAGGACAGTAACATTGCTAGAGTTAAAATGGTATAGGTAGATTTAAAATGGTATAGGTGAGAGTTGCCCATTGAATGGGTTGCAGCGTGGTTTGAGTTGTGTTACTCCTCAATTATAAGGTAATTTAGAGGTTACGTACCTTCAGAGCTAGGCATTGGCATTTTGAGTCTAGTCTAAGTCTGGGGATCCTCAGCTTCATTGTACTTCTCCACTGATGTTTGAACTGCTCTTTAAATTCTTCTGCCTTCATTGTAAGGCCTTTTCTACAGATTTTTATACTGATTAATAGCTCAGATTCTTATACAGAAGGTGTTGCAAAGCAGTCTGTCTCTTCATCATGTGATTTGAAATATCACAAAAAGGATGTTTTACTTGCTCTGAAATTTTATTCCACTATCATATAATTGGTAGCTTCATTTATACTACTGAGTTTCACAAGCCAGTACTGATGGTTTCCAGATGAAACCAATCAAACTCAGGGATCTTTAACCATCTTATTTTTTCTTAATCTCTCTTGAGTCCTTCTGCTTTTTCATATTCTTGACCCTGAGAAATAGATGGAACATCTTTAAGTAAGTAAATATCAGCAGTAAAAATTTAATCAGCTTCAGTAAATTCATGAACGTAGCATGACAGCACAGTACAATTAAGGGACAGATTCTGTGTTTTTGCACTTTCAGTAGTTTTACTTCTGCAACCTCATGGAGATAAGCTGCTTTATGGAAGATCGGCATTTTATTAATGAGTTATTAAGGTAATTTTGATATATCAGTAAATAATACCAAAGGTAAAGAAGGGGCTTAAAAAGAGATTCTTTCTGATGTGTTGTGACAGGGATGCAGAGTATCAGTCGAGGGGTTAGAATCTCTAAGGGCGCTGCAGGGGAAGATGGTTACAACAGGACAGCAAGAGGAAGACTGCTCCGGAGGGGCTGGAGCCAGAGAAGCTGGTGGAGCAGGAAGGCAATTGATCCCCATGCTTTAGAGGCAAGTCCGTCTCTCTTCAGACACAGTGAATGACATTAACTGGATTCAGTAACAAATTGGAAACAGTAATAGTGAAGCCTTTCTTAGCTCCTTGAGGCTAACTTCTGGTGGGGTCTAACAAAAGTAGAAGCAGCAGTGGCTGGCAGCGGTCAGCAGGATATTATCAGAGAACTGGCTGGAATAGCGTTTTTTGAAACTAGAGAATGTGAATCAGAGAGCCTTGAACATGTAGGTAGATAAAAGCCTGTGATTTTGCTTGCTGGGATAAGAAAATCCAAGCGTGTTTGCTAGGGATATGGAGGAGGAGGTGGTTATGGCACAGGAAGTTAAAAGATATTTTGATGCTTTGTTCATGACTTAGATCCACCAAATTATGTGCATGTGCAAACCTCTGTAACTATAAGTTGTTACGCTTGCCTTCATCCTCCCTACTTGTCATATTAATATCTTTGCCTGTAACTGGGATCTGATCTTGCACCCACTGAATTTTTACCGTTGAGCTCAGAGGGGCTAAATCAGGCTGCTGCAGCGGAGGAGCCGCTCTGCTGGTCTCACGTGCACAGAGCTGGGTGCTAAGGCTCTGAGCACCCAGTGAGGGTCCTCCAAGGGCTACAGTATGGCTGCAGGCAGTTTATAGAAATATATCTGACTGCAGTCCAAAAACCTGAATATATAGAAATACATACCAGAATTAGATTCAGATCCTCCGATCAGCCTGATATCCCATGCACTTGTCCTTGGTTGGCATGTTGTCAGGTGGGCCAGCAGCACACCTCTGCAACAGGGGTGATGTGGAAGCCCCTGGGTGGATGTTACAACAGCTTTATGCGTATATTTGCCTAGGTGTAGGAGGCATTGTTATGCCTTCAGGCCTACTCCTCAGCAAAGCAATTAGCAAGTCCGAAAGGTCTTTCCTCAAGGCTCTCACAAGCCATGAATTATACGTTTAATTCTGTATCCTGCCTTCCATTACTCTAACATGCTCTTTCAGACGAGCTTGTAATGTCTTATTTTCCCCTCACATAAAAATTTGACAGGCTGGTACCCAGAGCAGGGGCATAAGAAAGCCTTTTTGACATCTCTTTGGAACATACAACTTTTTTTTTTTTCCCCAGGTGGTGTTTATGAAAGAAAATGCCTGTTGCCAGACAATAATATCATAAGGCTATTCAGAACCTTCCCTGACAAGAGTCCTGAGAGCAATAGGAATCTGCTGGGCATTCAGCAGCAGCAGCTGTTGCCTGCCTGATACTATTAAAACACAGATTTAGCATTTCTTTACAGTACCACGGAGCAATGAACCTGGCCATTGCTGCTCTGATACGGTGTAGCTAAGGAGTAACATAGAGTGCGTCTACATGAGTACACTCAAAAGTTAATCCAAATTAACTTTGCTGAAAGTTGATTAACTAAACCACTCTGGATGCTGGTGTGACAGTTCCTCTGCAGAACGACAGTGGCTCTACTTCAGCTGCTTACGGTTGAACTGAATTAAGGATGCATTTTTCCAGACGTGGATTACCTCTGCTAGTGTTTTGCTTGAGGCAAGCTCCCAGCTGTTGATGGTTTGGGTCCATTGCTGCCTGTTTGAAGTTGACCAAAGTCCTGGCAGCAGAGGTGGATACAGAGCAAGCAGTGAGGGTGGCAGAGGAGAGGACCCTGACCTCTGAGTTTGGACCGTCGGGCCAAACGTGTGCTTTGTACCAGGATCAATACACGTGGAGCTGGGCTTAGTCACAGCTGCCGGCACTGGAGGCTGTGCTGGGAGAGGCAGGCAGAGGGGTGGTTTAGCTGGAAAGGCTGAACGCAGAGCCCTGTCCTGCCGGAGCGGTAGGGCTGAGGCTAATTTGTGTGTAATTCTGGCTTTTGCTTTTGTCATCGCCTTGAGGCAGTGAGGAGGAGTTGTGTGGCTACTCTAAACAAAAATAGGCTAGAAAAGAAATTAATGAGTATTTCCCTTCATTTTTGTCTCAACAAGAAGCTCGCTGGGGATGCCTGAGCTCTTCTTAATAACAAGGATGCTTAGAAAGGGCCAGATACCTGTGTGTGGGTAGGTTTACCGTGTGATTGACAAGGTAGAGTTATATACCTTAATGTGCTTGCTTCCTGGAAGCAGTTTATTAGTCCTCTCCAGACTTCAGGATGCTCCAGGGAAACTTCTGCTTCCCTAAACTATCCTGGGTATCTCTACACTGCCCCATGGCTATACATTACCTGTTCGTCTGGTGATCCGTGAGATACAATTATTCCTCCAGCCTCACAGAAAATGCTCTCCTAATTCAGTGCCGTGACAGTGAATGTGGAATGAAAAATGGCTTTCAGCCACTTCAGGAGCTTGCTGCTGCTGCCTCCCAGGAGTCCCCAAGGAATCCTGTGCGCCTGCAAGGGAGCCAGCTCGTCTCTCAGATCAGTTATTTGGGATACAGACCCACCCACAGTAGTGATGGTAATTCTGGGCAGTGTCAGCTGGGAGGTAATTTGGTCCCAAGGCCCGTCGTTTTGCTGATGGGGATTCTCTGCGGATGCTGGGATTGCAGCATGTGGGGGTGGAGGAACTTGTAGATCCAATGCCCACGCTGGCAAGATTATACAAGCTTTGTTTCCAGTACCAGTGTTCCTGTGCTTTCTTTGCCCTTCTGCACTGAAAATCTTGTTTAGTTACAAAAGTCAATTATAAACTGAGGCTGGAAGAAGTCAGAGACTTCCAGCAAATGTAAAATTTAATTGTTAGGATGAGAAATATTTGGGTAGTGAAGTTGCTGCCATGATATAAGCAAGGCAAGGTTTGTAGGGAGAGGTAATGTCTTTTATTAGGCTGGCTGATAAGTTGCTTTGTTGTTTTTCCAACTGCTGTTTGTTTGCCTAATAAAAGCTACTACCTCACCTCAGACTTTTTTGTGGCATGCTTATCTGAGTAATAGAAATCAATGAAGTTAGCCTAGTGCAAGTGGTCATGTTTCCAGGCTGCAAACTATGAAACAAACAAATTCAAGGTTAATTTGTATAAATCCAGATTATTTATTGCCTTGCATATGTCACTTTTGTTCTCTAATATATGACCATTGAGAAAAAAATATGTTCCTTCATTTATACAGAGTAGTCTCTTGAAAATACATCATTGCTTCAGTAGCATGACTACAGATAAATAAGATCATAGCAGTGACTGACTGAGAATGACAAGTAACCAAAAAGCACAGCCAGGGCCTAGCCTGACTGCAGTTACAAAATGTGAAATTTTGGTCTTGACAGGTAGCAAATGGATGGATTAAACTAAAATGGTAGGCAGGAGAACATCGTTTAGCTATGCTGCCATAACCTCAGTTTTCCAGGGTCTGCCTGGTCCCTGAACAAAGTCACCCAGCCATGTTTCACGGCAAAAAGCGATGCATAAAATACGCCTATCCAGTTTGCAGCCTTGTAAGTAATTCCAGCATGTATAATGTATCAAAACAAGAAGTTTCATTGCTTGAAATGTAAATATTACAAATCATACATACATTTTCCCTAGCTTATTTGACTGTGTAGGGCGAGGCCTATTTGAAGTTCATCCTAGCTTAGTTTATTTATGCATGGAAAGGACTTCAGGAGTGCCCCAGGGAGGGGGTACGAGCGAAGGCTGGGAGATGCCTGAGTGTTTCCCAAGCCCTTGCCAGGTTGTCGACGTCGTTCCAGGATTGGATGTTCCTGGGAGCAGCCACAGCGTTGAATTCACCTTTTCTGTTCTTGCGATGGCTAGCAGAGCAAAGTGGAAATGTGCTTTAATTTACTAAAGCAAGATTCGATTTACTAATGAAAGAGCCACATTTGGGAGAGCGTCGGTGTAAGCAGTAGGGAGGTTGTTTGGATTGCTCGCCTCAAAACTATTTTGGCAAATGTTTCCTTGATGAAAATACAATCTACTCCTATCTGTAGTCACCGTAACTGCTGGTATTACACCCCTCGAAGGTCCCTCGTGTTGACTTAGTCCTCATTAAAGCTGTGCGTTTCTCAGAGCTGCAACTCTTAATGACAAACACCTTGAGTCGTGGCACTTTGCAGCGTCTGGATGCGATTCCTGAACGTAGCTGTCCTGTCGCATAAGACCCCCAGCACTCTCTTTACAATTTTGGCTTAATGGGTGGCATTTATCTGTCTTAAGCCCTAGCTGTCTGGAAGTTGGATCCCCTCAGCTAATCATGCAGACTTCCTCTGGAGCCGTGATTTTACCCTGTCTTCGGTGGTTGTTTGCAGTATGTGAGAATGTGAAATGCTAAATGTTGGGAAGAGGAAGGGACTCTCATTTGCTGTGAATTAGGCTCAATTTCTGCCTCCGCTGTAACTCTGCAGACACAGAAAAAGATTTGGGGCCAGCAATGTAAACACTGTGAACTACAGGGTAAGCCCTGCTGCTACAGGGATGGCAGGAGCGGCGGGGGGGAGGCAGAGATCGCCCCGAATTTCCTTTTGACAGAGTCAGCAAACACTAATCCTTCTCTGCCAAAGGGAAGTTGCCCCGCTCGCTTGCGGGGAGCCCTCGGTCACGTCAGCCCGTGTTTACGCACCGCACACGGTACCTGAGCAAATAAAAGAGCAGAGTGTTCTCAGCTGAGCCCCCCTCGCCCCGTCCTACATAAACGTTGCCTTGTTTAGGCAGCTTGGCTAGTAATTTTTATTTCATTTTGCTGGTGCAAACTCCTTTCTTTTTTTTCCTGTGGTGTTTATAGAAGAGTGTGGTGCATCTATTAATCGCATGTGGTCCTTGCTCACCACGTCTGCCTTGGAAACCTCCAGATTTGCACATCTGCACTGCCCTGGGTGAAGACCATAATGTTACCGGCGACAGTCGATTCCCCCCTGCCACTGCGTATTCTGAATTCATTCAGCCTTATCTACTTACTTATCCCTTGTTTTCTTTCCTAACACAGATTGAATATCAAGTGCTTATGCATAGGTAAAACTGCATTTGTTAGAATTGAGTCAATCAGGTTAATGCTGAATTAATGGGACAACTAAGTGAAAAAAAACCTTGGGTATGTTCATCTCTGGAGCAAGGCAGGGTGCTCTGCAGAGATCCATTCATGACCAGAGAGCATTTTGCTGTGGAAAAGAACAAACGACTACCAAATCTGAGTTCCTGTTAATCTAAAAAAAGTTGTCAGGTGATTTCAGTTTTTGGTCTTTTTTCAGTGTTCTTACTTTGTTCCTTTGCCCTCCTCTTCCCCATCCAACCAGCCTGAAATCATCAATCATCATTAAATAACTTCTAACAAAATTGGCGCTCTGATGGTTGCAAACCTGTCCTTGCAGAGCTCATTGCTTTTCATAGCAAAGCATGCAAGTGTGGAGCAGAAGGCAACTCTAGTCCTTCCTCTCTAAAAAAAAATCTTTCCTAGGTCAAAAAAAGAATTTTTGAGTGCAGAACTTAACTAATACTCAAAATGTAACCTTGTTCTAGTGTTGTTAACTGTTTTAAACAACGATTGAAGTGGTATTGCAAAAAAAACAGTGGAAAGCCCCCCAACACCTATCGTGTAGGTGCTAACTCTTTTCAAGAGCCACCTGGCAACAGTCTCCGTGTCACTTCTACCTTATCATGGTGTGCCACCTTGCACATGTCTAAACTATGTTGAACTTGTCTGGAAAGAGACTGGAAGTGCTTCAGGGTAGTAGCTTTGTGTGTGTGTGTATAGCTATGCAGTCTGGATCAAACTCTCTTTGATTTTAAGCTCTGCTAATAATTAACCCTCAGCTTGTAATAGCTATGCAGCATAATGATAACCACACCACTGGCTCTGGTCCACAAGGTTATTAGGTACGTACTACACAGCATATCCCTTCCATTCCATGTCTGAGAGCTGATGTCTGTGAATGTGAATGAATGTGAAAGAGTCTAAATTAGGGACGCTTCCCAGTATCTTTTTCCGAATTCTGTTACTTTATAGGCAGATCTCACTTCATCTGTCCTTTGACCTGTTATGTCAGACTTGGAGAGCATTCTTCTTGTAGAGACTTCATTAAAGCTTTTGAGCACACATTGTGGGCTGTGCTCTCATGTTTGCATTAGTGATGGTGCTTTCTCACGTTAAACTTGTTTGACCGTAAACTGTGCGAGATTAAGTCCACATCTGTTTTATCTAGATCGGTTTTTTCCTTCTTCCATGTTATGTGAGGGTGGATGAGCAAAGCAGTATTTGGGTCTCTGCGTTTCTAATCGCTCTTTCTCCTCAACTCCTTGAGGTACGTAAGATGCAAACAGGCATCAAGCGTGTTTATTGCTGCCAATCACAGATGCTTTGGCAGCTCACGTAGAAATCATTATCGAGGCACAGAAATTAATGTAATTTTTGCTTAAAGTATCATCTGCTTTAAATATCAGCTGCTCTTTCTTGTCAGATGCTTGTTTCCTTTGCCCTAGCTGCATTCCCTCAACTGATTGTCGTTGGAGCCGAAATCCTGGCACAGGCGATTTGGCTGCGGAGCTGCATGATTGACTCTCGTTCTGGCGGCTGAAACTCAGCGAGGAGAAACTTTTTGTTGCAAACCAAAGGGAGCTCACGCAGCCCGGGAAGGGGAGCAGAAAACTTGTCTTCCCCCCTGCCTGCTGCCTGACCCGGTGCGGTGACCCCGTGTCTCACTCCACAGATGGTCCATCCTGAGTCTCCCAAGTAGCCGATTTACGGCCTGTCCTTAAGTGCCTGTGCGAAAGAAGGGGAAAACTGAGCTGCAGTTAATCTCATGTTTCTAAGCAACCAGGTAATTCTCTGCAGCCGATCCCTAAAGGGAAATTCCTGTTTTCCTGCACCCCTGCTCAGCTGCGGCGGAGGACACCTTCCTCTCCGCCTTCTCCAGCTCCTGGGACACGGAGACCTGGGGCGGTGGAGACTGGTGACGGTTACAGCTTTTCAGCGTATTTCCACATGTCGTGGGGGAGGGCGAGGAAGCACAAAAAGGGAGCTTTGTTAATGGTTTGTAACAGGTAAGGGATGTTCATTGCAAAATCAGTAGAATAGAGGGAGTGTGAAAAGTTTAAATGTTTTACCTAGGGCTAAACTGAAAATCCCAGTCACAAGTGGGGGCTTCCTCTCTCCAAAAAGCATCAAAATGTCTGAATAACATATTGCAAATCCTGTTTACAGTGAAACCTCTGTTTGCTGTGAAGTTTTGCATGATAAAAATGACTGAATTCTGTTTTGAGTCTGTTTGAGCTCCTCGGGGTGACTATAAGGGACTAGCCTTTTATTACTAAAAGATCTAGAATCTTGAGACTCTAGAAATAAGAGTTAGAGGAAACAGAGATCAAATGAGATCTCTGGGCTTCTCCGCCATCTGAAGAATATGGATGCCTGGTTGGGGCTCCAGAATAATAATTGTTAGACCTTTTTTTTTTAAGGAAGGCACATGAACCATACACAAGCAGTTATACTGCAGGGACCTAAATCTGCTCAGCTCCACTAGTGAAGGTGACGTGTTGTGAACCCAGAGGCGTGCTGGAATGGTGCGAGAATTTTCTGTCTTGCTGAAGGCTGCCCATTTGACCAAATGTAAATGCTGGTTAGACTGGGGGAAAAATCCAAGGAATATGATACTATTCAGCAGGAGGGAATATAGTTAAGAGAAATGGGCATGCCTTGGCCATGCAGGACAGACACATCACTGACTTGGGGTCTGGGCTTTTTGACTTGCCTGGTGTTTGATAACTTGAAGCTCAACTGAGAACTGGTCCCTGTTGTCCTTTGTCCTGTGTATTGACAAATACGTGATATCAGCAGATGAGACTCTGGGTCAGATGGACATTTAGGTCTGATCCAGCCTGATCACGGTCCAGAAAAGTGCACAATAAACTACCCTGCATCAGGGTTTTACAGCTTGGTTAACCAGATGCTGGGAGCATATTTCTTTAACATAAGTCTATAAGACTGATGCATTTAAGCCTGTAACAGGTATGTGCTTTTACAGGGTGGAGTATTGGGGTAGGTAAACTTTTGACGATATCACTTCAAAGTGCTTTGTATTCTGAGTTGTAACCTGTGGGAAGGGTACTCGTGAGATGGACTTGCCTTTGGCTGAAATGCTGACCAGGCACGGTGCCTCATCCCATTACCTCTTCAGTGATCCCAGGACAGCCACAGAGCTATGCTTCTGTAATGGCCAAGCAGCTTCTTCTCCCACGTCACCCTGGCACTTCACTGGTTTGCCTACTTGTAACAGAACTGGAGGTTCACCTAGACATGACTGACCGAATGGCTGCCCTGCTCATCGTGCAGCCTGTGCACCGACTCGCCTCGCACGGGGATGCGCGGAGGAATGCAACCAGGGCTGCCCAGAGCTGGATGGTTCTTATTTCAAGGCAGGAAATGCTGTCAGGGCACATTATGTGAAATGGCCAGGAAATCTTCCAGCAAACTCATTTTAATCTTGGGTCTGGATATGTTTATCTGTTTTCATGCAGCCATAGAAGAGCATGCATCGCAGGGCAGTCTGGTTCACAGGCTTCTGCTCCAAGTTCAGTTCTGTAACTTCCATCAGCATGGCAGGTCCTGTGCCATTATGTGAGGCTATGGGTAGATACCGAGGAGGAGTGTCTGGCTGGTATCTGGCAGCATGTGCAGAGTAATAGGAAGCACAATGAGTTTCTTCCTCTCTTATTGAAGATCTGACCATGGGCAAAGAGAAAGATTAATGGGCAGGAAGTGCCTGAGAAGACAGAGAGATTAAAGCTGTTGTAATTTTGGTTTGGGAACACGGCAGAAATATTCTAGCTGACACCACCGGAGTTCCATTTGAGGTAGCTGTTTTCTGTCAGGCGTGTCTCCTCTCAGCACCAACATGGGCTTTCATCTGTCCTTAAATTAGTGTTAATTACAAGTCATTAATTTTTTTTTAAAAACAGCAAAATGCAGCTGAAAGCAATTACCCCTAATTGCTAATTTGTGTATGTACACCCAAAATGGTAATCTCTTCATCTGAACACCCAGTTCTCACTGGAGTCAGTCGATGTGTTTTCGCTACCATTTTTTACTTCAAGTTTGGATCGCATGATAGTTTTTCTTTTTAGTGGCTTCTCTGAAAGCTACAAAATCTCTGCCTACAAGTGCTGTGATCTTCTTGAAAGCAAGACCCTGTTAACGAGGCCACAGTAAAGAGAAGATGTTCTTTGGTTTTGCAAGTAAAGCTTAAATGGCAGTTGTTGACATTGGGAATTACTCGACTTAATTCTTGCAAGTTGTGCCTAAAATGCACCTGAATTTCTGTTGGATCTCTATTTCATCTGTGAAAAACATCATCCTTTTTCAGTAAGCTAAAGGCCACACAGACTGCTGTGCTTGGGCTGATAAATTCATGGTACAGTTCAATGCTGAACTCTGCAGTCCTAGGTCTCAGATTGTTTTGGACTTTAAAAATTTAATTCAGAGATATCATGGCTTCCCTTTCCATCTGCGTATTTTCATCCTTGCCAGTGTAGGAAGGATTCAAAGCTGCCAAATTCTGCCAGTGGGAAAGGGCCTTTCTGATATTGCAGACACAATCTGGTTGAACAGATTGTTAGGTGGGTTGAAAACTGACGGGACCACCTTTGGCTCAACTCCAGGAGATCAAAGGGCTGACATCCAGCTGGCACCAGAGTGAGCAGAGTATGCGGGGCTTGATGCTGGGGTCCAGGTTGCTTGACATTTTCATCAGCAGGCTGGTGAAGACACGGAGTGTGCCTTCCCCAGATTTGTTGATGGCATTAAATTAGAGGGAGCAACTGACATGGCAAATGGGAGAACATAAATCCAGAGGGATAAACCTGAGGACTAGACCAACATGAAGCTCGTGAAGTTCAGTAAAAAAAGTGAAACGGTCTGCACCTTGGCCAGAACAACCGCTTGCATTGGTAGAGGCTGGGAAGTGACTGGATGACTTCTAGCCTAGCTCATATGGACGTGGGTATTACCGTGGATGCCAAAAGGTGCCAGTAGATATGAAAGTTGCAAACAAGCCAACAGTGCACTCTGATTGTGAATAAGGGAAACCCTCTGCTAGGCTACATTGAGAAGGTCATGGCCAGCAGATTGTGGGAAGTTACAATGTTCCTCTGCTTGGTTACTGGGGAGGCCACAGTTGGAGTGCTGTGTCCAGTTTTGTGCTCCCCCCAGGTCAAGAGACATGTGGAGAGGGTCCAGTGGGGGACTACAAAGATGGTAAGATGACTAGAGCATGTCCTAGGAAAAGATACTGTGGGATACGGGCTTCCAGAGGTCCCTTCCATCCAGCATGCCTGTGACTGCATGAGGAATGACCCGATGTGCATTTGCATGGTCTGTGTTTTCACACTGTTCCTCTTGAACTCTGCCTGTCTGCAGTTCCAAAGGAGACCTGAAAAAATATTAATATGCTAAGGCAGGAAAAATGTTATGGGTAATTACCAATTGTTAAAACAATGGCTTTTCTTTGTCTAAAATAGCCCAGCTTTTAAAAAGAACTGAAGGAGGAAATACAAGTGATTTTTATGCCACCTAATCTTAGTGATGTTACAGAACCGCCTGCTGTGTTTAGAAGAAATGCAATGTTGCAAGTACTCAGGAATTTCTTTCCAGAGGCCAAGACCTGCACCTGAGCCCAATGCCCGCTCTGCATGCCGCCCTTCAGGCTGCTGTTCCCACAGCTGGCAAATGCCAACTGCAATGTGATCCCACCTTGGAGAATATTGGTTGTGACTGACGCTGAAACACTTCATCCTATGGTAGCGAGGATGCATTCCTAAGTGGAGGCAGACAGAGGGCTCTTCCGTGATCTGTCTTCAGGTGTTTTAGTTCAGTTTATTAAGCTGAGTATTCAAAGGGACTTCGTCTTAAAAAACTGTTCTCTGATTTTTCTTGTTTTCATGTCCTTGCCTCAAATGATAGATCCACCTCTTAGCCTGAGTTATATCTGCAGTACTTTTCCTCCCACTAATAAGGGTAAGAGGACTTCTGACTGTGCCACGGGCACTTCAAAGCTGTCAGGCTGTTAAGGAGGAAGGTGCAGCTGCCAGCTCTACTACAGACCTTGCACGTGTCTGTGGACAGCAGAGCCAGCCTTCATCGCCGGGCTGTAACACAGAGATTTCTGGAGCAGAGAAGCATTTGTTGCACCTCTCGTCCTGCCTGGGTAGGTGTGGATCATTCTGTGTGTGCCCAGCCGATCTCAGTGAGCCCCTGCAGAGCTGGCAGCGCTGAGCCCCTTTGGAGGGGCTGCCAGGGATGGCAGCTAGCAGCAAGCTTTGCAGCTTTAGTGACAGCAGGGATTTTAGTAGGCTTCACCTATGGAAAGTGATTTTGCAGGCATGGTCTATATTTAGCCAGGTTCTGTTTGTACAGCATTAAGTCATTGGAACAGGGTAAGTTTATTGTTTCATTTCCACCAATGTAGCATCTTGCAGGTAATGCAAGTCAAATCCCACACCCTGAGCGCAGGTCTTGCTTAACCGTGTGGCACCTTTCATCCTGGAGCAGCTTGTAAAATTAAACTGAAAAAGAGGAAATCTTCATCTGCCTGTAACATGCCACCAGCGTGGGGAAAACAGGGCAGTTGTGCGCGTCCTGTGCAAGGCGGGGACATGCCTGAGCGATGAACGTGTTGCCCAGCTGAGAGCCAGAGTGACTCAGGACCAGTGGGTGTGCGCTTTGCATGTCAGACCTCTGCTGCCAGCCTGCTCTGCAGATGTCTGAGTGATTGATCTTTGACTCTTCTAGGCTTTTGCTTATATATGAAAGTCTTGATCTGTTAGATGTTGTTCTGCTCCTAACTAAAGATTTAATTCTTGTACAAAATACCTAGTGCCTTTTAATTATTCATTCCTTCAGATATGAAGTAACCAATATAGAGGATCCTTTTATGGTTAGCTGGATTTAAAAGGCAGCAGCCCCTTGTGATTCTGATATTTAATGCATGAGCAGGGACTGAATCCTGCTATCAGGCTTCCTGAGATGGTGCATCAGCTGCTGCCTTTGGGCAGCTTAATGCATAGATGCCTGAGGGGCATTTTATTCATTTTGTCCTGACCTGAAATGTTATAGCTGGAGTGACTAGGTATGTGTAACGCTCCTCTAATCACAGCTATCTCAGAGCAGCATCAGTTCTGGTTTTCTAAGTTGTTACCTGGTAAGGAAGGGAACTACTTCTGTAGGATCTGTGCCACTTTATCTGCTGTGAGATGGAAAGAGCGAACGGAGAAGGGAAGAGGAACAGATAACTGCGTACCAAGATTACAGACAAGATCAAAGACTGAATGGGGTAATCAGCACTAGCAAAACAGGGGAGTGGGAATGATAAATGCAAAGGAGGCAAGGAGGAAGGTGGTTCTTGATCCTCATGTCTTAGCCATTTGTGCAAAACAAGTTCCTCCGTTTACATCATTGGGAGTAGGATTGGGATGAGCAGCTAACA
The DNA here is from genome assembly GCF_030936135.1 of Gavia stellata. Lineage (NCBI taxonomy): Eukaryota > Metazoa > Chordata > Aves > Gaviiformes > Gaviidae > Gavia > Gavia stellata. The sequence goes on from NC_082600.1 coordinate 17,426,375, forward strand.
AAATGTGTAATTTAACTGTTCTAAATCAACAGTACGTATACTTTATTCTGTGGCTTATCAGAGGATAGGTAGAGGTAAGGATTAAGGACAGAAGGGAGAGACAAAGTGAATGAACTCTTAAGATAAGGACTTCTCTTGTAGTGCAGGTGTGCTGTCTCTGAGCAGCCCTGCAAATACACAGGAGAGAATGGACAGCCACCCTGTTAACATACATTACACTTGGTTTGTATGACAGCTTGATGTTACATTTTTAAATGCTTTTAAGAAACTCAAGAATCTTAAGTTTTTTGACAGATATTTTTTGATAGACAAGCAATCAAAAGATTAGCTCTCATCCTGAGACCTTACAAAGTGCTTATGAAAGGTGGTGACACTGGGACACGGAGAAGAATTCGTTTGCTTCTCTCATGTTGGTGGCGTATCTCGGCAATCCTCTGCTCTAACTACCGGACTATAAATATTTCTGAAAATACAACCATTATATACAGCCATTGGATCACTGAATATTTGATTAGACATATCATAATTTTCCATCCTGTGTGAGGACTCATGCTTTGTTTATGAAGTGTCTCCAGTCTGGACAGCAGCAAAAAATCTGTGTGATGTATGTGTGACTCAGGAGACTAAATAAAATGGCTCAAGGGCTATTAAGACATACTTCTACATGCAGTTTAAATAGAAATAAGCCAGTGCTGCTGCCAAGACAGGCAGAGCTCTAACACACCCTTTTCCCCCTTGGCTCGTACAGGCACAAGTGTTTGTGTGACTGTACAGTGAATTGGGTCGAGTGACCAAGTTAAAATAAACTCTTTTGTCCACCAGGTTAATTTTAGCTGGCATCAAATCCTGCATCTGGTTTCCCATAAAATCACAGAAGGATTTAGACCGCTCTTCCCTATCTTCCACTTTGCGCAGGCCATTTGAGTTTGTTAACTGCTGGAGAACGTTAAGCAAATCTTTGCGCAAGGGCTATCTGCATGCCCTCGTCAGGTATGTAAACTGTGAATCCATGATAAAGGTAGGGAAAACCAGATGTGGCACTAAGCGTCGAGTTTAGTCATGTAGGACTAAAGAATAAAAAAGAAAGCAAGTCATCATTCTGTTGGGTCTTTTCTTCCTGATGAGATACGGGATTGGTATTGCAGACTTGCAGTTGTGAGATGAGATATATATTATGTGACTGATGAAGCCTGTTGTAGGCAGTTATTTCTCCGTTTCTGCATTTCTGCTTTTGATTGCTTCCCAGGATGAAGATTTGAATCCATCTACATTAACATTTCTAAGTTACAGAGATAGTTTAATGTTATAGTTACAGCTGCTGTTTCCAAGCCCAGGTAATAATGAATGACATATGATTGAGTTATAACCCTATTCAAATATGATATTCATATTAAAAGTAGTAGATAAAACTTTTTTGCTTTTAAAGACTGTCTCTCACTACCTTCCGTGAGAGCATCCCTTCCCTTGCGAATAAGCTCTGATCCAGGCTCTCCCCAGCCAGTATATTTACAGGTATAAGGGCTTTAGTTTGCTTCCAGACCTTCATTGGCAAGGAATAGAGGGCAAAGTGGGACAGGCAGAATCTGCTCTTCTTGCTCTGCACTTGGATACCCTCAGTGGGTATAAAAGGAAGTCTGAGGCTGTCCTGGGTTGGATAGCAACTGGCTGTGCTAAAATACAAGATGAACCAAGAGCAGGCTTGACATTAAATTTTTCCCTCTATTTGACACCAGGACATGGTGCACAGGCTAATGAGTGACAGCCTAGTTCATGAAAGAAGTGTTTCCTAATGCCCCAGCTCATTAAAACCAGGGGTTATTTTAACACTACCTAGCCCATAGCTGTTAATATTGAATATAAGTTTTTACTGTACAATAAAGCAACACAGAGGTGATCCAGATCACACGTGGGCTCACTTCTCTGCTGAAGTCACCAGAGCATGCAGTGAAGAGTTTGGCAGCTCTACGCTTACATGCCGGCTGCAGGAGACCAGATAAGAACTGATGTCTTCTAAAACTTGGTGGTACAAAGTTAACTTGCAACTTTTTTTAAATAATAAAGCTGCTAGGTTAAATTTATATTAGTTCAGCATTTTGTATGATGTGGGTTTTAAAAAAAAATCTGGTTCTACAAGCTTTAGGATGGATTTACTGTACCGTTGAACTACAGTGTTGTTCTTTGCTGCTTATGCTATTAAGTTACTATGTTTATCTCTGAAGATAATGAAAATGAACTCAAAATTGACTTTACTTTGCAAAGCTTTTAGGATGCAAACTCTTGACTCTTGACCAGCATTAAGAGTATCTTTCTGAATGATTTTCTGGAAAAATTATAAAACCTACATTTGGGACCCAAATTACTGTGGGAAATAGAAAAATTGAATGCATATGGGGAAAAATCACACTGTCTCTAGTTCCTTTACTTGTCATGAGTCTTGGAACATCAATAAATATTTTTAAAATGACATTTTTTATAAGGATAGGGGTGCATTTTTCTGAAAGCATTAAGGAAATACTTCAGCTGTTTCAGAATGCAGCATAAAAACTAAGCTGGCAAAGGAATAAAAGATGATGGAAGTAATCCTATTAAAAAAACATGTCCGGAAAACACTGGAAGCTTACTAGAGAAACATCCAGTGAGTCATTTCAACAGTTTGTTAAACAACAGGTATATTGTTTGGGCTCCTAACGTGTAGGTGACGTGAAATCTCCAAATAACGCTTCAGGCTCCAGAGGTGCACCGGGATATCTGTCCTTTCTGATGAATACCACCAGTCTCCCTGTGGCACCTTCTTATCTCATCCTTTTCCTGCTTCTGTGCCAGGAGAGGAGTCTCAGGTGTCCGTCTGCAAATGTGGCTGCAGGGCTTATATCCTATTCACAGTTTAAAGATATTTTGCAACTAGCAGGATGAGATTTTGGGTTTTGTAATAAAAAAATTCCTTCTGATAGGTAGAGAGAATAAACTAGTTTAAAATTCTGGAGATCTTTTCATTCCTTTTGATTCAATAAAACACATTACTTTGCATTTTAAAAAAAAATTGGCAACACAGTATAACTTTAACTAAAACTTGCAGAAACTTAATGTTTCAGTCAATTGCAGTTGGATTGGATAATCCTTCTTTGGAGCTACAAAACCATCTGAGATACTGGCACCAACACAAAGATAAAATCTAGAGACTGATATATACTTAATAATGTGCATAAATCCTTCCTTTTCTCTCTTCCTTGCTTTCACCCAGAATCCTTTTGGCATGGAAAGTGTTATTTTCCATCACTTTGCGATTGCATGGCTCTTTTTGATGCATCACACTTGCACGCTTTCCACAAGCTCTAAGCTGCTGATTAATCTTATTAAGGAGTTGTACCCAAATTATACAACAGGAGTCAGCGGCCCTTTTGGAAATCTTAATAAATAGCGTTTAGTCAGCTGAGGAATAATGTACTTACTGATGAGAGTGATGCTTTTTAAAGGAGGTGGCAGACATAGCTGTTTCCTAATTGTTGAAAACACTTAAACTGAAAGCAGTTTAAAACATAATGCTGCTTCTGTGGATGCTTCTGTAGGGGAACCTTTCATGTCCCTGAATTATTTACAGTGCTGGTCTGCTGTGCTTGCTTTTCTATCTGCTTTTCATACACATGCAGAAAAAACAAAATATAAAATGCTTGTGATTTGCATCCACATTTTTTCCTTGCCCTTGAATAAAAGATGATTTTTTGTCACAATGGTGTAAAGGGACCTTCCTACTGGAGCTCAAATTATCAAACCTGGAGAAAGAGCCAGAGAAGTAGTATGTCTATGAGGAACCACAAGAACTGCTAAAAAGCAAGATGGAGTAATTTGCATTCAACTTTGAGGAAGAAACACAGGTTACAGAAGGGAGTGATTTGGAGAGCACCAACACGTGTCTGTGTTCGCCTAGTGAGATACAAGCTATCCTTGCAGGGCTTCCATGAGGTGGTCTTGGGATTAGCCCAGGTCTTTCTGAAACCAGCTTGATCTTTTCTGAAATGTTTTATTTTCTGGTACTTGGTATGTCTAATAGAGTTGAAGTTGTCAATTTAGCAAATAAAGAATAGAAAGGAAAGCAAAGTAACAGTTAACTAGAAAGGCTGTACATCCAGCAGAAACTACTGGAAAAAGCGACTTCTTGGCAAAAAATGCTTGCATGCACATGGAAACAAGAACAGAGCCTGAGTGCAGAGAGGACCATAGGAGAAAAAAAATAAAATTAAAAAGCCTTACTTAATTTTATCGTCTAGTGGTAGTATGGTGGAGCAGATGACAAGCTGGTGAATCTGCAGTATTTCTTTCTGCTCTTCGAAGTATATGTTGCATCAATTTTTAATGGGATAGAATGTACTTTTTGGGGAGACAGAAGTACGCAGGTTGTTTTTTCTTTACTGACTTGATTCAAGAAGCAGAAGAGGGATGGAGAGTGGGATAATCTGTGGAACATGTGACTTTATATCCCAGGAAAAATTTAGAGGAACAGATTCAACCCTAGAGAAATGCCTGTAAATAGCAAAGGCAGCTGAACTCTGTGGGGAAAGGATAAAATAATACCAGCCACTAGTGTGGAAAAAGTTTCCAGGCTGCAATTAAAGGAGCTTGAGGAGATTAACAAAGGCAGAAAAAGTAGCATCTTATCCACTGAGCATATTTTAGCCAGTGGCACACAAAGTATGAAGTAAAACTCCTCATTGCTGGTTGGGGCGAGGGAGGGAGGGAGGACAGCACCACGCGTGTCCCAGGCTGGCAGAAATCGCCGCAGGGCAGCACTGGTTGTCTGCAGGGTCTGGGGACAGGCATGGGGAACCCGGGTCTGGGGACAGGCGTGGGGAACCCAGCTCTGGGCAGGCGTGGTGCTCCAGCCATGGCACTGCTGCCCCGGGGGTCCGTCCTGCCGCCGTGCTGTGTGCCTGGGACCTCCTGTCACGGCTCGGTCACTGGTTGCACGGGAGGTTTAGCAAACGGGGATCGTTTCGACAGAATTGGGTTAGCAGTGAGCTTCTCTGCAATTTTGAGAAGAATTGGCAAGAGGGTACAAATCTGGGACGGTGATCTGGGACACCGACAGTAGTGATGTGGTGCATCAAGGGCATGTGTCGACGAATGGGCACGCAGAGGACATGTGGGTAGTTGAATTAGGCCTCATTGGGTCTGTAACTTCATAACGAGGAAGAAACTTCTTTTTCTGTCTAAAATGGTCGAGTAGAGGACAGAAATTATCCATTCCCAGGGACTGATATGCCTGATACTGCTCATACCACCAATTGTATTCAGGGCAGAGGGTTTACCTGTTTTAAACCAGGAATGAGTATGTGGTTTGCAGAGCCAGCTGAAACACCTGGTACCACTTATGAACCTCTTGAGTACAGACAACTGCAGACATTAACTTGGTTTCATGGATGTTTTGGTACAATCTGATGCAAGAACTAGAAGGGCATCTAAGGGAAAAGTCTGAGTTGATGCTTCCAAACGCAAGGTGAAAATTCAGGAGTGCCATACTGGCCATTGACCTCTCTGATCCATGTTACAACCTGAGAAACTATAAGCTGTTAAAGAAATGTCTTTTCCAAAATATGTGGATAGCTGACAGCGTTTCCTCGGTGTGGAACAATTCCGTCTTCTCACCTCCATGTCTGAAGTGGATACGGAGTCTCAAAGCCATAAGGAACTTCTTATGAGTGTCTCCAGACTGATGCAGAACATTGGCGGTTTAAGGAGGACAGCATGAGAAGTTCCTGCCCAGAAGCCGCAAGCAGTGGCAGATACACTGAAGGGGATATGTCCTTGGGAGTGCAGCACAGGTGGCTTTGTGGAAAAAGTGCTTGGATGTGCACCTTATGTGTAGGTCATGAGATGGGTAATTGCAGTAGTTGGGGACTGAATTGCTTCCTCAGTAAGAACAGAGTCCTTTTTGATAACTGTGGGGTTCTTCTCTTTTGCTCCAGGTGCAATTCCTGAAAAAATACCAGTTAAGAAACACTTTTGTTTTTTTTCCCCTCAGAAAAGAACAGAGGCAGCAATGAGATGCTTTGAATTAAAAGAGCATTCTCATATAGCACCACACCGGCAGAAGTTATCAGAGTCAAATTCTGAGCTTGGTATTTAACTGATAACTTATCTGCCCAGAGCTTATTCCAAAGTCCCAGGATGGTCTTATGGGCCAAAGGCAAGTACATTGGACAGCAGGTGCTGGCACTACTGGAAACTGCAGGTTTCTTTAAAAGCACTGAGTTGATACTGTAATGTTTCCTTTTTAAAGCATGTCAATACAATGGTGACCTTGTCTGTCAAGAAGTTACATTGTTAGGAAGACCTTCAATAGCAGCATTTTCCATATCCTAGCTGTTCAGCAAACCTACACTTCAGTACAAGAATCTCTCCTGATGAAGGAAGGGGAAGAGGGGTGCTCATACAGCCTTGTCAGCCCAAGGCTAAGCACGGACAGCCCAAGGCAAAGCAGACAAAAGTGGCATTTTCTGATCTCTGGGATGCAATTAGGGGGCAGGCTGAACTAAACAGGTCTGCAAGGGGATGGAGAAGTAAATCTCCAGAGGATGTTGGCGTCAGTGAAATAGTACTTGCTGTGTGGGTAAGAGAAAGTAACTGCTCTTTGCATTCTAGTCCACATCAAGCAGCCTGTTTCTAGTCTAAAAACATTCTCTGTGGTGGCCTGTCTGAGAATAATTTTGTATCACTTTCCTGACTTTATTTCTGGCTTTTGATTTTCCATAGAGATCTGGAGACTGATGGATTAGACCTGTTTCTGGGAGTAATTGTGGCAGTCCTGTCTCGGCAAGGAAGGGCCCTGTATCTGGAATGTGCTTTCCTTGGCAAGCACTGGGTGGTGGCAACCTTCAGGGTGTGACAGGAGACCTATTTATTTTCTTTGGTTCTTATGCTTACTGTAGGGGTTTTTCTGTGTGTGTCCAACTTCGAATGCCAATACTTCTCTCCCACCCATGGGCTCAGTGACAGCTACGCCCTGTAAGACACACTGTGGAAATTTTTCATGGCTGTTCCATTAACAGTCAGGCTAGTTTAACAAGGCCAGCTGTTTTATAAATAGGGTAATATATTTTAAATTAATAAAGTCATTTGTTAAAGCAGTTGACTTTAACAAGGGGTGTTACTTTTTACCAGTAAAAGTGAGTGAAAAGCTCTTGGAGCAGGTAGCCAAAAGAGTTGTCTTATCCAGGTCCTTCGCCCTCCCCACATTTTTTTTAATGTTTCTGTCCATCTAAGGGTGAGACCATCCAAGATCACTCAAAGAAGACTGTAAAATGATGTCAAATATGTTAACAGTCATCTACTTATCTGCAGTGGTGGAAGTCCTACTGTAGATTGGACAGAGTGGGCAATAGTAAAAAAGAAGACCAAACCCAAACCTCTCACCTTCCCATGAGCACATGGATTGCTATATGAGCATGAAACTACAAAGGTTTCTCATTTCCCTGCCTTCCAGGGCCTTTTATCCAAAGTGATCTTTTGCTTCAGCCTAGGGATATGACAGAGTGCCTTCAGCCCATGTTCTCTCTGGCTTGTCCCACAGATGAGACTCGTCCACTATAATACCTGCCACCAAAGGTCTGTCTAGCCAAGTATTTCTATCTGACAGTGGCCAAAAGGGGATACCTAGTATAAGAACAGGGCAAGCAGTTTTCACAATTTCCTCACCTAGTCTGCAACCATTTGCAAACCAGGGACTTCCAGATCTAGAAGGGAGTTCATTATACTTAATAAACATGGGTGGATTTCTCTTCTGTGAACATGCTTCCCCTTAAGCCCTCACTAAATGTGTTGAATCCATAGTGTCTGGCTGTGAGGACTTCCACAGTGCAACTATGTTGTGTGTGAACAGGCAATTCCCTTAATTTCGTTTTTTAACCTGTGTTCTGATGTTTACATTTGATGTTCCCTAGTTCTTTTGCTGGGAGAGACAACAACAAATTAGTCTCTCTCAGTGCCACTCATGATGTTACAGACCTTCACAAAGAGAAAAAAATACTGTCAAATCTTAAGTCTTCCTATCTTTCTCTTGCCACCTCTCCTGTATCAAAAGATAAAAGAATTGTTTGTCACCGAAAAAATCCATCTGCCAGGTAGGTAGTCACAAGAAATTAGCGTGATGTCTTCCAGCACCTCTGTTCTGGTAAACCATAAAGAAGACACAGCAAAGGCTGGTATCACCCACCCACTTTTTTTCAGAGCTGGCTCTTCCTAGGCAGAGACACAAAACAGCAAACACTCTGCCAAACCCACTGCAACTTCGAGATCTTGTTAGGAAACATGCCAGGACCAGTGCTAGTTGTATCCTAGTTGTAGGTGGATAATTGGCAAGAAGTTCAATGCAGAGTAACCAGAAGGGATGCTGGAAATATGCAGCTCCTCCTTCTTGCACTCTCACAGTGAAGTATTCATCAGCATTTATGCTTTATCCTTGAAGAAACTAAGACTAATGCTTACATTAGTGCCTTGGCAAGGAGAGAACCCATCTCCTGAAACGAAGCACCAAGGTGACTTAACAGATTTCCTCCACCGGTTCCCAGGAGCTCCTCAGAAATGTGTATTTCATCACAGCTTAGCTGGGGCAGCTCTGGATCCTTCTTTTATAAGGGATTGGTGCTCCACTGTGCCAGGCATGGTAAGAAGTCAGGGTGCAGTCCCTTTCCTGGAGTGTCCACGGTGCCTGCTCAAGCACCAGCTGTCTCAGATTTGAAGAGTGTTTAGTAGTAGTGCGTCTCTATTTTTATGCCAGAGGTCAAAAATGCATTATTGCTCCTCCTAATGCATGAGGACTTGCATCCATTGACTTTTGGAAGTAACTTGGACCAGAGGTTACTGTTGTTGCATTCTCAGTTATTAAAAACAGATGGATCCTGAGAAATTATAAGAATTGACTAGAGCAGGCAAGTTTCAGTGATACTAACTCAGCACTGATTAGCCCATCTCTGTACTTGAAGAACAAACTGTTAGTACAAGATGTGAGTGGAGCAACTGTCTTTAGAAACATGTTTCCAGGGAAACATTAGCTTCTCTGGAAGACAACCCTGAGACATGAAATTTTATGTGACTCTTGGGACAAATGTAAGTTTGAAGACATTGCCCCCCCCCCCCCCCCCCCCTACTTTTTATAGCAAGTACATGCTGCTCCAGATTTATTCACTTCAGACCTGTATGGTAAAACCTATTTTAAGTGTTGAGTCCGGTATCTCAGTGGATTTCATTAAGAAAAGGGCCCACACAAGCTGCAGTTTAAAGATCCGTTGCTTGCATAGCAACTGAAATAAAATGAGCACTCTCTAAGCATATCCTTATATACCATGCAAAGTGTAACTCCAGGAACGAGGCTCAAGTTGTAACTTGGCTTCTTGTGTGACATTAGACAAGTCAATTAACTTGTTTGTAAAATCAGTATAATAATAATTTATTACCTTTGCCCCTAAAATTGCAAGGATCAAATTATTAAGCTTCTAGAAATCCAGAGAAAAAGGGACAGTTTACATTGGCCAAAAGTGTTTCCTTTGACTAGCTCTTCTTCCTGAAACCAGTTTAATCTCTTAACCCCTTGGCAGCTGCCTTACCAGGCAAGTTCTCTAGAAGACCATTGGCTCTTGTTTAGGGAGCAAAATTTATGTTCTTCACCAAGGAGGTTTCTGTTGAAAGTGCAAATATTGTGAACTTGCGTAAGTATTTTTTGTCATTAGTTTGTAAATTGTAATTTACTTATTCTGAAACTCAAAATTTTTTCTTGCCTGCATGTTGTCTGTGACAAAAATATGTCCTTTGCTATATAGGCATACTTCTGTACTAGATTGTATCTTTTTACTTTTTTTTTAATGGATAGAGTGGTCTGGAAGTATATAAGTGGAAGGAATTGTATAATTAAGCTTTAAAATCCTATGTTCAGTGGACACAGAAGTAAATCAATTGGTTGTTATTTTTCCAGCAGAGACATTTGAGCCAATACTGGCATTTGTAAAAAGTCAGTATTTATCTCCATTTTTAGTTTTCTGGCCAAGGTAGGAGAGGGCAGATAAAGTTTGTCTTGGGTGTTTGAAAGGCCCATGGTCCTTGCTCCTCATCTGTTAATGTCCAAGAGTCTTTGTTTGCTCACATGTGTGAGGTTTAATGTGAACGTCCGGAAAACAGCTATAAAATTAAACCTTTTCAGTGTTGAAAGAACAGAGTAACTATTATTTATGTCGTAATAAAATGTCCTACGGATTATATCTGTTTGTTTTAGCAGACAAATAAAATCTAAATCCTGATGCCCATCTTTAGCTGTGGGTACTGTCAAGGAAGAGTCTCTGTGGGAGACTGCTGTGCCCAGAGCACTGCAGGATGTGAGATGAGGAGGGAATGAAGGCTCTCCAGACCTTAGAAGAGGTGTGCAGCGTGTTGTGGTGCCATAGCATCAAATCCTGATTAAATTACATGCTTAGGGATTTCTGACAAGCTTTTCCTACTTAATTGCCACCCACATGTTTCATCTGGCATAGAAATGTAAGCAATTATATTGCTGTGTTTGGTCCATACTTGCTTCCTTTGCTTTTATCACCTGCTGATCTCCAGCAAAGCAGGAAAAGCCCTCTTCTGACGACCTGTCTCCAGTCAGATGGTTACCACCTACTCTGCACACACCACAGAACGTGAGAATGAAGAGTGTGCATGTTATTGGTATTGCTATTGCTGACCGTCTGAAAACAAACAAAAAGTGAAATAACTGGTCTGGCGGCCAGACACAGCTGTAGTCAATAGTGTGAGCTGACTGGCAGTAAAGCAACATGGAGTGAAGTTATTTTTCAATCAAGTTAGGCTTTACCGTACTAATCCACTGAAACTGCAAAGGCTGTTTTCAGTAAACTCGTCACTTTATTAAATAGGAGCCAAAGCCAAAGGAAATCCACTTAAGAAAGAAAAGTTAAACAATGTAATTCTGCAGCTGTAGAAATAAATTGAAATAGAGAAGGTATATTTTCAAAGCCATTCTTACAGCTAAGTTGCAGTCATTATTATTAATGGAGAAATAAAAGACAAGATAATCACAAAAATTTCACTCTCTTCTTTCAAGTGAAGTTACATCAAACAAAATTCCCATCCTGACTTTTCTGGTGACTTGGTTGTGAATGTAACTTTGGTGAGCAAGGGAAGAATGGTCTGCTGATGAAGTTCAGTTGTAATTTTTTCTCCTTGTTTACTTCCAGTATCATAGGGTTAGTAGGTAAACGGTTTTGCTGTCTTTACAACTTGGGACTGAATTTTATATAGGTGCAAACAAAATTAGCAGAAGAGTGGCACACTGTTGTATCAAGTCCTGTTGGACTCCTTTCCTGGCTGGGTAAATGATGTGATCGATCAGCAGTTGTGGTATTATTAGATAGCTGCATCACAAAATTCATCCTATGAATTGCTTATTTTCTAAACATCAGTGCTTGACTGTGTAGTTGTCACTGAAGTATCTGACTGCCTTTGCGGTCATGGTCTGTGGGTTTAATTTCTGGATCCTTTCAAGGCGTGAATGATTCCACTGTTAAAGATGAGAAGCACAGAGATCATGGAAATTTGCCCAAGGTCTGAAAGGGATTCCTTCAGACATTTAAGACTTTGAACCTTCTCCTCGCCATCTTCCACGTAATATTTTTAATGGAGTTCATACTCTGGTATCCATGCCGTTCCTAGCAGTATATGTTGTAGCAGAGTCTAAATGCTGTTTGGCATTGAAAGTCCTTTTATTTTTTTTAATGACACCTCAGTTTCAAAGTAGCATCTTTTGCTTAAAGACTTACTGTTTCCCCGTTGCCATGCAAGAGGCTGCAATCAGGTAGTTGCGTTCCTGACTATTTTTTTTCTCTATGAGGATTTCATTGTGTTTCTAATCCTGAGGGGAACTGACTGTACCATCATGTTTTAGTCATGATTGCTCAATTCTCTGGTCTGACTTCGCTTGTACCCTGTGTGCTGTGAGTGCTTTGATGAAGCTCATTGCCATGCACACTTCAAGCCTGCCAGAGTCCTTGGAATACTTAATAATGTCTTCCCATGACCCCAAAATGACAGACACTGGGGATATATGGCTCTCGAAACCCATGAGTCAGGTCTCATATTCCTGAAATGTTTGGTTTGCCTTAGGTCATTTCATACAGCTCTAAAGAGTAGAAACTGTTCACAAGAGTTAAGCTTCTCACCTTAAAACCAGGCTCTCAAAACTAAGCAGCTGCTGAATGGTGTGAGCAAGGCAAGGCACTGATAGCTGAGCAGGACCTTTACCATCTGCAAAAGCTTCTCAGTTTAAAGTCTCTAGGTCTAAGCACAGACATGGCCTTAGTGAAGAGAACGTCTCATCACCCTCTGTCACCCAAAATTCAACGTCCATGGATGTACTAGCTCAGCTGATCTCAATGTTGTTGAGAAGAAGGTGTTGCTGACATCAGAGGCTGCGTGCAGGACAGCCTTCCTGGTGCTTTTGGTGTCTTTTCCTGTTTTACTGGATTGTCCAGCTGAGTTGCCATAAGGAACTGGAGTGTGTAGTCCTGAAAGCAGCAGCATCCTCACCGTCCTCTTCCATTGCTCATCCATCCATCTCACATCCTGCAGATGAAGAAAAATGGAGGCTGAATAGTAATTTTCCTGTTGGAGAGCATGCACAGTCCAGCTCTGTAAGTACCTGCAGGCCTAAAGAAGGTGAATGTGTCACCTATTAACCATATCCAGCACATACCGGCAGTCCTCTGTGGTGAAATGGGTAGGTGTGCCTGTCAGAGTGAGAAGAAGAGGCAGAACAGAAGCTGACTGATTAGAGCTCTTCTGACTCCTACGGCAGTAGGAATGCTGTCAGTCCTCATGCTCTGTGTTATTCCCATTGCACAACGTTCATGGTTTGATGTGGCAAATGGATAAAAAAATGCAAGGAACACATATTAACCAGAACCCTGTCGTTCGGGCTTCAGGCGAGAGATGCAAGGCAGTGCAAGAGCAACAGTGGTGGGGGAGAGTGAGCTAATCTGATAGTGTTTAGGTATAGTGCTCTCAAGGGTGGATGTACACAGTAGGCCAGCTTGGCTGCCAAAACACTGTTTGACGCTCTCCCTTGTGCTGGCCGATGTGTTTGCTAAGCCTCTTAATGGCAGTGTGGATCTGCACTGGGTTAAAGTGTAGGTGAAATTACGCTTCTGCATGGTGCAACTTTGACTGAAGCCCCACCAAGCAGGCTGCAGTGACTGAATGGTCCCTTCTCTTCATCCCTCCATTAGTCTTGGGGAGTGGCCAAGAGCACCAGGAAGCTGGGGAAAAATCATTTTAATTGTCATTAAAAGAAAAATAAAAGTAGAGAACTGATTCAAAGGGCTGTAGAAACCAGGTCCTCTGACAGAAGCTCCTTCTCTTTCCAAAGTGCCCTTATTCTTCTTGTACTATGACATATATTTGAAGGTCTGCCTTTCTCTGGAATGTCTGATTACCATTCTTCTAAGTACAAGCTAACAGCAAATAAAACGGCTTATGTGCCATTTTGAAGTATATCTTTTAAATCCATCTCAGGAGGGATCGTTATGCATGTTGAGCACAGTTCAAAGCAACAAAATATGTGTTCTTTCCATGAGCTTTTTTTTTTTTTTTTTTGGAAAGTTGTCTTTTGGAAAGATGTGATGCCATATGAGCACCATTGAGTGTATTAAAGGAAGAGCTTGTTGCTTACATGATAATTAGTCCCTGAAGTTCTTGGTGCTCCCATTTTTGCCTTTGTAATGGGAGACAATGCCTTGTCCCCAAGGATGTGAAAGTCTTTTAAGGAGGGTCACAGAGCTCATCAGTTGAAAGTACTGTGCAAAGACAGAGTATAGCTATCTAGTAACAGGTTTTTTCTTGAAAGAAGATCATCTTGCTACGAGTAATATTGTACATCAGGAATGCTTCTCTGCTAAATTTTGTTTCTGGATATGTCCATAAATAACACAAATATTTGCTTGGCACTTAAGTCCAAATTCTTTTATGTTTGCTTTTTCTTCCGGGTGGATGTTCCCTGAAGAATTGCAAAAAATAGAGAAGTAGAAGTGTGGTTGTTGTCCTGGAGGTTACAGATAAACTATTTAATGACAGAGTCAGAAGGCATGACAGTGTCAGTGTTGAAGATACATGCAGTGTCTACAGCTCATTGTGCTCTGTCTTTTGGTGGCATTGGTTTAATGCCATAAAATGGTACTATTTTAGTGTTGGATCCTCAGAATGAGAGAACCTATATACACATTTCTTTTCCTTGGGTTTTCATCCTGGCAGATTTGTTGAAACCTGCCTTCAGGCATTCAGCTAAAAATGTGGAGCTCCATCAAGAGCATCAGTCAGTCACTTGAGGGCTGCATTGCCACATTCTGGGAAACTCTTAGGAAGAACTGGGATCCTGAGTGCTACAGCAGGCCTCAATCCAAGCCCAGTCCAAGATTTTGTCTGACACCTTCTAGTTTTGATTAACTGGTAAGCTGTGCCAATATTTCTGAACGATACTCCCACATTATAGCCTGGTTTCAAAGCCTGCTGGAACAGAAGAAAGACTGCTACTGAATTCAGAAAAATAATTCCTCTGCTAACTTTTGGCAGCTGGATAGCATCACCCAGAATAATCACAGGACTTCCAACTCATGGTTCCGTGGGCTACCTAAAGCAGTGCACACCAGCGTGCAGAGGGGACCAGGCTTTCTGTTGTGCTGCCCATGAAGCCTGTGTTAGGGTTAGATGGGGGCAGAGTTAGGGCCAGGGTCTCATGGGGGTGGCTACATGTTTGACTTAGGTGAACACTCAGAAGTTTGCCATCCTTGATCTGCCCATAACTACTTCTGTGGCAGCTACCCTTTTCTGAGAAAAGCAGGTGTAACACCCTTGAAGCATACCTCTTATAAGGTCATTAAGACAAATGGCAACTCCTCAGGGGTATCCACTGGTCCCTGCTAAACTCTTGCATTTTATAATGCATCTTAAAAAGGACCTCTACTGTACTTCAGCTTTTTAACCATTTTAATCTAACTTTGGCAGCTTACACTCTGCCTTCATCCATTTTTAAATGGCAGATGCCTTGCTCTGCAACACAGCACCTTACAGTGTAGCTCCCATCTCTTACGTTGTGTTTTTTTGCTTTTGTTTTCCTTTCCAACCCTCCAAGAACGGTCTCATACCCTCTTCTTCAGGTCATGTTTCTGGCCCACAATGGACAAAGCATCTGCTTATTCCTCCAAAGCCATGGGATTTTGTGCTAGTTAATATTAATCTCCATAAATCTTTTCAATCTTTTGTTCTTAGAGGTGCATGTATTTCTACATGTTTCTAATATTCACCTGACTACCATGCTCCTCACTCTATTTCTTCTGTGCTGCTTAGTGGCTTTGATAAGAGACATTAAAGTGATGGGAGAGATGCAGAACACAGTGTGATTCTGTATATTTTTCACTAGGGAGACCCATATGAGGCCCCTCCCTTTCTTGAGCATATCAGTAGGTTTTGATGATCCATGCAGTGAGTTACTCTTTCTGGCTTTTAATACTGGTTTTGCAGTACGGCACATGTATAAGTTTTACTTCTGAACCTCTTCTATTGCTGCAGTGCCCTGTTCAGAAGGCTTCATAAGTATTTCTTGGTTTGGATAATGTGCTGGCTGGGTAATGTCCCCGAGTTGTTTGGGGACAGTGAGGGAAGCAGAAAAGAGAAATCCAGAAGCCACAGGCACCCCAACAGGCAATTCTTTGTGATTTCATGGCTTCTGCAAGGTAGTTCTGTGTCACACCATGTTTGTGGTTGCCTTTCCTTACCTGATTTTAGAAAATTGAACTACTGTCTTCTAAGTACAAGTTTCCCACAGGTAAAGGCAAATTCCAAACAAGATTATACGTCTCTGGCAGTCGTCTCCTCAGCTCTTCTGTACCATCTTCTTGTTCTTTGAATGTCCTGGTTACTAATTGCAAGAGCTCAAATTCTGCGTTGAAGACTGACTCCTGTAAAGGAGCTCAGGAAGCTGCCCGGGACTTCTGTTTGGAAGTGGACGTGTTGCTGGTCTCCTGCACCTGCATTTTCTTCCTTCTACTCACAAATTTTCAAATACATAAAAGTACAGTTAACCACCAACATATTAATATTAACTGACGAATATAGGAAGCAGTGGGAATCTGGGCACACGCTAGTTCTCATCTGACTCTGAATGTCAAGAAATAACCCTGACACATAGTGTGGGTTTTGTTGGGCTTCTTTGCTCATCTCAAATTATTCAGTCTTTAGCACTGTTGTCAGAACTGATGTAAAGCAGAATATCTTGTTGCATGTCTGCTTTTGATGTCTCAACAAAATTAACCAGCCAAAAGGATTTTTTTTCCTCTCTGGAAGGAAAAAACATAAACAATAAGGAATGTTTCACAGTCTAAGCTTTCTAGGTTTGCCACAACAAATAAGTGTAAATGCAGAGCAGTGCAGATTAAACGGACTGGACTTTGTGACTAGCTCTTACTTCGTTGAGGTGGGTTCTTTTCTTCTTAGATGCTACAAGATGAGCACCGAGATCTTCAGTTAGGAGTGATATATAGATATCAGTGCAGATACTGGTATAGGTATGGGGCATTCTTCTCCATGTCAGTGGGAGGGAAAGGGCTGTGCTAGTGCTGGTAAAACCATGTTGGTGTGAAGTTGATTCAAGAGTTGTTCCTCTAATTAACAAGAAGATAGGGCTAACTGGTACCTGGCTGAATGCAGTGACTACAATTTTGTTGTTTTCAGAAGGGCACTCCTGATTTTATTTTTGAGCAAGTGAAGACAATCAGCCCTGATACACTCAAGTAGGTAGAAAAGCTTGAAGTTAAGCATTGCCATTTGAAGCAGAGTTCAGCACTCCAGCAGCGGCAAGGGTTGGACATTTGCCCACTGCAGAGCTGGGGACTTAAATACCCCCAAGAAACATCAGCAGTCCCAGGAAGTGAACCATTTGTAGAAACCAGTACTAGTGCAGCAAACGGCATGGGAACACAGTGAACCCTGGGCTAGGAGCAACTCTTGAGTCAAAATGTTGTAAATGTGCATTGCTCCTAATGGCCACTGCTGGTAATAGCAAATACTGTATATTTTCGTGTTCAGAAGGAGGTATTATGCTCCTTGTACAGCATGTAATATACCACAAGAGCTGTTGTGCACAGCCTGAAAACCCCTTGCTGGATCAACACTTAAATCACTTGTTAAATCAATTCCAAAGCCATTGGATTTAACCTAATTACTACTTTGTTGGGTCCAGTAACATTCCCAGTAAACACTTATGTTTGTTAGTTTCATTCAAAGTGTTCAAGACAGAACTGTATTTCTCTTCTGTAAAATTGTCAAATTTTGTTTCACAAGACCATTCCTGGTATGTAAATGAGAAATTTAGTTAATTTGTTTAATAACATTTTCCATGTGTATAAAAAGTCATGAGAACAAAGATGTTTGCTTTGTGATTGAAGGGTACAGGAAGGGGAATCTTTACCATCTGCCACTACCAAATTACTTTTCAAGGGGGAAAAATAAATCCCTCTCATTGGAAGCTATTTTGATCAGCTCTAACAGTAATATTTTATGTAGGATTTCTCTTCCAGAGCTCAGTAGAATTTACAAGTAAATTCATCTTTCTAATGCTTCAGTAAGAGGAACATCTGTCTCAGACATTGTGAGAATTGAAGCACTAACAATTTTTTTAGAAATCTCATATTCATCCTGCAATATTTATCTGGAGTATGTAATCCTAATATACCAACTGCAGGAGTAAACATTTTGCTATAACCAGACACTGAACTCCAAAAGAAACCTGTTTAGCTGCAGCTAATGGACATGTAATGCCTGTGATCCTGTGATGTTTGTTTTCTGCAGTACCAATCCAGAGTTTTAAAGAATTTTGAACCAGTAAGTCGCAGACTCTGCAACTCTGATGGAATGAAAAAGCCTCAAGCTTTCAACACCTGCCATAGAAATTTAATAAGGACCCTAATAATTGGGTCTGTTTCAACAAACAATTAACTTAACAACTTCATCTGGAAGGCTTAGAGACCCTATTTCATAGGAGGTAACTTGAGAGCAGTCTTATGTTACATAGTGTAGTTAACGTTTCCTTCAGAAAACCAGAGTTTTTAAGATTTAATATTTCATGTGCTCCAAATTACATCAAATTGGCATTTGGTACACAACAAAGCCTTCAACCCCTGTATAGATCAAAAAGAAAATTTATATTAATCTTCTAAGCTGTTTGGGGGTTTCTTAAGCACAAAGAAAATACACATTTCCCAGGAATTCAGAAGCTTATAAAATGAATTTTGTGGGCAATTTGGATAAAATTATTTCTTATACTTTGATTTTGCCATTAAAATTCACACTCCTACAAATACGGAGATTTTCTTGTAAGTGCTGAGCACTCACTGAGCAGCGTAGCTGGACTGCACCTTAACAACTTGAGAGGAATGTGTTTTCCCTACATGTTGTCTTATGTTGTGAGCTATTTTTTCAGCCTCTTGTTAAAATATATAATAGAGATTAAACCTCTGAGGGTTCATAGTTCAATATGTTTAATGTAACTCT
This sequence comes from Gavia stellata, assembly GCF_030936135.1. Classification (NCBI taxonomy): domain Eukaryota; kingdom Metazoa; phylum Chordata; class Aves; order Gaviiformes; family Gaviidae; genus Gavia; species Gavia stellata. The sequence goes on from NC_082600.1 coordinate 17,444,954, forward strand.
GTTGAGAGGAAGCAGAAGTAGGAAATTTAATGGCACTTTTCCCTGCCCTACTTCACACATTTCATCTTAAACTCAGCATTTATTTTGCTGTCAGTTGCTACCCCCCACCCAGTCTCCCCTTCTCACCCCCCCTTTTTTCGTTTTGTTGCAGCTCATCTCTAATCACCCTTCCCATGTTGGATGTGTTGCTTGCATGTGCCCTGTCTTTTGTCTTTGCATCTGAACTTTGTCCCAGGTGCTGTGTTTGAAAGGTAAAAGGTCTCCTGGACAAGGATCTGTGCTTCCTTACCGCTGTCGGTATCCGGTACCTACATCAACATCCCGTATCTGATGTCTGACTGCTTACTGTAACTAATGGCATGGCCTTTATTTGCTCATATGGCGTATGCAATTACTTGCATCTATATAGGCAAAAAAAGGCAGAACAGCATGCTAGGATTCATGTGTCGCAGCTGCGTTGTATACAGAAGCTTACTGAGGCAGATCTTAGACGTCACCCTCTTTTTGCTGGTTTGACCCCAAAATTCAACCTGGCTACTCAGCGCTGTCAGTCTGGGTTGATGCAAAGATAAAACCACCTAATTAAAACAAAAATCTAAGAAGTTCTCTTTAGCTAATGGTATTGCTGGCAGCCTCATCATGATGTGTAAAAATAACATGGGCTTTCATGTCTGGAAACGCACTCTTCAGTGTTTGAGACTTAGCAGCACAAACTTGGAACATTGGGGGCATCGAAAGAGCAATTTTAGGTAAAATCCAGTTTCTAAGATGTCAGTCTGGCTTCCTTCATGAACATTAAGTTTGCAGAGAAAACAGTATTCAAACTTGATAATATAATGACTAATAATCAGAAATACCTAGGCTGAGGCACAGTGTAGGAACACCATGAAGCCCGGTTTAAAACCCAGTTCTCACTTTGTTTAGTGGCCTGGAGTTTGGGTAGTTCAAAAGTAGATTGTTCAATGTGTGTTCATTAGAGACTGATTGATTGCTTGGCTGTATGAGTGGGGGTTTCCGGGTGAGGAAGGCGGAAGGAGAGGAACTGGCATTTCCCAAGACTTGGGGTCTCTGAACCACATGTTTCATTTTGGAGTTAGGCTGTACTATTTGAATATCATACATTTGCCCATATATTTTTGTTGTTTAGTAAGAAGTGCCATTTTCTCCTAATCTAAGACTTTTGCAGATGCTCGGATACCTCCAGAGCCATACAGGTTATGAGCTGGTTCTGTGGTGGCCATTGATTACTGATGAAGTGGATAGGGGGTAATTCTCCTGGCAAGCTATTGCCTCTGAAGCCAAGGGCAGTCAAAGCATCCTCTTTCACAGTTAGGTGGCCAACACCACCATTTCTGCCTTTAAAGCTTGCTTAATGTTAACAGGTGTAACTTGTATCTATAGAGGTTATAACCTGTGATAGAAACGAGGGAGCTGGCTTTTGTGCATGTTATAAAACCAGTAGTTAACAAGATGTCTTGAAGGTAAGTTGCAAGTGGATCTAAAAGCCAGGTTGGCCTGTTGCGAAGGGTTTAACGTCATCTGATGATGATATCCTGGATGAAATGCTAATTGCTTTGGAAACAAATTTAAGTGACCTTCTGCTTTGCTTTGGGAGTAATATCCATACATGCAAATCAAGCAGTTTTCTGAAGCTAGGTAATTACACGCTGACAAGTGTTCCACTCAAATCAGCTTCCACGTTTCATAGCTCCTTCATGTGCCCAGCCCTGTGGTGGTGTGCCTCAGAGGATTACTCGTAACTGGTTCTACAACAACAGAATAAATAGTATTTAAAAGCAAATCAATAGTTGCTATCTCCAATTTGTTGTTGAATGTAGAGGCTGTTAGGGGATTGGCTTCTTTTAGGTATTGCTACAGTAGTGACCTTTGAGGAGGTTTGAAGGAGGAAGAAATGGCACTAGCAGGAAATGCCTGAGGAATTTCTAGGCAGGTGGGGAAGGAAATAGTGCCACAAAGGGAAGCAGCCAAACTCTCTTGTCCATAACAGCCTAACCTTTAATTTGCCCAAGTGGTTTTTGAACTAGCATAGTTTTACTCTGTGACAAATTAGTTGCCTTTGCCATAAGATTTGACAAACCAGAATATATATCTTTGTCAATATTTGTTCGCAAACTGACTAGGGTGCAGATGTCGTGTCTGAGCCAAATTCTGCTGTCCTCTAGAACACACTTGTGGGGCAAAGAACTGCATGTGTTACAATAGGCTCATCACCCTACCAGTACACTTTTTCCTTCTCTACGGTTCTTTTCCCCTCTAAATTATTGCAGCTAATGCCTGTCAGTGCCTCACCTGTGTACTTTGATATGAATACTGTGTCTCTGCAACATCTTAGACCCTACTGTGAAAGCACGTTGCAGTTGAGTATGGAAGACCTAGCTTCTGTGTGGTGGTCAAAATTTCTTTTTATGTTTTTTTTCTCTTATGTCAAGGTCTGAGCTGAGCTGAACCTAAATGGCAATTTCTAAATTTTTGCTACCTTCCAGCATTACATCTTTGAATCAAACCCTCACAGCAGGCATTCTTCTTTTCCAGCGTAGGATTTGTGCGCAGGCCAGCCATATGGTGTGTGTAATTAGTATTTTATAATGGTGTTATTGCTCTCTGGCTGCCCAGTAAACCTAGTGCAGTTTCAGTAAACTATATACATCAGCATAGGAACTTTAGACTTGAATGATTTTCTTCACCTTTATACAATAGTAGGTGTGAAGGAGAAAAAAATATTCCATTTAATTTATAGAAACTGTATAAAGTTTATAGAGTCTCTACAATCATCACAAATGAACAGGCTGTGGAGAAGAGGGGTTGTACCGAAACTGGGAGGTCCGCAAAGCTGGAGAAGAGTAACAGTTAAAGGTACACATCAGTAAATACCTGGGCCGAACTTTTCCCATTAACTCTACCGGCAAGCATATGGACTTCATTAGGAGTCTGTCTGCCTTAGGGATTTTATAAACACATTTCCTCCCCTTTCCTCTTCCCCATCCAGTTACTATTGCTTTAGACTATTACAGAATCAAATAGTGTCCATTCTGGGGTCATCCTTCTTACTGGTAGAAGTCTGTTTGCTGCAGAAATGTTCACTGAGCAGTGTCAGAAGCCTGTGTATACATGCAAGTGCTTTCCTGAATGTGCCTGGCTTTTTTTTGGTGTGTGAGCTTCCAGAAGCAGTAATACCAGCTTGGCTTGCCCATCCTTTCAGGCATATGTGTAACTCTAATTTGCATCGATGGCAGAATTTCTGCAGCAAAATTAGGAGCCAATGTGTGCTCGATTTTATGGATGATCTGTAAATAAACACAGCTCTCTTCTGCATCCTTATTTACCCTGAAAATGAAGGTTGCCAAAGTGACTGGTGAAAAATAGTATCCAAAACCAGAAACCAAGCCTCTGATGAAATCAGAAAACATTAATTTTGCTTCTGTGTATGCTTCTGTGTTTCCTCTTTGATTTTGGTAGACATTGGAAGTCTGTAGAGCCAGCCCATTTGATAAGGTCTCCTGTCCTCCCCGAAACCTGGCACTGCCTATCCGAGCATTCCTGAGCGTTTCAGACAAGCTTAAGATAGAGGTGGCCCCGTTGCCTGCTGCTAGCTCCTGCGCCGGTTCTGCCTTCCCCTTTGCACCAACACATGTCTTTGAAGAAAAAGAAGTGTGTCTGGGAACAGATCTGGCTTAACACTAACCTCCGCCCACCCTCAAAAGTTAATTTTAACAGATTGATTGTGGAAGTTACACCCTAGGTGACATATGGCACTTCTGCTGCTCAGCCGTGGATGTGTGAGTGCATGGAAAGCCAGTTATGGGGTCGAGGTGCTGAAGAAAGTGAAGCCCAAGAAAGATGTGACACGTCTCTTAGTTTATTGTACTTTGAGATTTGTAGGTGGTAAATGCTGTTGGGTTTTTGCAGATATCCTGGAACCCTAATATAATTTACAGTTTCATTTGTAGAGAGCTGTTTCAAATCTGTGCACATTCTTCTAAGATATTTTAAAAGAAAAGCCAACAGCAATAATTAGTTTGGCATTTTCCATGTTTTCTAAAGCACTTAAGGGGTAATGACTTTTTTTAACCAATCTTACATAAAAGCAGGTTTTACAGGAATAAGAGGACTTAAAAGGCCTGAATGGCCGTCAGTGACAGATTTAATTCATGCTGAAAGCTCTATTCCAATACATAAAAATAAGGAAAACAATTATACATATGATTAGAGGCTGCTGACCCTTCAGTTAAAATGATCAAAAAGAACAATATTAAAATTTGATTTACGGAAGCTACTACTTAGGCTATAATTAGTCTGACCAATAAAAACAAACCAGAATTCTACAGAATGTGATTTCCCAGTAGATAGGTTAGCTATTTTTGTAGGGCTGAAGAAACACAAAATGGTTTTAAAATATATTTGATACGCTCTATGAGTAAATTGAAATACAGCATATAACTAGTTTTAATGTTTTTTGTTCATAAATTGCCAGATTTCCTTAATTCAAGTGAAATTTGAGAACCACTTGAGAATAATTGTCTCTAAAATGAAATATTATTTTGTCAGTCTACTTCATTTATATTAAATATATGGTTTACTTTTTTATATTAGAAGGTAAATGGAAGTTGGTCAGTAATATGATTCCCCTTACACTTTTGCTGTAGTTCACTATGGAAATGGATTCAGGAAATGGCAGATGTGATTAAAAACTCTTCACCTGGCCCAAAAGCAGTTTGTACAGCACCTAGCATACAGCACTTCTGGCAAGGAGCAAGCACTCCTCATCTTATTGCAATATAAATAAAATAATTCTTCAGTGTAGGGACTTGGAATTTTGGTTTTAAATGCACTAGTTATGAGATTGGGAAGATGAGATTTGATGAGGCTTTTCCATTCATAAGAATGAAGACAAAATTGTTGTGTTGGCTAATGCAGTCCTGTTTCCTTGTGCATGCAAGTAAGTACATTGGAATCCACGCTAGCTCAATTTGCATATGGGTGTCAGAGGAATAGTCCTATAAATTGGCATAGAAGGGTCAAGCTGCCTGCTCAGAGTCTAACATCACTGGAGAGCTGTGCACAACACGTAAATGTTCACCTCTCAGAAGCTACATTGAAGACAGAAAAACTAAGAGGGACTTTTTCCTACATCCTTTAGAATGCATCTACAAATGTTTAGCTTGTGTTTGGGCAAAGAAATTGACTAAAACACCATATCTCAACCTTGTATCTCCCGATTTGGAATATATTTGTTTTATTCATAGGGCTTTCATGAATTCTGACCTTTTTGTGCATCAGTTTTTGAAATTTCCTACCAGCTCTCCCTCTTCTGGAAACTTAAGTGCTGTTTTTTGTTTCTGATATTTCTAGTGGAACGGGAAAATGTACAGAAGAGGACCTTTACCAGATGGATAAACCTACATTTGGGAAAGGTAAGACTGACAAACAGTCTTGGTACTGAGATACAAGGACACAGCCATAGACAGACTGCAGTTAATTCATTTTAAAGTAGTTAAAATTTGGAAACAAAGTTGACTTCTGTTCATATGGGGAGGTTTGGAGGAGAATGAGGGGAAGGTGCAAGCAAGTTTCTGAGTAAATGAAAATTGCTTTTCAGGTACAACGAATGCTTGGCTGGCTTTAGTTCATCTCAGGTGCATTTAAGTCTTTAATGCTACTGACTGTTATCATGAGGCTAGAATTTTCCCACAGAACGTACCCATTTAAAAAGAAATGTGGTTTAGGCTGCTCTGAGGTGATGATGACTGTTCTTCTCTGAACTGAAAGTTTTAACATCTGAGGCATCATGGCCAAAGACAGATGTTCTTCAGAACCTGGTTTCATCCCTGATCTGCAGATGGGAAACGTTAATTCCTTGTCAGTCATGTTTGGGGGGGGGCTGTACGATGGGATCTTTATATAAGATAACTTACGTTACAGAACTAACTTTTGGACATTGCTTCATATTTTTAAGATGTAATTGTTTCTTAATCACACCATAATTTGGCTATTAAACCTAATTTACTGTTCTTATTGATAGCAGATAAGTACTAACTGTCCTGAGCATTGTCTCTGTCATTCAGAGAATGATCTTCCTGCTGTCGGGGATGAAAGGAGAAAAAAAAATTCTTAGTACCACCGAGACAGCAGCAATGCTTAGTGCAGGATCAAGGAATGAGACCAGCTTCCTAACCTAGACCAACAGTCCTAACTTGGACTGGAGTTTGGGCTTCACAGTGCTTTTAGTATCTGTGGCTGAATTTCATAAAGTACGGATTGGGACTAAGTTTGGGCTACAAGCTGACTCTCAGTCTAGCTCCTGTAGTTCTTGGAAAGTGATTGCATTTCAGACATAGCAAAGCAAAGGGGTTTTAGAAGAAAGGCATCACATATATAGTTGCTTAAGTCCACTACTCTGCAGTGAGTGTTACTGAAAGAATAAAGGGATCCTCTTAAATCTCACTGGGAAATCAGAATAAGGCTAGTTGGAAATGTTTTGACTAGCAATTGCTCCCAAAGGTCTCTCAGAATGAAGACAGTGTTAGCGATTCCTTCGTGAATCAGGCTCTAGGGCTTTAAACTAACTGCAATTTTGGAATTTGTAAAAAAGGGTTGTCAAGTATATGACTGTGGAGAAGGTCTTTGATTTACAGAAGGAATTGGATCATGAAAAAGGCTGTAGGGTGCTGTTAATTCTGCTGTGCCAAGCATACGAAGTCTTAGAAACTTTGTGGGCAATTGAACTGTTTTCTCTGGAATGCATACAAATTTTTTTCCTCTCTGATTCAACAAAGAAAAATGCTTTTCTGAAGAAAGGGCAAAAGTCTGCTGCTATATTAATGTTTTTCCTGGAAGTGGCATAATAAACATATCCCTGTAAATAATGAGAGCTTTGCTAAAGCTCTCTCTAATTACAGGTGATTCCCCAGGGACACACACTGAGAAAGGTGGCTTCTGCCTTTATCCTCAAAGAAGCACTTCATTCTTTTAAGGGCAGCAGTGAAGTCTTCTTCTTGTACTTCTTCAGGAAATTTACAGTATGGTGTGTCCCCTTTTGGAACAGACCATCCCATTTGGGTCATCTGTTGTCAGGAGCTGGCTCTGCTGGTCATGGGATAGTTTGGAGGAGTCTGCATCTTCTGAGTTCTGGTGGCTCTTCTCTTAATTGATGAAAGAATAAAAAAGATTTGGGGTTGAGGCTTTCAGATATGTTATTTAATCTTGACATTAATGATACTTTTCTTTCTTTCAGTACGGAGCACTGTTTAGTACTTTGGGCTAGATTAAAGACTATTAAAAAAATTTATGGTCCCAGTTTGCCAGAAGCAGTGCTTAATCGAACAGTAGTGCGTTGCCCAACCAAAGATAAAAAGATTTGGCTCTTTAGGGACATGAGAGTGAGTGACACCTGAACAGAGCATAATTGCTGCAGCTGAGACTACCCCTAAGGGCTGACCTTTCTTGGCTGTGTGCCTCACAGTGCACACACCATCAGACACCTTGGTGAAGTGAGATCACAGAATCACAGAATCACTAAGGTTCCCTTTGGAGGATTTTGCTGAGAAGAGAGAGACACAATACAAGAAGCTGCTATTTAAAGTACTTCAAAAATACTGGGAAACAGAATGGCACCACCAGAAACCTTACAGAGGAGACAGGACATTGAGCTGGCTGGACCTCAGGCTTATTTTGGGCATAAAGTGAGATTCACTTCTGCTTGACTTGTCTTAGTCTGAGGCATCAGCACCCAACCCTTGGGTGGTTGCTTCCTAGGCAGAGTACTTAGGGTGAGATTCTGTTATGGGAAATTTGGAATAAGTCCTTGTCTGATTTCAATTACATGAGTACTATATCTCAGTTTTAGCTCACACATTCTTAGGACAGAATTGGCACTGATATGAAGAGAAGTTGGCCCTTTCTTCCTGCAAGCTAAGATGTATTTCTAGTATCTCTGTCTTGTAAAATTCTTACTCTCTGAAATCATGGTGACGTACCAAGCAGTACTGCTTTAGAAGCTACCTGGTTTCTTTTGTTCACAGTGCAAGCCTCCTCTGAAGGTGAAAGACTTGTTTATTGATATACAAGATGGCAAAATTTTGATGGCACTACTGGAAGTCCTGTCAGGACAAAAGCTGGTATGTATACAGGAGGGAGAAACCTCTGTAGGTATGGAGCTCTGTATGTTAGAAGCAACAACGTATGGACATCCAAAGAATAAGGGTGAATTTGGTCCCGTGTCTTGGGTATAGTAATAAGCATTTCAGCAACTTCATTGTAATTTCCTTATGTTACAGGCTGGTGTCCTGAGTTGTAACTTAGGTTTCAAGGAACTATATAACAATGGTGTAAATGGTGTGTGATCAGTGTAAATGTTCCTACTGCTCAGTTTTAAGGCTTTAATACATTAATGCTCACATACTCTGTTTGGAGACCACCCAAGTCACATTACCAAGAAAAGATATATTTGCTGTATTATTTTTTAATCCATAAATTCTCTTTCTATTTTGTCTAAGATCATTATGACACTTAATAGGTCTGCTGATGCTTGGTGTAGTTGTGAGTTTAGTTCTGGTATTCTGGCTCAGGTTTCCTTAGTCTTACTGATATGGTCCAAATCAGAAGGGCAAAGTTTCACTTATCAGGATCTTTTTCTCTCCTCCTTTCTTTGTAAGAGCTGTATAAAGTTCCACATACCAGAAATGGAAACACCCAGTGCAAATACAAATGACCAATTACAGTTGACATTAATGTTTTCTTTCTAAACCAATCTTGTCAGCAAGCACTCTCTTCTGTGTGGGTATCACACTTGGATAAGAGGAGAGACCTGTTCTGCAGCCATCTCACCACTGCAGATGCACTTGCAATCACCTGGTGATGCTCTATAGTGACTGAACCATCTGCTTACTGCAGCATGAATGGCCACTGTGGTCACACATTCAGAACCGCCTATTTTTTTAATATTCTTGCAGTTTTGGGGAGCTGTAGCAGGAGCAGCAATGTCTCTGTGTGCATTCACACAGATTGCATTCAGAGCCAGGCTGGAAAGGAATTGAAGGGGGAAACACATCACGGTAAACCCTAGGCTATGCCCCGGGAGGTCAGCAAGGAGGGCAAGGAAGGAGGTAAGGTCAGCTGGCCAAACTTGTGCTGGCAGTTAGGTGTTCCTGCACACATGTGATAAAAGCAGTGTGCCAAAATGGAATTGCAGGGAGACAGGCATGCAACAGATCTGTTTCATTTCTACCAAAATGAAGGCTTCTACCTCCCACCTGCCTGTGCCTGCTATGAAAACTGCTCACACTTCCTAATTAGGATCATTTAATTTAATTCAAGAAAAAAAAATCTATTATTACGAATTTTCGGGTAAATTTGATCCTGTGACTGAACATGGTTGGAGACTGATTGCATAAATAATCAACGTGGCAGGTCCAAGAGAGAGATAACATCTGGAGAGCAGGAAAGCTGGTTGCTAACTCTGTTTGCTACAGCAAGGGCAGATCATGTAGTTGAAGCACTTTACTGATCAGAAAAGATGGCAATAATTTTATACAGGTAGATTTCCTTAGCTTTATTTTGCCTCTGTATCTGTAGGGTTTTTAAGCTTTGTATGACATGGTGAATAATTCCACCATTTTTAAAAACAGCATGGCTCTTATTTTTTCTAGATGCATGAATACAAATCTTCAACCCATCGCATTTTTCGTTTGAACAACATAGCCAAAGCACTTAAGTTCTTGGAGGACAGTAATGTGAGTATTTCCAAAGGCTGGTCTTAATATCTCCTCTTGATGTATGTTGCAAATTGTAATTGTAATTGTAACTAGACTGATGCGCTGCATGTATGTAAGAGGAATGCACTGCATGTACATAAGAGGAATGCACTGCTTAAAGGCACTGTGACTTACGTTAGTAGCAAAGCTGAAAAGCCACATAAAAATGCACAAAAAGAAAACCTACAGAGTCTAAAACAAGGATTATTTGTTCATTTTATAATGTAAAAGTTCAACAGGATTAAAGGATCAGGAACCCAATATTAAAAGAAAATAAAAAGGAATGCAAGTAATCTTTATGAACTGGGTCTTAGTGGCATTGCTTCATTTACGCTGAAGGTAGATGACTTTCCTTCTTTCCATCAAAAATACTTTCAGTATTAAAAATCATGTATTTAGCTAGTAAACTGCTGCAGGAGCTGATCATGAGTCAAAGGCAAGAGAAAATTAAATCTGGGAACATGATAGAAATGCGTAATTCCAGGAATCGAGACCTTATAAGGATATAACTTCCCTCGTAGTCAGTGTGGCACTACTGCAACATCACTTCCTAAAGTTGTAAGTAACCAAGCAAGATCACACCCTGTAGCTTGAAATGATTCAATCTTTTTTTTCTTTTTTGATTTCTCCCATTAGGGCTTTATTCCAAAGCTCTATGGATGTGGCCTGTGTCTGAAAACTCTCTGCTCTTGAAAAGTCTTGAGAAGTAATGCTATCAAGAGAAGTCCCAGCCATATCACAACTCATACACCTGGTATACCCAGATCTTTCAGAAAGAGAAAACTAATATTGGACTATGTCCCATAAAGGACTGCAGCATTCTTGCTGTACTGAAAGATCTTTTTATCTAGTATCTGAAATAACGTTTTGCAGCTTCTCCTCTGTACCACCTGGGAAGAAAATGTAATTGATGATCCTATTGACTCCAGGGTGCAAATACTCTATAGGGTTTAAACTTTATGGGTGAGGAGGGATCTGGTGTGTGCATAGGGGCAAAACCCTGCCTTGCGTGGGTTGCAACTGATGTCACTTTGCTGCTTCCCTGCAATGAGCTTAGCTCTTGCTCCAGAGATCCTGCAGCAGTGCTAGTCATGCAGGAGAGTCACTGCAACCCCAGCACAGGAATGAGCATGATGTGAGGCCTTAGCAGATCTCTTATGACCTGGTAGATGTGGGAGGTTTAACCTCCTTTGCCTTTCTCCCCAGGAGAGGATGTGAAAGGCCAAGAAGTTGTCCAGTACCTTCCAAATGTTCCAGTCTCCTTTTGGAAAGTCCTCCAGTAGGGGCTGCTCTGGTCCTAAACCTGTATGTCTACATGTCCTGCTATAGAACTGCTCAGAAATATTTTACAAGTTCTCAGATTTCTTAACAGTTTCCCAGTTGACGCTTTCTACTCACATCCAGCTAAAACCCACTGGCAGATGAGATCTTTTTTCTCTCTGTTGATATCAACACATTGCAGAGCTGCAGCTGAAGCATGTCTGGTTGCCAGGACCTTGCTGGGGACAACCTAGAAACTCAATGAGCAAGGCCAGACAGGAGGAGCCTTGGACACAGGCGACCTTTTAATTAGTAGTGCTAAACCACCTACTTTTCTATGGATTTCTTGTTCCCTTAAGAGTAAGCAGCCAGTATCTTATAGCTGGGTATCTCTACTGGGCTGGGTGACAAACATAAGCAGCAGTAAGAGGACAGATCTGACACTGAGAGCCGTCTAATGTTAAATGCCACTTGCTCCCCATTTTGGAGAAACTGCTATTAAAATTTACGAGGTCTTAAAGGTTTTCCCGTGCCAAATACCCTGGAGCTAGCAAGAAATCTGAGCCTTGAAATATGACAGCTAGAGGTGTCTTCTTGCTAAGATTAAAAACTGTTGTGCAAACCACTAGATAAAAAGTTATTTTGCTTTCCTTTTTTCAGTTCAACCAAACCGGTTTGTAAAGGGTGGTGATGAAAGTGTTGGCAAAATGCCTTGGCTGCCAAGAGCTTCAGGGTTAGGTATTAAACCACAGTGGGTGGAACCAGTCAGCGTACGCTTCTGTGCAACTGGGGTGGCAGGGTAAAGCGCTGCTAAGTGATTCGTCATGTACAGGATTTCTAAATGATAAATAGGCTATATGCTGGGCTTTAACTCAGTCGGGGTGCCATGTGCAGTACTGACAGCTTCCTTGCTTCCTCCCTCCTCCATGACCTTTGCCAAAACCAAGTCTGTGTTGTCTAAGAGAATAACATCCTGGTGTTATCAGGTGGAAGAAACCTCAGTGTGGGAAAGCTGAGTTTGCTTGGATTAGGCAACTCTATCCTTTGCTAACTGATTTAATTAGAACTCTGTGACAAGCTGTGTAAGGTGAGATAAGCAAGGAGAAAGCATAGCAAAACAGAAGTAAGCAGATCGTACTAGGATTTATGTTTTTGTACAAGAAGTGACTGTTTTTTAAGAATCGGATCCACTGGAGGAGGGACACCATTTTGCTCCATTTTTGTATGGAGGAAACACATTTGTGGTCCTGAGGATGCAGAACTGGGGTCACTTGTGTTCTGCAAACTATGCTGGGGGCTTGAGATAAGAGTTCAATGGGCAGGGTGGTTGTGATCAGGGCAGATTATCATTAACACAAGATTTCAGTCTTGCTTTTTGGCTGGCCAGTCAGTGCAGAAGTATTCTGGACCCATCCAGTAGTCTCAGTGCATTTTTTGCGTTTACCTTGCTTCTTTGAATTCAGCTCTGAATTTATGATCTCTTCTACAGGTAAAGCTTGTTAGCATTGATGCAGCAGAAATAGCAGATGGAAATTCCTCTCTGGTACTTGGACTAATATGGAATATAATCTTGTTTTTTCAGGTAATAAAACTTGAATACTTTAATCATAAGTGAACAATCTTCAAGGTATCAATCTATTCCAGCTGAATACTGATTTTTAAATTTATTTTTAATTCTAAAAAACAGAATTAAGCATGCTAAACCTGAGCTTTTCCATCTTAATCTACACTGATTTTATGCCTGCAGCTGCTTTCATTTTACTTCATTGGACCTATTTTGGTGTAAATAGGAGACACTTTAAGCCCTCATTTGACTTGGACCAGAATTAGAGCTTCAGATTACTACTTCCCCTTCTCTCCTGTGTGTTCTCAGAGTTCTGCTCCAGATTCCCTGGATCTAAACCAATCCCTCAGGTTTGGTTCCAGGTCACAGTTTGTTTTCAATAACATTTTCTGGATTCCATCCAATGTGGTGGGAAATTCCACATAGAATCACTGATCTCCAGAGACTTACTCAACATGGCAAAAATTTGCAACTGTTGAGGAGGGCCAAATGAAAGATCTTGAAGGGCCTGGAACTGATAAAACTGATTTAAGCCTGAAAATTGATTCAGCCCCAGGCTTAGATTAAAACTGCTCCCTAATCTACACATACTTTGAAAATGTCCTGCTAGACAATACCAAATTCTAATGAACAGAGAGAGATGGAGGGAGGGTTTCTGCAACTCTCCTAAGACTGTGAGGCTCTTTCATTCTCTTGGACTCATTTCTAAAATGGCTACAGGTTTAAAAAATAATCTTGAAGTTGCACTGGGGTTTCTCTCCCTGGCAGAGCTCCTCAAGCTGAACAGTGGTGCACAGCACCAGTTTGGCCAGATGGACTCGCGGGCAGAGACGGTGTAACCAGAACCTGTCACACCGGCAGCAGAGGGCATGGGGGACCTAAAAAGAGCAGAATGGATAATTTAGACTCAAGTATCAATGCTGACCAAGGACAGGAGTGCTGCTGCAGGTCGCCATTTCTTGACTAAAAATACTTCACTCGAGCAAGTCCTGTGAAGAGAAAGAATGATTTCAGTTAAACTAACTTTTCTTTCAAGGACATGTTTCTTGGCTTTTTGTTTAATACAAATTTGCTGAGTTTAGCCTTAACTGATACCTTGCCCTGTCTGTTTCCCAGTGTTGCCAGCCGGGCTGCTGCTAGCTGTCATGCCTGTGCAATACCAGTTGAGAGTTATAATGGACAGGCCTATAATTACCTCTTAAAATTCAGTTATGGCACTGTTATCTTCACAGTTTGCAAGAAAACAAGCACTGAGTTCTCTGTTGCACCCACCACAGCACTTTGTGTTTTGCCTTTTTTTACAGATTAAGGAGCTGACAGGCAACCTCAACAGGAACTCCTCCTCCTCCAGCCTATCCTCCGGGCCGAGTGGTCCCGAGTCAGACACATCCCACCCCAGCACTCCCAGTGTGGAGAGGAACGTGCCCGTTACAGTGAAGGATCAGCGGAAAGCCATCAGAGCCCTTTTAATCTGGGTTCAGAGGAAAACGAGAAAGTAAGCTAACAAACCCTCATGGAAAACTGTGTTTTGCCACCTGCACTTTTGAAGCTGAAACTCTTTTCTCTGTCATGCCCTGTGTGTGCACTACCATGCACTGTGGCTTCTTCTGCTTTTAAAGTTTGCAGGGGCGTGTATCGCTACGGCCATGTGTCTACAGTGGCCATCTGACCTTGAAGCTGTGTGCGTTGCTGGCTTCATGATTTGAGTGTTAAATGTTAACTTGCACTAATCTGGCTCTGTTTAAAACAGGATAGTTCCCTCCTCCCCCATCTCCTGGCTTTTGTGCGGTCTATTTGATATTCTTTGCTAATTGAAGGGTAGGCATAAACAAGGAGTGAACTGAAAAAATATATGTATTGAAAGACTTTAGGAACAGCCTCTTAAATTAAGCAGCAGCCCTGAGGGAGCTTCTCTGTGTGCTGCAGAGTGCCTTGAAGGACAGAGCCTGTATTAGAGTCCCTCTTTCCTCAGAATTAAAGAGGGTAAGGGGGTGAATTTTAGTTTGCTTCTCATGAACTTGTAACATTTGGGTCCATTTCCGTTGCTCAACATATCCCTCTCCTCTTTAATAAAAGCATTTTGTCTAGTAATGCTTTAACCTGGCAGAGTTACTGTTGGGTTAAAAAACTTTAGTGTAAGATGTCTAGTGCACGTGTAAATGCTTGGAGTGTATTTTATATATATTGTTATCTGAAGCGATGACTGCCAGAAGTTTTAAAGAGGGCATGGGTCAAACTTACTTATACAAGGTGGATAGCTGAGTATTTGGCATTTTTGTCTGTTGATGGCCTTAAATGTCCAAATCTGCCTGTGAACACAAATGTTCTGTGTTTAGGGTTGAAAACAAAAATTTACGTCTTAAATACTTGGTCCTGTGGGTCACATCATCCCTTGGTTATCTCCTGTGAAGCTACGGGTGCTTGTTGTATAGATAAACTTGTCCCATTGAGATCCGTAGTTCACTGCTGCCAGCGCAGACCGTAGAAGCAGCACAGTTTTAGTCCCAAAATAATGCTGATAATGTCAGTAACAGGGAGGTGGTACAAGGAAAGTGAGGACCAGACAAGTAAAGTCCTGTCAAAGAGTTCAAATTGAAAACATTTAGTAGGAGAAATTTTTTCTTGCAACTGCACTATTAAAACAGAATAGCATCACTACAATCCTGTTATCCAATGACCTGTGCAGAACTTTCTATTCTGGGGCTATATGTCATTGCAAGTTTGATGGTTGTGTTTTCCTCGAAAACTTTGGGCATCTAACACACTTGTGGTTTATTCATATACTGACACCATTTGCATTTGGCAAAGTGCAATTTTCTGCTATAGAAGGCCAGGTACACAGGAATGTGAATCACTTATGCTTGTATTTTTAAATACTTAAGTGTTGGCAGTCTTCCCAAACTATGGCATTAAAATGCTGGAGAGCAACAGAAACAGGAGTCACAGAGACATTTGGTTTTGTGAATGTTAAATGTGGTTGCTGAGTTCTTAAGGGCTTTGTTTTTACTAACTACTTCCTACAAGCAGGTTGATGTCAGCTGTTGGCCACACCGATCCTGTTTGTGAATCCTTGTGTTTTATGGATGTATTTTGTGCATTTTGAAATCCAAAAAGATCTCAAATGTGACTAGTGCAACTCAGCAACCTTACTTTTAACTTTCAGGATTCTTTGAAAATGATGATGCTTTTACTTTGGATTTTGTAACACAACAACCCATGTAAACTGTATGTAATTCTGTTCAGGTACGGTGTTGCAGTTCAGGACTTTGCCAGCAGTTGGAGGAGTGGCCTTGCTTTCTTAGCTATCATAAAAGCAATAGACTCTACATTGGTAGACATGAAGCAAGCACTGGAGAAATCAGCTCGAGAAAACCTGGAGGATGCTTTCAGCATAGCACAAAATAAGCTGGGTGTTCCTCGGCTCCTAGAACCAGAAGGTAAAAGGCCTACATCAACTTTGTTGGGTAACATTCAAGCTATAATGAATTCATGAATATTGCATTGTGATACCTACTAAAAACCTCCCAGTGATTAGGCTGTTGATGGGATCAGTGTGTTGAGGTGATTGTTAAGAAAGATAAAAATGAATTGGTCACTGGCGTGTAGTTGTATGCTTCCAGTCATATTTGTAAGCTCCTTGGGGGCAGAGATCTTACCACAGTTTTTAGCTATGTACACGGGTCCTGGTTAACGTTTAGATGCTATGCGACATCTGCATTACGAGTGGGCATTAATCACCACCCCGTTGTGCTGAGAGGTGTCTCAATGTATTAGCACCATTTCGTAATGTCTACAGTCTGCAGAGACTAAATGTCACTCCAGGTTGAAGTGTGCGAGTCTGCTATACCAGGAAAATGGGTAGATACCTATTCAAATGTATTTGCATCTCCCAGTTTTTCCTTTACAATGCATATATACGCATATATATATTTATGTACGTAAACATAAGCATATATGTGTGTATATAAATATATGTATATACATGGAGATTCTTCTTGCAGTCTCTTTTACTGAACTCTACTAGACAGGTATTAGGCCTTGATTTGATGATTGAAAGCACAGATTGGTTATTTGTGCTTTCATGGGTCACCTGTTAGAAGTCTGGGCCATCCTGCTGAAAATAAACCTCTGTGCTGTCTAAAGACAATGTGAAGGTGGATGAAAAGAGACCCTGATCAGGGTTCAGTATGTGTTTGGAAATAGGAGAAAATTAATGTAAGATGTTGAGAACTCTTCTGAGTACCATTGACAGTGAAAAGGATTCCACCCTCTCTGTCAGAAAAAGAAAAGCATTTGTAGCTGTTACTTCTCTCATCATAAAGGCAGGATAAATGTCTGACAATCTGTTCCTCTGCAAGAGCATTTCAAAGTCATGTGTGCTCAAGCCCCTTGCATCTGTCTCCATAGATATCATGGTGGAATCACCCGATGAACAGTCAATTGTGACGTACGTGGCGCAATTTCTGGAACACTTCCCGGAGCTGGAAGGGGTATGTTTTCATTCCTATATCACGTAATTTTTTTAATTTGCTTTGGCATACCTAATAAAATCAGATATTGCTGTATTTATCTTTTAGGTTTCTTTCTAAACTATTTAAAATAAACCACAAACTCAGTTTTAGTTTTTCACATTTTTGTTAAATCCAGTCAAATGGGCTTTCATTGGCAATTGCTAAAATGCTTTAGGTAGAATTGTGCTTTTGAACATTTGCATCCAATTATAACTTTCAGAGGTTAGAACTGGTTACATAGGGTTCTACTACTTTGCTATATTAGTCTCCGCATAAGGCTGAAATTTATCCCTGCATCTCTGATGATTCATTGGACTTTGAATTTCAGTTTGACTTCTATCTTCTCAAGTTTGAGTCACAATCAATCTGAATTTAGCAGGTATCAGACACAAGATACGAAAGGATGAATCTTGTCAATGCAGCAGTCAAAAGTATGAGTTGTAAGCATGAAATAAACTGCAGCTTAAAGGACCAGGACTTTAATGCAGACTTTATCAAAAATACAGAGTTGAGGAGCTAGCAGGGACTAACAAGTGTCAAGGTCTGACAAAGGTCTTTTGGAGAAACAGAGGATAAACTTATAGAGGAATTAAAGAATAGGAGTGTCGTGGTTTAAGCCCAGCTGGCAACTAAGCCAGCACCACACAGCCGCTCGCTCACTCCCCGCCCTGCCCCAGTGGGATGGGGGAGAGAATAGGAAAAGTAAAAGCGAGAAAACTCGTGGGTTGAGATAAAAACAGTTTAATAAATGAAATGAAGTAAAATAATAATAATAATAATAATGATAATAAAAATTGTAATGAAAACAACAACAAACAAGAAAGGCAAGTGATGCAAATGAAAACAATTGCTCACCACCCTCCGACCGATGCCCAGCCCAAGCAGCGGTCCCCCGGCCAGCCTTCCCCCTAGTTTATATACTGAGCATGACATCATATGGTATGGAATATCCCTTTGGTCAGTTGGGGTCAGCTGTCCCGGCTGTATCCCCTCCCAACTTCTTGTGCACCCCCAGCCTACTTGCTGGCGGGGCGGTGTGAGAAGCAGAAAAGGCCTTGACTCTGTGTAAGCACTGCTCAGCAGTAACTAAAACATCCCTGTGTATCAATACTGTTTTTAGTACAAATCCAAAACACAGCCCTATACTAGCTACTATGAAGAAAATTAACTCTATCCCAGCCAAAACCAGCACAAGGAGACAGAAAACTCTAAGGAAAATGGAAAGTCCCAGGAACTGGAGAAGAGATGTGCATAAGTTGAAAAACTGTTCTGGAGGCTGCTCATACTTCCAGACAAACCTAGTTCAACATAGTCTTTTTGGCTTGAAAGGGCTCCCAAGGGACTCAGTGTCCCTCAAGTATCTGGGTAAGTTTTTGTGCTACAGTACATGCACATAAATGATGGTCCCTACATGAAAGGCATTTCCCCTCATTTCCTGACTGAAAGTTCCAGTTGGTATGTATTTTGTAGCTTATAAAATCAGTGGGTATTACTAAAGTCACCAGAATTAAAATTATTATAATAATCTAATTATGATTAGTAGATTAGATGAGCATTAAGATTTGTTGCCATTAAGACTTGTGGGCATTTTAATGGACAAAGAAAAAGCCTACTTTTTTTTAAAATACAGTCTGTTGGAATGGAATAATCTAGTATATTAATATATTTCACAGTGGATTTAGTGGACTTGTTAGACTTACTTTATTCCCGGGGTTTGGGATTGTGTCAAAAAGCCAAGTCAGTGGTCTCCACAGGTGCAGCAGGGAGAGATGAATACATCAACTGAGATGAATACAACAACTGAGGAGTAGGCTTGTCTGCATTCTGATCTTCCTGTACAAGTGGCTTCTTGACGTTGAGCTTTGTTCATCTCACTTGACTTGCCAAATTGGTTTCCCTACTTTCAAAATAAGTGAGTCATTAATTGGCCATTTACAAAGTAATGAGGTGATGGGCTAGGTAGTTACTCTTTCTGTAGTGTTTGGGAAAAGTAAAATGGTATCTGAGGTATGATTTGTCTTTTAATGGTGTATCATCACTTACTTACAGGAAGACTTCACAGATCCTGACAAGGAGCTTCCAGTTGAGTCCACATATGTCCACATCAAAGACACACCTTCAGAAAAGGAAGGCAAAATCTTGATTTTAAGTGAAAGTGAAGAAAACATGTATACTGTTAATCACGAAAGGAGTCATCCTGCTCCTCCAAAGGTTCATATTCATGACACACCTGAGAGAATCTCATCAGAAACCATTCCTGAAAAATGTAATGGGAAATTGAGTCAAGTGTTAGGTGATGCACAGGAAACATCTGAAGAGGAGCCTCACAGGCCTACCTCACTGAAAATTAAAGGATCTGTCAGTTTTGAATCCAATTCCTCTTGGGAGGTTCTAAGTGATAAATCCATGCCAGGTGAAGGGGTCCTATCTGATGGTCCACTGAAACAGAACAATGACCTTTCTCCAACTGTTCTGACAAATCAGAAAAATTCAGTTGACTCTTTTGAAGACTACTCTGAAGAATTAACTAAAGAAACCTCTACTGAATATGACAATGAAACTAAGAGCCTTTCAGCCAATACTTCTTCTTTGAGTCCATTATCCTGGACTTCAGGTATACTTACAGATGAATCTATAAATAAAGTAGAAGAGAGCAAACTCCAAACTTCAATTCTTTTACCAGAAGATACCTCAAAACAAGAAGATACGCAGAAGTATGTCCTTCATCTTCTAAATGAGGAAATACTGAAACTTCCACAAAATGAACATACAAAGCAATCCCCTGTCTTTGAGACAATAGAAACTAACTATTGTTCACTGAATGGTTCTAATCTCAAAAGCCAAGAACTATCTACACAGCATGAAACATCTGATGACTCTCTGTCAGATGTACCTAAAAATCCAGAGGACCTGGACAGCTGTGATGAAGTTGAGTCTTCAGCTGAAGTGCTACCCAGTTCTTCAAAAGTATCTGTAATACCCCATGATCTCTTTTATTATCCACATTATAACGTTCCCATATCAGCAGTTCTGGACGCTTACCTTGAGCCTTGTATTGAAGGTTATGATACTGGAAATGGCAAAGCTTCTTCTGAAACAGTAACAGATGTTTTACATGAGAAGGGCTTACCAGAACAGAACTACAAGGAAGATGCTCCAGAGCCAGACTTAGGGAATAAGCTAGGTGTCCCTCCATCAGAAATAGATACTGAGAATGGTGAGGAGGAAACAACAGATAATAACAGTCACATTAATTCTTCCAATGAAAAAGAAGTACCATTACTTGTAGGAGAAGAGTTAGAAATTGAAAAAGATGGCAAAAAGGCCACCAACTATCAAGATTCCACTATTCCACAACATGCTGAGGTATTTTTTTTTTTTTTAACCATCATTTCTTTGTGTATATATAGGGAGGATAAGCATCTGACCTCAATAGTTTTCATTTGCTTTCGCTTTGCAATGCTGTGGAGAAGTATGTAAAATGTACTTCATTTCCTGTCCGATAACACTGTTTGCCACAGCCCTCTACTGGAATGAATGGAATTGCAGATCCCTAAGAAGATCTGACATTAAAAAAGAGAACAAACCCTAATACTAATAGTACTGCAAAAATGTGAATTTTATTTATTTTTTAAGTAGTTTGAGGCTCCTGTATAATCCCTAGGCATAAAAGATTACCACAGAGGGTATTTTTAATAATTTCTAATGAGATGAACAGAAAGTAGTATTGCTGATATAGAAAGGATACAGGCAAAGGTAATTTTTGTCTGAATCCAAATAAGTTTACCTACAAAAACTTAAACTAATTTGAGTAGGATAAGTTACATGAGTAAAATGAAGGCTTGTCTACACCAGAGGAGCAGAAAGAGGGGGGATTTTTGGTAATTATTCGGTGTATTGGATTTAGGCAATTTGCTACTGCATCTCTTCTTGCAGACACTGATTTTGAATTGTCTTACATGTTTTCCAGTGCAGTAAGTTTAGACAGTGTTTTTCAGGAATGAATGTCCATTTAATGTTACTCTGCATGTGGCTTAGACAAGTTGCTTGGACATGTTTTGGTCCTGACGGTAGAGTGATGAAGTCAATTTGCTCTTAGCTTCAAAGACTAATTGGGGATAGATTAAAAATAGTCTTAGCAGATTACTTCAAAGAGCCATGTCATGTCATGACTTCTTATATAAAGAGAACTGACAACTAGTTGTATGTATGTTGAACTGATGATACTTTATAGCTCAATGTATCCAAAATTATTTTCAAGAAATTAATTGCATTTTATTTTATTTAGTGAGACTTTCAATCTCGTACTACATGCAATTTAGCATCTGAGTAGGCTACACAACTCAGAAATTTAGAAGGGTAGGGAAACAGTCTTGTTGTCTAATACAAATTTTTCTTAATTTCAACAGACCATAGTAGAACATCTAGACGATTTAGCAACAGACAGAAAGAGACCAGAAAAAAGTGGTACTAGGGAGGAAGAAGGGAAAAATATGATCAAAGCAGAAGACCTGCAGATCTCAGAAGTTGCCACTACTGCTCTGTTACAAGATAAACTGGAAGAAATTGCTGTTTGTCAGGAATTTACCAGGTATTTCACATTAACTTTGTCTTAAATACACCTAACTGATATGAATGCCTGGTCTTTTGAAGTGTACCCTGTCTATTGGATGTTTCTTGTAGACTCCTTTTAGGAGCTCTGTATTGGGACTCATTGGCTTCGGAAAAAGGGTCTATCTTAAACATGTCGAGTGATTCAGTGCCAATGGGATTTGATTTGACTTCGCTACACAAACTTTGCTATGCAAAACCCAACTGGAACCCCAGTGCATTTTGAACATGGCAGTGTTACAACCATTTTTCCAACAGAAAGAGTGTTTTGTAATGTAGATGAAATAATTCATGTGCATTGTGACACTATGTGGACGTGTGACACTGCTTCATTCCAATAGATATTTGTTGGTCTTTTTTTGTCTCTGAACAAGTGAAAAAGATTGTGGTAGGCTGACCTTGGCTGGCCACCAGGTGCCCACCAAGCCACTCTCTCACTCCCCATCCTCAGCAGGATGGGGGGAGAAAATACAATGAAAAACTCATAGGTCAAGGTAAAGGCAGTTTAATGAAAATAAGCAAAGGCCACATGTGGAAGCAAAACGAAAGGAGACAAAAAAAAAAAAATTATTCTCTATTCCCCAGCAGCAGGCAATGTCCAGCCACTTCCTGGGAAGTAGGGCCTCGGTAGGTGTAGTGGTTGCTTCAGAAGACAAATGCCTTAATAACAAGTGTGTGTGTGTGTGTGTGTCCCTCTGCCGGCTTCCTCCTTAGTTTTTATTGCTGAGCACAACATCATATGGTATGGAATATCCCTTTGGTCAGTTGGGGTCAGCTGTCCCGGCTGTGTCCCCTCCCAACCTCTTGCCCACTCCCAGCCTACTGGCCTTTGCGGGGGGGTTGGAGAGACAGCCTTGGTGCTGTGCGAGCACTGCTTAGCAGTGGCCAAAACCTTGGTGTGTTATCAGGACTGTTTTAACTACAAATACAAAGCACAGCACTATAGGGGCTGCTACAGGGAAAGTTAACTGCACCCCAGCCAGACCCAGTACAGAGACACTCAGGTAATTTTAATCCATTCACTTCTGTTCCCTCTTATGTTCTAATTTAGTTATTAGGTTATGTATTTTGAGTGGGACATGAACTGTAATTTGTTGATGCTGATCACTATAGCACTCTAATGAGTTTGAAAGAGTTTGCCTAGAAAAACCCATTGTCTCCTTTAAGCTTTCTATTCCCTGCAAGGTCTGACAATTTTTTTTTTTATATAGACAGCCACAAAATGTGGGGTATACTCTCACTTAAATGTCAGTGTTGTCAAAGGTGGAAAAATCCTATCAGATACCATTTTTCAGAAAAGATTCCAATTTGAGCATATGGATTTTTTATCGTGGGTCAGATTTTCCCGAAGCTATTTTTTATAATGTTTTTTACAATGTTTTATAATGTTACTGATAAATTCAAGTCCATACTCTAATACATGCAACAATGCATATTTGTGGTTTTGCATAGCTTAAAACTAGCATCTGCAATTACAGAATCACAGAATCAGAATGGTTGGAAAAGACCTGTGAGATCACCAAGTCCAACCATCAACTAACACCACCATGCCCATTAAACCATGTCCCGCAATGCCACGTCCACACGTTCCTTGAAATATGCAACGGCTCTCTTTAAAGTCAAAACAAAATAGCTTTATGAATTTAAAAATTTTGGTTTTACATACATTTCAGAACCAGTGACAGTGATTCCAATATTTATCTCCGTAAAAGATGTCCTAATACTTCCGAGGAGGTAAGTATGTGGAAATTTACCTATCGCTGTTTCTCTACTTCTCTTAAACTCCAAAAGTTCACATACTGTAGAAGGGTCTACTCTATATATAAAGCTCTGTAATAATATAAAAGCCCTGTGACTTCTAATAATTTTAGTGCCAAAACCAGTCATAGCTGAAAAGCTTTACTGAACTCTCCTAAATATATGGAACTGAACCTTACTGAACCGTGAACAAACCCACAAAGGAGTACCTAATACTACAATTAAATCTATTGTAACTTTGAGGCTTACTTTGTCATAACTTTATAGCTGCAACATTTCACTTCTTTGAAGCTGCCTTTATTTGCTGCTCCAGTTTCTTTTAGTTTGTGCATTCTCTGTATGTATGCTGGTGTCCTGGTCACAGCCCTGCAAAAATGCTGGTTGTGTCTTGAAGTGCACTTTTTCTGAAAGATTGGGCTCTCACCCTCTCCTTCATAGTAGCAGTATTCTATATTATCTCAATAGCAGCAGCTAACCCTAAAAGAATTTTAGTTGTAATGTGAAACTGCATCTTTAATGGCACATGAAATTCATATTGGCTTCTTGAGAGCACTGAGCTCTGGATTTTTATTTTTTAAGTCAGAAGGATGGGACAGGATCAGCAGTCTGAGCACACTAAGCAAGGACAGGAATATGGCTCTTTTCAGCACAAAATAAAATTCTGACCATTTTGGAGTTTTAAAGAAATGCTGCTTCAATGAAACTGAGGTTTCACACAAACACTTTAGTAGCTCTGACAGCATTGCAAAACTAGAAATATATATCAATGAGGGGAGCTTTATTCAACTGAATGAAAGCAGTTGAAAGCAAAAAAATCTTTTTTCACAATTTTTTTCCTTTTCTGTGTGTGTACTAGACTGCAGTGGTGGATGTGCTGGCAGGGAATAAATTTATAAACACATTTTCATTTTATCTGAGCAAACGTTAGACATACTCTGCATAAAATACACACACAATTACCATCTTTGTGAGATGCTGAATATTATATTTTTATATAATCTATTCCTGGTTTGTTTAAGGAAGCCTATGGTGTAAACGAGCAGAAGATGACAGATATGGGTGAAAATCCATTAATCATCAGGTGAGTCGTTCTTATTCAGATGAAGCCTTTTGCAAGGAATCCATAACTCCTAGGTACTACTAGCAATGTTACAAAGAGAAATGAAACAACTGTAACGGTAGAGACTGACTGGATGTCTTGTGTAATGACTCAGAGTCCGTATTTCCCATAGATATAAGATACAAAACTTCTTCATTGCTCATCTCCCCCTTAATTAAAATGCTTCTTCTTGACTTGAGAGGAAAGATTCAGCTGCCTAAGCAAGATTGTGAGCATTTTCCACACACGGTGGATATTTTAGACCAAGAAAAGAGTGGGAGGGCTTCAAATATGAGGCCCTCTGACAGTAATGACTCTTTCCAGGTTTGGAAGACTGTCAAGACAATGTTTAGTGTGGTCAGTGCTAGGCAAAGACGATATGTCAGTGGAGTTCTGGCCTCTGTTAGAGCACCCATGAGTTTTTATAATTTGTATGTGTGCTTAGTTTAGACTTAGGGTGATGGATACTGAATGCAGAGTGTGTATCCCTTTGGTATTAGGGTCTACATATCTGTAAGAAACAAGGATTGCTTCAGGTTTTCCCTCTCAGTTGATACTGAATAGTACCTCCCAGAACTTCTAGTTAAAATGATAGTTGTATGTAAATGCAGAATATTATCGGGATCCAGTGTCCTGGTCTCACGCTTCTGTTAAAAAAATACATGACTAGCTGTCGCAGTTATGCCTGTTTGCAGACTGCTGATACTGAGCAAGTTTTATGTAATACTCAGGTATATATCCAGTGTAATATCTGAGCAAGTAGGATGCCCCAAGCCAGAAAAAGGACTCATTAAAACAGGCCAAAACACAATTTTCTCCAAAAGTAGATTAAAAAAAAGTCTACCAGAGGGTGATTCATATAGTATTATAAAATTATAAAATGAGTGTACCATCTTGTGCCTTTTGAAATAAGACCTTTTCTTGTCTTCATGAGTGCTCAGTGGTGCTGGCAGAGTCCATTGGACTTTTGACCTTACGAACTGCAGCTGGAATTTTGGAAAGCTGGAATTTTGGAGTTGTCCTACAAAACCTCAACTGCTAGTTGGTTTCTGGAAGTCTTGGGCTTTTTCTGTTTAATGTCTGGTGTCTGACATCAGAAGCTCTGAAAGTAGATGGTTTGGGGAAAGTGTATCAAGTCAGATACAGTGTGTAAGTAAAATCGTGAAAGTGTGGTATGTGTTGCCCAGAGCTATGTTTACCGTTCTGAATATAAAAGGGCATCTTTTTGACTGATGGAAATCACCTTACGTCAAAGGACTGTACTGTAATGGCATGTATTTAAACTACCTGAGAATTTGTCCAGAGTTTTCAGAGGATTAATTGCTATGTACATTGGCTCCTAAGGGAACACACTGCTAAAGCCCATTATGCACCTCATAGTCTAGCTTGGACTCCCAACTGATGAGATTGAAATGTTTCATTAAACTGCTGTCTTTTAGTCCACCCTCTGATCTTTACAGTAAATATTAACAGGGTTTTTTCTTCTTTTGCCTGCCTCTTATCAAATTCTCTCCTGTTTTCAGGAAGAAAAAGGACTTGGAAGCAAGTGAGACTCCAGCACCAACTCATGAGATTACGATTGTTGAGCAGCCAGAGCTATTCTACTTCATCATTTTCTTCTGGGTGCTGGTCTACTGCCTTTTACTCCTTCCACAGCTTCTTAGCAACAAAGTTTGATCTCTGTGAGTTGTGGAAAAATAAAGGACGATGGCTGGATTGCTTTGTGTATTTGCATATGAATATGTTCCTTCAGGTGAAGCACAAACAGAAATGTAGGACCTGGTATTTGTGTTTATTATCAGGTTGTCCTCAATTCCTCTACTGTTGCGCTATGACATTGTCTAAGCACATTTTATATTATGATAACTGTGTAAATATATATAAAAATGACCTGATTTAGTAGACGCGATTTTGTACATTTGTGCCTTGCTTTATAAGATGCTAAATAAAACCAGATAATTATCAGTAGAAATATGAACAATTCAGAGCTCTAGTCTTCAAAAATTATTCTTCTGGCTTCATTTGCTTATGTAGGGCCTGACAGCTGTGGAAGAGGGGTGGTGTTGACTTGCCCATGAATCTGGCCCACCTGCAAGGGCAAGACTAGAAATGCTTTGTCACGTTTTCCATGGAATTCTTTGAGAGAGCAGGAGGCAGAGCAGAGCTACAGGTGGTGGAACATGCTGACCCCAGGAACTGATTACAATTCGAACGGCAGTCCAGTGGAGCAACAAAATCAGGTTGAGCATTTATTTGGGTAGGGGAGTTTGTCTTTTTAGGATTTAAATTGATTTTTATCCTGGACCTTTTGTTATGTTTAATTCACAGGAATAAATTGGGTGCGGAGAAATGTGAAGAACATACACGCTAGCTGCTTCTTAGGAGGGATCATATGGGAAATCTTAGCCCAGAAAATTCTGTAGAGAATACCTGAAGAAACACATTTTTTGTACATTACTGATGGTGGCCATCTTTGAAAAGATGTTCAAGAATCTTAATAATTTTATCAGGAATATATACCATGGTTTTGGTCTTGTGTTTTTTTTTTTTTTTTAAATACATCACTGCTTCTGAGGCTGCTTCTGCTTCCTCTTCTTTGCTGCTTTTACTTACCAGATCATGTGAAGATTTCTCTTATTTGAAGATACAAAAAATAATAGGTAACCTAATTTGCTGAGGCTACTGTTAACGCACAAGTGCATGGTAAAAGGATTAGAAATATCCTTTAAGTGCCCAAATCAATAGAGAAAGAAATGAAAGATGTAAACCTAAATACAGAGAAATGTTGACAGCCGGTATTGACTTTGTAGTGCAGCTGAAGAGACTTCTGTGGCTTGTCCATAGACACAGTTGAGCCACTTCTGCATCTTGTAATTTTTGTCCACATCAGTGATAACTTTAGGGTATCTGATATAGTATTTTTGCCTGAGAAGGTGTACCCATGCATTACAGGACAAAAGAGAAGTTTTCAAATTCAGTTTGATAGCAGTAACTTTGTGTGACTTTTAGTGAAGTCACTATTCTTCAGCAGCACATTTTTAGTTTCACACTATGCTTTATGAGACTACGTTGTGTTGCTGCTTCCACCTGAAAATTCATAAGGTTGAATGCAATGTGCTTCATAAAATGAGGGGTTTCATAATTTACATTGAGTGAAAGTTACAACACATGGCTAAAAGTTTTACATACTTTGTTTTAGAATAAGTTGTATCTCTGCCCTGGCTTAAGTTTTCAGCTGAACTAATAGTACCTGGGATCAGGACACATCAGAATATATAGCAATTTATTTGCAGTTATTTAAAACCTGTTTGTAGTCATGTTATCTACTGGGGTAATCCTAACCATCCATCACACTTCATTCTTCTTTATAAGCTTTTTGTTTCCCTGGGATTTTTCTTCCGAGCTACATTTAGAATTCAATAGCAGCAGTGCATGGCAGGAGATCTTAAACATTGAAGGTAAAATTCTGAACCTCTTTCAGTCAACAGAAAGCTGAAGTCTTTCCTATTCTGTCTGTCACCGTTGACTAGAGCTGGATTCACCCCATGAACCTACAAATAGGTGCTTGATGAGGAACAGATCCAAACTTCCCAACTTAATTCAGTGTAAATCAACATTAAGTAAAAAAAAAAAGGCATCTTGCTGATGAAAATGTTCAACATTTTGAGTCATCTAATTTTGTGATGCATGAACCTGTTTGTGCTTGTTGATGAAGACAGTGATATTTTCTTCCAAAAGAAAACCAGTATCAGAATTTTTGAAAATGCTTTCCTGAAGTAGGCTAAAATGTAACATTGAAGGGCTAGTGCTTTCTCTCTGAAAGAATAAAACTTAATACAAGAAACTTTATATCCTTATCCTGAAAATCAGTGAATACCAGGCTGGGGCATAGCACCTATTTAATAGCAGCAAGTAGCAATGTACATTAGTTTGGAGCAAAAGTGTTGGCAGCTCTTCATTATATGCCACTCTTCATAGGTTCCTTTGATTTATGACAACTTTTTCTCAGCCTTTGTATATTACTGTCTGGTTCTTCCATGTTTCTTAGTCTTCAGCAGAGATTATCTATAGTTGGATTACAGTCCCTTCATAGAACCTTACAGCTATCAAAGTTCAATTAAGTAAAGTAAGGTCCCTTCTGTCTTCTCTCCTTCCTCCTGAGAAAATTAATCAGAATGAGGAGGTCTTTGGATGTCTCATGTAAACAACTGACATCCGTAAGGAATGGAAAAGTGAATGGAAATGCACCAATGCTGGCAATTTCATTACACAGTATTTTCTTCCAAGAGGGAGAAAAACCAGGGTTTTCTTTCTTGCCTCCCACTGATGAACAGTGACTGAAACAGTGAAATGAGCAGTTTAAATGTCAAACAGCATCCAGCAATTTTCTTGATCATCTCATCCAGTGTTTAAACTGAGGTACACTTTCCAGCCTATCCCATTAAGAGACAGAGATTGTTTCTTGCATGCAAAACAGATGTAAAAAATACTAAGTTAGTCCATGATACTTGGTATTAAGTTGCTTTCCATATTTGGGTTTGTTTGTGTTTTTGCTATAACAGAAGCAGTGTACCTTACTCAGCCATACCATAGGTAAGAAGATCCAGTGTAAAGAGTTAAAAGTGATGGTCAACTGAATGAAAGGAGACTGAACTCCTCAGGAGTTTTGCCATTACTTGGAACTGCAAAAAATTACATCTGCATAAGCAGCTGCTTTCCCCACTTAAATTGACTTGTAAGTCTGCATCTCTTCTTCCACAGTGCAAGCTCCAATCCTTCAATGCAAGTGCCCTGTTCTGAAAACATTGCTTGTTGTTAGCCTTTGTGTTCTATTCTGAGCTTACAGTCTAAAAGCATGATTGTGAAGCATTCACTATGGCAAAGCCTGTTTTAACCTGCTGGCTAGAGCACTGGCTTGAGGTAGTGGAGGTTTTAAAGGCTGGTGGGCAGTCTATGATCTCTCCATTTTCCAACGGGTATGTGCAGTGTCTGAATAAGGAAGTTTTTCCTGAATTTTTGCCTGGGTTTTTGAAAAATGCTAAGCTTGAACTGACTGCATTTGGTATTTTGATTTAGCAGCAGAATTCAGATACACAAGGGTACGGATCTGTTAAGATGGTTTCTAAAACCTTTTGTTGTTGAGCAAATGTGTGGGTGGCAGAGTATTGTGAAGTGCAAGTGTCAGGAAGTGCTTGAGGATCACTGGGTAAAGGATGTTTGGTGTTTACAGAAGCACCATTGAAGACTAAGAGACAACTATAACAGGACAGTTCAATGTTATTGTAGTCACGTAACTTAACTGCAAAGTGTTTCATTGTGATTTTATAGAAAGTGCAAGGAAAAATATGCTATTAAAGACAGAACGCCGCTGAACATTTATGGGGCAGATGACTTAGAGTTGAAGAAATAAGTTAAACATAATCTACAAACTGAATTGAATATAGCCTTTGCCAAATTATAGGAAATTATCAGTGCAAAGCTAGAGCAAGCACAGCTTACAGTAAAAAAATGACAATCACTTTTCAATGCCATGAATATTTTTGATAGATTGAGCTCTAAAATGTATTTTTATTGAGTTTCTAGATTGTAATGAATGTGTCTACAGAATTTTATTCAAAGCTTAAGAGTTCAGCTGTTTTAAAATGATTTTTTATATAGCAGTGATTATTTTATCTATATATTTAATAGAACTATAAAACCATTTTAAGAGTACCTGTAAAATTCTATGTATGTGATATGATTATTTATTAATTATGACTCACGAGAATGAACATTAAGCTATGCATTGGTTGTGTCATCCATTTGAAAACTGGAAACTGCAAACAGAAGAGTTTTTGAAGAACAGTAGACTTGAAAAACATGGGAAATGATTGAATACAATTGTGTGATTCTTAAAGCTGCATAGCAACATGTCATTTTGTGATGTTAAACTTTCAGCTAAAGTTGCAAAATATGCTGAGTGATTAAGTTACTTCCATTAAAACTTTCTGAGGCTGAAATTTCTATATGTTGGTATTTGGTGTCTAAACCCACCTAAATCCTTTACATATTCTGGAGAGTCTCAATTTACTCCAGCTTAGTATGACTGTAACTTCTTTATCCAAGTAGTGCTCCATTGAGTTTACCGGGTTATCACGCAATACCCAGTGGGGTTTTTTAGGGTTTTCTGCACCAATCCCCACAGAATCAGAGCTTTAGAAGATTAATTTAGCCAGTGTATGTGGTATCATATTCAGCCACCTAACAAGATAATAGTTATACTAGTGCATTATCACTTATGCTAGCTTTAAGTGCTTGGAGTCCCTCCTTGCCAAGTGCAAACCTGAATGCATCTAGTGATGTGTTCAGTTCCTCTACTTCTGTGGAAGTCAATGCAACAGATCTGTGTGCTAAGCACACACTACAAGATCTGACCACGAGGGGACTTAATTCGATGTTAATCACGTAGGCCAGGAAGTAGCTGAAGCCTGTGTGCTGGATCCCCTCAAATCCAATGTATGCAAACCATGCCGTTGACATCAGTTAACCCCATTGTATGCATAGCATTTGTTTGCCTAAATTCTGCAGGATCAATCCTCTCTTTGTTTTAGGAAGTTAACATCTACTTCCGTTTTTGATTAAGAGAACAGCAGTGGGGAATGAATGGCTGGAAGACGAGGGTGAGGTTACAGGCTAGAATGTGGCTGTGAAAAGTTCCCAAACCGCTACAACTGAAAGCTCTCACCCTGACAATAGGTTGCCCGCTGTTTTCCACTGAGCTAATAGGTAGTGGATCTGAATGGAGGTAAAAAACCCCTGGTTTTGTATTTCTGCATTGTGCAGTTTTTTGTCAGGTAAGTAAGATCAAATTCTTCCCCTCGGCATACCACTGATAACACTAATTTACAGCTACCCAATTTATGATTGTTCATGTTCCAGGTTTGTATCTAAACAGGACTTGCAGTATGGCTTGTTCCCACCTATGCCACCCCAAGACTGTGAAGCTATTCATGCAGGAGGATGGGAGGTATATGCACATTAAATGATATGGAAAAGTCATATTCTGAATGGGATAGGTTACTCTGTCCATCACTTGACACAACTCTAGAGCTCACAAAGGGTGAAAAATTAACTCTTTTATTTTCAAGTGCCATGTCCATTTCAGGGTTATCTTAAGTGAAACTGTGGAACATCAAAGTATTTCTTTCCTCCTCTAAATGTGAGACGTGAAAACTTCCTTCCACCTCAGTGGCACTTTTGGTGACTCCTTTCCAGGCAGCTGCTACAGCTGGTATTGGAAAATGAGACCTGTGTTATTTTCTCATCATGAGGGGTATCTCTAAGTTTATGCGTCTCGAACATAAAATTGGCCTCTGGGTGATTAATATACTTCTTTCTTCATGAAAAGGTTAGAAGGGGCAATAAAAATAACTAATATTATCTCAGTGAGAAATACTAAAACCTACCATTCCAAGAAAGGCTAGATCTTGGCCTTCACTGCTGTGTTCAGGTCAGGTAATATTTTATTCCGAAAGTAGTTTCCTTACTTCACTGGGCCTTGCTGGAATTTCTTTTGATGCACGCAACAGATTTGCTCTGTGTCCAAGGGCCAATTCATACAGGGGGGTCCTGATCCACAGTGATTATTAGACTGTAACAGAAAATCACCAGTGTTTAGTTAGAAATGACTGGTCTGATTTAAATCACGTAACTTTCATATTATATGCTGCTTATTTTTTGAGAGAAATAATGCAGTCATTTTTTAATACCAAATAACTTACACAAGTCAAATGAGTCTATTTTTATTGTAATAAAAATTCAACTTCTGCTTTTGTCTTAAAACAAAACATATTTTAGTAGGCATACCACTTTGTGCTATTGTATTCTTCTGCGTAAAAAGCTGAAGAAACTGTTTTACCCTTCTTGTTAAAGTTCTCCAGTTTAAAATGTAATTTGTAAAGTCCTAGTTTGCTACAGAATTAATGAGGAACTTTTAGGCTGAAGAAATAATTTGTAAGTAAGGAATGTAATATTTAAAATACATGTTTCTGTTTGGCAAGTGGTAAGGAATGATGCTTATTTAAATGAGAACAAATGCTGGAAGGATTTGAGTAGTATCAAAAGATCCACTGAAGGAAATGCATTTTTGTGTACTTTCAAATACATTTCTTCTGAATGCTTTCAATCAGTGGTTTGTATTGAATGTTTGCTCTTGTTGCTCAAAGCTAATTTTTGTGAGAAATAAATATATTCTTGTGTATAGAAACATATTCTTGTGTATAGAAAAGAAAATGGTTTTAGAAACTGTTATGCTGTAATAAGAATAGTATTTACTAGTGAATAGTTCCACTTTATTTTATAAAACCTCCAATTTTGAAATAAATGGACAGGATTCCTGTATATAATCTGTTAATCTGTGGGTTTGTCCTTTTCCTCCCAAGAAAATATCTTCAAACATCTCAGTTCAGGAGAGATCACCATTTTATTTATGTATTTATTATTAACATTATAATATATAATTTATAGATTATATATTTCTATTACATATAATATGTAAATTGTTGTATATTATTTTTATTTATTCATTCATTTTCATGTCCAGAAACTATATTCAAGACCTCAGTAAACAGAGCAAATTCATAAAGTGCATTGTTTCCCCACCTACCCAAAAAGTTACTTTTAATTCTAGAGGAAGAATCTAAACTTTTATTCTAGTCAACAAACAGAATGAATTTTAATTTTTTACAAAGGTGAAGATTTCATAATTTATTAATGCATAGAAATTGGCATTATAAAGGCAAGCCATGAGAAAGCTTGCAGAAACAGTTGTGCTGGATTATATATTGTTCTTACAGTTCAGTCTATCATCTGGCCTGCTTCTATGTAAATGTTTAGACCTGTGGATTAGTAAATTACTAGGTGCAGTACTGATTCATATTTACAATGTTCCTCCCCCTACACCTTAACTCCCTTTGCAGTATATGAGAAAAGCACAATAAAGTACGGCAGAGATGCAATACAGTTCAGAATCAGATCCGTGATCTGTCTCCATAAAAACGTATCTAAACTGGATAAACAAAGAGAAAGAAAACAGTATATGGGGAATGGAATAGGAGTGCTCCTTCTCTAATTAAAGTTTGGCGGGTATCATGCTTTAGGAATTGTAAATGTTTCTCTGTTCCTTCTACAAAATCAAATGTGCTTCTCACCACCCCTGCAGCAGCTGGTACCTGTCTATCGGACCATCCTCCCCACACCTAATGCTTGTAGGTAGTAAGAATATTCATAATGCTGTTGAGAATTTGAGATACTTGGTAAGTTGGTCCTGTTAGCAGTGCTGACTTCATTACCATAACTTTAAAATCTCTAAATACAATTTGAGACCAGTAGCTTTTATGGGTGTCAAGAATGATGCTGAAGTGGAGAATAAAAAGTTTGTGATTTTTTTTTTAATTGGGTTATTTTTTCCCAATTGACATTGTGATTAGGAGTTTGCAAGTGGACCGGCGGGGGAGTGGTAAAGTTCAGATATGCAAGATGAGTCAGCTCAGAATGTGGGAGTAGAGTAAGTTTTTACACAAGTACAGGATCCAAACTTTAGTTCAAACTCAAACACAGTAAGAATTGTTGGATTTGGTTTCTTTTCACTGCTCTGGGATGAAAGTAATTCTCATCGAAACTGCAAAAATAATCTCCCTCGTCATTGCTGTGTAAACACAATTTTTGTAGCTTAAAGAAGATGCAAGTGCAGCACAGGAAACATACCCATCTAGATCGTGGCAGCAATAAAGACAAGCACAGCGTTCATTTCAGCTAAGGAACCGTATGCAAGTATGCATACCGGCTATGCACACTTGGGTTGTGTAGGA
The DNA here is from genome assembly GCF_030936135.1 of Gavia stellata. Lineage (NCBI taxonomy): Eukaryota > Metazoa > Chordata > Aves > Gaviiformes > Gaviidae > Gavia > Gavia stellata. The sequence continues at coordinate 17,479,375 of NC_082600.1, forward strand.
GCCCAGACCTCCTAAGGAAAACCTGTGGACATTATGCACATAACCAGATTGCTAGCATACATTAAAACCTTTGTTCTCTTTTCAGTGCTTATTTTACCTGATTGGACAACAGAAGCCAGCAGGGGCAGGAGTACATTCAATTTGCTGGGCAGATACAACAAAACCTTAGACTTGAGCTGTGATTTATATTAAGACACCAATACACACCAATAATCATTTCTTGAGTTGCTATTTCTACTGATGTTACAAGGATTATTTCCAGGAGAGTTAATTGCAAAAATTTATGAAAGGCCTTCTATTGACTAACTGCATTCCTTGCTTAGATGGTACTACTGTCAGTTCTCTGTCCTTGCCAAACTGTACACTTTACCTTGGAATATCATGTAACATATGATCAAAGCAAAATGTATAGCTCCATCTGCTGTAAATACTTTGAATTGGTTATTTTTGCATTACTTTTTTATGGCTGATCTGTACCCTGGGGAACTGATTTATCACTTTGCTAATATGTATTTTCTGCATGTTAGCAAGAACCAGCATAAACACAGCAGCTATGTACATTTATACATTGCAAAGTTATATTTCTCAGTTCTCATGCAAAAAGGAACACAAAAGTGTATTTAAAGGACATTAGGAATTTTGTTAATTACTGTATGATAGATCTTTTGCACTGTGTCATTGCAGCTGTTTGCGAAATGCAAAAATTACATGACTTGCTTAAGTCAGGGATGGATGAGAAGTAATTCCCAGTTATGCTTCTGCTAAGTGATGGCTTTCCACAACCAGGAACAGCAACAATTTTTTCAGGCAGTAGTCATCAATGCTGAGTCCCTGCATAGGAAGAGTGCATGAGTTGATGTTCCATTTTTTATATTGGTTTAAAAAGGTAGACCAGCAGTTTAAAGAGGTCAAAAAAGACACTAAAGCAGTTAAAAATACTGAAGTTTCTCTTGCATTAAGGAAATTTAGAGTTATGAAGTCAGGTTCACTGAAGTGCGAAAGCACACCAAAAAATTTTTTTAAACAGCATCTTGGGGGGGGGGGGAATAAAAAGTTCATGCCACCTAACACCTTTTTAAAATCTCAGCTCCAGTTTTAGGAATAGACTCTGTTCAAAATAGGTTCTTTCTTTCTTTCTTCCAACTTCCTTCTCCAAAATCATACCTGCAGCTTTTTCTCGTAATACATTGCAGATGTTATTATTAGCACTGTGGTTTAAAATGTTTGCAATTGCTCTTTTCTGCAGTGATTCACACCTATGAACGGAAAAACCTGGTAGCCAGACCAGGGGCCATTTAAGAGGAAAGTCTCAAGCTAAATCTTCTCAAGTGGGGTGCAGAATAGACATGTCCTTTCTTGGTCAGAAATCTGAATGTAACACTTCAGCCCATATTTTCTCTGTAACTGCCAGCTTGTTTCAAAGTGCATTACGTGACTCATTCAAAGTGACGCAATGACAAAGTGACGCAATGACAAAATAGCATCATGGCTGGTATCAACAGGAGGGAACAACAGAGGTCACCATTGTCTCATGGGAAGGAATCTCCTCAGAGTCCATTTTAGAACCTGATGAGACACGTAGAGCCAAAAAGCACAAAGCCTGGTTTCCACTGGTGTGATTACACAGTTCTATAGCATGAACAAAGACAATTACTTGTGACACAGTGGTAATTTTTTTAAATTGCAATTTTCCTCTTTTCTAACCCAAACACAATTTTTTCTTACCCAAGAGGAAAAAAACAGAAACACCCCCCCCCCCCCCCCCAATCCCTTACTGTTATGATTTTTTAAAAAGAGGAAGGGAGGTAACTGTCTCTATTTTCTTGTTGTCTTACAGCAGTTATCCCATAGAGTAAACCACCAGTATTTCCAGTACTAAAGATATGGGGAAAGCTGTAATTTGGTACATTATTACTTATTCTGTTCTGGATTTTAATTAGTTGGGCTACTCCATTCTTTTCATCCAACGGCCTGTTTGCTTTGGTTTTATGGTTGGTTGTGTGGTTTTTGCCAAACATTGAATGCCAAGCAGTTTGAAATAGGTGGAATTTTTTAGAGTTGTGTATCACATTGATGACTTCATCTTACTTTTCTTTAAAAATCTTTGTAAGAAATTTGTGACATCAATGTGAAAGTCAACTCTTTATTTTGGCTTACACTCTGAAGATTAGCTGTCATTATATAAGCATATGACATAAAATATCAATTTCTTACAAAGGAGAGAGGACAGTAGTGATGATAGAGTAATAAGGAATCGCACAAATTTTATCCTAACTGTGCTTTTAAATCAAAAACGCCTGTCAGCAGGCAGGCTCAAAAAGGAAGTAGCTGTGAAGAAAGACACCCTTTTCTTTATATGAAAATAACTTCCATAATTCTCCTGGCATTCGTGTTTGTTTTCTGTTTTAAGTATTCTGCTTGCCTTCTCTTTGAACCTACTTGAGCTGGATAAAATTCATTATTTAATCATGGCCTGCAGATGATTAAGGAGGGTTTCTTTCTGCTCTATTTTATGTTAGAAATAATCAAGAATGCCAATTTCCTTCGGTACTTCAGCTAAAATTGGAAAAATAGACCCATATGTTCTGACAGCTCCCACTGGATAAGACTGAACAGCTGTTCCTCTTCCTAAGCTTTTGTCATGCGATATAATTATTCTTCCATCCATAAAAAACAGAAGGATGCCCCTTCAATGCTATAAAAATACCTAATAATGTAATATTTAACAACATGGGCATTACAGATGTGCTTTAAATAGCAACAGAGGTTTGAGCCAAGAAAACACTTAATTGGATAATACTCTAGGCCTCTGTATCACTTTTAATCTGAAATAATTTTACTAAGGTTGGTTTAAATGAACCTTAGAATGCTCCAGTTAGCTTTATCTTCTCATACTGATTTTGTAGGCACAGTTATATTAAGGAAGATGGTAAGTAAGTCCCTGATGGAGTGCACATGGAATGAGGGAGGCTGGACGTCCAGTGACACATCTTCTGTTGCATACACACTGCCTTCAGCACAGCTTAAAAGGGGAGTGGCTGGCCAGAAGTGGCTTTGCATTGCATTTATGGTCGTTGTCTTCTTCTTTATTAGGCAACAAGGACTATCTCCAGTCCTTGTGCAAGTATATGTGATCTTAGGAGACTCTAACTTGGTCACCTGGCCTAACACAAGTGTAACTGGTTCTGCTGTAACCTGCACACCTTACAGGGTTTTGCAACAGGGCAAACAGGATCAGCGAAACACAGCACACAACCAAATCCATCCACCATGGAAATGAGGTGCCAGGAGGCGGCAGAATGGGGCCAGCAATGTATATTTACATTATTTAAAGACTCCCTTCCACAAGAGTGACCACTATCTTTACATTTTGGTGTGGTCATTTGTATGAGCAGTCAGTCCATAGATCTCACCACTCATTAGCACTATAGGTAGGCCTGTTCTTCTGAGCTTAAATGTGAGTATCCCATCAAGATGGTAAATTATGGTAAAATACAGTATTTTTTTTCTTGCACAAAAAGTAAGAAAACTACTGAAAAGTAACAAAACTACTGAAAAGTAACAGAGCTTTTGGACATGGGTGTGAGTGAAGGACAGAAAAGAAGAGTTCAGCTTGAAAACTGAATTGTGCATTTATCAGTTGAAATGACACCAAAGCAAACTGTGGTCCCCAACAGTAAAGATTTTCACAGAACCACAGAATCACTAAGGTTGGAAAAGACCTGTAAGATCATCAAGTCCAACCATCAACCCAACACCACCATGCCCACTAAACCATGTCCCTCAATGCCACATCCACACGTTCCACAAACACCTCCAGTGATGGTGACTCCAGCACCTGCCTGGGCAGCCTGTTTCAGTGTTTCACCACTCTCTCAGTAAAGAAATTTTTTCTAATATCCAGCCATTTTCACCATTTATGTCCATCTTTTGGCACAGTTCTTTTTTCCATGCTTAGAAAAAAAAACCCCACAACAAAACCAGCCCACAACCAAACGCTTTTCTTGTTGGTCAGCTATTTCATTTCTCCATAATGCAAATGAAACCTTGAGAAAGATGGCATCAATGTAAAAAGGATAAGCTATTAACTTCATGGAGAGTAACAGGATCATCTTACAGCTGAACATTGACACTGACAAACATTCACTGACATTGCAGAAGATGAGCACAATGTGTTGAAGAACAGGTAGTGTGATTTGAGCCAGACACAGCTTTTTAATGGTCGCTTCCAGACACAGCTCTTCAGGAGTGAAGCAGCAGTTTTGTGTTCCACCACTATTGTAATTGATGACTATTCAGCTGGACGATTTCTGTCTGGTTGCATAAAACTGCCATTTATTTGGGGATATGACCAGATGCGAGCATGATGTGATTATTGCGTTTCAGCGCTCTGACGATCCATCAGGACTTAACACTAGGCCAAGGGACTTCCAAACTCCAAATCTGAATTTACAAGAGTTATCCATTTCATTACTTGCCCTAAGCATCTATCTGGTCCAGGCTGTGGCTATGGATCGAAGTCATGCAGTAATCAAGCCTGGACGTTTGGTTATTAGCTACATTTCCGTGAGGAGGGTTTGGTCTTCTTACCAGTTGCAAAGAGAATGGTGTTGGCAGGTGATGCCATGGGAGGTAGGAACGAGGGAATTAAAATTAACTGAGAAAATAAACTGTAAGGTAGCTCCAAATGTGCTAGTTCTCGTAAACTGATTTACTCCAGCCCTACACCCTGCCTTAGTGACCAGTTATTCACACTTCACAACTGAACCTTCTCCTACATCAGACATTGTATGGCAGTCCTGTTGTGCTACAGCCCAGTTTAGGTAGATAATTTGTTCAGATCTTTTTCATTCTTACATTTCCCCCCACTTTTCCAAGGACACAGCTTCCAGATTTTTATGTCAATTGTAATGAAAATAAAAGCTGGAAAATGTCAGCATGTGAGACACAAGAGAAATTGTGTACCCGTGTTTCAGCACCAGACATTTCCATTCGGTTCTTCATCTGTGGCTGAAGGGTTTTGATGGCGGAAAAGAGTTACCCTACATCAGCTGTTTAATCCAAGAAATTTCAAGGCACTTTTAAAAGGATTTAGTAGTAGCGAGTAACATCACTCCAGCAAGTGAGTGTTGACAAGAAACTGGAGTGAGACCAGCAGACCAGCTAGTCAACAATCTGCCTTAAGCAACTGCAAAAGAAGATGCTGCTTAGAGACTACACATAAATCCAAACACCTCCAGTTGTTCCTTCCACCTCCTGGGCCTAACACCAGCACAGGCTTAGGGCACCAGCTCTCTGGTGGAAAAGCTGCACTTTGCCTTTGGCAGGAAGCACAGTCCTGATGAAAATGACCACCTGTGTGTATGGAAAGGAAGGTGGCATTTGGCTACACAGTGATGAGTGAGCTCAGCAATAAGAGTGCTCAGAGGCCAGACACTGGCCAAAGTCACCCAGCACTCCGTACTGCCGCCAAAAGGATGGCCTTTCTCCCATGGCTTGCCTGGAGCCGTAGGACAAAACAACCCCATCCCCTCAAATCCGTTCTCTCCGTGACCGGTCCTGCCTCAGAGGGAAGAGCAGTGCCCTGGAGGCGGCCTCAGCAGCTCCACACCCCCGCAACTCTCGCCGGCCTACCCCCCAAGATGGCGGGTGCCGCCCTCGCCTCAGCGCTGCCGCCCGCCGCCTCCCGCGCGCGCGAGACCCGCCCAAGCGCGTGCGCGGGGGGGAGCGCCGGGGGCTGAGAGCCTCGCCGTCCTCCGGCGGGGGGAGGGGAGCGCGCACACACGTGAGCCCCTGGACCACCCGGCGGCTCCCCGGCAGTTGCTGTATCCCGCTATCGCATTGGCTGCCGTGTGAACCTTTCACCTTTTACCCGGCTGTCGCCGCTAATCGCCTGGCTCCTTTCATAGTGTGGGGATGTAGAGCCTGTGAGCTGCGCAGGGTGGAATTCTCGGAGCTGGCTTGCGTTGCGGGCGTTGGGCGGCCCCCGTTGGTATGGGTGGGAGGGGTGGGGGAGGTGCTCCGTTTGCGTAGGGCCGGTAGCGCAGGGGAAAGGGAGGGGGAGGAGGCTGTCCTGGGCCCAGGTGAATGGAGGAACCTGACAGTTGGGGGGAGTGAGGCAGCGGCGGCGGGGAAATGGCGGCGGTAGCGGCAGCAGCAGCACAATGAGACGCGGCCTGTAGTGGGGGGAAGCGCCAGGCTGGGTCCCGTCCGAGCAGGTAGGAGATGGCGGCCCGAGCGCGCCTGCCCCTCACCCCGGCAGCTGCATGGCGGCCGACACGGGTGTCGGAGCCCGCCGCCCGCGCCGGCCTGAGCTTCCGCAGCCCCGGCGCCGCCATCGAGCGGCGTGGGATGGCGGCGGTAGCTCCCTCCCCGCCCTCCCGCCGCTGGGGCCCGGTTAGGTCTGCCCCGCCTCCGTCCCAGCGGCCGTCCGTGTTCCCGCGGGGCCCCGCCGGCCCCGGGGCCGCCAGCACCGACCTCCGGGCCCCGGGATTGGCCTCGGCAACTTCCCGCGGGCCCTGACGCCGGCAGGGCCCGGGCCCCGCGTGTGGGGCGGCGGCAAGGCCCGCACGGCGGGGCCGCACTCCGGCCCCTCACGGCTTTGTCTCCTCTGGCTCCGCGCCCCCCCGGGCAGCCGCGCTGGAGGCTGGCTGGGGTGGGAGCTCGGAGGGGCTGCGCTCTGCCTCCCAGGGCTGGGGGTCTCTGGAGCCCTTCTGCCGTGTCGCGATGGGCTTGGGGAAAGCGGTGTAGGGTGGTAAAAGAGTTTGTGCTCTGAAGTGCTCATGTTAAAGGCGCTATAAGCAACTTTTAGTTCTTCGCTTTGCTTCCTTCCCGTCCTCTTCCAGTTTAAATCAAGGCAGCACATTGCGTGAAAAAACTTAGTGGCAGCGTGATTAAGAGAGACTGTGCTGTGTGGTCTTAAGCCGAAAAACGAAAGGTGAAAAAGATAAATATTTTGCACTGGAGTTTGTTGCTGTGTTAGGTAATCTAAAAAAACCTGAATGAGTAGAAAATGGATTGGGATACTGATTTCTGAAAAAAATAAAAAGGGATATCTTTTGTGTATTATTATTGTTATTAACCAAAAATGATTGTTTTCAAGAAGTGAATGTTTTAGTGGTTCAACTAACTTCAACTGCTAAAAGTCTGGAGGATGTTTGGCATTTCAGATGATCATAAGTATTTTTGATACTAAGTTTTTGAACTTAAAGTTATGTGGTGGGCTCAAGTGGTGAAAGTGTGTAGACTGGGAGGTGATTACTGCTTTTAGAGAAACAAGACAAAATGGAAAAACAAAACAATTAACTTTTCAGACACTTAGTTTACACTATGTTGTATTAAGTTTTATGCTTTTACTTTTTATAAGCTATTTTGGATGCTCTGTGGAAGTGCAAACTGCGTGTGTATGTTTAGTAAGTTGTGTGGTAGTGTTTATTTTAAACAAGTTGTTACAGACAAACTGAAATTGCTTTCTATAATGTCATAATTATTCTCCTAAATCCTTCTCTTAAGAGAGTCTTTCCCATTGTCCGTGTCTGGAAGATACGTTGTAGTCTATTTTAAAAGCTTTGGAGATGCTAGTAGAAGTTTTCAGCTGGAAGGTGCTTTTACATGTGTGATCATTGGATTGTTACTTCATTATTTATTAATCCGTAGGATTAAAAAATATATATGTATTTATTCACAAGTGCTGAATTCTGAATTAGCTATGCTGTTACTGAAAGCATCTTGGTGATACAGTTATGTGAAAGTGGCAGCTCAGTACTCGGCAGTCAAAATGTGAATAATGCTGGAATTAACAATTGAGAAGAAAATGGCATCAATATGCCACTGTATAAATCCTTTCTGAGGCCATATATTTAATACTAAATGCAGTTTGGGTATTTTTCCTTTCTCTCTCTTCTACCTCAGAAAGGTACTAAGCTAAGAGAAAGGTAGATTGAAAATTGACTAGGGCTTTTCACCCAGGGAAAGAAATACAAGTGGAGGAGTAAGAGACATTATGAAACTTCGAGTCATGAAGAGGGTAGGTAGGGAGCTGCTTTTTTGTTTGTTTGTTTCCCCTGTTTTGAAAGATGTCTGTATTGTACAGATTCAAAACAAGTGAGATACTCCTTTACACCATGTGTAACTAAAATACCTGGTGTAGCAGCATATTGGGAATGCCAAACGTTTAGAAGGAAGTTGAAACAATTAATTTATAGGGAAAATCATCAGAGACTGCCAAGCACAGGAGTATCTTCTCAAACTCAGCAAACATCAAGGTGACTGGTCAGTGAAAGGTATTCCTGCTTACCCTGCTATTACACTCCTCCATACATGTTCTCCATTGGTTACTGGTAAAGGGAAGCCAACAAGCTAGAAAGCTATTTTGTCTGACATAATATTATACTAACGTTTTTATAGAAGTTACACTTTTTTTGAGGAAATACCTTGATCTTCTGTAGCCTATGAGAAGAAAAAAAGCAGAACCTGCAGTTCCAAAAAACTGTTGTCATGGTTTTTGTGTACTCCATAGATGTTTCTCACTTCCCATTTCAAAAATTTGTAATGTACTTTTCCCTTTTTTTCAGAAAAGTTAATGGATTGCATAAAGTTGCTTTAGCACAGCTGATTAGAGTCTGAGTAGTGTTACTTCACCACTGTTCACTTTTTCAGTATGGACTAAATGTGCATTGATCTGTAACTGAAAGCAAATTACTGGCAAAAACAAATACAAAAACATGTGTATCCTCCTTAGAAGAGCAAGGAGCCATTTACTAGAATGGATATGGTAAACTTGGGGTTGAAATACTCTGATTTCTCTTTGGATAAGCTGTAGACTATAAGAGAGAGCAAGAGTTCAGGAAGATTTTGAAAAGGATTGTGTGCTTTAAGGATGATGACCATTATAGTAAGTGCTAAGACTACAGACAGGAGTTTTATTTCAGGGCATAATCTAGTCTATCAGGCAGCAGGTAGAACATCAAAACATTCTTTGAGATGGGTTGTTCCATTATTCTGTAACTCTCTGTGAAGAAATCAATATTTTTTTTCCTTTCATGTAGGTGGTACAAACTGGGGAGTATACTGAGCTTGATAGATTGTTGGCAGAAAAGTGAGATGGTTCCTATGCTCCACTTCCCTCCAGTCCTAATGCCTAGCTGTGTAACCACTGACCATCTGTATCCCATCGCCTTCATATATTCAACAGTAATTTCCTTAGACTGATAGCACGGAAGTTGGATTTTTATTTTTTTTTTCCCCAGGAAGTGGCTCTCTTTAAAGAAAGTAAAAGTATAATTATAGTATCGTGTAGAACAGGAGCTGCTGTGTAATTGTGTGTGATAGGATTTTTAGAACACTCTACCCCGAAGGCTAAGAATGATTGGAGTAGAGGAGAAAGCATGATTTTTCTTTACACCCTTCAGACATCTTTCTTCATCCTTTAGCCTTTCTTGATTTCCATATGTATTGTGATAAACCAGAAGAGAAGAAACCTGTTACATAGTAAAAACTAAAAGTTCATTTTTTAGCTGAAGTTGCTGCGGTCTTTGGTTGGGATTTGAAGGTTCCGTATTCAGACTGTGTTGATTGTTTGTAGGGATGGACGGATGTAGGAACGTCATTAAAATAACCATTGTAGAAGACTTAATCTACAGGACAAAGCAGTGCCCACTGGAATGTATGCCATGATATTATACTATGTGAACTCTTGGTTTTGGTAGTTCTTGGATGCCTTACCTGGTAACGTCATAATTTTTCGAGTTTGAATGTTGAGGAGGGTATCTCAAATTCTCTTGTTATTTCTGCTCTATATTGCAGATTGCATTAGTTAAGTAAATTTTCTGTGACATTTGTCACCTTCAAATTCCTGTAGCTTTTGGAGTCATGAAGCAGAGAACTGAAACTAGTATCAAGGAATTTACTTGCATTGTTGCACAGCTGGAGCTGTTGAAAGGTCCTTCTCTGGTGGAAGAGAAGGAAGAGCAATATTCTCCAACTTCTTCCTGCATAAATACTCCTGAATCCAAGAGACTTTAGTACCTCTTGTCACGGCTTTTACTTAAGTGCAACACACTTGTGAATCTGTGATCCTTATTTTGGTTGACACAGGTGTGACTTTTGGGTCCCTTCTTACCAAAGAAAAAGGAACCAAAAGTGTTCTGTCTTGATCCTTGCTAATACATGATGGTATTGTAGAAAAACTAGTTTTGCTGTGCTTTTTTTTCTTTTCATGTTTGTGCCTCAGTATTTATACTATGTAAGCTGGCATGATCAGTTTCTGCCCATGTTTTGCATCTTCTGTTACTCTTTGTAAAGGATTGGTTCCTTTGGATTCACCAAATAAGTGTGAGTTTATATCTGAGATGCAGCAGAGGGGCTGCTGACTTCAGGGATTGGTTGCTGGAGGCCAGGTGGTCAGGAGGTGGTCAGGTTGGGACTATTTAAGCTGGTACTGGGATTTTCTTTGTTTTGTTTTATTTCAAATTGCTCATCAATATCCTTCTGGTTTTTTTCATTTGTACACAAAAGAAAAAAAACCCAAATGCCTTACTGTTAATTATTAAAACCTGGTTTCCAGTGGCTGTCTCCTCTTTTGGAATCTGATTCCTGATAAATTGTCAAGCCCTGTAGCAGCCTTTTTCCTCAACAGCGATGCTAATAAGTAGCTGCATAGTGGTAAATCGGTCTCCTTGAAAACTTAAGAATTTAGGATTTTTTAAAAATCCTAAATTTGGTTTGGAGTTTTAGACCTGCCCCCTTACTGATAGCATAAATTTACTCTCCTTAGGAAGTGAGGCAAATACAGCTTGCTTTTTAAAGTTAATTTGTTTGACTCCATTGAGGTGATTTAGCTATGCAAACATGTCTAGGCTGGCTAACTTTGCAATTCATATTTCTCTTTTGTTTGCAAAGTCTGCTTTGTTTCTGATCTAGGTCAAGTTTCTTACAGCTTTCTTGCAACTGTTACTGGCTCTTTATGATGAATTTGGCTGTACATTTTCTTGTTCAAGAAGAAATAAACAAGGCTTACCTGCCTAAAGCTGAAGTTGCTTCATAGTTGATAGTAAAAACTTCTAGAGGTAATCTAGTGGTTAGGACATTGTCTAGGTTTCAGAAGACCTAACGTCTCTCACTGACTGAGTTTTGGCAAGTCAATTGAGGTATCTCTCTTCACTCTCCTTTGAGTTTAACTTTCAAGTGCTTAAATTGAAGACAGTTTTTTAGATTTTTATATTCTGCCTCTGTACATTAAGACATGTAGATATTTTTAAGCTGACTTATTAATTGTGGCTTTATAAATTGTTCATTGATTATATCTGATAATCTTTAATCAGGATATTAGTACCTGGGATCAATCTCAAATAAGACTTATAGTTCCTCACTTAAGCTTTGTATTTCTGAGCAGACAAACCTGTCTGCCTTGCTGTCTTCATGGTCAATGGCTAGTAGGTTTTCCGTTTTGGAAGAGGACATAAAATGAAAGACAGTGCTTACAATACAGCTAAAAGCTTTGGCCTCTCATTTTTTCAATGAGCCACAACCTTTTGCCATCTTTCCACTAAAGTTAAATGCCTATATTGTCAACTTGCTATGTAAAGTTACTAAGAAGTGATATGAGGTCTGTGAAAAATTTTTTGGGGAAAAAAAGGCATACCACCCAGGTTACTGAAGATCATTTTTAGTTACTCTTGCTGTCTAACATAGTGCGGTCTCAATGATCTCCAAGACCTTAAAAACCAAATGACTACTGGAAGTGGATAATGGGCATGAAAAAGTACACTACTAAAAAAAAATTACGTGATTTGAACCTCTGTTCCTGATGTATGTATGTTCTATGAGTCCCCAGGAAGATGTGTATGTTCTTCATTTATTCTTCTTGCTACTTATGCTTTCCTGTTTCTGTGAGGCAAAATAAGAGGAAAATTGACCCTAGGAAACGAATAGTTTCTACCAGTGTAGTGAATGGAGTCAGCATGAATGGCAGAGACTGTAAGAGGAAAGTGACAGAAGCATGTTACTAAGAGCCATGGGGTTATCTTTCTCTCTTTCTCACTATTTCTACAGTCATTGTAAGCAAGGTCTGCATTTTCTGTTAGCTTGTGCAAATTAAGCAAAATCCCATGGTCTGTCTTATAATTTTTTTACTACTTGTAAAAAAAATCGGGGGAGAAAAAGTGTTTCCTTTCTTCATTGTTTCCAAAGAATATTGAATTCTGTCAGCATCAGCCTCCTGAGTTGACTTATTTTGACACTGAAGAAACATAGCAAGCTGTAATTGACAGAGCAAGAAAAAGCCGTCTGTTTGTATACTTTCAGAGATTATAGATAAAAAATTAAGAAATGCATACCCAGGTATTCAAGTCCATAGGTTTAGATGCTGAATAGATCAGCTGATTTGTTTACTATGTAATCAGAAAGAGTATGATTTAGTGAAATCTTCTCTGAAGAAGTGACTACACCATGTACTGAAGAATTTATGTCCTGGGATTTGAGAGGAAAGAGTTTGAGCTGTGACAGGTGGCAAAGCTCTGGAGGAGGAGCTATAGGTTTTATGAAGGTAATGGACAACATAGGCCTGCGTTTTTACATTGAAGTAGTTCATTGAAAAAGGACTAGGAGAATGCCAAAAACATTTATCAGCTCTCTGGTTCTTTGAAAGACGTATGATCAACTTCCAGGAGATGAATAATTTTCCCTATGGTAATCTTTGCATAGTTAATGCTCTGCTACGTAGAAGTTGAGGTTAATACTGAGCCTTGATTAATACTGAATTGTCTGGAAAATGGTCGTCTTAAGACTATATGTTACCAAAAGGGAATAAAAGGTGAGTTTTCAGTGACAAAATTAATGATTTGTTAAAAATGTCTACTGACTGGTTATTATCTCAGTGGATGAGGTTATGCAAGGAATTACTGGATGATTTTTAGGACATGTAGTGACTGGCATAATGATGAAGCAGGTGCTGATTTCTGGCAAGCATTTTTAGTAGCATGCCAATAACGCTACTAATGTATACATTGACTGCCAACTATTAACAGTTGTTAAAATCTTTTACCGGTTCATCCTGTTATTGCTGTTTGCTGCCACTAGGTTTTTCCTTTTGCTGCATTCAATTAATTCTGGACTAGACAGCAAGAAGTTTTGTTTCTGGAATTTTTAGGTTTATTGTCACTAGTGTAACACAGTTCAGCAACAGTTGGCAATAGAGAAGAGAAGCTGGTGTCCGGTTTTGAGTGACAGTCAAAAACGTGTTGAATGCAGTTTGCTTGTTTTCTGTAATGCAGGCAGTGTAGTGGCTGTCAAAATGGATGACAGCTGTCTCCTTATGCCAGCTCTAATACTCATCTGATCCCATCTGATTGCTATCAACTACTTAATTCAGCTTGCTGAACCAGCAGAAAACTTGCCTAGCTCAAGAAAAAAAAAATCACTTAGTGTGCTGAACTATTTTTCTCGCAAAGAGTCATGCTAGTGTCAAAGCTGTTTAGAGAAGGGGAAGAGCAGTGAGAAGTGGGGTTGATGCTTCATCTAGCACTAGGTTGCTATGGGATTGGATCTGCAGTCTTGTGAAATCTAATCCCAAAATACTACTTTCCACTTGATTGTCTTCCTTACTGCATGAATATTGATTTATCTTCTCACCTATTAATTAAAATAATTGTTTCATATTTTTCTCAACCTCCAGCACTTTCTCACTTATTGTTAATAGCTGCTGTTATAAACCGGTATATTATTACAGTAATCTTGGGGGTGAAAATGAAAATCATCTGTGGTAAATCCAGGATATGAACTGAAGTGGGGGGAAAAAGCTTATGGTGTGTTATGAAAATGGAATAAAAACTCTATTAGGTTTAACTACATTTCTTTAGTGAGTAATATTCTGAGGCTTTAACAGCTTTTTAACAAAGGTAACAACCATTAGAAAGTACAATAATCAAGATGGAATGCTTAAGCTAATTGCTAGAGTCTGGGAAATTCAGATCCAAAGTTATGCCTAGTTTAAAACCTCTCATTTTTATCTAGTGGTAATTTGTAGTTGTGACCCCATAATTAGGGAGCTGTGCAAGAAACTGCTTAAAATTTTAGGACATGTTTTCCAGTTTTCCTCAAATATAGTGATTATGTATTCCAAGATAGTAATATAATCAAATACAAATCAAAGCCTAATAATGAATGTTTTCCTCTATCCAGTTTTCTATTCTTCTGAAAGTGATGGGGTGTTTTTTTTTCCTTTGTAGTTGCGTGTTCAAGTTCTCAGGCATACTTTGATTAGCTTTAAAAGCTCTTGAAAGCAGAGTGGTTAGGCTTCAGTGAGGGAAAGGCAAATCATTGTCCTGATTTAAAAAAACAAAAAAAGCAACCCCTGCCCCCCACCCCCAAACACCCAAAAACCAAAAAACCCACACACACAGAGAAACAAAACCCAAAACAAAAACGAACAAACTCCCTAGTTTGTTTACCACCAACATGGTAGAGGTTTGTAATCCTTAGTTTTAAATCAAAGCTTTAGGACCCCACACTTTCCACAACAGAAGTCTTCAAATAACTATGTGGGAAGTTCAAAAGTAACAAGTTGGACTAGTTGAGAGAGGCAAGTCACCTTTGTAAACCAGGAAAACATTCTGATTTTTCTTTTTCCCTAACTTGAGTAAGGTTCTGTTTCTCCCCACCCCATAAATTTGCTTTCAGAGTAGAACTGGGGGTGGGGGTTAGGCTATACAAATTTTCTAGACTTAGGGTTTTTTTCCAATAGGCTAAACTCCGTTTTATGGTGAAAATTACTGCAGTTTTTGTTAAAACATGTAATTGAATGGCCATAGTACAATTAAGATACATTAAATCTTTCAGCAAGAATATCCAAAATGTAAACAATGTGCCTTTCAATGTTAGGAGTTCAGCACTTAAAGCATCGGCTAAACTTTTGTAATCTGTTGGATTTATGGGATAAATGATATTTACAAGTTTGAATTTACAGGCATACTTCTAAGAATATTAGTGGACTGTATGTATAATTTTCTTGTGAAGTAGTAGCCAATACTTAATGCAGGAGTATTTGCAGTTGATGTTATGATACTGTCTAGAGGGTCAATCAAAAAGTTTAATATAAAATATTCCTATTCCTTAAAAGTTTGTATTCTAATTAGGGGATATATGATCACAGAGGTAATACTCAAAACAGTAAATCCTTTTTCTTGTTAGGCATCCGAGGTGCATAGACTGTATATCGGGCTGTAGTTTGACATGCATTTTAGATGGCATTTCTGCCTAGAAAGAAAATACTTGTGTCCCCCCAGCTAGTGGTATTTGGTGTTAAGCTTTATTGGTACAAGCATTTCTGAAGTTGTGTGGTAAAGTGGATTAAGGAGGCTAATTCATCTAAGAAGTAATTCTGTTCTATGTGATTTCTTTATTCTGTTATGGGCTGTCTCTAGATGTGGTCACAAATTACCTGGCAACAGTTGTGCCAGCATAAGAGAGGGTTGGAGGCAGCATGTAGGTTGAAGAGTGAATAAGAGTTATGCTCTTGTATGTATAGCAGTGCCATATTAAATACATATTAAGCTGTGATCCGGGAGCCTTTATTGTAGAGTGTTTTGTCTTGCTGCTCTATAAAAACGAAAGAAAAGTGATAAAATACAAAGTGACTTTTCTGTATTTTGTCTACATCAGAGATACCATATTTTGTCTGTGATTATTTTAGAAAAGTTTGACTGTACAACCAGACACAGGTTTTTATAAGCATATTTGAGAGACCTAAAATGAAATACCAATCTGGTGAAATTATGGTATGTTAAAGCTCTGCATATGTTCTGTGTTTTATCCTGCTAAAAGAGGAATAATAAGTTCACTCTTCTCAGTGACAGCTTGCCCATAAGGGCTTAACACACTTTTACTTTTTGAATGAACTTCACTGCCTTAGTTGATGAGTCTCAGTTTCTCCAAGCTCTTGTCTGTGCAGCAAAGTCAAACTTTTAAAAACAATATACCTTTAAAATTGCATTTCAAAAATATTTTTATATTGGAAGTCTTAAAGGCCTAGATTCATAGCCCGGGATTCTTTTTTTGGTTTGGTTTTTTTTCACGAGTTAGTTTTAATATGTGTTTGAAAGATGCTGAAGTAGCTTGAATAGTAAATTATGAAAATGGCCTTTTTGTAATGAATGATATGTAGTTATGGAGAAAAGGAAGGTTTTGGAGTGTCGGAATTGATCCTACCTTCAGTAAGTATCTGTCTATTCAGTCTTTAAAATGGTGAAAGCCAACTATTAATTTTCCCAAATAATAGTACTTTTAATTTTTGTTGTGCAAGAAAGGTGTTGTAATTAATCTGTTAACTAAAGAGAAGTTAGAGATTTCCCCTTGTTCAAGGTTGAGAAAGCAATGCTGAGGAAGAAGTGGGAGATTTTCAAATCTTCATTGAAAGTTAGGCATGTAATCTGCTTAAATCATTCTGAAAGTCATACCAGTCAATTATCTGCCTCTTTAGGCATCTTAGTGCATCTGTTTATGCCTACTCAAATAAGTCAGCTCATTAACTGTAGCTGATAAAAGCAAATGATAAGTACAACTGGCTTTCAATTTCATTGACTAAAATATTTATTTTGCATAATATAAAGTTTTGTTTATTATTATAACTTCTTAAAGTTATGCTTGTGTCAATTCAGTTGTAAATTCTTTCCAAATACACTATAATATGCATAATAGGCAGGGGGGGAAATTGTTCCACATAATGGAATATACCAATTAATAAGCTGAATTATGTAATTGCTTGAATGTTAATAATGGCTGTGACATTACCCTCCAAATTAATTGGATGCCTGTACTTGATAGTTGCAAGTCAAGGTAGATAATATCAATGTGGAAGCACTTGTTTCTAAAGAAAACTACAAATAGAAAATAAGTTTCTAACTGACAAAAAGGTTAGTTATATAAGAAACCTTATATGTAAGGTTTCCCGATATAAATCAAGATTAAATTAAGGGGTGGAAATGCCTTCGATTTAATTGGACTTGCTCTGTTGGTATGTTATGGTGGAGTAATTTACCTTAAAATGCTTGATTCACACACACACACACACCCCGCCCCACTTTTGAACAAAATTGCTTGGTGTGTCTTAAGACTTCTAGTAAGGTGGTGGTTTTCTGGTTTTGGGTTTTTTTCAGCAGAAGTATCTCTACTTTGCCAAGACTCTGATTGCATTCGTATTTTTCTGGATTGCTTCTAGAAACTTGCTCCTTTCCTTTTATTCCCTCGTAACTAGATTGAGTTCTTTGTCATTTAAGTGCTGGCAGTGTTTCTTCTGATCTTACCAAAAAGGTTACGTATTCATTACAGCTGCTCTGCGCTCCATCCCCTTCTGTGCAGCTTCATGGATGCCTTCAGAGAGTCTGGATTTGATTGACCTCTGGAGAACTACATAGTCAGTCAGTCTGACCTGCTGGAATTGGTCATCCACAGGGTACTGTGAGGATAAATGAGAGCAAGAAGGTACTCCTAATCCGGTACTCATTGCTAAGTGAAGGTATTGAAGTATTTGCAGAGCTGCCCAACAAAAAGGTGTCAAGGAATGTTTCCACAATGTGCCTGCCCTAGAAAGAGTCACAAGATGTCATCCACTGGATTTTCTCAAGTTAACCCAGATTGGAAGAATGATATGGTGATGATTGCGAAAGATAATGCGTGAATCTGTATTTTCTTTTCCCAAATTCAAAATGGTGGAGATGTGTTCTACTGCTTATGTGATTCTCCTGTCATCTCCCAGTCTCTCCTTGTCAATCACCGGGATTTCTGCAGTGAACGTACCAGCTAGACTGTCACGGTTTTTTTTTTTTTTGTAGGTCCTAATGTATCCAGAGTAGGAGTTTAGGACACCAGCAGAAAGGGGAGATAGTCCAGGCTCTGCTGATGCAGCTGTCGGGTGGACCTCACAGAATTTGGCTGCATTTTCTCTGAAAACTCAGAACTAATGAATTAATAAAACACCTCATAGTTTTTGCTGATGGTTGCTTGATGTTGGCTGCTTAATGTTGCTGCAGTCAGGCAACCTGTAAAATGTCTGCTGTTATACTTCTGGTAATTAGATGATATTAGGCATAATGATAAGTGGTTTGACCACTTCTGTGCAAACAGCAACTGATGTGGTAAGAACAGGATAGGATTCTTTCTTTTGCTCCATATTTTCTATTTTTTGATACTACTGTTATTTGATAACCAGTGCTGTGGAGCTGATAATTCAGGTAAAGCAAAATCTACAGTGATATTTTTAGAAAAGAGGCTCTACTGAAACTAGTATATTTGTGTTCTGTCCTGAAAATGCAGTTCACGACTGACTGAATTACAGAACTATATTTTAGTGTTACAGAAGAGAGGAACTCCCTTCCACTAATGGCTGTGGGCCAGAATCCTGTAGCTATGTATTTCTAGTGCAATACTGTGCCGGTTATTCAAACATGGTCTGGAATTGAAAGAACCATAGGAATATATTAATTCTGAGTTATGCTCAGCAGAAGAGTTAATTGGCAGGTGCAGTACTATATTTAGTTATATTGCTTCCAGAACCCAAACTAGTGTCAGAAACCCTCAACTGCACCATTTACAAGGATTTATTTCTCAGCCCTACGTGATTTTAGATGATAATAATATAGAAAAAGTGGAATCGTTTAGCAATATTCCATTTTCTTTTCTTGTAACCTACCTCAATAATCATTAAATGAGTGATGCAGTATTCAGTAAACCACAACTGCTTTGGTATCAGGAACCATCCTTTCATTTGCATAGCTGGGAATGCTTTTGCTTATATGCAGAAATAGCTTTCACTCCACTTTGAGAAATGAAGGTTAAAAAAATCAGCTCATCTCCCCCTCCCCCCTTTTTTAATGGTGGCTGTAGCAAAACAGCTTATTTCAGTTTTTGAAGCTTTTTTATCATTCAACAAGGAGGAGCAACTTGGATACTTTTTTTTAGCCACGTAGTATGAGTGTCTCTTATTGTCTATGTAATGTGCAGAGTTAATGTGAAAAATTTGACTAATGCTGCACTGGACTGAAAAGATTGTTAACTGTAATGTAGACTTGGCATTAGGCAAAGATCCCTATTAATATACATTCAGAGAAATCTCTCAAGGATACCTTTTTATCTCCAATCTTTCTTTTTCGTCTTGCATTCATTCTGCTGCTGTGGAAGATTGGCAGATGGTTGAATCAGGAATGGGTCAGTTTTCTGATTTGTGTCTGTGCGCTGAAAGTGTTACTCGTGCTTAGTTGCATCAGTATTGGAGCTAAGGGACCCTTATGAACAGGTTACTTCAGAACTCTAACATGGTAGGCTGTTTATCTGTTTGACCTTGCGCTGTCTTTCATAGTTGATCAGAATGTGAAAAGCTTTCAAAGGAGAAAAAAAAGCTTTAAAATTTAAAGCTTCTCCGTCAATGTTTACACCCACATATTGAGGAGAGGAAGCTGTTCCAGTTGTTTTTTGTGGATCTTGAATATTTTTATTTTTCAAAGTCAATCATGATTCAATATTTACTCTTAAACCTAAGACTTCCATTTAAGGCATCTGTTAAAAATAAAGTTGGTTTTTTCCAATGAAAATTAAGTTATACAGCACAAGATGAAATCCTCAATACATTGCAAACTGTTCCATTTTTTTCTTACCTATAGTTCAGGACTGAGAATACACAAAACAAGCATGTCTCACCACATACTGTTATTTTTTGCCATTTTACATCAGATAAGCACTTCAGTGCTCCTATCGCTACCTTTTGCCCAAGTAAATTCTTGAATATATCTGAATAGGTTGCAGTATCATGTCAGTTCTTGAAGGTCACAGTGCTACAAGTAACCTGTGATAGGAAAATACTACATGAAGCTTCTGGCTTTATACTGTTAAAATGTAGTATTTATGGCTTCTCACCAGTTTTAAACCCCAGTCAGTATGCAAATCTATGTGCTTTATATGCAAATCTATGTGCTTTATTGGACAATATTGAAAAGTAAATATTGATGCATTAAAAATTGTTAGTTGATATGACCTGCTGAAGTCTTCTATTAGTTTGTTTAACTGTAAAGAATGTAAAGGGATGATCATGTTCTATTCTAAATGCATATATTTACATGAAGGGAAATAACAGTATCTATAAAATGCTGTAGCTTTTTAATGTGATGTTCATTGTATTCAGCTAGGTATGTGTGATTTAAGTAGCTCCTTCTATGTTGAGGCCTAATGCTTCAGGAGGATACAAAAGCCTCTGCCTTAAAGATTGTAGTTCTTTTTAGTTTGACTCAAATAGGAAGCATTAATTACTACTGTTAAGGTAAAGGTTATTTTAATTTTTATAAATAGAAAATTCAAAATACCTGGAGTCTATGTAAAGTGCTTCATGGTGCCCAAAGTTTTTTAGCATGGGTCCATTAATGCTGCAGAATGCACTGCACTTGTTGATTTGAGATTATTGTCACACAGATAATTAACACTGGCCTAGTTAATTCTCAGCTCTTAAAGCAAGAAGTGGCTCAACATAAAAAACCTTTTCTGGCTGCTCTGCACAATAAGTTGGTTAGCCAGATATGTAGGTTAAGATACTAGGAATTTCCTTTTCTAATGACCTTTTCCACTTCGGAATTAATTCAGATCATTGCACAGTCAGGCACATGTATTCTTTTCTTGCAATCATAACATGGGAAATCCTGTTCTTCATATCTTGTGTGAGAGCCCTTACAACACTGTATTCCACAGAGCATTTTCATCTACACCTTTAGACACTCTTACATACTCTGAGAAAAAATAGGTAGGTCTATGGACATGTCTTACTAGTATTTCATTATTTTCTTCAATAAAATGAAAGAAGCAATAAATTGGGGGGGGGGGGGGGGGTTGGGTTCCTCTGGTGTTACCTCTCTGGAGATTGTATTCTGTGGCATCTCAGCAGCTTTGAATGGCTTCTGAATTTGGGAGCAAAAATAGTCTGTTTGTACTACATATTTTTATGAACTTAATATTGACTTAATCCCAGCTTCACATAAAAGACTAGTCCAGTAGTGTGCCCGCAAGCCCTTTGCAGGGAAAGAACATGTGCAGGCATGTAGTGTAACTGGTGAGAAGCCTTTCTTTTTTAGGAAGACAGATTAAAAACTACAAAGCCCAAAATATAATTGGAGTAAATGTGCTAACCAGTACATAATACTTCTGTATTTTAAGGTTGCATTAGGATGAGTGAGTTTGATGCACAGTTAGTAATAAATACATTCTTTTTTGAAAATAAGCCAATTGTTTCTACATTGATTCTTGGATGATAAATAAATTGGTATTATAACCAACTATAGGAGATTTGAACTCTAAAATTAGACTTGGTGGAAATTCTAGAGGGTGACTTAAAACCCAAATGTCTGTAGGTCTTGCATCATACAATTAATGACTTCAGAAAAAGCCTTTTGTAATGTAGGACTCTTAGTAATTTTGGATGTTCTGGCACAGAGATAACAGAAAACTGTTGAACACCCATGTTTTGGGGAGCTTGACTTTTTGCCATATGGAAAGAAAGGATTTATGTTTATGCAAATAATGGTTTGAAATCCCTCCATGGGGTTATATTCAGGGGCAGCTGCTGCTTTTACTTATTATAAGCAAGAATAATTGGTGCTTTGGAACTGTACTTGCTCACAGCTTTCTTCCCCAATCCAGGGGTGAGAAATCCCTGCCCTGATGTCTGCTTAACTTGCCTTCCTGTGGAAAGACATAGGTGCCTGAAAGGCTTGAACATAACCTTTAAATAAACTAAATAATCATAAATAAATAATTTGGTACCCAAGTAAAGGGCGAAATGATAAATAAATTCAGATATGGTCAGTTATCCCTTCTTGCGATATTGATATAATAGTAGTATAGTTACCTACATAAATTAGGATGTATAAACTTAGCTGTGATTTTTCTGTGGGTTAGTTTTCAAGTAGCAGCTTGGAAAAAAATTGAATTAAATAGTATGTGGAATAATTTAATTTTAATTGCTGTTAAATCTATTAAATGTGTTTCAGAGTGTTCATATAGCTCAGATTTTTTATTTAGAGATGTGTCCTGAGTGTAATTTTTTTTTTCTGACTTCCACGGAGAAGGCTTAGTTCCTTGGATGCTAAGAGTATTTTGTTTTAGAGTTAATCTGAGGCAGTAGGGAGTTTGTGCTGTGGTTTCTGAGTAACTTTATTGTTTGTACCATAATAAACCAAACAAAAATATTTGCAATATAAGGTTGCTGGAATAACACGTGGAAGAGAAGGATGAGTCCTGTTTTATGGTAACACACACACAGACACACCACCCCCCCCCCACCCCCCAGCATCTGCAACCAGCTGTAATTATAGAGGCAGGATGGCAGCCTAGGGAGACTTTTTCCTCCCAGTCATAATGGTAGTTTTTACCTTACCCCTCTGATGCTGCAGGACTCTGATTCACACTGGAATTCATTTGTATTTGCATGAAAATGAAGTGAATTATGGCTCTACTGTGAGCTCAAGAGTCCAGTTGTATAGATCTTCTTGCAAGATAAGAACTTCAAGTTAACATTCTGAATAATGGTTTAATTAAATATTAACATCATTATTGTGAAGGAGGGAATAGTTGTTTAATTTCAAACTGTAGAAGATGTTGAAGAGCAAGAATGTTGATAGTCTGTGTTTCAGATTCAGCCTGTTGCCTGTAGTGTGTCAGTAGGTCTTTTACTTCTAAAATTTCAGACCTCCTTTTTCTGACAGTCTTTTTTTAATAACAACAATTAGGTATCACATTAACATGATTATTTTCAAATACTGAATTACAAAACCAGGAAATAAAAATAAAGCCTGTTGATATATTCTTCTGTATACTCTGATACATTTGGATACTTGGTTTTCCTATTGGCAAATGTTTAAGTAGCAAACAGCCGAGATACTTGAAGATCTTGGCTGAGATGTGCGTAAGTAACTAGTGGTCACTTGCAGATTGCTGAAGCACTGGAGGTTTGCAGAAGTGACTGATGTGTCACTTCTTGGATGCTTCTCTTGATGTCTTTATAGGAACTGATTATTTTTTTTCATGTTGCTGCTTTTTTCTTTGACTATTTGATGTGTTTGTGGTATGTCTAGTTAGACACTCCAAATGACTAGTTATCTTGGAACTCTCACCTACCTTTAGATAACGTATGTGAATGCTGAGCTCTTAATAGAAAACTTTTTTTAAAAAAATAAAATCATGCCGTTACTGTTCAATAGAAGGCATTCTAGAAGTCTAATTTTTAGCAGTGTCAGTGTCATTAATTTTTCCTTTTTGTCCCTTTTGCTTTCTTTTAACAAGATCCCCAGTCACTGTAGAGTAAAATTTCTTATATATATAAATTCTTTAATGTGGTAAAAAAAATCTTATCAGATTGGACTCCAATGTTTTAGTTAATAAGTCTGGAGGGGTTGGTTATGTTTGTCTCTGTGGTAATCCCTAGCTGTGTCCATTGTTTGACTGGGATCACTGGCAAGCTGCAGATGCCTTTGGCCTGCAGACAGGAAGGATTGGCCGTCTCCTGCAACAGGCTTTTGTCTAAGTGGGTGCACCAACACCATTTAGATGCTAATGTGATAGAAGCTCGCTGTTTTCTACTAGAACTTCATTGCATCTCAGGAATGTGGCCTGTCTGGTTTTATGTTGGTTTCGACATTAAAAGGGCCTACTGTAATTCATGCCTGCTAATCGATTAAAGCTGCAATCTTCTGTTTTACGGCTTTGATGTGCCAAAGGAAGTTGTTGGGGTTAGTGGAGAATTACATACTTTTTTTTGGTTCTCCCAGATCTTACCTGTTGATCTATATGCTTTTTGTTTGCCATCTATGATTAAGGAATAAAATAAATTTGCTACATGAAGCCATATATGGCATTAGCTTTACTGACAGAATTGAACCTTTTTTTCCTGTTCATGTGTTTTTTTATGGTGGGGTAACTAAATGCTCTTTTGTTCCTTTCTGTTTTTCTTGCAAATATAAAGTGGACTATGTTTCTGTATTTTTACCAGAGATGTGACAGTTTTCTGTTGTTAGGCTATTTTCTGGTTCAATGGAATACATACTCTGGTTCATGTTTTAGAGGCGGTGAATAAATGAATAACCTAGGCATAATAGGGACATGTTATAATAAATTTAAGTTCTAGTCACTGCATCTTAGCAGCAATTTGCTGTATTTTGTGTAGGAAAAAAGAATGTGTGTATGGTGCAAACATGAATTTAAGAAGTAGCCCTGGGAATAAAATTTTTATAGGTCTGTTTTGCACATGAACACAGTACTCATCAGGTTTTCTGTGCTGCACTCCCTGCATGTTCTTGTAAAATTAAACAGTAACTGTTTGTTTATTTTGTTTTCTCAAAACATATACATCATTCAACACATTTAAAAAAAGTTTTGAAGAATAAGTTCATCAAGATTTCATTACTGGACTAGGTGAAATGTGTGGAGGGAGCACAGGGGAGGAAAACTGTAAATCTAATTGGACTCAGCTAGCAATTACTTTAGCAGATAAAACAAAATATACAAATATCTCCTGACCACTCTAAGGCTGATCTTTCAGATACTGTCTGTATCCCTAGCCAAAAAAGGACATATAATAATTGGATTTTGAAGGACCGTGTGCTGTTGCTACAGAGCTAAATATTGAAATGCAAGAAAGCAGACTACCACATGGCACAATTGATTTTTATGGCAGTTCATGTTAAAATGCTCTCTTTATATTGCCTTTTAGGTTACCTAGGGTGAAACAAAATTACAGGCTTGGAGACTCTGGAAAAGCTCAGCATCAGCATTTGAGGTAAAAGTGAACATACTGAAGTAATCTTGGGAGTGTCCTTCTTGTTAACTTTATGGAACTGATTGGAGTAGAAATTTTCATCAAGACCCATTTTGCATTTAAGTTTTCAGTATTGATTTAAAAAAAATTGACTTCAGAATCTCTTTTTAGGTCTGGGAAAACTCATACTTTAGGTGAATATATTGTGTAAATTTTCTATTTTAGAGCTTTGAGAATATTGTAGATCTGCTTAGATACGGTATTTTTGTTTTAAGTTGTAGTTTTAC